>NC_136697.1:4540679-5140679 GCF_947650265.1 Symphodus melops
ATTTAATCTCCAGGTGTCACACAGAAACAATCATGCACACGTGTTTGACTTTATATGTGACATACAATTACTTTGTTTTCATTTGCTTGATTTAATTCATTTCTTTCTTTTCAGTTTTAATTTCTTAGTGTTGACGGCTTCTATCGAGGGTCAGATCTTTATCGCCATCAAAAGAGAAAATATTCTACAACAACAGTGGTTGACATGGAGACCTTAAACGTCATCACGCCGGGAACTCTCTCACTAATCCTCCTTACAGCCTCTAGTCATGTTTTTCAGAGCTCTTGTCAATATGAGATTATTAAACAATTTATTAAGCTAATGTTTAGCTAGCTTGTTGAAACTGCTGATTAGATCGATGAAGCATAACGGTCATGACGTCAAAATCAACCGACCGCGGTGTAGTTAGCTTGTAGCATAACGTTAGCTTTTTACTTCTCTGGGCTGCATTAACTGTTCAAACTTCATATAAATGATGTTCATCTGTAAAGATTATCCAGCTGAACTAAACAGCTACACATCAGAAACGTGTGTTTGACACAGAGATGATTTCCTGCAATCATCCAAAATCCATTGAAAAAATCCCATAGGAGAATTCTCTAACCCGTGGTGAAGATACTTCCGGGTTGGCCTCCACTTTCAGTTTTAAATAAATACTTTATGGAAAAATACTTTTCCCATAAAGTACAGTGCACACTGTCTAACTACCTGTCCCTAAATAATAAAATTAATTCATTTATGTGTTTGTGTGTGTGCCTACTAAAACTGCACATTTTTCATTTTAAAAACATTATTTAATTATTTAAAAAAACCTTCCACACATCTGACTGCTGAGCTTCATCGGGACCCTGTGACTGAAACAGCTGAAGGGATTAAACCATCAATCATGGTGGTTTTTGCATTTTTGCGTCTACATTTTAAACGTCGACATGTATTTGCTGCTAAAAGCTGCCTGAATATAATAGGGTTAAAACAGTGCTCATAGTGTTGGAAGCACTGTAGTTAAAGGCTTTTTGTTTGGATCAGTTTGCAGATGAAGAGTCATCTATTGATCTCTATTGAGGACCGTCCATTAAATAAAGTAAGTAGTGCTTCGGTGATAAATCCTGGGAAGGTTTCCAGAGCTGAACTGTAATCCTGTTGGCTGAAGTCCAGCCTGCAGATTCTGCACATCCTTTCTGAATGACAGCACAGCAAATGTAGAGCAGGGTTCATTGGGAAATGCGTGAAGAACAGAAAGTTGACCATATATGAGCATGCTGCTGATTTTCTTTCAGATTCAGTTCCTAACATTACGCTCCACTTGTTTCATGCACATTAAGGTGCATCCATTTGAAAACTACCTGAGAGTGAAAAGAATCTAAACCATGTCGTGGTTCAGATGTCAGATGTTTTTTTGTTTTTTTCATAAAATTATGTCGATGATAATCCTCCAGTGCTTGTGTGCCCCACAACATTACATCCACACCATGTCCTTCATGAAAATGAGCCTGGACCCAGTGAAGGCGGCTGCGCTCTAGACCTCCAAAAACAGTGTCCTCTTTGCATTTGGATGCAGCGATGGACAGTGTTCACAGACTCCATGCAGTGCGGGGTCCACCACCGTCTGTTTTCAATGCAGGGCTATCTGAGGGCCCAAAGGTCACAGACACACTATAATGTTTTTTGATTTGTTACCTGCTTTTGATAGTATGTACTGTAAATCATGAAATCCTCAGATTCTTTGTGATTTTATGATGAGAAACCTTTTTCAGAATTGTTGCACTGTGTGAGTTTGAAGCCCTTCCCTTATTTACTTCAGAAAGACTCCGACTCCATTTACACCCAGTCATTTTACTAACATGTGGACGTTAACTTCAAGGAAGAATATGTGACTTTTTAATCCTGTAGATGTCACTCTAGATAGCACCAGCATGAAGTTGCATTGTTGTGTCAACAGGCTAAGGTTAGCGCTCTTTAGTTAGCTTGTAGCTTCACATTGCATGAACATTTACACAAAATGACCGTGATCTAAAAACGCTTACATGACATGAAAATGACTACAGTACTTCCCGTAAACACAAGATACAGCTCAGGCAACATCACAGACAGCAGGACTCGTCTGTCTCACTCATTGAGTATTTTCAAAAGAAGGTCTTGTGTTCTTACATTTCCCTTCAATTTCAGCTCCATCCTAAACAAGATTTTTTTGTAAGCACTTTATAGCAAATGAAAGAATGAATGAATAAATAATTTCGATCAGCAGCAGCAGAAATCCTCACAATCACAGTCATTACAAACACATATTTAAGGTAAGGGTCAGGTTCAGGGCTGGTGTAATTGGCTACCACACTGAGAGAAAGAGAGATGAAATCTGAAACAAATTCATCAAAAAGGAAAAGTGGGAACATAGGCACGCTCCTGATGATCCATAAACAAAGATTTTTCTTACTTTGAACAGAAATGTACATTTGTGCTGTTTGCTATAAATATGGGGTTTAAAATTGGGTTTGTATAAAACTTATTTTTAACTCTCTCTAAGTGAAAGCTTCACATGTGCGGCTTTGCAGTGACTGCAACCCAAACACGTAATCTTCATGGTCCTAAATGAGAACAATCCAGTTATATTTATATTTAGCATATTCTTTTGCAGCGTCTAAGAAACCCAACGTGAGCAGTATTGAAACATTCTTACACCTTTTTTCATGAACTGCCTTTTTGCTGATTTCCTCGCCCTTCTGCATCGTCTCCTATATTCTAGAAAGCTATAACACCTAAAGGGCTGGATTCGTTCACACAGGAGTGGATTGCTGTGCCATGAATCTATAATGTAATCCTACTACACGGAGAGACACACATCATTCAAATGCGACAGTACATTACGATCTGATATGTTGGAAATGCATGAAAATCTGAGAACTGTATGAGCTGGAGTGTGAGAGAGAGGAGAGGGAGAGAGGGTGTGTGTGTGTGTGTGTGTTCATGTGCACACATGGTGCAGAACAGGCTTAGTGTGTATGTATGCAGTTGAATCCTTGAGTTTTTTTCATCCATGTTTATCAGTGTGTGTGTGTGTACGTGTGTGTGTGTCAGTGTGGATGTACACGTCGACAAGTAATTTACTGTTGTGTACATGTTGTGTTAGTGTTTAAATTCTTTGGTGTGTACGTGCCTATGATTCATTGTGAGTACTGTGTGTGTGTGTGTGTGTGTGTGTATCCCTGTGTGTGTGTAGTAGTTTTATAGAGAGGAGCTGTGTGTGGGGGAGGAGAATGTGGAAGTGAATTATGCCTTTTTTCAAAAGGGGAGGGGTGCATATATGTATGTGTGTATGTGGGGGATGGGCAGATCGCACACTGTATGTATGTTCACCAAGTATGTGGGCAGGTTTGTGGCGTGCGTGTGTGTGTGTGTCAGAGGGTGTGTATGTATGTGTGTGTGCATGTGTGTGTAAGAGAGAGACAGACTAGGAATGAGAGAGAGAGAGAGAGAGAGAGAGAGAGAGAGAGAGAGAGAGAGAGAGAGAGAGCGAGAGAGAGAGAGAGAGAGAGAGAGCGAGAGAGAGAGAGAGAGAGAATTTATGATTCCTTTTTGTGTGTGTGTGTGTGTGTGTGTGTGTGTGTGTGTGTGTGCGCGCGTGTAAGACTCTGCCTTGGTATGTGCAGATGTGTGTCCTTGTGTGTCCATGAATTCCTTTTCAACATGTGTAAATGTGTAACTACTATATAGAGCACGCACATTATATGTGGAGGTATTTGATATGTGGTTTGGATTCTCATATTTTATATGCATGTGTGACCATATGTTTAGGTGTACTGTGTTTGTAAATCCAGGAGTTGCACATGATTGCGTGTGTGTGTGTGTGTGTGTGTGTGTGTGTGTGTGTGTGTGTGTGTGTGTGTGTGTGTGTGAATGTGTGTTTGGAGCCAGAGAAAAAGACAAAGTGGACCATTCTTTTTTTTTCTTTTTTTTTGTGGTTTCTCTCATTCTGCAAATGCATAGCTCAATCATGTTAAAGTATTTCCTCTTTACGGCCCCCCTCGCTTATTTACTTTTCTTTAGGCCCTAATTCCGTTTAATTCATTCAGACAACAAGCAGATCAATGAAAACACTAAAGGGGGGAGAGATGAAGTATAGATTAGGAACAGATTGTTTATCAGACATAGTGTACTCATTCAAGCTGGAGTAGAATCATAAAATAATCATGTTTGCTGCCTTTCCAGATGATCCCAGATTATGTTTGTTTGTCTTATTTTTGTTGGGTTTATTTCCATTCCATTTCTGAATGTAAATATTGTTAATATGTAAAAGCAATAAAGACAGTTTGGAAAAGAACAGTGAGTCTCTTTGCACATCATACAATAATCAGCTTAACATCAGGATGGCTCTGATACTGCATCATTAGTGAAGGCTAAACAACAGCTGAAGTTCAAAACTATACCTGATGGAGTCCTCAACAAGAGTATCACAATAAGACACAGAGGGTCACTGTTGGAGGTAAATAACACATGGACACTTTCACTTGTATGTGCAATAATCTCAATAATCATTGTTTCAGCCATGTTTTGTATATTTTTTGCTTTTTTCTATGCATATTATTGTGTATTTTTCTTTTTTCCAACGGAGATTGTTCTATTATTTATTTGATCTTATTCTTTATGTTGTTACTTTTCTGTTATCTGCTACATTTTATGTTTGTCTTATATACTGCTGGAAACCTAAACTTCCCTGATGGAGTCATCCCAGAGGGATCAATAAAGTTCAGTCTAAGTCTAAGTCTAAATCCTGGTACAACTGTGCTGCACACGGAGAGTCACAGAGACCACATGCTGTCTATTGTTAAACAAGACGGAGAAAACATGGCATCCAACAGGACTACAGACAGGCCTTTGAGCACTTTTAGACCAGTCGTCTGGTCGATGCATGGAGGGTCAAGGTCAACAATCGGAGTGCGTCTACTTCTTTCACCCAAGCTGGCATTCAAATACTTACCGTAAATTCCGTACTATTGAGCGCACCTGGATATAAGCCGCACCGGCTAAAAATAAGTAAATAAATGTATTTGTACATATATAAGCCGCACTTGATTATAAGCCGCAGGTGTCCACGCTATAACAAGAGCTATTTACACAGACCTAGGCTACCGGTAACATCCGCAAATACTGTAGCGTCCGTACGGACGTTAAAGGACGGCGAGAGCGTTCAAATAATAACTTTTAATAACCCGATCACTGTCGGCCGTGACCACGCCGTTTACAGCAGAGAACAACACACATAACTTGCCGTAACAATCCAACTCTCTCCCCCAGCGTTCTCTCATACAGCCACTCAACACGTTCTCGCTGGTGCATTCACTGACTCTCCACATAATCGGAATTATGAACACATTATCAACTACTGACTTTACAACATGAACCGTTACAATACGAAGCCTAGCCGACGGTGTCTGTAACACGGCTGATGAAAAAGATGACCGTAATATATTTCACAAGAAAAAGTCCATCCATTCACTGCCTCAGAATGACTTCATTACTCACTTCCTCAGTCTCTGTTGTCGCTGTCAGTGTCATCTTAACGTGCAGCAGCTCTGTTAGCTTATTTGACAGCCAGGTCGATCGCCTTTAACTTGAAAGCTGCATCATATGCATTTCTCTGTGTGTTTGCCATGATGAGGGTGCGTGCATGAAGCGCAAAATGACTGATATTAAGATCCGACGTGACGAAGTCAAATGTTTTTGCGGCAGAAGCTCATTGTCCCCCATAAAAAATCCATGCATTAGCCGCACCGGAGTAGAAGCCGCAGTCCTCGAAGTGTGAGAAAAAAGTAGCGGCTTATAGTCCGGAATTTACGGTACATCCAAGTGATGGAACACAGAAGAGTGTTTGATATCAGAGACATTGTTTGAGCCCCGTCACATCGGGCTGATGCTTGACCATCGGCCACTGTACCCACTTATTTTTCTCCATGGCGTACACTTCCTTCTAAATCCCCTCTGACTCACACATTGATTGATGAGTTATATTCAGCAGTATATCCTGCAATATTATTTCCGAGGATGCTATGACCCTACTCTGTCTCTTATTGGGTAGTTACTAACTAAACACGCACGAGTAGTCTTACACACGCCATGTTTTATAAAAGAGTTGCTCTGCTGTAAAAATGTAGACTATACACACTTCTTTAGGCACCACTACAAAACTAAGCATTAGAGCATCCTTCTCAGGATGATAGATAAAATTACATTTACACTTGGCTCCACCAAATCGAGGGTTTTTGTTGTGAGTGTAGAGACCACACTGCAAAAACAGCAATTTTGGAAAAAAGAAGACACAAAAATCTGTGGTTCAATATAAATTCGAGGAGTGGGTGAAATGAGAGTGCTATAGGGGAAAACCCCAGAACATGTGGAAAAGATGTGAAATTGAAACATAAGAATGAGCAGAAGTTGGATTAACTCCAAAGTTGGACCCTGCAGTTGGGCCCCTCTTTAACCCCGTATATCCAGTTTCCTGAGTTTTGATATATCACGTACCATGTTACAACTAAACGCCCACATCACCCCGCAATGTGGAAGCTGTGGATTTTTATTATTTAGTTATTTATTTAATTACATTTTTTTTAATCCAATGTTGACTGTTTTATTTATAAAATATTCATCCATTCCTTTAACTCAAACCTGCTAATATTGATTTGCAGTAAGTAACATTTTGAGACCCTCTGCTGCTCTAAAAGGAGCACATGCTCTATGAAGGTAAAACGGATATTCTCAAAATAAAATGTGAGATTTTTTTTTTAAACAGCAAGCAGGTTTATATTCTGAGATTTACTTATTTATTGTTTTGTGTGCAGTTTAGATAAATTGCGTTTGCTTTGCTTTTTCAAGCTCTTTTATTTTTTTTCCGGGCAAAGTGTTGTACTTTTATTTTGGAAGAAAGTGTACGTCCGGGGTGGTTGCTGCTTACTCTTGTGAACTTGATGCAGGAGCTCTTTGTATGAGAGCTCCGCGAGGTACCACAGCACCGAGCTCACGCGCGCCAGCAGCAGCAGCAGCAGCAGCAGCAGCAGAGGAGGCACATTAAACAGAGAGTCCCAAACACGGGACAGACGGGTCCAACAACGATACCTGCGCACCGCCGCTGGACACCTTCACCGACACACAGAGGGAAAACGACGTTTTAGAGTGCGCGCTTTTGTGCCATTTATGGTTTAAACGTAAGGAATTAAAGAAGTTGTTTCACTGGGAAGTTTGCTTCTCTCAGCAGCATTTGTTGGAGCCTGAAAGGACAGCACCAACCTAAACCAGACTCACACACTTACCTGCCTCAAACGCGCGTTTGTTCTCAAACTGCAGCGCGCCTTTGTTTTTATCGTTCATTGGTTTTTGTTTCTTTTTGGTGCCTCAGAGAAGAGCTGAACATCTCCCAACTTTCTAAGAACAATAGTAAAGGCTATCCCGGTAGTTTTGTGGGTTTTTTTTTTTTTTTTTTTTTTTTTTACACAAAGGAACACAGCATTACTAGAGAAAGCATCTCAAAGAGTCGGACAGACGGAGTAGTAGATGTATTGTCGACCATGGATGTAACAGTTTACCCGCCTCCTCCTCAGCCTCTGGCCGCTACAGACCACAGCAGGCTGGGACAGCTCTCCTACCCTGATCCGGCCTTTGGGACCAACAAGGTAAGAGAGAGAGAGAGAAAAAAAAGGCTCATATGTGGTTAGCCTCATGCGAATGATTTCCCCCACTGCCTGACGATGAACACCGTGCGTTTAGTCTTTTTTCTCATTATGATAACCCAGCTCTGCTCTCTGCAGCTACACATGCTTCTCGCTTTGCCAATTAAGCGCTAATTAATTGCTTTATTGGGATCCAATTATTAACGCAGCCGTCGACTGTAACTACATTTTTCTTTCGATCACATCCACTCAGGAATATATAGAGGCTGTCATTGCATCCCTAGCGAGTAATAATCACTGATGTAATGACTTTGATTAAAACTTAACCAATAATTGAAAAGTTATTGAATTCCAATATGCATCATATAGTAGGGAGGCTACAGGAAGAGAAAGGGGCTGTGAAAAGAGCGAAGCAGAGAGAGGGACACACATTTTAATGGTCTACTTTAATTCAAAATAATGCTCACTAGTGGACTTTACAACGTGCTTCACATTTGAGATGCTTCAGTTAATTGGTGTCTGGGAAGCTCAGAGCAGGGTCAAAGGTCAGGGTCAGATTCAGATTCACAGAAGAAACCTGGCACTGGAAGAGATTCTGTCTGTCTGTCTGTCTGTCTGTCTGTCTGTCTGTCTGTGTAAAGTGCACACATGGATGGAGCCGTGACACTGTGCTCATTTGACAGTGATGAATTGCTTAATTATTAGCCGAGCAGCAGCTGATCAGCAGTTATTAAAGTTGACACAGACTCTTTTCAGTCTCACAACAATGACTTGATTGTAATTGCAAAATGCAATGAACAACATTTTTTCTGATCATTTCATAAAGATTAAAAACACTTCCATTGAATGTTGAATTATATTATTTGAATAGCTGCCACCAAAACGTAGCAGGACTGGCTCTTCTTTGTGATGTCCTGATTCCATGTTCAGATCAGTGTGAGAGCACAGAAGGATATAAGCCTAAAGATGTCTTTGTCAAGTATCAACACATGAATCCTTCTGTCCTCCTTCAGATCCTCTCCTGTCCTTTTGTCTCTTGTTTTTCACTCTTTGCTGAAAACACAACTCAGTGATTGTTTGGATTATTCACCAGCATGGGATCTGTGTCCTCAGAGTGACGGACTGATCTCTGTTTAGCACCTCAGCAACAACAAGGTAGTAACAGTGTGCCTAATGTATGATTAAAACTGAGCGGACTGAAGCTACATCCAACGTCCACTAGGGACGTCCTTTCAGTGTTCAATACTCTCATTACCTTATGAACACATGATCAATCATTTGATTATCAGTTATCTGTTGTTTTAAAAACACATCTTTTGAGGCGCTCCGTCTTTCTGTTGTGCTGCTCCTCGTCTGGGCAGCGCGCCTTGAAAAGTCTCGGTAACACCTGACTCTGTCCAGAAGTCGGTAATAACAGACACTTTGTTCATCAACCATCAAGTCTGCTACGCTCGCTGCATCTCGCCGTTTCTCCGTGATGGGGGCTTTTACTCCCAGGGTGCTGCTTCTTCCAGACACTCTTTTGGGTTTGTTTTTTTTTCGTCGGCTAATCTTTCAGCGCTATGCTATCATCGACGTGTGCGAACAGAACTGTCAGGAAATGGGATGCAGGATTGTCCTCGTGCTTCAGGCTGATGTACTGAAACATCAAACTGTGACGCTCCACTTGTCTTGGACGGCACCTCTCCTTCACCTTTGGGTCACGTGACGTGTAAGCTAACTGAGCTTAATTAGCGTAGCCTAAAACGCTGAGTTAGCATCTGTGAGAGTTGTGTCAATAAGAACATCAACAATGAGTAATAGTACAGTATAGTAACAGTACCCGTCCCAGCTACGTATTATTAATACTCTAATGAATCATTGAGCAGTGCAGAATACATTCATGATGTTTCAGTTTATTCTCAGCCTCTCTGTATTTTCCTGTCAGTGACGCCGCTGCTGGCAGAGTGAACCACTTCACTGTATTTTAAAACATTCGACTAAAAAGAAGGAGTACCTCATGTCCTAAACGTCCCATGTGTTATTCACACCTCAGTCTAATTATTATTATTAAAGGATCGTTTATGTGGAGCAGAAATCGAACATGGATTGAGGAGATTTAGGAAGTTCAGTTTTGTCTTTCAGGGGAAACTAGTCAGGGTGCTGAAGGAACAGCGGGGTTAGGTCGTGACCGATGTACAAATGTTAAAGCCCTTTAAGGTTCAAGTCCGACATGCGGCTCCTCTCACACTCTCTCTCCTCTTAAAAAAACGCCCCCCCCAAAAAAAATCGACTTCAAATGAGAGGGAAACTTAGTGCACGCGACCATGGCACGGAAAGTGAAACAAAAAACGGTTCTTTCATTGACACGTTGGACAACACACACACACACACACACACACACACACACACACACACACACACACACACATATTGACACACTACAAACATGATTTCCTGAAATTAAACAGCAGTGAAGTTATCCTGAAACAGATATTGAGCGTGCTTATGTAATGCAGTGTACCTGCATGCTTTCATTCAGCTCTAAATGTAACACTGGCCGTCGATATGCTCGGTGCTCAGCATCATAAAGTGCTGCTGCTGTCACAGACTGTGTTTGTTTCAGAGAGATAAAAGATAGTGCATGGTGTTGTATAGAGAGAGAGAGAGAGCTGCATGGTTGGGGGTAGGGACTGAAGAGAGAGAGAGAGAGAGTTGTTGGGGGTAGGGATGTTGTAGATGAGAGCGAGCGAGCGAGCGAGTGTAGTGGGGGTGGGGCCAGGAAGGTTTGAGGTTTGTACTATATTTCTCTCTCTCTCTCTGTCTTTTGATTCACGGCTCTGTATGCCTGATAGAAAAAGATCATATTACTCTGTGGGGAAGCGGAGAGAGAGGGAGAAAACAGAGCGGGATGGAGGTTATTTAAAAAGCGAGAAAGAAAGGCACAGGAAAGAGGGAGAGAGACAGGAAGTGGGGAGAGGAACTTAGGAGGCACAGGAGAAACAGAACAAGAGAGAAAGAAGAGGAACAGAGCAGAGAGAGGGAATTTAAAAGCTCTCTCTCTCTCTCTTTATGTGTGAGTGAGAAGAGAGAGAGTCCTACAGACTTGTTCATTGTGTAAAGATGATATATACCAACCGTGGTCGGCCATATCCCTTAAACAGAGAAATGCTGCTGAACAAGAGACGCTCTATCTATCATAAAAATGTAATATATGTCAATAAAAAGGATGCTGTGTTCATTCATGGTCACATGTTTCTGATGGTTCTGATTCTCCTGATGATGAGCGCTCCAACTTTTGAACCAGAGCAGCTTCATCCGTATGTGGTCGTTTGGTTTGGTGCGCTCTGCGGCCGCCGTGTGAATCACAGTGCAACTGCACGCTCATAAGACGCCGTCCTGTCCTCCTGAAGCGACGCCCTCCCAGGACGTGCTGCCATGACGATGTGCAGTACAGGGCGCTCAGGCTGCACGGTCATGGTCACAGTGATAGGAGCTGAGCGATATGGACCAAATGTCCCATCTCACTTTTTTTTCACTGAATGGCGATACTCGATGGATATGTCTTATTGGGATCCAATTATTAATATAACGACTCTCTCTCTCTCTCTCTCTCTCTCTCTCTCTCTATATATATATATATATATATATATATATATATGCATGTATCATATTTAAGAATATATCGATATATGTTAAAAACTGGACGTATCGCCCAGCCGTATATCATTTAATTTGTTTATGTTTTTTGAAAACAACATCCTGCTCGGTGCCGGACCGGGACAGAAGGATCTGCGCTTGCTTTTTTTTTGGTCCCTTAACAACTGACCAAACGTGACGCAGCTGCCGCTCGATGAACACATGCAGTGTCCCTCATGAGCCCATCGTCATCATCAGGACGTGAACACTAAAGAAAGAGAGTCAGCATGTGTTTGATTTTAATGGTTGAGTTCACATTAACATGGAGGCTCTTTGTGAGTTTTATTTTGATACTGTCCCAGGTTTACGGGCCTTTGTTTCCTGTTTGGTGCCTTTATTTTGAAAGAGAGAAAAAAGTAACAACAGTATCTTAACTATGACAAAATAAACGGAATAAATTAAAAATGTTTGATTTCACGTTTGTTATCATAATGAAATCAATAGTCGTAAACGATGAGTTTACATTGGATTATATGTACGACTTTATTCGATGTAGTCTTGATGAATTTTGTGACGGGAGGAGAGCGGAGCATGAGATCAGCGACTGTAGAGCTGGACTAAATAACCGAAGATCAACGTGTCTTTGTAGATTAGTGTTTGTGTGTTTTGTTTGCGTCCAGCAGCAGAAGGTTGTGTTGGAGGTCTTTAACAAACACATCCTCAGAGGTTAATATTATCCCTGTGCAATTATAACGCGTCGATGCTTAAAATGCACGTGTGCGCCTTTTCCATCCAGTAGGTGTCACCAAAACAAACTGCTGTTTGGCCACGCCTCCTCCAGAGACACGCCTCCTCCAGAGACACGCCTCCAACGTGTCAGCACGAAGGACTCACACACAGCTGGTGTGATGAATCAAAGTGCCTTTGATCTGCATTGTTGTGTTAGCATGCTAATGTTAGCGCACCACGTGTACATTTACACAACATCCGAGTCCGCACTCAAGAACAAGTCTGCCTGTTGGACTCATCAAAGCAGAATATTAATGACACCAGGCGGGCTCGTTTTTCAAAGAAATGAAAACTCATTCAAAGTGTGAAGTCTGCTGATCGGGTCGAACACCGAGGCTCGATGTGAAGACAGCCGGCTGTATTCTTGAGCTTGGAAGAGTTCTCCTCCTGTGTGTGAGTTAGCGTCGTGATAGGAGGTGCACAGATATTAGGATTACAGGACTCTAGTGGAGGAAGGGCGAGCGAGAGGGGGGGAGGAGAGAGAGAGGACCTAATGTAAACATGATGATTGTGAAAGCAGGGTGAGGTATTTCTTAAGCAAATAGAGAGAAGTGGGTGGAGAGAGCTCAGTCAGTAACAGGATAACGAGTGAAGGAGAGCAGAGAAGCAGTGAGTGGACAGTGACATTTAAAACACACACAGAAGGAGAAAGAGCAGCAGACGGAGGACGTGGAGAACAGTCGGGATCACACCGAAGATGTGCAGACCTCATGACTCGCTTTAAGGTCACCAAAGGGCAAAAAGATAATCTAGGTCTGTCACACAGCCTCATCTGAAGTGTTGAATAGTTTGTGAGGACATAGCGAGTGTGCAGTATGCACGCTGCCCGCTCCGCACACAGACCACGGCCGAGTCGCTGTGAATATCTAAAGTCATCCATGTCTACAGATCCAACACAGATCTGAGGACCATATCTCCATATGATCTAAATCACTACCGGCCCTTGTATCTACTGTTACTCTGAAGCTCACAGAGCGGACTGCATGTGATCCAGAGTCAGAAACTTTATTGATCTCAAAGGGCAAACCAGTGTGACGAGAAGTGTCTGATCACTTTTATGTGTTGTTGTGTGGGGATGAAGACCGTCGTTTTTTAGTTGCGCTTTAGATTCAATGAATCGGCAGAAATTCGGCGGCCTGCCAGACGGCCGTCATCACAGTTTTCTCATTTTGTTCCCTTGACAAACACATTACGGAGAGCTGGATGTGTTTTAGGTTCTTACCGTCACAAAGATCAGTGCCTCACGTCCTCTAAACGCTGCAACCTAAAACCAGTCAAAGCTTCACTCACACTCGTCGTCCGCTCGTAGCTCCTCGCCCTCTGCTGCTGCTCGTGTGTCGCTGCACCTCTGGGCTCTGATCCCACACACTAACTACGCTCACGTTCACTCATCCCGCTCGATTGTTCTGGGTACCTGCAGGGTACGCTCTGTAATAATCAATCTGCTCCACGTGAGTCAGCTGTCTGATGCTACTGTACATTATGATCACTGGCACGCCGCCCTGCCCTAAACAGGATGATCCAGTCTGCTCCCTTATGGCGACACGTCCATGAAGCACAGCGGCTGTCAGTCAGGATTACACACAATTATTCAAATGGATGTGTGTGTTTGTTTTTAAATGGCTGCTCTTCTTCTTCATCTTCTTCTTCATCCCAATCAGCGTGTTGATGTGTCAGCAGATACACCTCCACTTATCTTATCTCAACTTATGTGCTCCTTTGCCCCTCGCCCAACAACGCCTTCCTGTTTCATACAGCGTGTGTGTGTGTGTGTGTGTGTGTGTGTGTTCATGTCCCATTGTCCCATCCTGCCGTTTCTAAAGTGTAGGCATCTCGTCTAATTATCCCTCATAACAACCAGTCAATCTGTCCGTCCTTCTGTCCATGTTGGCTTCGACTCCTGCTACTGAACACCTCGCCAGACCCTCCCCCTCTCCGGCGACGCTCGCTGATGATTGGTGCCACTCTCTGCACTATCGCTGGTGTGCTGGTGTTTCCGTAAAAGCGCTTCAGTTGGTTGAATTGTGTGGACGCGGTGATGAGGGACTCGGGTGGTTGGTGGAGAGGTGCCAAGCGGGACAGATGGGCCAACACAGAGCGCCGCCAGAAGAGACTAATTATCAGGATTTCTCTTCCAAAACAAACATATTGCAATCAAATCACATTCTAAAATCATTGCTGCATTGTTATCTGTGTGTGTGTGTGTGTGTGTGTGTGTGTGTGTGTGTGTGTGTGTGTGTGATGAATGATTGGATCTGAGGACATATTAAGGAGCTGTTGCTGTAGTAGATTTTCTGTTTGCACTTTGCTTGTTTGAGATCAAACAGCGAGTGCTAATCACATGATATCTTTTACATTATTGTTTTATATTATGACGCAGCCTGCTGAAAATCTAAACGTCACTTTTCAAACGTCTGCTTGATGCGAACCTCTACTTGTCTTCTGTGTTGGACTATTTGAGTACATAGAAAGACGATCTGCGTGGTTAGCTCCTCCGCTCAGTTCCACCGAGCTGCTTCTCTGCAGTTTGTTCTTCTCAGCTCTTTTCATTGACGTCGCACTGAATGCACCGCTCATACACTTGAATATAAAGAGATCGGATGGTTCTTTGGGGTCATCTGGCGTCCTGGAGCCTCCTGAGACTCCTCCCGCTCCACACGCTGTGAGCTGCATGTGTGAACACGTCTGACTGAGCGGCTTGGAAGAGTTCATGTGAAGAACAGGAGCGATGCCACGAGTTGATTATGTGGATGTATGGATGTGCTCTCTTCACTTACCTAACACTGAGGTTTGATAAGACTGTTTGTAAGATAAGACAGGGATTATATATCTCCTCTCATAAACACGTACGACGTATGGTCAAACATTCAGAGATCCAGACAAGAACAACAATGAAGAGTCTGAAACAGACGGCAGACACTTTGTGCTTTCTTCCATGAAGCAGACTTTAACTGTTAACATTGTGCAAAGAGGAATGTGCTGGAAGAGGACCCTGATGATGTTCACACAGCTGCCAAACAAGAAGTGTCACCCGATGACGGAAAGACGACGAAGAAATGTTTTCACCTAGAAAATGAGTGAATGACTGAGCAGCACGCTCACAGCGGGGACCAGCAGGTTGTGTGTTTTCATCAAATTGCTGACAATGCTTCTCAAGGGGAGAGAGGTGGAGAAAACAAACACACACACACACACGTCTGATATCCTTCTATGATGTGAATATTTGGCCTCCGCACCTTCTTTCAGATGTTCCTGAAGTTTCCTCTGTATTGATAATCTCTGCTCAATAATCATTCAGTCTGAGTGACTCAAACAAGAACAGAGTTTAAAATCCTGCACGGCTCTCATCGAAACAAAAGGCAGAAAGTTTGTGAGTGTGACCCCCGCCCAACTTCACTCTAGATGCTATCATGTTCACAACAATGATAGTGCTCCTTACACACACACACACACACACACACACACACACACACACACACACACACACACACACACACACACACACACACACACACACACACACACACACACACTCACTCTCTGGACAATAAAACTTGGTTTATGTTGTTGTCATGGAGACAGTGATAAGATGGACTAACAATGCTGCACACACACACACACACACACAGACACACACACTGAGTCATCCATGTACCTCCTCTCTTCTCTTCATGTCACCTGATGTATTTACGAGTCATCTCACATTCAGTTCAGTCCAAACCGTCCAATCCAGTGAGAGCGTGCGTGACGCTGTCCTTAAGTTCTACACATGTACGCTTCATTTACGATGGATGGGATTTAAAGATTATTTAGCTGACACGTCTGGGACAATAAAGTTGATCTTCTGAAACATTTTCACTAAATCACTTCAAATCACTTATCAGCGTTGTGACTGACGTAGTTCAACATTTTATTTTTTTGTTTTTTCATCAAACTATCAAACATCGATCAGTCTGATATATTGTCTTTACGTTTAAGGAGACGTGTCTTTTTATCCCCTGACATTTACAGCTGATAAATAACAATAAATGAGACTATTAATCTTTTTTATGAGAAATCTTCTGTTGGAGGAAGATGAACGATGAGACTTTATTTCTTATTAACAGTCCACACATTTGTATCCATCTTTTGATAACTTACATTACACCTTTTTTATTCTCTTCACTTATTTCCCCATCCTCTAATAAACTATATTTTTATTGTCTTCCAGTCTCTTCTTCCTTCTCCACAAAAAACTGTCTTCCTCTTTTTTCCTTTGTCCTTGTCTGTCATCCTAATAGTCTCTCTTCCCCTTTCTCCCCCCTTCCTCCGACCCTGACCCACTTAGCTGGCTGCTTGTTATTCAAACCTTTGCTTTCCTCGCACATATTTATACACACACACACACACACACACACACACACACACACACACACACACACACACACACACACACACACACAGGAGCAGCAGAGATGAGAGAGTAAGAGACAGAGGAGCGAAGGGGGGAGAGAGAGGAGATAATTTGGTTTGACTACAAACCTTGCTATTCCTTTCTCTGTCTCGAGATGTTTCACAGAGAAAACACAGATACAGTCAGAGATACAGATGTGTCAGAGGCACACAGGCCTGGATCAGCTGGAGCCGTTATCCTTTTTTAAAAGCCAAATCTAAAAATTATTATTGTTTTTGTTGACGACGTCGTCGCAGTGATTCATTTTGGATTAATAAACATTAAATCCAGAAACAGAAAGAAAAAAGGTGCTGCCTCTGCGTGCCCTGCTCAACCCTGATTTATTAATTAAGAAATATATCATCACATAAAACCTGTATAAAGCGTTGATTGTGACTCTCACTTCTAATCTGATTCTTTTCTGACTGTGCGTTCACAGAGGCAGCAGGTTAGGTTAGGAAGGCCAGATGTTCCTCTCCATACAATCATCCAGCTGCTCTTTGGGGATCCTGAGGAACAAACACAATATAATGATATATAATACATATAATAATATTATAATAATAATATAATACACAATATGTATATCTTATCTTATCTGAAAGATATTTATATATATATAAAAACCCCCGGTAGCAGTTGGAGGTGGGAGGCCTGCCCGTAAAGAGAAGTGACCAGGAGAGTCACCTCACCTGGCAGCAGCTCCACTGAGGTCTCTGCAGGACTTCTTTGCAGAGGTCACCTGCTGAATATGGTTTAACCACGGCGTTCAGGCTGCAGACTCATCATTTCTCACTTCACACTCACGGTCCATTTGACGCTGTTTCTTAACAAGACCCAGAAACACTTGACCTCCTTTACTTTGGACACCCACAAGCAGAAGAAACCCAACCAAGCAAAGCCTCACACTGGCTGTACAGTGGAGGTCAATGTTTGTTTGACTAAGAGCGTGGTCACTCTGCTCATCCGTACCGTTGATTTGGTAAAGTCTGATCTGCTGTGTGTTTCCACAGCCAGCTGTGCCATATTTTGTAGACGGCGTGTAAGCTGTATGCTACGTAATAGCATCACATGATAGCAGCACGACACAGTTCACTAGTAAACGCAACACAGTGAACAAAGACCAACAGCGGGGCATCGCTCCTGAAATATATATATGTTTCTATTTAAGAGAGAAGAAATGACTTCATAGTATTTTGCACGACGGACGCTTGATATCCGAACAATGAAAACACCTCTGAGTGAGAAACATCTGGCACGTGGCTCTTTGTTACAAAACCCTTTCAGGGTCGGATCGATGTTCTTGGCATCCCAACAGAAGGGTCCCAAAAAGTAGGACGGATCCTTCCCGGCTTTAGTCTCTGGAAACGGCATAAAATGTGCGCCGTATAGAGACAAACCGGACTGAACTGCTGGGTGGAAACGGGGCTTTTCAGTCTGCCATTTCATGTGCACACAAACCTGACTCCAGAGCTCTCTTTCCTTCTCGATATCTCAGTATGGACGAATGTGCCCCATTTTATCGAAGGCGTGCTGCAACAGTCCCATGGTGACCCGGCAAAGTAACTGGGTACAAAGGCCTCACAGATTGGTCCACAGCACAGGAACACTGTGGAAACGACACACTGAGACTGGGCTGCTGTTTGTTTTGACTCTGCTGCAGGATTAGTGTGTGAGGAGCACGATTTCACTGATTCACAAGTCTCTTTAAGTCCGACTCGGAAGTCTCACTGAAGTCGTCTCTTGTCTGTGTTTTTTGATCCTGCGACCACCGAAGTGAAGACCATCCCGGCACACGTCAGCCAGCAGCTGGAGCTGAAGGTTTAAGAGGCTCTCTGTGTGCCTTCCTGTTGCTCTCTGGGATGATGAAGGTTTTACCTGATCCCTCACACCAAGTGCAAGCTGAAAAAAAAGTCCTCATTATTTCCCTCCCGGCTTCTTTCTCTGTTCTTCTTCTTCTCAGCTTGTCGTCGTGCTTGAAGCCACTCTGATGGTGGAGGTTGCAGGGAAACATCTTTAACCTGCCTGACTTGGTGTCAGGGATCACATGTCAGCACATTTCCTAACATGTATCTTAAAGGGATACTTCACCCATTTGCATGAAGCTTTGTGTCATTAGAATATGTTTTTCTTTGCCTGGAAGTTTTCTTAATGTGATGCAAAAAGCGTCATATTGCATCACATGAAGAAAACTTCCAGGCAAAGAAAAACGTGTTTTTCTCGTCTCAGGGCAAAATGAGGGCTGGATTCACGACCATTCAACACTACTACCATGTTTCTAATGATACACAGCTTCATGTAAATGGGTGAAGTATCTCTTTAAGCAGCCCTTATAGACGGTGATGAAAGGCTGCGTTTTAGGCTTCAGCAGAACCAGTAAAGTACATTTACATATACAAGGAGTCTGTGTTCGTGTGTTGGTGCAAAAGACACCATGAGTTGGTGTGTGTGTGTGTGTGTGTGTGTGTGTATGTGTGTGAGCAGTCAAAAGGTGAAGGAAGAGCCTTCATGTCTGCTCTTTGTCTCAAATCTCAGTTTTCTCCCAGAGAGGACGAGGAACTGGCCACACGCATGTTCCATCTTTATGACTGAATATCAAACATTTAATTAAGACATGGGGCGTGTGTGTGTGTGTGTGTGTGTGTGTGTGTGTGTGTGTGTGTGTGTGTGTGTGTGTGTACATAATAAAACACTGTTTTGGCTTTCTGTTGACTCTGTAAACCTACACCTCATTTGCATAACACCCAACAGCTGGGGAATGGACAGGGCAGTTACACCTGCCCGTCCACCTGTCCATCTCTGTGTGTGTGTGTGTGTGTGTGTGTGTGTGTGTGTGCATGACTTGTTTGTATCCACCTGTTCAAATGTTCTTGTGTGTTTAACAACCCAGACAATAAGTGTGTATTTGAATATGCTGTATGGATCCAGAGCATCGTGTGTCTGCTGTTGTTCTGCGTTGCTCGTGGAGAATATAATATCTGATGTCACCTGTGACGGAAACTGCAGCTGGGCCTCCTTTCATTTGACTGTTGGTGAAAGCTAGCCACTGAAGATGATCAATCAAAGACACGTTTGACGAGCGTCATATGAGTCACTGTTCAGACTGTACACAAAATATCAACTCACACATGCACAAAACTTTTTCAGGCTGAGCTGCCTGTGTGAACGCAAACAGGTTTCAACGTCAGGTTTCACTGCCAGACTGTGTCCGACTGTGTCCGACTGTGTCCAGGCTGTGTCCGACTGTGTCCAGGCTGTGTCCAGGCTGTGTCCGGCTGTGTCCAGGCTGTGTCCGACTGTGTCCAGGCTGTGTCCGACTGTGTCCAGGCTGTGTCCGACTGTGTCCAGGCTGTGTCCGGTTGTGTCCAGGCTGTGTCCAGGCTGTGTCCGGTTGTGTCCAGGCTGTGTCCGACTGTGTCCGACTGTGTCCGGCTGTGTCCAGACTGTGTCCGACTGTGTCCAGGCTGTGTCCGACTGTGTCCAGGCTGTGTCCGACTGTGTCCGGTTGTGTCAGACTGTGTCCGGCTGTGTCCGACTGTGTCCAGACTGTGTCCGACTGTGTCCAGGCTGTGGCCGACTGTGTCCGGTTGTGTCAGACTGTGTCCGGCTGTGTCCGACTGTGTCCGGCTGTGTCTGACTGTGTCTGGCTGTGTCCAGACTGTGTCCGACTGTGTCCAGGCTGTGTCCGACTGTGTCCGGTTGTGTCAGACTGTGTCCAGGCTGTGTCCGACTGTGTCCAGGCTGTGTCCGGTTGTGTCCAGGCTGTGTCCAGGCTGTGTCCGGTTGTGTCCAGGCTGTGTCCGACTGTGTCCGGCTGTGTCCAGACTGTGTCCGACTGTGTCCAGGCTGTGTCCGACTGTGTCCAGGCTGTGTCCGACTGTGTCCGGTTGTGTCAGACTGTGTCCGGCTGTGTCCGACTGTGTCCAGACTGTGTCCGACTGTGTCCAGGCTGTGGCCGACTGTGTCCGGTTGTGTCAGACTGTGTCCGGCTGTGTCCGACTGTGTCTGGCTGTGTCCAGACTGTGGCCGACTGTGTCCAGGCTGTGTCCAACTGTGTCCGGTTGTGTCAGACTGTGTCCAGACTGTGTCCAGACTGTGTCCGACTGTGTCCGACTGTGTCCAGGCTGTGTCCGACTGTGTCCGGTTGTGTCCAGGCTGTGTCCGACTGTGTCCGACTGTGTCCGGTTGTGTCCAGACTGTGTCCGACTGTGTCCAGGCTGTGTCCAGACTGTGTCCGGCTGTGTCCAGACTGTGTCCGGCTGTGTCCAGACTGTGTCCGGCTGTGTCCAGACTGTGTCCGACTTTGTCCGGCTGTGTCCAGGCTGTGAATGACACGTGTCCAGCTGAGGAGGATTTCAGGTGCATTTCTCTGCCTGAAAGTCTCTTTCAGAAAGTGTAACAATGGCCTGAGGGGGAGAAAAGGAAGAAGTATACTAAAATGAAGAAAAGGGAGCAAGAACACATTTCCTATCTCACCATCCTGCTTTATCAAAATGACTCTGACAGTATTGTTTTTATAATCGCAGTATC
The DNA here is from genome assembly GCF_947650265.1 of Symphodus melops. NCBI lineage: Eukaryota > Metazoa > Chordata > Actinopteri > Labriformes > Labridae > Symphodus > Symphodus melops. The sequence goes on from NC_136697.1 coordinate 4,561,704, forward strand.
ATGTCCTGTTTTACACTGGCTGTCATGTCTACACTTGTGATGTTTGTTAAACGCCTGCAAACAAATCAAGTTACTCAGCAGCACAGTCACTAATGGATCCTGACCATCCTGAGGGCTTTTTGATGATGAAGTTCGAGCACATTAATTTAACTTCCTGTGAGGATTTGACTCCTGAAAACTGAGATGTTGTAAACTAGAAACAGATGAAGCACACCGGTGTGCTGTGAGGAAGCTTCAGAGCGTGGAAAGAGAACGGGAAGGAGCTGGGAAAAAGAAGCACAGAGGACATTTTTTTATGACCCTTAAAAACATGTTTGGGGGATGTTTCTTCAGAGGAGAATTTTAAAGCCCACCTCTTTGATCGGCCTTTAATACAAGCTTGACGTTTTACATCTTTTATTCACAATCCTATTTATCATATTTTTCTTGTGTTTCACTCGATGCTCTATTTCATTTCTTGTCTTAGTGTGTTTCTTGCTTGTACAGCACTTTGGTCAACCAAGGTTGTTTTACATTTCCTTGGGACATAAATAAATAAATACATAAATAAATAAATAAATACATAAATAAATAATGAATTGATTGATTAATATTTTATCATTTGTGTAAACGGGTCCAATCCACATCTGTTTTTAGAAAATCTTTACAACAATCCTTTATTTTCTACCCTCATCTGTCTCAGCTGTGTGACTGCTCTCCAACCCAAAGACAACAGCTCCTGTCTATCTGAACTCTCATATCCAGGTGTACGCCCCCTCCTGCAGTCCTCTCACCTCTGCCAATGAAAGGCACGACAGACTCCTCTGCCCTGGATGTTGATGATGACATTAGCCTGTTCTTCAGGTCGATTAGGATATTGACCACGAAGCGTTTGATGTTGTTGATGATGATCAGTGCACGGGTGTACATCCTTCTGCTGACACTCTATCCTGCCCTGTTGAGGCGGATTTATTTACATGTTGTTGTTTGAGAGTGAAGGGTTTATTCTTTAATAATCAGCAGACAGCTTTCATCAATCTGTAAAACATTTATCACTAAAGCAGTTTGTAGCTCCGCCTCTCTGTAACAAACCTAAACAACAAGCTAAGTTCTTGTCCTGACATTTGTGGAAGGAAAAGTGATGAGGAGGAGTAACAAGATGAAGGAGGTGGCATACAGGAAGTGACGTAGTGTTCATGCAGCGAGCTGCCCGGTTATCTGTACGTCTCATCGTCACTCATTGTTCTCTGTTTGGTTTTTAGTTTGTTGACATTGTTCTCCTTTTTCTCTCCAGCTGGATGGGGACACCATGTTCCTGGGTGTGCAAGACGCAGGTCTTGACTTTCCCTCAACCAATCAGGTAAGAGTGTGTGTGTGTGTGTGTGTGTGTGTGTGTGTGTGTGTGTGTGTAGGGTGAGAAGAAGAAGTTTCTCTCACAATTTTGAGTTTCTAATTGCACTGAGCTAATTTCTAAATCTGCTAAAGAAAGCCGAAGCTCTGCGTCCAATCAAAACATTCTTCATGGAGAAATCACTTGTGTCTAAAACTGAAGAACATGAACATAGTGCAGGTGTGCACACAGAGTAAAGAGTTGAATTTCCCCCGGACAAACCAGGATGTGCCTTTAAAAGACGTGTTAAATGTTCCACAAGCTGAATGAACACTAACAAAGCGTTTGGGGTTCACTCTCTGTCCACCCTGGAACATCTGCATCCATACACACATGTTTGGAAGGAGCTCACCACCATGTATTGCCGTATTGATTTTTTGAGCACAGCCCTACCAGGAAGTGGAAGAGCAACACTGAAGGAAAGGAATGTTTCACCCTCTGCTCAGAATAAAGTAATAATATGAATATGATTTTAAACATGTTGTTCCCTTCAAAGCGCTGAGCATTAAGAAAGCTCTGATGAAGATGCTTTAAACAGGAGCAGATGGTTCCAGTCTCCCTGAACATCATCTGAGCCGATGAGGTCATCAGGTCGCTCTGAGCTATTTCAGGCTTCACTGCTATTTCCAGTTTCTATCAAACCATCTTTCAGCTCTCTTCCTGTTTCACAAATCAATATCACTTACTGGACTGGACCTGCAGCCCATAAACTATTCACAATGAAGGTGCACCTCTCTGCATGCTGCACAGTGAAGGGGGAACCAGTCTGACCACTGAGCCCATCACACACATTTTCATTTCCATTAAAGTGTGATCACATGAATATTCATGGGAAACTTACTGTTTCTTTATGGATGAAATGTTGTGTCACTCAAAGCTGGAAGCTTTTGTGATGAAACAGACACACACAGTGGGAACTATAATGTAGGTGAAGTTTTTCTGATTTTCCACCACATGCCATGACAGTAGGTTACATAAATGTGTCTGATCGTTGTGCAATGTGTCCAAAAGTGAAGCGTAAACTCTGGCGTCATGTTTGTCACTGTGCAGCTTCATTAATGCAACCTAAGGAAAGGGAGGGCTGGGTAATGAATCAAAGCCCATTTTATGATTTTAATTATTCTCAGGCTGGATTCAAGTGACGACACGTCCAACCTCGACATGGACGCGATGTCTGTCGTTTGGACACATTTAGAGAAGACGAGCGCGAACAAAAAGAAAGTCAAATGTAAACACTGTTTAAGTTATTTATTTTCTACTGTTTTAGAGAAGTTTATTTCTATGAGTCGTTTTCATATCAAGCGATGCTTTGATTTCAGTTTGATTGACTCGGTCGAAACAGAATCCCAGCTTAAAGAGCCGAGCGTATTTACAGGAGAGACCATGTCAGAGAACTGTGAGGGCGAGAAAACTGAAACCAAATCATTGTTCATTGATCGGTCAAATGTTTGAGTTGAGGTCGTATCACCCAGGCTGAACTAAAGGGAACATTTCCATATCAAACCAGCAGAAGATCTACACACAGAGAAACAAGCAGTCTGTCTGGTTAAAGCCAGGACTCCCTTCACAGCCCGTCCACAGCCAGAGATGCAAAACCAAACTGAGCACAGGACGAGGCTGCAGGCCGGCGCCATCTTTACAACCCCAGATATAATGAGCATATATATTTCCTGTTTCATGTACAGCTGTCCTGTTACCTCTGTGTGGGATCCTGTGCAACGTCAGAAAGAGCTCGAGAACAGGACGAGGAAACTCTCCTGACCACGTTCACACAGTCCTTCTCTGAGTGGTAGGGAAGCCTCTGAGATGAGCGTCTGTTTGAACAGAATTACCTCACAAGCAAGCAAGGCTCATACTAATAAGAAAGCCCACTAGAGATACATTATTCATCGAGCACACTATGGAGAATACTGTGTAGTATAGGACTCTATGATTTGATGTTTTATTCATGGTGTTGTGCCATGAGAAGATGGGGAGTGGTGTGTGGAATAAGAATTCACAGCTTTATTATTGAAGTAGTGCTGCTTCTATAAAGTCAGAGGTTGTTGTGATGAACGAGAGCAATTTTCAGCGCAGTGTGACCTTTCACCTTGTCATCTTTTGAACTGTTAATGTAGCCGTTAGGTTGCTCTGTGGAGGCTGAAACAGGGCGACAGACGCTGAGAGAGGAGACGGGAGAGAGACTGAGCGGAGCGAGTGGCCCTGCAATGAAACTCTGTATGTTTGGAAAAAGACGATTTCACGCTCGCTCACTTGATTGAATGATTGTCCTGGAAAGACATTAAAGATCGAGTCAGCAGGGGGTTTTTTTTCCAACAAAACAAAATACAAACTTTTTCAGAGTAAAGCCGCTCAGTCATTACTCCCTCCACACGTGGTTCAGCTCCTCCTGCATCAAGTACAATAAAATAAAAGTTTAGAATAAAAGGATGTGACTCATCTTAAAATGAAACCTTCAATTAAAAAAACAACTTCCAGGTGCGATGGTTTGTTGTGGTTGACAGACACCAGATGCTTCTGGATTTAGAGCTGGTGTGTTTCCTTCAGCCAGTGACAGCTAGCGCTCGGCTGAATTTGGGAGTGGGCACAATGTCGGGTTTGGATCTGTGACTATGACAGACATGAAAGAATCAGTAATCACGGTAAAACATGGATCGAGCTCGGACCCAAACCGGCGGTGAACCTTGGGTTGGTTGTTGCCGGATGCAGAGTTAGCATGCTCTCTGTTTGACAAACAGCGGCGGTTAGCTTGTGCTAGCTTGTAGAAATGCTCTTCAGGAGAAGGTTGTTTACTCCACCTTTATGTGCCGTTTAAACACATTTTAACGTTGACTGTGACAACGACACAAAGGCTTTGTCTCTTCAAACACGCGCTCCGCCTCCACGTGGAGAAACAAGAAATGTTCACAGAGTACAACCTTCTCCAGCTCCAGTGAGTCTGCGCTGTGTGAAGCACCACAACGCTCACACTTAGCTTAAATGTGCACATTACCAACAGTGTCACGCTGTGTTTTCATTTGTGTCCGAGGAGAGAGAGAGAGAGAGAGAGTTCTTAGCTTTCATCTGCTTTGCATAAAAAGCTTCACACGTTTCAACAGCTGTGTGGAAACAAAAGATCATATCGGACCCACTCTGGCTGAATACAGCCGATACGGAGAAGTTAAAAAAGCTGCACATCGTGCACACACAACACTGTGAACGCACTGCCTCCCTCTCCCTGCGCTCGTATTCAGGGCCAGACAAACAGAATGTATATTTAGTGAATGATCATCTAAAGCTTCAGTACAGAGTCTGTCCGGCTTCTCACTGGTTACAGTGTTACTGAGACTGCAGGTATGAATGTCAGTACATATAAAAACATGCAGGATGAGGCTGAAACAAAGACCTGATCAGCAGGGTCCCTGCTGCAGGAACATAAAACATTATCAGTGGGTGATGTTTTTATGTGTTTGTCTTTCCTCCCTCATTGCAGCTGTACAGCTCTGTGTAACCTTTTCTTATCAGGGATTAGCTGCAGCAGGATTGGGCGTCTGTCTCTTGTTTTATTATTCTGTCTGGCCTGCGTTCAGCAGCTCTACATGTCTGTCTAAAAGTAAAAACCATATTACCTCGACTTTATTTCAGACTGTCTTTGTGAGCGATGTGCTGTGTCCAACCCCCCCCCCCCTCCACCCACTCTCCCTTTGTCCTCACTTCTCCTCATGACCTTTTCATTTGACCTTTCCCTGGCCTCTGCGTCCATTTGAACCGTGTTTGTCTTTTGTGATTCTTCCCGCAGTTCCGTGTGCCACAGCCCCCTCATCCCCTCAGCAAGGTGACTCCACACAACCAGCCGTCGCAGCACTGGAGGAGAGACGCACACATGGGCGACACACAGCGCATGCCCTGGGTGAATGTTCACACACACACACACACACACACACACACACACACACACATTTGTTAAAATGCAGCAACAAGCAGCAATTGTAAACCAGTAACTGACTCTAACTGACTGTTTAGTGTTGTGGTTGACTTATTGTTATTGTTATTGGTAATGATGTGGCTGCAGTAATTATGCCCACTAAAGATCTCGTACTGTTATTACACAGTGCACAACCAAGTAAAGAGGGCTGCAGGGTGATGTTTTGATTGTTTGCTTTAAAGGTCTGTTTGGTGGCTGTTTTGTGCCTTTTAGTCACGTCAGGTTTGGGAGAAAAATAAATAAATAAAAGGAAAAACAATAAAAATGGTTCATCACAAACAAAAGGCAGCAATGAACAGGTTCAGTGTTTCAGCCTATTGCGTATTTCTCAGTGAAAATAACAGAGTCAGGGCCAGCAGCCAACACGATAAGATGAATGTGTACGTATGGTTGTATGGAGCTCGATCATGAAGTCGGTGCGGACGCAGGGAGTCCTGCACACGGGGTTGTTTTAGAACAAAAAGAGTCAGGTTTCTTTTTTCAAAGACTGTGGTGACTACAAGTAAGAGTATTGTGCAGGATGTGTTTCTTTTCAACGTGACTCATTTATACTTTGACTTCCAGTTTGTCACTTGCTCAACATACAGAGTGAAGAACATCAGTGAAGACTGTGTGAGCTCATAAAGACGGGAGGGACTCTCCCTGCGCTCTCCCACTTCTGCAGCTCTTTACTTCATGTGCTGAGAAGAGGACGCTCACTCTGAACACGTCAGTGTGGAGGACACGGGTTATAACAGCATTTATAAGCTACTGCTCCTCTGTATGAGTGTGTGTCTTTATAGTCCACCTCTCAGGACGTTGTTCTTTGCGTTCATCATGTGAAACCGTCGTGAGCGTGGACATGGACACGTGCAAAGTGTGAAATGTGGAAACGTGTGAAAAGACTTAATCCTGACTACATTAGTCTTTCGAGACGCTCCCAGTGCTCAGGGAACAAGCTATTGTACTGCTGTGAATGTGAGCAGAGAGAGAGAGAGAGAGAGAGAGAGAGAGGGAGAGAGAGAGAGCAGAGAGAGAGGGAGAGAGAGAGAGAGAGAGAGAGAGAGAGAGAGAGAGAGAGAGAGAGAGAGAGAGAGAGAGGGAGAGAGAGAGAGAGAGAGAGAGGGAGAGAGAGAAAGTAATTTATGTGGAACTCAGAGATGATGGAGAGAGCGGAAGAGTGAGGGAGAGAGAGAGACGGACGGACAGACAGACAGACAGACAGACAGACAGACAGACAGACAGACAGACAGACAGACAGACAGCTGTGTAATTTATGCAGCTGTTTCTGCGACTTCGACCAGGAAACTGACTGTGGGACTTTGTGACTTGTAACCTGGTAAAACAAGGAGCTACAGGCTAAAAATATACACCCAACATTTCTCTGATGACTGCGTCACTCTGACCGACATCATGCACCCAGAACTATCATTAAAGGCTGTGAGCACTTTAACACAGTCCTGAGGATTTAAAGCCTGTCGTCCTTTTTCTTCATGTGCGGTTTTATTTGTTTATTTTTTTCACAATGATGAATTTGTTTCTCAGCATCAGGTTTGGGACCCAGAAGAGTGACGTAGAGACACAAAGGACACAAAGCCCCGTCAGCCTGTGCTCTTCTTACTATGATCAAGATATTTAAACTAATAAAACATGTTTGAATGAGGAGAAGCGTTTAAGAGCACATGTCTCTGTGAGTGAATCTAATGAAAGGGGAACACCTGCATCCTCCTCCACTTTAAAGTCGGGGAGGTTGTTGCAATAAGAAGTGTTGCCTGAGTGGGGATAAAAAGGTCAGCATGTAAATGTGCTTTTGGAACAGCACAGCTGTCTCTGAGGTCATCGTGACTTCTTGATTCTTGTGACTCAATAAGGGAACAATGCACAGAAAGCTAACGTCAGGTGTCCGTGCATTATCTCGTGTTTACGTCACCTGAGCGCGTGTGCAGTATGTTGTGTTGGTACGGGGCGGCTGAGGCTCAGTTAGAGTCGGCCGTCTCTAAACAGAAAGGTCTGGGTGTGAATGTGCAGGTGTGACCTGCGGTGGAAAAGAGCTTCTAGTGATCAGAAGAGTAGAAAAGCTCAAGTCTATGTATTCATTTGATCATTTCAAACACTTCATTTGAAACGATAGAAACTGTTCAGATCTCGCTGTGTAACTGTGTCTGTTTATTTCACAGAAAGCGTACGAATCCCAAACGCTGACCCAGATCTCATCGCCCAGTCAGATAACTGGAAACTTAACACAAGCGAGCGAGAGTGTGAGCCCGAGCCGAAAAGAGAGGGAGGGAGAGCCAACGAGAAATCAAGGATGAGATTAAAAGAGCGAGAGAACAAAATAGAGGTTGAAGGAGAAGGATGGGCGAGAGAGACGAAGAGCAAAAGAGTGAGAGAGGGAGAGACTGGTGTGGCTAGCCAAGCAGAAAAGGCTGTCAGTCTCTATAAAAGATCTCCTCTGTCAGATTAGTATGAGAGGGCTTCTCTCTCTCTCTCCAGCCTCGTGCCTCTCACTCTCCTCCTGCATCATTCTCTCACTCCATTTCCCTCTTCATGTCCCCCGCTGCATTTTGTCTTTGAGATTACCCTGATTCTTTATCATATATGGAGCTGCTGGTTTTGCACGTCACATTAGACGATGAGCCGCCTTCCTGCATCCTCTCAGGGGGGAAAGGGGGACTTGTTGGGATAGATATCTCTGAGTGCTTTTAATGAAGAAGAGGATGCTCATAATAAGTGATAATGAAGCTCTGCCCGAGGATGGGCGATGACATGAGTTCAGAGTGGATCGAGTGTCCTGCACTCGTGGTGATGGGCAGCTCCCTTTCCTCTTTGATGTCTGACACGATAGGTCACCATGACTCTTTGCTCGCTCATCGTGCTCGACGTAATGACAACAAACACACACTGGAGTGTTAGAGCTCTAGTTTAACCTCTCCCTCTCTCTCTCTCTCTCTCTCTCTCTCTCTCTCTCTCTCTCTCTCTCTCTCTCTCTCTCTGTAGTCGTACTCAGTTGGTGGTTTGGGTGACGAGGACTTCAACATCCCACCCATCACTCCCCCGACCCTGCCAGACCACATGCTGCCCCCACACCTCCCCCATGGCTCCCCCTCTGGACCGTACCATCCTTTGGACCCTCCCTCCAACTCCGCTCCGCACCACCCCTACCAGCTCCAGGGCATGGACCTGCCCGGCATGCCCGGTGGCCGAGATAGATCAATGTTAAACCAAGATGGCGGCACATTTGGTCCGAATGGCGGTCCCATGACCAGCACTCTGTCTGTGGTAAGTGGTGGAACATGTAAATCTGATCAGGTACAGCCACAACACTTTGCTTATACTTCATGTCCACACTGTGTACGCTGCCGCAGCACGCCTCTTCTCGGGAAGGGTGGCGTGTTAGAGCGAGGATTGGAGCAGTCCCACCAGACAAACGAATGAACCTGAACTGTGGCTCCCCACTCTCACTCTCTTCTGGTTTCTGACACTATCCACTGTCCTGTCTCTTTAGAACGGGGTAAAAACAAAGAAAAGATAACGTTAATATGAAGAAGAAAATGTGCTGACAGAGAGGAACAAGCTTCAACAACACGGGGACATCAGTGCCGTCACTTTTCTGATTTTAAAAGGAGACAATAAGAAGAGTGTGTATCAGCATCACCCACTGTTTACTTATTATTCTCCCAGTGTTCAGTGGTCAGTTTCCAGCAGGACACATTTCATGTATCTGAAACACTGAAACAGCCCGACCATCAGAGGCCAAACATCAAACTGCTGCTGTGTTTCTCTAAAGTCTAACTCAGCAGTGTGTTCAGCAGAGTAAAAGACTCTCTGTAGGTCTCCAAGCTTTAAACATGTTTGTGAAGTGGACTCTCCACTCCAGACTCGAGCAGCTGATGTTTATTAACGCTGTGTGAAATCTGATATTACCGGGAGCAGCGTTGTTTGAATCCGAGCAGCTGGCCGATATGACATTTTCTTCACGTGTTAAGTTTCTATTTCACAGTAAAGTGAAAATGTGGCTCTTTGCTGTGAAACTCAGACGAGGCTGTGTGTGTGTGTCATACAGTGAAACGCTTCACCTCACACTCGTAGTCTGACTGTGGGATGACAGAGGTTTATACATGTAATAAAGATTCCTCATCTAATAAGGAATGAAAGTGTCACCTCCCACTCTGTCTCTGTCTCTTGTTTCCATCTCTGTATTCACTCCGCCTCAGATAATATTAGGTGTCAGTTTGAAAGTGTCGTGGATAAAAAGCCCAACCAAAACAGGGCGTTTTTATAAATGGCGTTGTGATTCTCCTCACCTTTTCTCTTCTTTCTGAAACAGACTAACCTTTGTGTTCTCTCTCCGAAACACTGGACACAATTATTTCAGAGCCAGAAGGATCTTATTTTCCATCTCTGTCTTCTCAGCCCAACCTTTTCTTCTCCGTCTCTCTACCTCGCTTTTATATCCTCATACTAACATTCATTTACTGCCAGCCCATGAATGATGGTTGCCTGGCAACCGTGCCTGGCTCAGCCTAATCGGGGCGGGGGACTATAAAGATTTGAGTCAGTGTGTGTGTGTGTGTGTGTGTGTGTGTTATTCCTAGAGGAGACAAGACTATTCAGTTGCCATTAGCATCGAGATCTTGTCTGCTCTTTTTTTTTTCAGTCGGGCAGACGCTTTGATTGAACGATTATTTCCGTTGTGTGCTGATGAAATGTGAGGAGTCATTTCATAAGTTGTTGTGTTTTGCCGTTGGTAAGTGACACCATGTCGGGATTACTTTACAACAGTGCTGTGAGTTTGAAAAAAAAAAAAAAAAAAGCAAAGAAGAAGAAGTGAGCTGTGTGAATGAGAGTCGGTGCATCCAGAGAAAAATCACAGCACTCCACAGAAACTGAAGATGAAGTGATGGAGATCAACAGACATACAAGAACTCATTTCATCCCCTTTGTCTGCAGTACTGCAGATCAAACCCTTGTTATATGTATACCTTGATTTATATGAATATCATTTTGAGGGAGGGATAATAATATAAACTTTAAGGACGTATCCATCCTTCAAACACAAAATGACCAAATATTTAACAACTCCAGGTTTTTAAAAATGAACATTTTCTCGTTCCTCTCCTGAATCTCTCCGAGGCCACAAACAGAAATGTCTTTCAACGACTCACTGCACCATAAAAGATCAATTCTGATCTTTGTGGTTATTTCATAGATTTCTGTCCTTTTGACCACAGCAGGTAAATCTAACACCGACCCAGCGGGACCAGCAGCGTGGTCTCCTCCTCTGATTAAAGTGTCTGACGCTGCTGTCGCACTTTTACTTTCTTGCTTTATATTTGCGTCGTCCTGAGCTGGTCAGTTTTTTTTTAACAGATCATTAAATCAAACACAATTTAAAAAGCTGTTTTTTTAAATGTAGAAAGTCAAACGTTCTGTTTTTATAATCAGTGTATACGTCTTCAAATATATTCTTTCAAACGAGCAAGCAGTCAAATAAATGTGACAAAGGTCAAATACATTTTGTCTGGATTACGATGGAATGATGTTTTTTGACTAATTTGACCTTTATCGACGTCCCGACCTGACCTATGCCAAACCGCAGCTAAAGTTTCTGTTCTGTCTCCGTCACACTCGTACGTCAGGGTAGTAACCTCTTCCTTCGCTCTACAAATGTCACGCGGTGTCCCGTCTGAACTGCGTCTCTGCGAGGCTGCTGCCGGTAACCAAGTTTTGGTGACATCTTCCCATTAAGGCACAGAACACCAGACCACATCCGCTCACATTTGGTGCTTACTGAGCGGAAACTCAAAGTGCTCATCATCAACCGATTCTCATCTTCATATTGGTGAGAGGCAAAAAGTTCATAAGTCTTGTTTTCCTGAGAAATGGTCTGAGCATTAATGAAGACTGACTCACCATGAGACTACTGGCATTTTGATCGTGCACTTGAACCTGAGGGGCGTTAAAAGGGGGCTTACCAAAAGCGACGACCACCAACTAAACAATGACGGGAATAGAGGTTTATTTTGCTCTATATGGATATTTTTTAAATAGTTTAAATATTTAAAATAATATGTTTATTTTACTGTCAGGGGTCGATGTGAAACCTTGCTTTTGGAGGGGGGGGGGCACACCCATTTATATCAGCTGGCCTCATAGTGAACAGCAAAGATGGGAACAAGTTCAACATTGTAAATTTAAATGAGAAAGATTGGAAATGAAATTAACAATCCCTTAATTGATCGTTTTTATAAGACGTCTGCTGCGCTGTTGGAAAGGTGCGGGTGTCCTGAGCGGATTGAAGACCCCCCCTCATTGTGTCGTGTGAAACATTTAACACACGGCTACAAACAAAAGCAACATCCAGGACACAAGTTAGACAGACTAATGTGCTCAGGGTTGTCTGATCATTTTATATCCAGCAGCCGTCTGACAAATGATTGAGTGTCCAGATTGAGGAGGATAAAGCAGTGCATGTATGTGACCAGCCTGCACCTGTGGTCACCGTATCGTCTCCCTCAAATAAAGATAAAGCGCCGCTCTTTGGAGGGTAGCAGTGGCACTTAAATATCTTTACTGACGTATTCACACAGGAGCTGCAGTGGATGTTTTACATGAGTTCTGATCCCATCTTCTGTCTGACCTGTTTTGCCTGTTGCCATGGTTACTATCAGACTTCATTATAAGTGAGCTGGACATTTGAACAGTGTGCAAATGCTGTAATGCAAAGACAGACTGTGTCTCAGAGTGGAGCGTTTCTTACGCCCTGGGTAAACAGCTCGTCTTTTGCTACGATACGCTTCGACCTTTTTGACACCTCGTGAAGATGTTTTGGTGAACGTCAGTCCTGCATGCAGGAACGTTGTTTACATTTCCTGCTTGCAGGGACAAAGGTACACACTGTAACACACTGTAATACATCATTATTCCAGATACCGCCCATTTTTACCTCTTTCATTCAAATCTTACTTAAAGGTCACATATTATCCTCTGTCTCCACAACTTTTAATAAGCCTCAGAGCTCCTCTTCAACATGTGTGTGAAGTGTGTTGTTGTAAATCCACTGTGATCATGTCTATAAACCCCTCTATTTCAGCCCTGCTCAGAACAGGCTGTTTCTGTGTCTGTAGCTTTAAATATGTAAATGAGCTGTGTCTGGCCACGCCCCCTCTCTGGAAGGGGAAGTAACTTGGACTTTTCGCTTTGTGTGAATTACGGGTACAAGGCAGACTTAGAGTGAAGAAACCTTCACCTCGCTGTGGGACACTTCCACTCCCACTCCATGTGATGTCATGAAGGGAAAATCTCCATCTCTCTGTTTGAGCACATGTTTTGCAGAAGACACAGAGGATGGACTTTTCTCATCATTGGGGGATTTGTAGACAGACTAGGGACACATATTAGTGTTAAGAAACCATGGTAAAGTGTATTTTGCATCATATGTGACCTTTAAAAATCTATCTCTCAAGTCACTACGGCAAATTGATTTGAATTATGTGCACTGTCGAGTCTCTTTCTCCACTTTGGTATTTATAAGTTACCATTGAGTCACAATTACGAAAATTGTTTGTTTGAGTTGCGTGATTTTGATCAAACCGATGAGAATTTACGGCACCAAAAGTTTGGACTGAGGTACACCAGGTGGACCAATAGGGAAGTGCTTGTGATCTTTATCATTCACTAACTCTCATCAACATTCACTGTCTTGCACAGATGCAGCAGATGGTGAACTCTGACTCTCGGTTTACAAGCAGCCAGCAGCCAATCGAAGCAGCGCTTGGACCTCGGAGCCAATCAGTCATGAGCCAGCAAAGTCAGTTGTCCACTATAAACCAATCGCAGCTGGGACATGGAAGGAACTACATCGCCCACAATTCCCCTTCACCTCCTGGAAGTAAATCTGCGACACCATCTCCCTCCAGTTCAGCTCACGAGGACGACAACGATGACGGACTCAGGGTAAAACTCCTTTTAACTCCTGTGTGTGTGTGTGTGTGTGTGTGTGTGTGTGTGTGTGTGTGTGTGTAGGCATGTATTCTGGAGAGTTGTTATGTGTCATAATAGACCCATTCTTTCTGCATATTAACAAGATGGAAATCAGCTCCCTCGCTCTGCTACACGTCCTCTCCCTCCCCAAGTGACTGCTCATATGCTGAGAAAATGAAACCATTACTGTACTGAGGAATTGTATGTATCATATTTGGTATCTGAATTGCTTATGAATGGAGGAATGAATATTTTAAAAATACATCATACTGCTCTAAAAGATGGCTGCCTTCGTTAAGTAAAACAGCACTTAAACCACTACTGAGACTTTGTGAAGAGAATTTGAAGCAGGTTTGTGTGTCACATTAAAAATTGGTATTTAAAGGGCATCGACTGTTTGGTGGTTTGGTCAATCAATCTTTATTTGTTCTAACAAGTGTTAGCTCAAGACAAAAACTTCATTATTGCTACATTACAAGAGCCAAGCTTAATCCGTCACAGCGTGGCAAGAAAGAAAACTTCCCTTTTAACGGTCAGAAACCTCATGACGGAGAAGACATCTGCTAAACTGTGCTGGGCTTGAAAATGAGGTAGTGGAGGTGGGATAAGATGCAGGAAGAAGGATGTGATGCAGGGACCTAAGAGAGCTCAGGAGCTCCCAGATTATGGAGCGGTTCTCTGGATGGACGGCAGGGTTCGAATCTGATCTGTGGCTTCTTTTATGCGGGTCATTCCCCACTCTCTCTCTCTCTCTCATAAAAAAACCTCATATATAAAAACCTTTAAAAAGTGCATCACTTAAGAATGACAGATACATTTAACGTCAGTCATCTGGACGGGGGAGTAAATAATCCAAAGATGTAGGAGAATAGGGAACTTGTATTTCAGAACATAAGGGGGATAAAGTGGGGCTTGCTTTAATGCCAAGTGATCATGTTTAATAACATTTCATCAGCTTGTTAATAAAAACCAATGTTTCTGCCAAATAACGAGCGTGATGTGTTATTTGAAAAGAGAATGTGCCTATGTTGCCAGGCAACAGTAAATGAACTCAGATCAATCCATATCCATACTGTCCTAATACAGAACTACACTTCATCCCACTCACTGTCCTTATAGTCCCCCCCTCCACACCGCGCATTTCCTCCCAGCCTACGTGACACTTCAACCTTTTCTTTCCCTCTTAGCTGGGCAGCGTAGCAGAGAAGAGACCGGCATCTGTAGACATCACGAAGAAACCCAAAACACCAAAGAAGAAGAAGCGAAAGGACCCCAACGAGCCAGTGAAGCCAGTGTCTGCCTACGCCTTATTCTTCAGGGACACCCAGGCCAACATCAAGGCCCAGAACCCCAACGCCACCTTTGGGGAGGTGTCAAAGATCGTGGCCTCCATGTGGGATGGACTGGGCGAGGAACAGAAACAGGTACATCCTCTCTCTTTGTTTGAGCGCGTCTCACAGGGCGGCTGTGGCTCAGTGGTAGAGTCGGTTGTCTTACAACGGGAAGGTCGGGGGTTTGAATCCCGGCTCCTGAGGTGTCCTGGGGCAGCTTGTGAATGTGTATGAACGGGGTTATTTGATAGTGATGGTCACTTTAGTCAGCAGCCTCTTCCATCCGTTAGTGAATGTGTCAGCGTGACCTGCGGTGTGAAAGAGCTTTGAGCTACACAAACAGAAACTTGCCTCGAGGTTTCAGATTTATAGTATAAAAAAATTACACACACAAATGCAAAGAGTGAAATTAATATCAGAAACAGATTTTGTGGGAAATGTTTGTTCACAGCACCAAAACATTGCGTAGACACCCTGAGTTTGTCGAATAAATCTATGATAATCGTGCTGTCGATATATTTGGCTCTGCCTCATTGTAAGGTAAACATGCTAAAGACAAGATAAACATGATAGCTGCTGAAACATCTGCATTGACGCCTCTTCACTACGCGAGCCTGGAGCCTCGGCTGCTGCAGCTCAGAGGAGCTCGCATGGCTGTGGACTCTCGGCCATGTTTATATAGATATATTTTTTTACAGTGGTAGATGAATCAAACAGAAAGCCCGGGAGAGAGACTTCACATGTCTGTCCTGTTCACTTAAACCAAGAAGGATGAGTGTGAGGGAGAAGTGAATCTTCAGCATCCTTGACAGGAATCATCATTTCAGCAGAGAGAAATCAGCTCAAACAATACCGCTGAGACGGCCCATCATTTCTGAGTTTGCAGAATTGTTCCAATTGGCACGTCAAGCTCATTTTTAGGTGATTCAGAGAAGAGTTGTTGTGGTTCCCCGAGGAATTCATGATGGTGGTTACGTGTTTTAGATGTCAGCGGAGGGAAATGTTGTGATTGAAGACAGAATATTTGTTTTCATCTTCTGTTTGAACTGTTTGTTTTGTTTGTTAAGACGTAAAATGTTTGTGTTTCAGGTGTACAAGAAAAGGGACAGAGACAGCTAAGAAGGAGTACCTGAAGCAACTGGCTGCATACAGAGCCAGCCTGGTTTCACAGGTACCACACACACACACACACACACACACACACACACACACACACACACACACACACACACACACACACACACGATTCACTTTAAAGCCTGCAAACTGATTTTCTGTTGTTTCCCTTGTTCTTGATTTCCAGAGTTACAACGATCCCTCTGAAATGAAGCCATCCCACTCTTCCTCCACATCTTCCTCTTCTACCTCAATGTTTACCCCCAAACCTTCGGTCTACCCTGGTCACCCGAGCCACCACCCTTCCTCCAGTTCACTTGCCCACTCCCACCCTCACCCTCACCCTCACCCTCACCCTCTCCCTCCCCATCAGCACCCAGGCATGTACATGTCTTACCCTCACCCGTCTCACCCTTCCCACGCCTCCAGCCCCGGCCCCCACCTGCCCCCGCCTCACACTCAGATCCACCCTCAGCTCCAGGCTCTGTCCTCCAGGGGGATGGTTCCACGGCCCAGCGTCCCCCACCAGGGAGCTCTGTCCCTTGGCAACATGGCGGCGGCGTCCAGCCCTCCTCTCCAAGTCAGCCCTCCTCTCCACAGCCAGGCACACCTGGGGGGGCTGCACAGTCCACACCATCAGCACCAGCAGCTATCTGGACACTCGATGGGGATGAGCCATTCACCTGCCATCTCACAGGTGAGCCACACATCCTCAACTCATTTCTAAAACTTTGGTTCATTTGACTGGGAGGAAAATACTTTCCAACCAGGCACGAGCGCTTACACTTCTCTTGGCAAAAAAAAAGAAATAAAAAGAGAAAAAAAAGACGCCTCCCCTCACTCTCAGTCTGTTTGTAAAATCTTTTATGTATGTGAACTCTCATGTTGGTGTTTGTCCTGAATGAGCACCAAACTAAAGATTCGTATCACAAGTTCTGTCTTTTTTTCTCTCATTTAGTTGGTTCTAATAATGTAAAACAGTCCATCAATCATCCTCTCATGTACACTGTCAGTAGTTTTTCTATGAGCACAGGAGGATGTGGACGAGGAGGAGCTGACGCATCAATGTAAAGCCTTGATTTCTAAGAATGTTTTAGATTGGGGGATGGATGTCACTGAGTCTTATTTCCCATTTTGTCCCCTTTTTTAAATTGTTCATATTTAAATCCCACACTCCTATAATCCCCATCTCTCTCCCCCAATTGTGCATATAGTTCAGGCTCCAAAGTAAAAAAAAAAAGAAAAAAAAAAAAGGAGAGGACACAGTGACAGGGCTGTAAACTTTTTTTTTTTTTGCTGAGTGAAGAGTGAGAAATGATGGGGGAAGGGAGAAAGGGGGAGAGAGAGAGAGACAAAAGAGGCAGATGGGGTCTTTGTGAAGGAGTGAAGGAGAAGAATTTGCTCAACAATGGATGAATAGGTGAGGTAGAGGAGGAGAGGGGGGAGGAGAGGGGGGAGAACCCAACCACCTGCTGTCCTCCTCTTTCTCCTCTTTCACTCACAACACTCAGATTAACTTCCCTTTCAGCTTCTCTCTCTCTCTCTCTCTCTCTCTCTCTCTCCCCCTCTCTCTCTCTCTCTCTCTCTCTCTCTCTCTCTCTCTCTCCCTCTCTCCTCTCTCGCTCTCTCTCCTCTCTCTCTCCCTCTCTCTCTCTCGCTCTCTCCCTCTCTCTCTCTCTCCCTCTCTCTCTCTCTCTCCCTCTCTCTCTCGCTCTCTCTCTCTCTCTCTCCCTCTCTCTCTCGCTCTCTCTCTCTCTCCCTCTCTCTCTCTCGCTCTCTCCCCTCTCTCTCTCTCTCCCTCTCTCTCTCTCTCTCCCTCTCTCTCTCTCGCTCTCTCTCTCTCTCTCTCTCTCTCTCTCTCTCCCTCTCTCTCTCTCGCTCTCTCTCTCTCTCTCTCTCTCCCTCTCTCTCTCTCGCTCTCTCCCTCTCTCTCTCTCTCCCTCTCTCTCTCTCTCTCTCCCTCTCTCTCTCTCTCTCTCTCTCTCTCTCTCTCTCTCTCTCTCTCTCTCTTTCCTTCAAACACACATACACACACACACACAAAACACAGAACACACTCCTCACATTGCACCCTCTCGTTTACCACTCTTTTGAATTTGTCTCTCTGCTCCATCAAGTATATTTTGGTGAGACGCTCACCTCCTACTCCCTCTTCTCCTCTTCCTCTTGTTCCCTTACTCCCTCATCTACTTTACATCTACTCCTCTCCTCCTTAACGATGGATGATAAAACCAGCTCGACATTCGAAACATAAATCCCTTGTGATGAACCTGTGACACGTCTGTCTGCTTCTGATCAGTTCTTCTCACTTAATGCTGGAGCTGATGCAGCCAGTCGTCTAACACAAGTGTTTAATGTCACTATGGACGACAGCAACAGGTAGAAAGCAGGTGCACATGGTGAGAATAAAAATATTAAAAAGGACCTTGATAATACGTGATTAACTTCTGTGTCAAAACTCAAAAGCAGTCATTTGTAATTAAAGGTATACTATGCAACTTTCAGGGTACGTGTCCAGTAGATGTCACACTTCAGCACCAGTCTCAGGGACCAAAACAAAACTGTCCATTAGCCCTTTTTCAATTCCGCCGTAACAAATCATTACATCCTTGAACATTCATAGAGATTCTGTAACAGTGATATATTGATATCCCAGTCTGCATATTTGTCTCACGATGTTGAAAACGTGGGTCCTTCACATACACGCACATTCAGACATGCACATACACACAGCGTGTGATGTCTGCGGGTCGCCTTTCAACTGGAGGGTCGACACTCTTCTCCTGCAGCCACATGTCCGATGTGTCTTCAACCCTGAGTTACTCCATCGACTTCGTCAGCTGTGTATGAATGGATGAGTTCATACTGATGGACTCTTTACTCTGCTGCCTCTACCATCAGTGTGTGAATGTGTATGAATGGATGAGTTCATACTGATGGACTCTTTACTCTGCAGCCTCTACCATCAGTGTGTGAGCTTTGAAGACTAGAAAAGTGCTATAAAAGCACAACAAGTTCAATGATGTAAAAGTACTGTTTACATCATTGACAGTTTGACTCCTTTTCACTCATTCAGGGCTACCACCAGTCTGACTATCAGCCAATGGGTGGAGGAATGCTAAATGGTGGAGCAGTGATGTCATCGTCAGTGGACTACCACCAGATGGGTCGACAAACGCCAAACCACCACCCCTCTCTGGACTGGAGCACTGATTACCATGGCAATGGGTAAGTAATACTGTCTGACTGTTCCTAAAAAGAGCCCTGACCAATGAGACTTAAATGAAACTATGAGACTTAAAACAAAGAGACTTAAATAAAACAATGAGACTTAAATGAAACAATGAGACTTAAATGAAACAATGAGACTTCAATGAAACAATGAGACTTAAATGAAACTATGAGACTTAAATGAAACTATGAGACTTAAATGAAACAATGAGACTTAAATGAAACAATGAGACTTAAAACAATGAGACTTAAATGAAACAATGAGACTTAAAACAATGAGACTTAAATGAAACAATGAGACTTAAAACAATGAGACTTGAAACAATGAGACTTAAATGAAACAATGAGACTTAAATGAAACAATGAGACTTAAAACAATGAGACTTGAAACAATGAGACTTAAAACAAAGAGACTTAAATGAAACAATGAGACTTGAAACAATGAGACTTAAATGAAACAATGAGACTTGAAACAATGAGACTTGAAACAATGAGACTTAAAACAATGAGACTTAAATGAAACAATGAGACTTAAAACAATGAGACTTAAATGAAACAATGAGACTTAAAACAATGAGACTTAAATGAAACAATGAGACTTGAAACAATGAGACTTAAATGAAACAATGAGACTTAAATGAAACAATGAGACTTAAATGAAACAATGAGACTTAAAACAATGAGACTTAAATGAAACAATGAGACTTAAATAAAACAATGAGACTTAAAACAATGAGACTTAAATGAAACAATGAGACTTAAAACAATGAGACTTAAATGAAACAATGAGACTTCAAACAATGAGACTTAAAACAATGAGACTTAAAACAATGAGACTTAAATGAAACAATGAGACTTAAAACAATGAGACTTAAAACAATGAGACTTAAATGAAACAATGAGACTTAAAACAATGAGACTTAAATGAAACAATGAGACTTAAAACAATGAGACTTAAAACAATGAGACTTAAATGAAACAATGAGACTTAAAACAATGAGACTTAAATGAAACAATGAGACTTGAAACAATGAGACTTAAATGAAACAATGAGACTTAAATGAAACAATGAGACTTGAAACAATGAGACTTAAATGAAACAATGAGACTTAAATGAAACAATGAGACTTAAATGAAACAATGAGACTTAAATGAAACAATGAGACTTGAAACAATGAGACTTAAATGAAACAATGAGACTTAAAACAATGAGACTTAAATGAAACAATGAGACTTAAAACAATGAGACTTAAATAAAACAATGAGACTTAAATGAAACAATGAGACTTAAAACAATGAGACTTAAATAAAACAATGAGACTTAAAACAATGAGACTTAAATAAAACAATGAGACTTAAAAAAATGAGACTTAAATAAAACAATGAGACTTAAATGAAACAATGAGACTTAAATGAAACAATGAGACTTGAAACAATGAGACTTAAATGAAACAATGAGACTAAAATTAAACAATAACACTTAAAACAATGAGACTTAAAACAATGAGACTTAAATGAAACAATGAGACTTAAATGAAACAATGAGACTTAAATGAAACAATGAGACTTAAATGAAACAATGAGACTTAAATGAAACAATGAGACTTGAAACAATGAGACTTAAATGAAACAATGAGACTTAAAACAATGAGACTTAAATGAAACAATGAGACTTAAAACAATGAGACTTAAATAAAACAATGAGACTTAAAACAATGAGACTTAAATAAAACAATGAGACTTAAATGAAACAATGAGACTTAAATAAAACAATGAGACTTGAAACAATGAGACTTAAATGAAACAATGAGACTTAAAACAATGAGACTTAAATGAAACAATGAGACTTAAAACAATGAGACTTAAATAAAACAATGAGACTTAAAACAATGAGACTTAAAACAATGAGACTTAAAACAATGAGACTTAAAACAACGAGACTTAAATAAAACAATGAGACTTAAAACAATGAGACTTAAATAAAACAATGAGACTTAAATGAAACAATGAGACTTAAATGAAACAATGAGACTTAAAACAATGAGACTTAAATAGACTTAAATGAAACAATGAGACTTGAAACAATGAGATTTAAATGAAACAATGAGACTAAAATTAAACAATAACACTTAAAACAATGATACTTAAAACAATGAGACTTAAATGAAACAATGAGACTTAAATGAAACAATGAGACTTAAAACAATGAGACTTAAATAAAACAATGAGACTTAAAACAATGAGACTTAAATAAAACAATGAGACTTAAAACAATGAGACTTAAATAAAACAATGAGACTTAAATGAAACAATGAGACTTAAAACAATGAGACTTACATAAAACAATGAGACTTAAATGAAACAATGAGACTAAAATTAAACAATAACACTTAAAACAATGAGACTTAAAACAATGAGACTTAAATGAAACAATGAGACTTAAAACAATGAGACTTAAAACAATGAGACTTAAATAGACTTAAATGAAACAATGAGATTTAAATTAGACTTAAATAAAACAATGAGACTTAAATAAAACAATGAGACTTAAATAGACTTAAATGAAACAATGAGATTTAAATTAGACTTAAATAAAACAATGAGACTTAAATAAAACAATGAGATTTAAATTAGACTTAAATAAAACAATGAGATTTAAATTAGACTTAAATAAAACAATGAGATTTATATGAAACAATGAAACTTAAATAAAACAAAGAGACATAAATAAAACAATGAGACTTAAATAAAACAATGAGACTTAAATGAAATAATGAGATTTAAATGAGACTTAAATAAAACAATGAGACTTAAATAAAACAATGAGATTTAAATTAGACTTAAATAAAATAATGAGATTTAAATATAGCGTAGTGCACTTGTTCCTGTGGACTAACTCTCTCCTTCTTTCCTGCAGAGGTCTTCAGAGAGACAAACATCTGTATCTGAGCTAATCTCAAGACAAAGTGACACCAAACTAACAACCATGCCCTTCTACTGCCACACCGAGGAACCTCTAATCTCATCTTCACATGAAGCCCAGGCCAGCCTGCTGCAACCTCAACCCCCAGAGGACTGAGTGGACTCATCAAACCACTTAAAGTGTGCACTTAGGTGCGAGTGCTTCATACTTAAGGCCAAACAGTAGAAAAATCAGCTCATTACTTGTGTGTCTCAAAAGAGACAACTGTGATGAGAACATGAGGAAGTACTTATATTCAGATCCCTACATCCCATGGCTGGTCTGATGACCCGTATTACTTATTTATAGTCTAAGTGCTATGATTCAAATTGAAAATGTGTGTGTGTACATGAGGAGAGGTGGGGCAGGTCCTGTGCTGTGAACCATGATTATAGGTGTTTATAATGCAGCCTCCCTCAAAAATATATTCTGTCTAGTTTCCTGTCTGCCCTTAAAGTTTACATCTAGCTCCTCGAAACGTAAGGACGGTGTTTACCGTCAGTTCCAAAAGGCTCTGTAGAGCAAGTGTAAATCCTGTAACATAATTGTTTGAGCTGTCTATTAAAGCCAGTTGATTTTGAATCTCCTAGTTGCTGTGTACAGCCATAGTCAAGAGAACACACAGCTCATGAACAGACGGTTAATAACCAAATATTACACCAGTTGTGTTTCTCACTGGCAGTGTGGTTCTACGTCCCACACCGTCTGTAGAGACAGAAATCACACTGTGATTCTGATCAGAAAATAATGAATTCATACTGCTTTATTTAGCTGAAGACAAACAGTAGACAGAGGAGGAACGGCACCTGAAGCAGTTTGTTGTTGTAAAGCCAGCACTGACCGTGAGTAATTGTGTACGATTAAAGAACTGTCCTTGTTCTCTGACAGTGAGGCTCAGATCTGCCTGGTAGGAATCCAATGTATTTTAGTCCTTGAAATAATGAAATGTCAAACAATTCTTTGTTGAAAAAAAAAAAATGAAAAAAAGAAACAAAAATATTTCTTTGTAAGATGACAGCCGCTCCTCCTGGCAAATGTCTGTTGATGGTATTGATTTGGATACAGACGGCGTGAGTGTGTGTGTGTGTGTGTGTGTGTGTGTGTGTGTGTGTGTGTGAGAGAGAGTGTGTGTGAAGTGTTAATGAGAAGAGAGAGTGTTTGATTGGTCTGCATGGTCTCTTTTGTCATCTCTTTTTCTCTGTGTACAGAGGCTATTTAAAAAAAAATACTATAACTGTTGCTGGGTGGGCTGTTTTAATGTTGTTCTTTTACTCAAATCAAGTTTTGTTTTAGTGTTAATTATGATGAAGATAATGAGAGACATCTCTTTCGCCCTGTATCTCTTTGTATTATTGTGTTTTTTTTGGCAGATGAAAGGACTCTGGGCAACAACAACCATGAAGATTTTCTTATTTTTAGATTCTAATAATGTGTTTGAGAATAAAGTCAGGGCTGCATTGATGTGCAGCCATTACTCCCAACCCTGCCTCTTTCATGCTGTTTATTTCTGAACACTTGTGACAGCCGCTTTAATTAACTGCACATAATAATGTACACCTTTAGCTCTGCTGCGACACAGCGCACTTTGTTTTTGTATCCCGCTGGCCTCAAGCAAGCGTAGCCGTAATTTCAAAACAAAAGTCTTTGAAGTCTTAAAAATATGTATTTTTAAACTCTGTAAGTTAGCTCGGATCAGGTCCTGTCAAAAAGTTTTAAATACACTTTTTATTGTAGTTTATAATAAAACTTCCACACCGTCTTTGTTGACTTTGTACAAGCATGAGAGACTGTTGGATCACATATTTTACAGATTGTTTGGGAGTCTTTTTGGAAAGGACAGACACAGAGTGACAGGACGTGTTGGGGTAGAGAGTGGGGAACGACGTGGACCTCATGGTGTCAGGAGTCCAACCCAGGTCTGAAGGGACCAGGACTGTAGTCTCAGTAGATTAGATGCCTGAGCCGGCACCATGTGCGATTACATTTGAACTGTTATTTGATTATTTCTGTTGTTGTAACTGTATTTTTTACTTCAGCACATATTTCAAACAATCCTTCATTATGTACAAAACAAATGAAACATTTTAACGCTCCTTGTCGGATGATATAAAATAACGAGAAAATAAAAGTGCAGTGGTCATAAATGTTACAGCTAGACGGTTACACTCTGCAGGTAGCTCCATCCTTTGACCTTTTTTAAGTGAGATGTTTTCGTCTCCTGTGGCGTGCAGTTTTAACATTTTAAAGCTCGACTAGATATGCATCCCAGATATCTGCAACTCTTCCTTGGCAAGATCAGCTTTTCAGATTTCCACAACAACAGTCTTCCTATCCACAAGTCAGACGCAACCTTGAACTTCAGCGTCGACCTCCGGTGGGAAAAATTTAAGCAAAGGCAAAAGTGCAAAAAAAAACTGCACTTCCTCACGTGTCCACTTGAGGCTGAAGTCATGTCCAGGTTAAAGTCACAGACTGTATATGAAATGTATGTCAAAATGACATTACCCGTTTGTTTCTGAAGCAGGCTGTTTACCCAGCGTTCAGCCACGCCCATAAATATACACAACTCTTTATCTCACAAACATGAAAACGATGCTCTGTTGAAATGCCTTGGAGGCTTGACGCTCGCCTCTTCCTCTGTTGCTAGGTTGACAAAAAGTTTGTTTGAGCCAGCGTTTTCAGTTTGGCCTCAGATATCAGATCTGATCATTGAATGGGTGACATCATTGAGGCCACGCCCATGTGTTGTAGAGTCTGTGGTTAAATCAGCACGCAAAGAAGTTGTGAAATAAAGCATTGTCACATCTGATTTCCCTGTTGATGAAAAGAAGATATAACAGCAGTCAGAGTCAATGGCGTGGTGTTAATGGCTATAAGGAGCTCCAGCTCATATCTGCCTGACTGACACGTGCTGGCATAATAATTAATAATCAATACAGCACAAAGAAAGATAAGAAACTGTGTCCAAGATGAAGGGATGCTCATAGTGTTGAATAAATCATAATTTAAATGCAGTTTCATGTTTCTGAAAGAAAAACCTACCTGCAGTGGGCGTGGAGGTGAGTCAGAGCCCGCCAGGCTCTTTTTTTTTTTCTTTCTTTTTTTTTTATTACGGTTAACGTTTGCATCTCACACACAAATGCCTGGAAACCTTACATCATTGCTTTCAATAGATGGTGTCAGTGCTGTAGTCCAGGCGTAAGATCTTATTGAGTAACACTTCTGTATTTTAGGTGAAGCTGTTCCTGAACAAATAGTCCTGTTCTGATAATCACCACAATCAGGACTGGAACAATGTCCAGAAAAACCTTCAGCTCCACATTATGAAGGTCTTCTGATTCTCATGAGTGACAGTCTTGAACATTGGATAATTTGATATTCTGAAAGGTGAGGCCAGTCATCAGAAACTCCACAGCTGAATGAATCAGTCTTTTGTCTAATATTTAGGTCGTCCACACACCCTTTATCAAACAGATCAGCCACTTCTCTTTGTTTTTGTTTTCCAGTCAGTGACATTTCCCTTCCATCTCTGAAAGAAGATATTCCAGTGACATGGAGGCTCAGAAGGCCTTCGCAGGTGAATACTGCCCCCCTGTGGCAACAAGGAGGAGCTGCACTAAATATCTTTTCAGATCGCAAATAAAAGATACATTCTGCTCAAATCTGGTACAAAGATCATTTCAAAGATGTGTGAAATAAAAAAAAACAAGTCAACAATCTGTCTGTCCATCCGTCCGTCCGTCCGTCCATCCGTCCGTCTGTTAATAACACAGACGAGACCTGCTCTACTTAAAGTGTCACAAAGGAGTTCTTTGTAATTTGGCCTGGTATAAATCTTGATCTTGATCTTGACTTGGTTAATTGTTTAATTGATTCTCTCATAGATTGATTTGTTGGGTCTTAATAAATAATAAAACAACGAGTAAGACCTCTTTTGTAAACTGTCTTAAGATAACCTTTGTTATGAATTTGCTCTGTATAAATAAAATGATCGATTGAGAGGTGGATGCTGGCCTGAACTCTAACATCCCTATCGATATGATGGAGATCTTAATATTAATCTACAACACAGCGTGAACAGGAAGTGTACTACACACAGAACCTTTATACATAAAAACATGTTTATTGTTTGTCAGAGTAGCATGAGGAAACATCAGATGGAATAGGTTTGCTTGGTGTACGCTGAAATGCCAGTAGGCACCATTTAGAGGTCGACAGTGTGACCAGTGAAACCCAACACATTGCAAACAGCCCTCTCCATGCCAAAACTGAAACCTTATCCAGCAGTGACACAGAAGTCCCTGCAAGCTGCTTCAGTCAGCACTCAGCTGTTTCAGTGTAGGTCCTGTTCAGGTTGATGCTCTTTCATTGTCTGCTCATGTATTTTGTCTCATTCATCACAGTTTTGGTGTCACATCCCGTAAAGAGTCCATGAAGTCATCCGTCTCAGTTACACGATCAAACTAGATTTGAAATGAATTGCTTCAAACCTTTTTGAAGCATAAAAAGGACACTAGCGTATTTTCCTCTCCAGTGCAGTAGGCGGTCGGCTGGTCGTCTTCTCAGGAAGAACCAGTCTCAGTTTCCTCCTGGGGGAGGATCCTCCTTCCTCTGACAGATACTCCTGTTGCAGCAGTGCAGGAGTAGCAGCTGCATCGCCTGTGGATGAAACACTCTGTGTAGACATGTTGGGTGCTCCTGTACCTGATTCAGGCACATCTGATGAATGCATGCTCCCTCCTGACACCCCTACCGCAAGTCCTTCAGTTAGAGACACACCTTCAGCTTCATGTCCAGTCTCTGTCTGACTCTTATCGTTGGACAGATTCTCCACAGGGATCACTGGTCCAGGAGCCTGAGGGGTAACCCCAGACAAAACCTCACCCCTAAGAGGGGCCTGAGGAGAGTTAGTGGAGGTCTCTTTGGTGGGCAACTGATGTACTCCATCACCAGTCTGAAGACCTGGTCCCTGGCCTGGATCTAAAGTCAGTGTTGCAACAAGAGGAGGGCTGTCAGGAGGCGGATGGCCCTGCAAAGAGGACTGCACTGGTGCAGCAGCAGCTGGGTTTGCTGTGGAGCTGGAGGCGAGGCCTGCAGGCTGGGAGGTATGAACAGGAAAGGTATGCATGGCACTTGATTGTAAAGGGTCAGCATGCACAGTGTTAGCTTGAAGAGAGGTCGCAGGAGGCACGAGGCCTGCCCCGGACTGTCTGATCAAGCTGTCGGGTGCACCTCTCGGAGCCATGCTGGGAGCAGATAAAGTGTTGGGAAAAGGTGCAGCAGATCTTGGGGTCATGGTGTTGAGAAAAAAATTGCCTCCTTGAGGAGAGAGGGCGCTGCCGCTCAGTTGTGAGCCTGCCGGAGCAAGCAGGGTGGGGTTGGTAGATTGATTCCTGTCAGAGAGGGATAAGGAATGGTGAGCACTCCTGAGAACCAGTTCAGCTCCTTGATTCTGAACATTCCCAGCCTGCAGGCTTTGCCCCTGACCGGCAGCAGGAGCTGATCCCGGTGGGTCACCAGCTTCAGTGGCGTTGCCGGGTGCAGAGTTCTGTTCACCCTGCTTAACCTCAGATCTTCCCTTGCTGCTTCGCTCCTTATTGGAAGACGTTCCAGTCTGCTTTGTGGAGTTTTTGCCCGTCTTTCCTTCTTCGCTCTCTTCTTCTTCCCTTTCTGTCTCACCATCCTCAATCGACTCGTCAGCCTTTGAGGACTTTACAATTTTCTTGTTGCTGCCTTTTTTGTCTTTCCCAGAACTTCCTTTCCCACGCCTCTCTTCCATTTCCGTTCCATCATATCTTTTAGCTTTACTCCTCTTCGGGCTGCTCTTGTCCTTGTTGCCCTGCTCAGTTTTCCTCTTCGGATGGACTTTGCTTTTCCCTAATGGGTTTAAGTTTAATTTAACCTTCAGCAACCGACTTGACTGGACTTTGGCTTTGTGTCTTTTTGCTCTTCCTCTCTCCTTGTCTCCAAAGGTCTCCTCTCCCTCCTCCCGGTTGTCCACGTCTCGACCACGTCTCTGCTCTAGTGTTCTTAACCTCTCCAGGTCAAATGTGACATTTCTGGTTTCTCTTCTCAGATCTCGCTGCCTCATGGTTTCAGACGTGTTGGTGTTTTTGTACCTGTCAGTCTGTCTGTACTGAGAGGGGAAGCCATCAAACACAGCAGAGTCTCTGTGATTCCTCCCTTGCCTCATGTTCTGCTCTGGTGGTCTGTACATTTTGTGGCAGCTCTCACAGTGTACGCTCTCCAACGTCCTGCTTTTTCCTGCCATGTCAGTGCGGAGAGACTCAGGTCTGAAGCTTTCTGTCCGTGGGTGAGAGGAGGAGTTTGTGTTGTTATGAGCGTCCCTGCTTAAGATTCCCAGCTGAGTCCCAAATCTGCTTCTTTCTTCCTCCATCATCGCCTTCATTCTCCTCTTCTCTCTTTCCTCATCTCGCTCCATCCCTCCATTTATCCTGTCGCTCCATCCGTTCAGGTTCAGCCCCATCCCTCTCTGTCCGGCAGTGCTACAATCTGGGCACCTTAAGTGGCGGCTTTGTTCTTCATCCCTGGACCTGAACTGCCCCTCGTCACCATCGCTCCTCCTATCCAACATCACGTCTTCTCTCTCCCAAGGCTTCCTGCCGTTTGTTTGCAAGAAGACTTCTCTCCTCTTTTCACTGACGTCGAAGCGATTGACGTAGAGATGTCCTGCAGTGCTTCTTCCCTCCTCTTCTTCTTTTTGTAGTTCAGTTTCTTTCAGCTTCTTCCTGCGATGTACCTGATAGTAGACCAGGACGACGAGCAGGGTCAATCCGACACCACCTGAAGAGCAGCAGGACAGGATCTTACACACTGACGCCTCTAAAGAATAAATACATTCATGTGCACAGCTCTACAGTAGCATTTCGTCTGCTTGTTAAAATAATCGCCAAAGTCATTTTTTCACGTTTTTAAGGAAACACAAAAAACTGACCAGATGTTAAATGTATGACATTCTTAAATAATTTTACTCAACAAGGTAATGAAAACAGATCACTATTACCATACTAATAACAACGATTGTCAATTATGTAACATGAGGAAAAGAAATGACTTTTTTAACATGTGTCTGTGACGTAGGCTGTTTTATTTTATCTAAGTCACATCAGTCTTTTGACTGAGGCAAAATAAAACAGTTTAAGTCACACTCTTGACAGAGGCCATTAAATTAAAGGTATATATCACATGATCTGTTTAACTGAGGTTATTTTACCAGAGGTGGCCAGCGTCATAAGGAGTTGATTTAGGCAAAACAATAATTTTTCTCAAAAAATGACTTGACTGCAATTATTTTAACAAGGTGACGATGATTTTAATATTTGGTATATTCATTTAATTGTATCCTC
The DNA here is from genome assembly GCF_947650265.1 of Symphodus melops. NCBI lineage: Eukaryota > Metazoa > Chordata > Actinopteri > Labriformes > Labridae > Symphodus > Symphodus melops. The sequence goes on from NC_136697.1 coordinate 4,591,006, forward strand.
ATATATTGTTTGGCTGTACATTTTATACACTCTTTGTTTTAAGGCAGGGTTGGTCATTTTATAAAACTACCTCCTGTCAGTTCTTTATGTTTACATTTAGTCGTACAAGTAGAGACGATTACTGCTGTGTGGGTTACAACTACAACTGTTGTCTTTATTTCTCTGCTTTATATAAAGACAGATTTTTTAATAATGGGAGACGTCATGGCCTCCTTAAACTCACCATGTCATGTCACTGAGTTGTTAATATTTCTCACCAATAAAACAGATGACTGCAGTGATGGCCAGATCTCGAGCGTACAACTGAGGCGTCACACTTCCTCTCCTCTCTATCTGCACCGTGATGTTCTGATTGGACGGGACACAGTTGGCCTCAGTCAGCTCCAACACTGTCGTTACGGCCGGGTTGTCGGCGCTCACACACACCATCCTGCGCCCATTATACAGAGTCTGAAAGGCACGAGGTCTTTAAACAACATTACAATAAAACTGATCACACAGTGAAACTTAACGGGACGGTCAATAAACCTGCATGATATGCAACATTTGAAATCTGATCAGATATCAAAGATATCCTGAACTAATGGCTGCACTTGGTCGAAGCACAAAGGGTGTCACAGCTTCAGGTAACGGTGTATATTTTATTCTTTCCTGTTACTGGCTTTTTAAAAAATATATAATTTTGATGCATGTTTTTTTTTACATTTTTATCTAATTTAATTTTGCACTCTGTGATTTTTTTCTGCTATCCTGCTTTGCTGCTGTAACACTGTCTGTGTTTGTGAGATGAATTAAGGATTATCTTATCTTAATAGACATATGACAGAAAGCTTAAACAACCTGCACCAGTGATCAAGAATCAGGACGAATCCCTCTGTTTCTCTCTGAAATGGGCTTCAGCACGTTTCTAGTCTTCTGACTAATCGAAGTCATTTCACACCACATGTCACATTCACACACTGATGGAGGCTGCTGTGTGACACACCTTCACACCCTGCTGACACAGCGGGTGGAGCAATTCTGGCTTTGGTGTCTTACCTAAGGACACTTTCTGTCATGTCCATGTGACTGCTGGGAACCAAACCCCCGACTTTCAGACTTTCAGAGACAACCACAGCTTTTGTTTTATGTCTCCCACCGAGGTCACAGTGTATGTATAGTCCCGTTTCCACACAGCAGTCCGGTACGGATCGGTACAGTTTGGTTCGATTAAGCCTGAACCCGTTCGCGTTTCCACAGCCACCCGAACCCTATTTGGTAGGCAGCGTGTAAGCCGGATTACAGTCAATGGTTTAAACACGGCAGAGTTTTGTTTACCGACGTAACACAGGAAGTGACGATTCTTTCAACCAATCAGTGGACTGCAGTGTTTAGCTCCACCTTTTCAGGTCGGCTCCACATTCTTGGCACCCAAACGGAAGGGTCCCAAAAAGTAGGACGGTACGGATCGGTTAGTTGGGAATCTTTCCCGGGATTAGTCTGTGGAAACGCCGCAAAATGCGCGCTGTACCGAGACGAACCGAGCCGGACCGCTCGGTGGAAACGGGGCTCATGAATCATGTTTAAATTTCAAACTCGTGTTATTAGGGCATCAATCATGTATGTGTGTGTGGTGATCCAGAAACAAGTGAAGCTGTATCTAAAATGTGAACAGGCCGCTCCTGCACCTTGCCTGGTTGTTCTATGAAGCTGGACAAGAAGGTGGCCAGCTCCAGCAGCTGACAGGAGCAGTTCCATGTGTTGAGGTCCACGTTGAGGTTCGTGAGCCAACTGAGGTAGTTAAAGGCGTCGACAGGAGCAGAACTGAGACGGTTTCTGGACAGATCCAGAGTGTGCAGGCTCGATAACCCATCGAAGCTGAGACAAAGAGACATGATCAGGACTACACAAGCTGGTGCTGATTCAACACGAAAAAAAAGGAGAATAAACAGAATTCAGTATGTAACAACCTGTTTCTGTCCAGATGATGGATCAGGTTGTCTGATAGATCCAGACTCTCCAAATCGCTGAGGTCACTTCGAGGGAAAGATCCAGACTCAATACTGGTGAGCAGGTTTCCCTCAAGTTTCAGGCTCCGCAGGGCCCTGTTACCTTTGAGCCAGCCGCCTCGGATCTATGAACCAACTCAGAGGTCAGAGGTCAAACTAGGCTTTTTTATTTCAAACATGTGAAGGAATAGCAAAAAAATATTGAAAGAGTTTAACATGTCTGAAAAGACGTAGTAAGAAGAATAAACTTATTAATAAATAAATAAGACCCCTTCTTCATTCTCAGTCTTAATCACATATTAACTTCCATTTCAATTTATAACATAAAATAAAGTGTAGACAGTTTCCTCGACTCTTTTTCTTTGTTTTAGTTTCTTTACAGTAATCTTTATAGGTCCATTCACTCCCTCTGAGGATCTCACGCAGTATGATGGATGTTGGTTTTTATTAGAATTAGAGGATGACAGATTGTACTGACAAACTTTCTCACTCATTATGACGATGAACAGCCCACTGGATCATCCAAATCCTAAAACACGAGATCATTTCAAATATAGTTCCCTGGTCAAGTACACACCATGCTGATGAGGTTGTGGCCCAGAGCGAGGACCTCCAGCTGGGTCAGATTGGACAGAGCGCCCTCCTGCAGAGCCAGGCTGGTCAGGAGGTTATGGTCCAGCAGTAAGGTGTGGAGAACAGGCAGCGCTCTGAAGGACTGCTCACCCAGCCAGGAGATGTGGTTATGACTCAGGCCTGCATGGTGCACATTCAGACCAGAGCTTTAGTCTTTCTACAGTGCAAGTCACACACACACACACACACACACACACACACACACACACACACACACACACACACACAGGCTGACCTATGACTGTAATGTTGTTGAGGTCAGATAGAGAAGCAGACTGGACTGTGGAGATGGATCCCTCTGTCAGCAGCAGAGCCTGGGTTGTTACTGGAGCGACTAGTCACACACACACACACACACACACACACACACACACACACACACACACACACACAAACACACACACACAGGCTGACCTATGACTGTAATGTTGTTGAGGTCAGATAGAGAAGCAGACTGGACTGTGGAGATGGATCCCTCTGTCAGCAGCAGAGCCTGGGTTGTTACTGGAGCGACTAGTCACGCACACACACACACACACACACACACACACACACGTACACAAAGTGAAAACAAAGTCGTGATCAAATTCTATTACTTTCATTTTGACTGGATTAAAAACACAGAAACGGTCCGTACGTGTGTGTGTGTGTGTGTGTGTGTGTGTGTCACTTTACCTATAATATGAGCCAGTCGATGGCAGATGATGGCGTCTTCAGAACAAACCACACAGGAGGCGGGGCATGACGGGACAGGAGACACTATCAGAGCTCTGATTACTGACAGTGAAAACATCAGCAGAAGCCCTGCAGACAAAAACATGTGTGCAAACTCAATTACACTGTTCTGATTTTATTAACAGACAGACGATGTGATTGGCTCATTTCATGATTTTAGAACTTACTGGTCATGTTGTGTTAGGATACAGGTAACATGGTGATGAGGTGACATCTTTCCCATTCGGCTGGAAGCTGATACAGCTGCATCCCAGGCATGATCCTCATCTGTTCAACCAATCAAAACACATCCTTACAAGTACTCATCATCTGCTGTTTCCCCAGTGAGGCTCTGCACAGGTCAATACAAATAACCCAGGTAAACATCCGCTCGCTCTTCTTTTGGGCTCGACTCGTGTTTGAAAGAAGGATCTTTGGTGATGCTGTTGACCTGTCTCACTAACACTCTCCTCACAAGTCCAGGACCAAGTTCACAGACCTCACAAGTCAGCAAGTCCTCATGTTTGTTCATTGTTTGTTCTGAGTTGCTAGGCAAAACTAACAATGGTGTATTTACTGTCACCAAGCTGTGGTGTGTGTGTGTGTGTGTGTGTGTGTGTGTGTGTGTGTGTGTGTGTGTGTGTGTGTGTGTGTGTGTGTGGTCAGAGGTCGTCCCCAGAGGATGCTGACTGATGGGTGGCAGCCAGACCTTGTAACAGAATGAAGCCTATCATGTTTCTGCTGAAGCTCTTCTCCTAATGGACGTGTCTCTAATGCTCCGTCGTCCTCCAGGGACAAACATGAGACCTCCACACGAGTGAATCCACGAAGCATTAATTATAGATTATTAGAGTTTTTATCATGGTCACTGTCAAAGGACTGAGACAAATAAACACAACCTGCAGGAGTCCAAACAGACCTCAGATGACGTGTGCAGTTTGTTAACATGACACAGACATTTCAAGCCTTTCAGTATTTCAAAGCTTATTTGTGATGGTGGAAATCATGAGCTACAGCATTATAGATTATAGATTATTTAAAGGTTCTCTTCTCTGCGCTCCTGAAAAATAAAATAAAAATAAAGAAACAAAGTCATCGAACGTTTTCTGAGGAGCGTAATGTCTCGTTTGACCCAAAACAAACTAAACCAGTAAAGCTCTTCTACTCCTGCTCATCATCCCTCTCAGTTATCTAAACAATCACCATGACAACCGGACTTTCCAGACGACTTCACTGTGAGATGTAACTTGTGTCCATGTTGGAACCATCCCAATAATCATTAGCCGTTAACTCCACCCTGCTTAGATCTACATGATACTTGAATTCAGAGCTGGTGTAACTGGTTTAACTGGTTTAACTGGTGTAACTGGTTTAACTGGTTTAACTGGTGTAACTGGTGTAAAAAATATAAAATCTCAGAATTCTCAATAAAATGTGTGATGTATTGTTATAGTAGCGTGTTAAACTCTTCAGCTAGGCAGAGTTCAGTTTCAGTACCTGCCTGACATGTGGCTGTAAGAGCAGGGGATTGAACCCACGACCTGCAGCTTGAGAGACGACCACCACTAAACCACAGCCGTCACACACACATTATCTCAAGAGCTGCATTGTGATTAGACATAACATTTATTTCTATAATTTACACATTTGTTTGTTTGTCCAATAATAATTTGGTCAATTAAAATCTATCAACTTGTGATTGGTTGATGGATTGTCATCGTCTTCTGACCTCTCATTGCACTCTTTACACTACATGTCACATGACTCTTGTTTCTTTACAGTACATCTTTATACATTCACCTGTGGAGGTGTCTCCCAGAGGTGAAGAGCGTTACCTTCATCCTTCCTCTCTACACCCTGCAGATAAGACGGGTCAAATGTTTCAAAGGAAAACTACACCAAACCTGAAAACTTTTGTCTGCAAGTTCATCCTTCTGATTTCTTCATCAACATCCATACAGCTCTCTACAACTAGATCACCTCGAGGTTCATTGGACAGCCCTGAACACACAGCGTACCTCTGTGACAGAATCCAAAGGTTCACCTCTGCAGATGATTCACTCCTCATTAATCCATCAGAATGACCCGGAGCTGTGTGGGACGGTCTGCTGTCGGAGGTCGGTGCTCCATCATGAAGAGGTTGCCACGGGCGCTGTGGTAGTTACAGTGTGAATGTTTGTATCCAACCTCTGTTACCTGAGCCCGTCTGGAGCACGCTCAGGAGAGCTCGCTGTCACCCGAGAGGCACACATGTCCTGTGGGACTTCGTGTGGGGAGTCAGGATTAAGTCTTTATCGTCCCTCTTTTAACTTACATTATGAGTTCTGCCACAGATTTAGATTTCCTTTCACATCGAAACATTCAAAAGCTGTTTGTTTTTGGTGCTGTTGTGCTTTCTCTGGGATCTCAAACACGAACCACATTTTGGTCCCTTGATTGTTGAACCAGGTAAATACGTTGAATTGAAGAATTTATGAAGTCATAATGGTATTTGTATAGCTAATGTCATTACATTGACTGTTGGGGAAACACTGTTGTGCTTCAGCTGCTCCACAAACAGAGGTCAGCGCTCTCAGAGAAAGAACAAATATAACTCAATGGACTCCTATTCTCAGACAGAATCCAAAGAAAGTACTGGACAAATCAATTAAAAGAAATATTTATTTTGGTTCTTATTTCGTCCTTTAAACCAAAATAAAGGTGCTTTCATTAATTTGTTGGGGCGGTTGTGGTGCTGTTGTTGGAGGCGAGGGTTCGATTCCCAGCTCCTGCAGCAACATGTCTGACGTGTCATTGGGTAAGACACTTTAACCCCCAGCTGCTCCCGCTGCCCGGTCAGTTCAGTCTGACTGTGTATGAATGGGATTAGTTGTTACTTTACATACAGCAGCAGCCTCTGCCATCAGTCTGTGAAGGTGTCAGTGTGCTCCAGTACTGTCATAACAGTCATCATCCTTTTCTTGAAAATAAATGGTGACATCTTTTTGATAAACTGTGACAGATGTGCAATAGGAAAACATGTGTGTGTGTGTGTGTGTGTGTGTGTATACAGTGTTAGTTAGGAGATGAACACACACTACACCGCAGCATCTCTGCAGCCATTTTTATTTTGTGCTTGTGGTCCAAAACTTTTTTAAACCATCTCTACAAAAATCACTCAAACTCATTTAGGATTGTATTACTTTAAAAGTCGACCGACCCACTTTGAGTCCAAAGCCGATCTTACAAAAGTCAGACTCACTAAAAGAAAGCAGAGCACCAATCAGAATCAGTGAAATCAAGGTAGCGGCGTTAATCTGGCAAACATAAAGCATGTGTGAGTTTAAATCTGATCTTGTTTGATGACAAAGGTTGAATTAGCTGTAAACGTGATTAAAGCTCATTTCTGATATTTAATGATAACCATGCTTTGCTTCATCAGGTCCAGAGGGCTCTCGTGCTTTATGAGAATCAAACCCTGACATGGTAACACTTGACCCGTGACGTGATCACATGATCAGGACCATCTTCCCAGCAGCCCCGGGTGACTCGATGATGTCGTGGTGAGCCTGGGCGACTTTGTCGAGCGGGTACTTGGTGCCAACGACCGGATTAATCCACCCAGCTTCCATCCCTGCGTAGAGCAGCGCGGCACACTGCTTCGTCTCCTCCTGAGGGACCAACATTCACTCACTCATTATTCTAAGCACAGAGTGTAAACCGGAGGCCTGTAAGGTGATAGCAGCATGCTGATTGGCTGCTGCTTGTAGTAAAAAACAACAAATGACCACGTACAGAAAGTGCAGCTGTGATTTATGACAGCTTTAAAAAACGACCACACGTGTGTCATCATATTTATGATTCAAACATCATCACTTATGTACCGGTGTAGTGTTGAAGAGGGACACTCCAGTGATACTGCTCTCCTTCACCATCGTGTCTCTGGGGTTTATCTCTATGGGTCCTCTGGAGCCAACGATCTGAAACACAAAAGACATGAAGAAGAATAAGAAATGCACTAAAATGAGCTGCTCTGTGATTCGACTTCAAACGGAGAAAAAAACTGTGAGAGAGACAAAGGCTCCACTGGAGGAGGGGGTACTGCCTGCAGCAGCTGCTGTATAAATCGTATCTGTCAAACTTCCTGGGTTGAAAGTAGAAAAAAAAATAAAAAAATAAATCAAACTGTTCAGAAAAAGTCTGCTAATGAAAGTGAGGAAACTCAGTGTGGCTGTGCGACATCTCCAGGCTGAATGATTAACAGCTGGCGAGCCCCACTCAGGTTCAAGGCACAAGCAGGGACCCGATGGAGGACTCAGGCAGCGGTTAAGCTCATAGGACCACAGAGCCTGCTCATTTAAGGCTTTAAAAAACAAACAATAAGACCTTTAAATCATGTGTGAGGTCATCCAAGAAAACTGTGAGAGAAGCTGGAAAGAGAGAGCTGGTAGTTATCAGAGGAGTCCTGTGGATACGATGAGAGTGGAAGCATACAGACCATAACACGACCCCCCAGGGCCAGCATCTGCAGGTCTGTACTCAGGTTCACGTTTGCCAGCATCTCCACAATCACATCTATGCCCCTGCCCTCTGTGGCCTCCTGTAACAGTGCACACACACACACACACACACACACACACACACACACACCATAGTCCAGCTGCCATTACTAAGATTAAGCTCAGGAAGGATTAAAGATTAGTTTTTTATTTATATATTTGTTTCTTCTTCCTGGTGTTCCTGAAGAGTGTGTGTGTGTGTGTGTGTGTGTGTGTGTGTGTGTGTGTGTGTGTGTGTGTGTGTACCATGATCTTGTCTGTGTAGCCCTCCTCTCTGTGATTAAAGGCCAGGTGAGCTCCGTTGTTGAGGGCCACCTTCATTCCCTCCGGAGTCCCCGCAGTGCCCAACACCTTCAGACCCAGAGCGCGGGACAACTGGCAAGCTGCCACACCAACCTAAACAAACACACACACACACACACACACACACACACACACACACACACACACACACACTTCAGTGTGTACATGTGTTTGTAACATAGTAAGGAGGTAAAAGAAAGACAGAGAAGAGGGGGGAAACGGAGCGTACCCCTCCACTGGCTCCATGGACGAGGACGGTCTCTCCAGCCTTAGAGTGAGCTCTGCAACGTACAAACACATCAGCTGAAAACACGTGTGACGACAAAGCACACGTTTACAGAGGCTGGCTCTTACTTGTGCACCAGAGCTCTGTAAGCAGTGAAGTACGGGATCCCAATGGCTGCACCCTGTGTGAAATCCAACGCATCGGGCAGTTTGTGCACACAGTGCTCGGCTGCTACCGCGTACTCTGCGTAACCTCCGCTCTCTGTGGCAGTGGTGAACACGCGGTCTCCTGTCTGGAACGCACACGCACACACACACACACACACACACACACACACACACACACACACACACACACGCACACACACGCACACACACACACACGCACACACACTCAAGTCAGATTCCGTCTTTGTGTAAATGTACTCTGCAATAAAACAAGGATTCTTCTTCTGAATTGTTCCATCCAGCCGTCCTGCAGGAGCTGTAAACGTGTCATTACAGGAGAGAAAAGCAGGCATGCTGCAGCGCTCCACACGTCTGCATGTATGCTGCTCCCAGCAGCTGGCCTGATTCAAACCTGCCCCAGCAAACGGAAGAACTCTTTTAACTTAAGAATAAATGTGTCATGTCAGATTTCAGAACTTTCACGTTATGTTGAATTCACAACATTTGTCTGTTTCTTAAACCTGACCTAAAGCAGAAAGAGCTTTAAAGAAACGTGTGAAATCAGGAGTTGATTTGATTGAATGTGCAGGCAGTCATATTCTCCTTCAACCTGTTTTAGTGAAAATAATAAACGTGCACTTTTAGGTGATGTGTGAAGTCAGCTGACTGAACTCAAGCTCAGAATAATGTTTGACATTTAAGATCTTGACTTTTTCGATGATTAAATGCTGAAAAGTATTTGCAGGAGCATCCAGAGTGTGCATGTTTTGATTTAAACTAAAAACTCTTTATAACGTCTGCATTATTGCTGCATAACCCGAAACATCAAACTCATCACCAGTGATGGCACGCTCCACACACACTCAGTGTTCATGAACAACAGGCCAGCTCTACTTGATGTTTGGATGTATTTTCACACCTTCAGAGCGCTGACTCCTTCTCCTACAGTCTCCACCACTCCGGCTACGTCTGAGCCCGGTGTGTACGGCAGGGCAGGCTTACGGGCGTACGTCCCAGAGCGGATGTACGTTTCCACAGGATTGACTCCACAGGCCTGGACACGAATCAGAACCTGCAGGATGCAACACACAGACTGGGTTAACACATGCAGAAGATGCAGGACAGCACCTCCATGTACTTTATGTTTACATCTTTTCTTTACTGATTAATCACTAATCACACCGCTCTCTTTGACCAGGACAGACATTTAACTGCATATTAAAAACATTGTCATAAACTATAACAAGTTCAACACAATTTAATCTGATCCTTTTCATATTCAGAATAATCCACACAGTTTCACTTGATGAGTTACAGTCAGAGATACTTCATAGTTTAAAACCTGGAAGGTGAACAAGATCACATCGATGAACAACAGTACACTTCATGAGTTATACTAGTGGTTTGATGCACTACTCCACTTTATCCTGTTTATAATGTTTACTGGTCTGTTGCACTACTCTGTTTATTATTCTATTACTATGTTCCTACTGGTCTGAAGCCACTTCATTCTGTTAGTTATGTTCATTTATGGTCTTAATGCACTACTCCACTTTATTGTGTCTGATATCAGGTCTTATATTGTATCCATCACAGCACTATGGTCACTTTATGGTGTCTGATATCAGGTCTTATATTGTATCCATCACAGCACTATGGTCACTTTATGGTGTCTGATATCAGGTCTTATATTGTATCCATCACAGCACTATGGTCACTTTATGGTGTCTGATATCAGGTCTTATATTGTATCCATCGCAGCACTATGGTCACTTTATTGTGTCTGATATCAGGTCTTATATTGTATCCATCGCAGCACTATGGTCACTTTATTCTTCAGTATTCATCTTGTTTACACAGAGCGTGTATATATTTAGACTGCTGTTTTTCCTGCCATGCACCACTATCACTTTTATTTTGCTAGTGTGCATTTTAGTATGCACACTAACATCCTGACACTTATTCTAACACACTAACATCCTGACACTTATTCTAACACACTAACACACTAACATCCTGACACTTATTCTAACACACTAACATCCTGACACTTATTCTAACCTGTACTAACACACTAACATCCTGACACTTATTCTAACACACTAACATCCTGACACTTATTCTAACACACTAACATCCTGACACTTATTCTAACACACTAACACACTAACATCCTGACACTTATTCTAACACACTAACACACTAACATCCTGACACTTATTCTAACCTGTACTAACACACTAACATCCTGACACTTATTCTAACACACTAACACACTAACATCCTGACACTTATTCTAACACACTAACATCCTGACACTTATTCTAACACACTAACATCCTGACACTTATTCTAACCTGTACTAACACACTAACATCCTGACACTTATTCTAACACACTAACATCCTGACACTTATTCTAACACACTAACACACTAACATCCTGACACTTATTCTAACACACTAACACACTAACATCCTGACACTTATTCTAACCTGTACTAACACACTAACATCCTGACACTTATTCTAACCTGTACTAACACACTAACATCCTGACACTTATTCTAACACACTAACACACTAACATCCTGACACTTATTCTAACACACTAACACACTAACATCCTGACACTTATTCTAACCTGTACTAACACACTAACACACTGACACTTATTCTAACACACTAACACACTAACATCCTGACACTTATTCTAACCTGTACTAACACACTAACATCCTGACACTTATTCTAACACACTAACACACTAACATCCTGACACTTATTCTAACACACTAACACACTAACATCCTGACACTTATTCTAACACACTAACACACTAACATCCTGACACTTATTCTAACCTGTACTAACACACTAACACACTGACACTTATTCTAACACACTAACACACTAACATCCTGACACTTATTCTAACACACTAACACACTAACATCCTGACACTTATTCTAACCTGTACTAACACACTAACACACTGACACTTATTCTAACACACTAACACACTAACATCCTGACACTTATTCTAACACACTAACACACTAACATCCTGACACTTATTCTAACACACTAACACACTAACATCCTGACACTTATTCTAACCTGTACTAACACACTAACATCCTGACACTTATTCTAACACACTAACACACTAACACACTGACACTTATTCTAACACACTAACACACTAACATCCTGACACTTATTCTAACACACTAACACACTAACATCCTGACACTTATTCTAACACACTAACACACTAACATCCTGACACTTATTCTAACACACTAACACACTAACATCCTGACACTTATTCTAACACACTAACACACTAACACACTGACACTTATTCTAACACACTAACACACTAACATCCTGACACTTATTCTAACACACTAACACACTAACATCCTGACACTTATTCTAACACACTAACACACTAACATCCTGACACTTATTCTAACACACTAACACACTAACATCCTGACACTTATTCTAACACACTAACACACTAACATCCTGACACTTATTCTAACACACTAACACACTAACATCCTGACACTTATTCTAACACACTAACATCCTGACACTTATTCTAACACACTAACACACTAACATCCTGACACTTATTCTAACCTGTACTAACACACTAACACACTGACACTTATTCTAACACACTAACACACTAACATCCTGACACTTATTCTAACCTGTACTAACACACTAACATCCTGACACTTATTCTAACACACTAACACACTAACATCCTGACACTTATTCTAACCTGTACTAACACACTAACACACTGACACTTATTCTAACACACTAACACACTAACATCCTGACACTTATTCTAACCTGTACTAACACACTAACACACTGACACTTATTCTAACACACTAACACACTAACATCCTGACACTTATTCTAACACACTAACACACTAACATCCTGACACTTATTCTAACCTGTACTAACACACTAACATCCTGACACTTATTCTAACACACTAACACACTAACATCCTGACACTTATTCTAACACACTAACACACTAACATCCTGACACTTATTCTAACCTGTACTAACACACTAACATCCTGGTACTTATTCTAACACACTAACACACTAACATCCTGACACTTATTCTAACCTGTACTAACACACTAACATCCTGACACTTATTCTAACACACTAACACACTAACATCCTGACACTTATTCTAACACACTAACACACTAACATCCTGACACTTATTCTAACACACTAACACACTAACATCCTGACACTTATTCTAACACACTAACATCCTGACACTTATTCTAACACACTAACACACTAACACACTGACACTTATTCTAACCTGTACTAACACACTAACATCCTGACACTTATTCTAACCTGTACTAACACACTAACATCCTGACACTTATTCTAACCTGTACTAACACACTAACATCCTGACACTTATTCTTCTTTTACACTTTATTCTTGTTGATAGGTTAAATGTTTTTGTATAGTTGCACTGTCGTTATTTGCTGCTCTGTGTGCCCTGAAACGTTTTTTGAATTGAATTATAATCAGCTGTAAACTACAAAGTGTTGACTGATTTGACTTTTCACTGTGTTTTCAGGTATTGAAGAAAAGGATTACATGAGGAGCTTTAAGGTCAGTCTGGACTTCAACCTGTTTGTACTCACCTGTCTGAGTCCAGGATGAGGGACTGACACATCTGAGCACAGTCTGAGAACTGAAGGAGCTCCAAACTCACTCACTCTGATGGCTCTCATCAGCCTGCAGCCTGACATGTCTGCACACACACACACACACACACACACACACACACACACACACACACACACACACGGAAACACAACGTGCAACTTCAACAACTAACAGACACTTCCTGGTAATCTCTGAAAGTGCGACAGTTCAGTCCAGCTCTGGGTCACCATGAGTGGGCGACAGATTACCGATTTCAATGTTCAAGATCGACTACTTTGGTCTAGAAGTAGGCTGACGTCACATCCCCTGACGTAGAGTGGACTCGTGCACGCATGGACGTGCAACGACGTGCTGTGTGATGTCACTGAGAGTCCATCCACGTGAGCAGAGATCAGCGCATCCACTCAGGATGACCGTGAATGGCGGAAACACGAGCACACGAAGTGACAGCGATCTTCAGCTCTCACCTGTGAGGTGATGATAGAATCCCTCCAGGGAGCCGGTGCTGTCTGTGTCCAGGTAAAGAGACACTGAACAGGTGCATTAAAGCCGCTGCTCACAGAGGTCGTGTTCTCTGAGGATGGCAGCAAGGAGCAGATATGTGCTGCACAGACTGTCAGCTGGACTCAGAGCTCACACGGTCTGCGGTCACAGCTCAGCTCTGACCCCGGGTCCAGGACGCCTGCTGCAGAGACCTCCACTCAGACCTCCACTCAGACCTGCGAGCAGCTCCAGCACAGGTACTAACACCCCTGAAGGGATGTGACAGTTACACTTTACAGATTGTACATCTGAACTCATCAGAGGTGTGTCCACACTGGGGTTTTTTGTTTTTTACGGGGGTGGGTGGTCCAACAGGGACTTCTGTAGGACTCATGAAGTCTGTGTGCACACACTCAGGGATGAATATCCAGAAAGACTCCCACATCTGGACACTGGATCCATCAGAGCAGCTCATGAATGCAGCATAATGCAGTCATTGTTTCACCAAACTTTACAAACTGCACGTCATAACACAGTTCATGATGTTGTGTTTGTGTTCCAGGTCCCAGCAGTCTGTCGTTCAGGAGTCACACCTGTGGAGAGCTGCGGACACATCATGTGGGAGAGACGGTCACTCTGTGTGGATGGGTTCAATACCTCAGGTAAGGCTTCGTCTTTCTGTTTCTTCACTCTGATGAGACAGTTTAGATATGAGCAGAGGACGCTGTCACAGCTGCCCTGAACAGAAGGCCTCGCTGAACTCTACATCCTGGTTCTTTGGTGGGAGTGGTCACCTGGACAGAAACGCTGCTGTGAGAAGAGGACAACAAAGTCAAAAGTCTAAAACAAAAAATTGGACGTGTTAAGATTCTCACCTGACCATTAGGCTCCACAGAGGTCGAACCAGTCAGATACTATGTAATATGAACACACTAACCAGATCCTCCCTGCTGAACTCGTCTGCTGCCGCGTCCAGCAGGAACATGTTTAATCATCTGAATGATAGTGTTGGTCAGGCGGTCCCCGGCGTGCTGTGTAAGTGCACGGGTCTGAAGAAGCGTTTGATTTATGAGCTGCTGGTTGTTTGGAGGTGGGCGTGGCTAACGCTACCTCACTTTTCACCTGTTACAGGCAAGATCTGTTTGTCATCCTGCGAGACTTCAGCGGCTTGACTCAAGTTCTGATACCTCAGGATGACGTAAGGATGAACGCCACGTCCAGTTGGATCATCACGTTAAATGAGCTGAAACTCAGAGCTTTGTTTTTCTTCTTCTAGTCTGCCGCTCATTTGAAAGCAGCGCTGTGTGATCTCACTGTTGAGTCAGTCGTCAAGGTGACAGGAACGGTCAGACCACGGCCAACTGGACAAGAGAACCAGGTCAGTGTTCATTAAACCCCCTCTTCTTTCTGTGAATGACATTGAGCACAGATGAACTTATGAAAAAGGTTGTGGACGTGTGACGTTGTCGTCCAGCAGAGGGCAGCACAGAACTGCATGTTTACACGAGAAGCTGTGTGAGAGTAGATCCGTGTGATGTGATGTTTTATCCCCATAAACTCAAGGCAGTGAGGTGTTGTTTAAAATGGTAGAGACTGTGGCTCAGTGGGCGGAGTCAGTCGTCTCACAACAGGCAGGTCGGGGGTTCGATCCCCGGCTCCTGCAGCCACACGCTCTCTTGTACACTTCACCACACATCGAATGTGTAGTGCTTCAAGTAGTCAGAAGACTAGAATAACTGGAGTCCATGTAGCATTTATTTATTCATTAGCTGTAATTCAAAAAACTTTATTTGTCCCTGTGGGCAGTTACAAAAAAAAAAAAGTAGAATCTGATCCCTGCAGGGAAACACAAATCCTCCTCCCAGCACCATGAAGACAGGTACAGAGATGTTCTTTAGACTCAGGTCTTCAGCTTCCTCTCTCTCTGCTGTGCGCACTCACAGGCCATGGCGACAGGAGACATCGAAATCCTGGCAGAGAGCGTGGAGGTCCTCAACGTGTGCCAGAAGTTACCCTTTGAAATTAAAGACTTTGTCAAGGTGAGTTTCGTGTGAGAAAGGAAACTTGATATCATTCATGGCGCTGATGAACGTTTGTTTGTTTTGAACTCCATGGCGCAGAAGTCGGAGTCTTTGCGGATGCAGTATCGCTACCTGGACCTGAGGTCCTCTCAGATGCAGCAGAACCTCCGCCTGAGATCTGAGCTGGTGATGAGGATGAGAGAGTATCTCTGCAAAGTGCACGGTACAGACAGCAGCCAGCAGTCATGAGGATGCAGATGATCCAGAGCTCGAGCCCACTGAGACTTTCATCCACTGTTTTTCTCATTCGCAGGTTTTGTGGACGTAGAAACTCCGACGTTGTTTAAAAGAACACCAGGGGTAAGAAGGTCTTTGCTGTCTGAACGAGCGCAGCTACAACTGGATTAGACTCATATCGCAACAATAATCATCCACTGGATTTCTGTAGCTCCTTTAAAGGAACTGGAGGACGCAGACAAACAGAAACCAAAGTGAGAGTTAGCAGAAGGATGTGAGGCCACTGGAGAGGCAGAGTCAGACAGGTTTAATGAGAGAGTCACCACGTTTAGATTTAGTCTGAGCTGATCAGGGAGCCATTGTTCATAACAAACTACAGCTCTGTTGTGATGGACAGTGTTTGTTGATCTCCTGTGTTTCAGGGAGCCAAAGAGTTTGTGGTTCCGTCCAGAGAGCCGGGCCGGTTTTACTCTCTGCCTCAGAGTCCGCAGCAGTTCAAACAGCTCCTGATGGTGGCTGGTGTCGACAGGTGAGCGCTGACATTAACCAGGGGAACCTCAAGGTTTAGTTCAGCTCCAGTCGTAGTCGTACTAGCCTGACTGTGGCGTGTCACTCCTCAGGTACTTCCAGGTGGCTCGGTGCTACAGGGACGAAGGCTCCAAACCAGACCGACAGCCCGAGTTCACCCAGGTACCTTCATGTTTCCCCCTCCTCCACTGTTCTGTGACAGTAGGTTCTTCTATACGTGCTCCCAAAGCTTCATGTCCATGCTATGAGACAAGGAAACAAGGGCAGGGTTGCTACTCTTTAAACCATGGGACTGGATATGAGCCTCTTGATGTCTGTGCTCGGACGTTTAGCGTGTTCGTTTCCTGCTCCTCTGCTCTTGGTCCTGGATTAGTTTGGATATTTCTTCATCCGGTGTGAATGTTGGTCCTCTGCTCGTCTCTCCCAGGTGGACATCGAGATGTCTTTTGTGGACCAGGCAGGGATCATGTCTCTGGTGGAGGGTTTGATCCAGTCCTCATGGCCTGCACACAAAGGTCCCGTCCAGGTTCCTTTTCAAACCATGACTTATGAGGAGGCCATGAGGGACTACGGAGTGGACAAGCCTGATACCAGGTTCAGTATGAAGGTGACTTTTTGGTTTGGATTTCTTAATTGACCATCAGCGCTGACTCAAAAAGAACGTCAGCACTTGTCATAGTTGTAAACAAATATAATGTGATCGTCTGTTTTTAAACAGCGTATCTTTGTTCATATTCAAAGTTTGAATCTTTCTTGATTTTCTGTGTCACTCTTCATGTCAACCGGCTTCAACCCGCCTTCTTCTCCTCCTCCTGTCTGTCCGTCTGTCTGTCTGTCTGTCTGTCTGTCTGTCTGTCTGTCTGTCTGTCTGTCTGTCTGTCTGTCTGTCTGTCTGTCTGTCTGTCTGTCTGTCCAGCTGACGGACCTCAGCCACCTCTTCTCTTCTACGGACGTTGACTTCCTCAGATCGGCTCTCAGCCAATCAGAAGGCTGCGTTCAGGCCGTGTGCGTCCCCGGTGGAGCGGTAAGGATGAAACCACTCCCGCCCTGTGCTGACGTAGTGAAGTACTGAACCGATGATGAACTTTCCTTCTTGTGTTTGACTTCAGAAACTTTTGGCTGGGAAAGATCTGGAAGGCCTGAAGGAAACAGCAAAGATTCAGTTTGGTCAGGTTGGTCTGTTTCTTCTCCTCCTCTCTGTCTTTATGTCTGTTTGTATTCATCTGTTCTCATCGTAAGAAATGTGATCATAGGTAAAAGATCAGGATGAAAACATAAAAGAATGAGTGGACACGAGTCCACTCGACTTCATACAAACCACTGCAGTCGATCCCTTAGAAAAAAACAAATGTTTTAAAGTCCCTGTGAAATGAGAAATATTTGTTCCTGGTTTCAGTGTTCCTTTTACATTTTCCTTTAGCTTTGAAACTTTTTCAATAAAGAATTATCTGAATATTTTGACACCAAAAAACAGATTTTTTTTCTCTCTTTGTAAAACGTTTCAAATGTGCGATGACTCGTTCTGCACTCACGTTCACTCATTTTACGACCGATTAAAAAACTTTGTCAAAGCTAACGATCCAATCAAATTCATCCGAACGACGTTACGTCCCACACTGTCGTGTGATTGGTTCAGTCCTGTTTCACTGTGTCATGTTTTTCCCTCTGAGCCCAGATATCCATCCTTACTTCCTGCTTGTGCCCTCTGTGTTTGTTTTGTCTGAAGGAGCTTAGCATGGTGCTGGTCAAAGCAGACGGGACGATAAAGTCTCCGCTAAAGAAGCTGCTGTCGGCCTCATCCACAGAGGAGCTGCTGCAGACGACTGCAGCCAACCCAGGAGACCTGCTGCTGATGGCAGCTGGCTCCCTTCACTCTGTGGTGAGACACACACACACAACTAAACAACTGACTGAATGCTGTTTGCAGCGCATTCATTATCACTCCCGTCTCTGCATCATCAGCGGCCATTGCTGGGGAATCTTCGCCTGCAGTGTGCGCAGCTGCTGGAGTCCCGTGGCGTTTCGGTCCGTGACCCCTTGGCTTTTCACTTCCTGTGGGTTGTGGACTTTCCTCTGTTCTTGCAAAAAGAAAATGAGCCGGAGCAGCTGGAGTCAGCCCATCATCCTTTTACTGCTCCTCTGCCAGAGGACACTCAGTTACTCTACACAGAGCCACACAAGGTAGGCACATCAGCCCTGTTCACACCCGCACCCTCATCCGTCTACACCTGCCGGCTGTGTTCTCCGTCTGCAGCACGGACGCTGGAGAGCAGAGACAGAGGAATACCTGCAGTAATTAAACAGAGTCACTTGTGACAGCATGAGAAAATAGGATGCATGTGGTATAAAACTCTATATAGTCCCTATAAACACATAAAGGTATCTGCTCCCGGCTGCCGGAGCTGAGACGCAGCGCAGTGGAGCCCGTGGAAGCACACACACTGAATAAAGTGAAACCTATCAGCTCCTCTGCTGGTGGAAGTCGGTCGTGAGTTGATGTGAGAACGCAGCAGCATGTAATGACCTTCATTAACCTTCAACCGGTGCACCACCATAGACTGTCCGTATGTTCTTCTGCCCACTCATATTGGGACTCTGTTGAACTACACACAGCATCGGTATGAAGGGAAAAACTCATAGTAGTGTCGTTTAGTGGAGTCCCCCCCCCCCCCCGGCCTGTCTTTGCAAAGTGCTATCAATCTGTAAGAATCCAAATGAATTAAAAAAAAGAGTGATTTGAAATCAGAAATGACTTTGAGGTGCACGAGTGAACGACCAGATCAGGAGGATTTCAGGGGCAGACCATCTGAAATCCTGGAGACTGGTTTTCAGGAGAGCGTGTGTGAAGTGGTCTATGTGAGCACGCTGTGTTCTGTCCTTGCAGGTGTGAAGTGGTCTATGTGAGCACGCTGTGTTCTGTCCTTGCAGGTGCGCGGGCAGCACTATGACCTGGTGCTGAACGGCTGTGAGATAGGAGGAGGCTCCATCCGCATCCACAAGGCCTCAGAGCAGCTTCACGTCCTGAAGAATATCCTCAAAGTCAGCTGTTTCCTCACTTTGCCAGAGCTTGACCACATTTGGATTAACTTGAACAGCTTGCTGATCCTAACAGAGTGTGATTGTGTTTCTGCTGCAGGAGGATCCCAGGCTTCTCTCTCACCTGCTCCAGGCTCTTGATTTTGGAGCTCCACCACACGGAGGCATCGCTCTGGGTAAGCTCAACTCTGCAACCTGACCACAGTGTGAAAGACATGAGGTTTATACCAGAAAATGTGTTTTCTATTTTGAGCACAATTGTTCTGGGTAAACACTTGATTTCTGAAAGGTTAGTTAACCCAAATAATGGGATTTGTTTGAACTTTATTTCATTTCTTTGACTCAGCCTCGCACCCAAAGACAGTGGGAAACAGAACAAGTGGTCTAGATGATGTGTTACTATCCACACCGACCTCGGCCTGTCTTTGCAAAGTGCTATCAATCTGTAAGAATCCAAATTAATTTTAAAAAAAGAGTGATTTGAAATCAGAAATGAACTGAACCTACAGTCGTACTGGAGTTAGTCAAAATGAGAAAAAGTCTGTTATTGTCAGGTGGAAGTGGCGCTGAGCAGAGCGGATAAACTGTAAATAAAAGGTTAAGATCTGGAGTCAGACGAGAGATAAGCACAGTTCAAATGATTCTGTATTTATTCACACGTCTCTTCAAGGCTTGGATCGGCTGGTCTCCATCATGGTCGGGGCTTCCAGCATCCGTGATGTCATCGCCTTCCCCAAGTCATTCAGGGGTCACGACCTCATGAGCTGCGCCCCTGATTCTGTGTCAGAGGAGGATCTGACGTCTTACCACATCTCGGTCAAATGGCCGACTGAGCGAGAAGGAGGAGGAGAGGAGGGGAAGTGAGGGGGCGGAGAAGGTTGTGACGCATCGTGCTGCATTCACAGACCTCCGTAAGCCAGACGACTCTGGAAAGACTGGGAAGATGAGGTGACAGAGGAGAAGAGCACCGGCAGGCAGTCTGTGGAGAGATGTTCACATGTGAGGAGGAGAAGAGAAAGTGGAGAGGAGGTGGCTGCTGTCACTCGTTCTTTGAAATGTCTTTGTTCAGTGACTGAACTCTTGTTATTTTACAACCCTTTTTTAATACATGGATTTATGGACATTTCAAAGGCTTCTCTCTCTCTCTCTCTCTCTCAATGAATTGATCATTCAGGTTTGAGTGACATCTCAAACTGGTGTTCTTGATCAGAAACACTTGTATTGTGTATTGTAATAAAAACAAAGGTTATCTTCAGGAGGCTCTTTCTTCAGTGCAGCCCATAGAGACAGTATTGTTCCACATATTCAAGTATTTCTGATAACGGGGGTTTGTTTATTCTTTTTTAAAATGTATTTATTAAGGAAAAGCGTTCTTCACACAGTGGTAATTACACATGCAGCTTTCAAACATTGGAGAACTTTCTTTGCAGACGCAGGCAGGTATGTGCAGAATATTTTTCATATTTAAGTAACATGACATTACATCAGGTTGTGCTGTTTGTGTACAGTAGTTCCCCGTTATCAAGACTTGACTCCACACAATAAGACTCCATAGACTCGGATGGCTCCCGTCTGACTGACACCAGCTACAGTGAATTAACATTACACATGAAGTCATTTCAGGAAGTCCACATCACCTGTCTTCATGTAATATGTGCACACAGGTTTTGTCTTGTCTGTTATCTTCTCACCTTGTTATTGCACACCTCTCGGTGAGCTCTGCAGCTGCTGACGCTCACCGTGTTATTGAGATTCATGTTTCAGAGTACCGATGTGAACCATCACACCTTTAAATCGATTTATCTCGATTTTACGATTCACATTTTAATCCTTACTCAAAAATACTTCATTCCACCCCATGCAGGAGGAAAGTGCCCAAGTTCAGCCACCCGTCGAAGAAGTCTGCTCCCTAAAAAACAATGAAGTGTGATTGTAGTTGTATTTGTTGTAGATCAGACTGAGTGCACAGAAAGGCTGGACCATATCTAAAAAGAGTTACTTAACAGGCCCAGAGACAAATGTTTAATTTGCAATCATATAAATCAGGACTTGACTTCAAAGGCTCATGGTCATTAATAATTACATTTTAGTCCTATGTTAACATATTTTCATAATAATTTAAAGGACTGGATTTGTAAAATAAATAAATAAATAAAATAAAAAGTACGTTTGTCTTCTTCCGGATATGAACATGAAGGAACACAAAAACAACCAATCAAAAAGGAGTGACGTCGTCAGTGTTAACCCGGAAGAGAAGTTTCCAGCCTGTGACCTCTGCTGTGTACGTATCATCAGAAAGGAAAAATGAGTGAACAGAGGTGTGATTGTTCCGGTTTGCCCTCGACAGCAGTGAACTGAACGAGTTCACAGCGACAGCAAGAGACTGTGTCCGTCCTCCGACATGTCTTCAGAGACGACGCTGTGTTTCCATGCTTTCTGCACACAGACGTCCTCACAGGATTCTGCTAACATCACCTCTCTGAGAGTCTACCTGTCTCCATCATCCACCTTTCAATAAAAAATAAAAAACAAACACCAGATGTGCAGCAGTCAACGCTTCTCTATGAGGACTGTGTGTTAGCCACGTCAGCTAACCGGAGCTTCACCATATTTAGTTTGTTTTTTGTTGCTGTGTTTTCCTGCTCATCCTCCATAAACCTGGACAGTTATGGCTCCGATGGGCATCCGGCTGTCTCCGCTCGGTGTGGCGGTGTTCTGCCTGCTCGGGCTCGGTGTCATCTACCACCTGTACTCCGGAGTCATCTCCAGCCGGCTGGCTGCTTTCAGAGCAGACTCCTCTGTCCTCCTCAGGTCACAACATCTCTTATTGATATTATATTAGAAATATACTCTACCATCTGTTATTGATATTATATTAGAAATATACTCTGCCATCTATTATTGATATTATATTAGAAATATACTCTACCATCTATTATTGACATTATATTAGAAATATACTCTACCATCTATTATTGACATTATATTAGAAATATACCCTTCCATCTATTATTG
The DNA here is from genome assembly GCF_947650265.1 of Symphodus melops. Taxonomy (NCBI): domain Eukaryota; kingdom Metazoa; phylum Chordata; class Actinopteri; order Labriformes; family Labridae; genus Symphodus; species Symphodus melops. The sequence continues at coordinate 4,613,636 of NC_136697.1, forward strand.
ACATTATATTAGAAATATACTCTACCATCTATTATTGACATTATATTAGAAATATACTCTACCATCTATTATTGACATTATATTAGAAATATACCCTTCCATCTATTATTGACATTATATTAGAAATATACTCTACCATCTATTATTGACATATTAGAAATATACTCTGCCATCTATTATTGACATTATATTAGAAATATACTCTACCATCTATTATTGACATTATATTAGAAATATACCCTTCCATCTATTATTGATATTATATTAGAAATATACTCTACCATCTGTTATTGACATTATATTAGAAATATACCCTTCCATCTGTTATTGACATTATATTAGAAATATACCCTTCCATCTATTATTGATATTATATTAGAAATATACTCTACCATCTGTTATTGACATATTATATAGAAATATACCCTTCCATCTGTTATTGACATATTATATAGAAATATACTCTACCATCTGTTATTGACATATTTTATAGAAATATACTCTACCATCTGTTATTGACATTATATTAGAAATATACTCTACCATCTGTTATTGACATATTATATAGAAATATACTCTACCATCTGTTATTGACATATTATATAGAAATATACTCTACCATCTGTTATTGACATTATATTAGAAATATACTCTACCATCTGTTATTGACATATTGTATAGAAATATACTCTACCATCTGTTATTGACATATTGTATAGAAATATACTCTTCCATCTATTATTGACATATTGTATTGTTTTTACTGTGTGGCTTTGTGAAACACTAATCAGTCTTTGTGAGCTCGTGACAGACAAACTTCCCGGATCTTGATGTTTGTTTGCATTTGTTTGTACAGACAGAAGAGAAGTGTGGACCTGAGGGACCTGCTGGCTGTCTCAGTGGAGGCTGCAGTGTTAGGCGGGAAAGAGGTAAAACACACACACACCACTCATTGAACAAATAAGAGAAGGCCTCACAGTTTGCCCGGTGATTGAGGAGCTCACTTTGAGAAGCTCATAATGACTAAACCAGGCGTGTTTGTCTCGATTGATGGTGGTTTCTGAATCATACGAGTACCTGACAGTAACCGCCTGTTTCAAACTGCCAGGCTGAAGGACGGCGTTTGAAGACACACATTTTTCATGATGTTAATCCAGTTCAGATACGCAGAATGAACGTAATCATTCAACATGTTGACCCTATAGACGTGTGCGTACAGGAGGTCGACCACGAGTCTTCGTCAGGACATCACAGCTGGATCTTCTTTTCTTTTTTCTTCACAGCCCAAACAAAACAAACAAGCAAAACCAACATGACAGCTGGACAGAAAAAACAAACATAAAAATAATTTAAATGATTAAGCTTGATCTTTATAAGACAGTGCCTCAGACTTTCATCTGAGTCTGACATGTCTTCTTTCTCAGCCGTTTGACCTCTCTCCCCTGTCCTGAAAGATCACATGACCCCTGTGTATTTGTTTTGTCGCTTCAAACTGTTTCCAAAGAGGAACTTATTGTTTGTACAGAAAGCCAAAGTGTGTGTTTGTCCTTCTTGTGTGCTCGTCAAGCTTCAGGATGAACTCCACAGTGTGCGTCTCTGCTTCAGTGTGGACGATGTGAACGTTTGTTTCTGTCCAGGTGAAGAGTGTGCGGGAGGAAAACAACCTGAATGAGAAGTCAAAGGGCGAGACGAGGGAGGGAGCCAGCGAGCCTCTGACTTTAGGAGACCTGCAGTCCCACAGAAAAATGTTCAACCTCATAAAGAACACGTTCCCTGACATCACGGTAAGCCCTCCACTCGCTGTGATGTTACAGAGCGTGTCTATGTGGTGAAGGAGGATTTCAGACTGCTACTGTTACCTACTGGAAACTGTCGTGAAGAAGCATTTAAGGTGACTGCTGCAGGGCTGCACGACTTACTGTGTCAGCAATCGAAAACACAAAGTGAACAGGCTGTCAAGTGACACAACTTTACTCATAATAAACCACAGTTGAGGCTTTGATGAATCACAAAAACTTAAAAACCTGTATTTAATTTTTTTTGTTATTTCAAGATGTTTGAAATGTGCAAAAATTAAAATCCAAACAAATCTGCCAGCAGCCCAAAAAGCTGATTTAAGATATCAAGCGTGGGCCGAAGTGGCTGCCCTGGACGTGCCCCAAACAGACAGTGTGTGTTGTGCACAAATATGGAAGCTAGCACAGGATCTCTTAGACAACTGTCTTTGCACGTTGCACAATTTCAACCACAGGTTGCCACACACCCAACTGGAGCACATGAGCGTAGTGTTTGAAGACGATGAACGGCCTGTTTGGTGCAACAGAAGGAGCCTCTTATCGTTCAGAAGTCACAGGTCCCATTGAACGACGCCCCCTACATGCATCAGATGTGACCGGCTAGCTTTTTGCAGTGTTTGTCAGTGACGCTGATTATTTCACTGAAGGAGACGGGAGTCTGCAGCTCTGTCCTTGTACTTGCAGATGAAGCAGGAAAGTCAGATGATTCATGTGCATGAACATTGGCTCTCAGCTCTTGAGCCCACACTAACCGAGAGCAGTGCATACAAAGTCTGCTCGTCAGCTGTGACAGCGAACGCCACTCAAATACCTTCATAGGTGGTGTTGCAGTGATGCTTGAAGTGACAGGTGTGTGTTGTCATCTCATCCTGATAACTTTGAGGCGTATGAGGTCACATGTTTCCTGACAGTCAGAGTCTTGGTATGAACTGGCGCTGTGCAAATAAAGACGGATCGATCAGGGATCTATGAAACACGGGCACAAACATCTCAGAGTACCCCGACCTCTGAGCTCCGTTCACCCCGATGTTACTGTAACTTTCAGATGTGCCATTAACACACAGAGAGAGAGAGAGAGAGAGAGAGAGAGAGAGAGAGAGAGAGAGAGAGAGAGAGAGAGATGTTCACACTAATGACAGACAATGCTCTGAGTCGGCTGAAAGAGTTAACAGGAGCTGTGCGGCGTGCTCACGGATGTTTGACATTACCGGGTGGACGTTAAGTTGGCGTGGCCAAAAAGACACAGACTTAATGATAGCAGAACAAACACAAAGACAATGAGAGCAGCAAAAACAAAGTGTGGTTATGTAACACGCCGCCTTTTACATAGACCATAGTCCTCATTGTAGCAGTCGTGGGTTCGAATCTTTCCTGGGCCCTTTGCTTCTTGTCATTCCCCGCTCTCTCGTCTCCGCTGTCTCTCTTTAGCTGCCCTTTCATTGAAAGGCAACGAGGCCACACAAGGAGAAAAGATACAACTTCTGGTTATGTTTGATCTTTGAAAAATAAGGGACTCACAACACCGTCTGTGTTCACACCGTATTGACCAATATATTTCATATACATGCACACTTTGCTGACGCAGCAGCATTTTGGGTTTCTGTTCGGGGTGGGACTTTAACGCGTTAATTACGATTAATTAATTACAAGAAAATTATGCGTTAAATTTTTTTAACGCATTTAACAGTTTGCCTCATAAACAGCGCGGAACTGTTTGTCATTGCTTCGTGCTAGCTTCGTGCTAGCTTCGTGCTAGCTTTGTGCTAGCTTTGTGCTAGCTTCGCCAGAAGTACAAACAAGAAGCGTTTTGTCTTTAGGACCTAAATTAATAATTCATTGTCTGATAAACTTATAAATTCACTCTCTAAATTGGTCGCTCTGGACTGTAGACCACTGTTAGTGATAGAAGATAAGAGGTTAGAAAATGTGCTACAGATAGCAACGTGTGATCCAACTTTCCCGCTGCTGTGCAGAAAAACTATTTTAAACAAGATCCAACAGATTTATGAAACTGAGAAGTCAGTAACACTGGATCCATTGTTTTCATTCATCCACTAAAATCCATTTTGTTGCTGTTTAGGGCAAATATTGTGATGCACATAAAATGTGATTAATTTCGATTAATTAATTAGAAAGCCCTGAGTTCATTAAGATGTTTTAATCAAGTCCCACCTCTAATTTCTTTGTGTTGCTCTTGAACTTGGGACTCAACATCTGGGTATCGAACCAACGACTGTACCACTGAGCCACTGCTGCACATCATGTGTAACATCAGCGAATCTCCCTTGACCTGATCTTCAGAGTGTTTCTTACACTCGACACAGAGTGGAAGCTAAGAGCCACATTAGACGTGAACTTTTGATTTGCACCCTTCACAACCTGTTCAAGTTTCAAACGCGCCCATGACACTGGACTCATGATTCTGTGTGCGTGTGTTGGCTCTCAGGTGAACAGTGAGGAGCACGACAACGTGGTGGACGAGGTGACCTGGAGTCGAGACGTCCCAGCTGACATACTCGACAAGATCAAGGAGGGACAGGAAAGTCCAGCTGAGAGCATCACGGTGTGGATCGACCCCCTGGACGCTACGCAGGAGTATACAGGTGTGCATTGAAGATCCTCTGAACAGTGTAATGTCCACGTCTCCCCGAGCTGAAGCTGCAGCTGTTTGTGTGAAACATGACGCCGCTCTCTAGAAGGAGATGGAGGCCGTCACATGAAAGGAGGAGGGAAGAGCTGTTTCCAGTCAATATGGATTCATATCCAAAGATTATTTTTTCCAATGCTGTAGAAGCCATTCAGGTTATTATATTATTTAAATCCCAATGATTGAATATTCCTGATATTCCTCAAAAAGAAATTCAAAACAGAGTTATTTTCAATAAAGGTAAAGCATAGAAAGGTTTGATTGTTCTGCAGTTTTTGACAGTTGACTGAAGTTTCCAGCTTGAGCTGCATACAGATTTGCATCATTTCCTATTAAGTGATTAGCTTTATGGAAAGGAATGAGGTGTGTGTGCATGTGTGTGACGAAACCCATGAAATATTTAAATGAATTAAATGTGCAAATGCTAAAACCTCACATTTGCTTTGAACATAGGGACTGTATTCCTCTCCTTTTTCTCCTACGTCTTTTCAGTTGTTTCTTTTTTTAGCATATATATATATATATATATATATATTATATTTGTATATGTCTGCGTGTGTGTCTGTCTGTTTATTTATAAAGACATTTCTGCTGTTTTTTTCCTACTTTTTGGTTGTACAGTAGTAGTAGTTTTGTTTTTATCCTCTTAATTCAACATCCTACGTTAAAAACATGTTTGGAATGAAATGTTAACTACATGAATGAAGCAACTCTTGGAAGAAAATAAAAACTAAAAACAAAGTATATTTAAAAAAAAGTATTCAGCTTTAGATTCATCCGTATTGAGCTGCTGTTAAGTAACGAGCAGGAGTTTAATGTGCTCTTTGAAACAGTGTTGTTCATTGTGACGCTGAGCGTAAAGGTTCAATGCATTTATCTTATTATATGAGGCATGTTGTTCTCCTCTTCGTACATCTGTCCATGTGTCGTCAGGCGTGGCTCTTCTTTGGTTTTTGATTGGCTCGCCCTCTTCTTTCTCTCCATAGAAAATCTGGTGAAGTATGTGACGACGATGGTGTGTGTTGCTGTGGATGGTAAACCTGTGATCGGGGTGATACACCAGCCGTTCTCTGGCTTCACAGGTACACGCTTGTGTCCTCCATGTTTGTAGTCACACTCACACAGAGAGTCATTGTTGTTTGGTTGCTGTTATAGGATCTGTGTTCGTCTCTCTTTATTTTGACAGAAAACATGCAAGACCGATGAAAGTAAAGACACGGATTGAGCTTCTCCTGTGTTAACCCTTTAAGACCTTTGTCTCTCTGTCTCTCTCCCAGCCTGGGCGTTTGTAGGTCAGGGGTCAAACGTGCGTCCTCGGCCCTCCTACAGTATCAGCCCTCCTAAGGTGATTATTTCACGCTCCCACTCTGGAAAAGTCAAAAGTTATATCCAGGATGCTTTTGGAAACAGCACCACGGTGATACCAGCTGGTGGAGCAGGTGGGTAAATCCAGAACCTTCCATGGTGAGAGAAGACCTCAGGACATGAAGTCATTTTCCCTTCCAATCAGCCGGTTGTGTTTATAAAGGGAGTCTTTCCTTCAGTGTCCCACCATGTGAGACATTTTCTCACCTTCCTTCTCTGTCTCAGTGGATGAAGGTTTACAGCCATGTGTGATCTAGTCTTTGTCTCCATCTGGCCTACCAGTCAGCAGCTGGCATGTTGTACCTCAGGGGGTCATGACCTCACAGTTGGGTCTGAGGACATGGACATGGCATGGCTCAAGAGCATCTCATTGGTTGTAATGAAAGAGGTGCAAAGTCACTTGTCCTTATTCAGATGGCTGCTGGATGCAGACCTGCATTGTTTTACAGTAAAAGGAGGCTGCAGGAGTTCATCAAAGATCAACCAACAAATCAGCTCGTCCTCCATCTTCTGATGATGAATTTGAACGGGCCTGTTTTTAGGCCATACATTGGAGCTAGCAGTTATTCATAGGAGCTTTAAAAGGATCCTTTCCTGTGTTGACATCAGTTCAGCTTGCACCTTGAGAAACAAAAAGAAATGTGGTATAGAGCTGTCGCATCTAGGAATGGACAGCAAGGATCATTTTAAAGCAGATGATCTGATTTCTAGAGACAAATAAAAAAGCTCAAGTGTCATCAGACGATGTCAGCAGCTTGGCCGGCAACAGTACATGTATCCGAGAGGTTTTGTTTTTGTTTGTTAAAACAGGGATTGTTTCAAAGAGGGAATCATTGACCTCCGCTCTGCTCTCTCACTCAGGGTATAAGGTCCTGTCACTGTTGGAGATGCCTGTAAGTGATGCAGCTTCGACAGACCAGGCGGATGTTTACGTCCACATCACCTTCATTAAGAAATGGGACATCTGTGCTGGCGCTGCACTTCTCAAAGCACTGGGTAATGTTACAAACATCATACTTCACTCATCAATAGCAACTTTTTAGCTGTTTTTTTTAACCATTCAGTTTAGTATGTCAGGTGCAACACTGCCCCCTAGAGGCTGACCTGGTAGACCTGGGCTGAAGCTATTTCACAGTTTTTAAAATCACTTGAAGCTTTTCACTATGACGGTGTTTGAATGATGAAGGTGTGTTGTGTGTTGTGCACTGTGACAATGTGACACTGTGTTTACAGGAGGCAGCCTGACGACCCTGAAGGGAGAAGACATCGACTACACTGATACACCTCTGAACAAAGGAGGACTGGTGGCCAGTGTTGGTGTGGACCATAAGGCTGTGCTGGAGAGATTACCAGTGTGGGACCCTGAGAAGCACTGAGGATCACTGAGCCACCAGTCGACGGCTCACGCTGTGGTAAAGATAACAGAGGTCTGCATGAATTCATTTCACACCGACCACAGAACAGGACTTCAACGACTCTGAACACACACCTCGAGACATGTGTACATAGCAAGGAGAAAAAAAGTTCCATCATGCGTAAACACACAAACAGGCGCCCGCAGTGATCACAAGAGAACGACCAGCTGAGCCCCTTCACCTTCAGTGTGAATACATCCGAAGAGCACTGTGCTCAACTTCACTCCTCGTCGTTCATCTTCTCAAAGCCCGACTTCATCACAAGTTCTTCCAGTGGAAATACAAGAACGAGGTACGCCATGTTTCCAGGAGGAGCTGAGAATCATTGAAGACAACCTTCAACCCCGTTTACCAGCACCAAGAAACCCACTGGCTTCAAGATTCCTACAGTTTTTATTGATTCAACCTTTGACAAATGTATGAACTGAATCTTTGTCATTGTTCAGATAAACCAACTCAAACTGTAACACCGTCCTAACGAGCCATTTTTCACCTGAGAGCGCCCCCTGCTGAGTCAGGAGAGCAACACGTTCTGAAGGTCATGAGAGGGAAACAAAAACAAAGGTCATGTTACAATATTCAATTCTAAAGAAATAGTCCAAAGTCTTTGGCAAGGGGTCTGCGTTACTAATAGATTTATTTTCTTGACTATGTTGCGGCAGAAAAGGAAATGTTGATGCAAAATAAAGAAAAGTGAAACAATGACAGAGAAGGTGAAGGAAAAGTCCACTTTTTAAATCTTTTGATCGTTTCCCTCAGACTCATCTCAAACACATTTGTCAGTAGGCGTGGAGTCGCTGTGATTGGTGCGTTCCTGACTCTTCCTCTGTTGGAAGAGGTCGTAAACACACCACACTTTGATAACTCCAGGGCGAGTCCATCACAAACTACTGCAGTCAGAATCACTCCAAACGTCAGGCTGGCTCTTGTTGTAAATATGACGGTGGACTGAACTGAATTCATTCTCCAGTTTTTCTTGGTCTCAAGATCAAAGCGGTCACGTCTCCGTCTCCAACACAGCCGGGTGTTGTTGATGGAGAAAGAGGGAACAGGTTCTCTCATAATTCATGACTTGAAATCTCAACAGCAGAAGATAAAAACAGTGTGTCATCAAATGTTTCATCACCAAGGCTACGACAGAAGTGTAAAAGAGCACAACCCTCAAGAGGACTTCCTGTCTCCAGATTGTTTCTCTGAATGAACGTTGTGCTGATGAAACTTTGGGAGCAGTCATGTTGGCGAGGAAGTAAACTTGTTTTTGCATGGTTTGAATATTCCTTCGTCTTTGCTCCGCTGACGTTTCTCACTCTGCGGACGATGTTCCTCGCTGTGAGAATTCACCTTTAACCTCGGTTTCTGCAGATTGCTGTTCTTGTAAACAAACATTTCCACAGCCAACAGTTGTGTCGTGTTTGACAACAGTCGGGTTTTCTTGTTGATGTGAAACCAACTACACCAGCATAATGTGAGCTCCTGTCCCAGGATGAAGAAGACACCGTTGAGGTGTGTGTGATTCATGTGTGGGTATAGATGTGTGTGTATATATATGAACGTGTGTGTGGCGTCTGGATGAAATGCTGCAGGCACGTGAACAGCACAGTGTGATGATCTGAGTGCCTTTTAATCTGAACACATCAACACAGTCACAGGATGGTTCTGTTAGCCACCACGTTTAGCAGGGTTTCGGGTGTTGCTATGGTAACAGTGATTGCTATGCAGGGGGAGCGGGAAGGAAACAGCAGTTGAACACATCGGTGTGTGTTTGTAGGTCTTGAGAAGTACTAATGCATGTGTGAAGAAGTTCTATAAAAGATTTTGTCAACAGCAAGCTGTGTGACGTCTCCAACATTTCTGAGTGACAGAAGCTTGATGCTCAATCTGTGAGGGTTTTTTTTTTTTTTTTATGCATCGTCACCCAACGGTGCAAAGATGAGCAGCCTGACAGCAGATAATGTTCAGGTTGAGAATGGGGGGAACAATGTGTTCTTCTCTACACCCCTGCAGACGGATGTTTCTGCAGTCAAACCCCACAATGAGCAGTGAGAAAAATGAGCAACAACAGAGTCCGCCTTACTTCCTGTTTCAGTGACCGTCAGCTGTCCGTGGCTGCAGCGAGACACACGTGTGTTCCAGGTAACTTTAGATACAGTCTTATGAAAGCACTTCTTCTCTTCATGGTGTTTTAAACTCCAAATACTTTGACATTTTTCGACCAGGCACACTGAAAACAAGTTTAACCGTTTCAGACATTTAAATGAGAACTGAGATTTGGTGATGTTTCCTCTGCGTCAGTCCTTTCCTGCTGCTTTTCAGGCACCTCTGCAGCTGTGGAGACAAATAAGAGGATCACACGTGCTGCAGATTCGGGAAATGGATAAAAAGGTAAAAGAAATAAAGGCTATGACTTCATTTTACATTTGAAACCACAGGATTGGTCCAGAGTCGAGGACGAGTTGAACAGAAAAAATGTGTTGCACGGTGAAAATGACATTTGTTGTAAAACAATGTTTCCTCTGTAGCATCTTCAGGCTGGATCAGAATAATCACATGGGCATACACAGGTGTGTTAACGACACATGACCCTTTATTCTGGAAGCGTGCATCAAAACAATAACATCCACGCAGTAAAGCAAAAAGTACGTTTTTATAAATGTATACACAGTAGTATACAATACTAATGGTAACGTGGGCCCATAGGGAGAGGTGAGTCTCCAGGTCTCTTCACACTCCCCTCTTCATGTTTAGCGTTGGAGGGACAGCTGCAGTATTGAGTTTGACTTTTTCCCCTCATTTTTCATTCACAATAAAATGACAGTAAAGTGATTTGCCGCGGTTCATTGTACGTTCCTGCGACAGGCTGTCACCTTGAGAACATACTGTAGGATGGCTGTGCATGTGGTACCGTGTGGGTCTTTCATTTTGTTAAAAGAGAAATGTGTGTTGATTTCAAATATCCGTTCTGAAGGCTCATCGCTGTGGAGGAATATCAATACTCACATTCTGCTGTCAGCTTGGTGAGGATCGGCTTCAGAGTGTCCTCTACACCTTGTCTTTGCTCTAAGAAGTCGGAGACTGTCGGGTTTGTCGCTCTCTTTATCCAGTCCAACTTGGCCGAGCACACAGCCTTGCAGATTTTCTACACAAGAAAGACCAGAAGATGAAAACAAGAAGCACCTGAGCCGATGGGGAACGCGAAAATTAAACAATAAAAAGGTCAAAATAACTCTAATCTAATTGAAGCCACTATTCCTTCATCTGTATGAATGTGAGAGAAGCAGGTCTAAAATGTGTCTCTTATCTCTTCAAGTAATATTTGAAAACAATGTATTTTTCATTTTCATAACAAACCATTTCTACAGCAGCTATCTGGGAAGCAATCCAAACTTGAACTTTTGTTCACAAAGAGCTCAGAGACTCTCTGAAATAACTGCTGACTAATCTCCGACATGATGAAAATACCTTTGGTGGTGCGAGTGGCAGGCTGACGGATGTTTGAGGATAAAACACTTTCTGATAATAAGATGAGAAAATGCTGTAGGCCTTCAAATAAATGTGTCACCTTCTCCTCTTTTGTCAGGCTCTTCTCTGAATCCGAGGTCATGTCTTTAATGGAGGCCACATATGACAGAAAGTCCTCTTGAACTTCTGCAGCACACACAAACACAACGCTTCGTTTATAACAAAGTACCTCTTTAGTAGTACTGCTTTGTTTTGTCCAAAGATACTGCTATGACGCCCGCTGCACACACCTGCCAGGAGGAGACAGTCAGCCAGGTCAGTCTTGGCGTATTTGTGGGCCAGGTCTATAGGCCTCTCCCCTCTGAAGGTCTTTGCCTGTAGATCGGCTCCTAGTTCCAGTAGAGTCCTCACTGTCTCCAGGTGGCCCCAACAGGCCGCGAGGTGTAGGGCGGAATAACCTGCACAACACAGGAGACTCTCATGGCAATCAAATGTTATGACAGATTATATTTGCTGCATGTGCTGTGACTGACGTACTCTCCTGTAGACTTCATCCTTTTCATGCAGCATAATAAAAATACATCCTTCTTCTTCATGGCTTCCCTGACAGAGGTAGCATCCCTATAGTATTTGATGGGATTGACTACATTGTGTGTTTGATTAGATACTGTTTGGGAAGGGTCCAATGTAGAGTTTAATACTGTGATGGCAGTAAGGCTTTATGTTTTATTGTTCCCCCATTGTAAGTTTTTAAATGGTTAATATCAGCCTTACATCAATCATAATATTAAAGTGAATCTTAGAGCTGCTCCTTTATAATCGACAAATCAACAAAGCCTACTTAGTTTTAGTATTAGCCATTATTACTGACATTGTAGCTATATCTGTCTCTTGATGTTTTTGTCGTTTCAGCAGATTGTTCATCTGGTTCTGCTCGAGGTTATTAAATGAAGTTTTCCTTTCCACTGTAAAGTTGCTAAATGTTGCTGAGTGCTCATGAGGGATTAATGTTGGGTCTTTTAAGATAGTGAGAAGGGTTTAGGTATTTTACCTGCTCTCAAGTGTCGTGGGAGAAAATGGGTCATAACTTGGCGATATAGCTCACAAATAAAGACTGATTGTTTCAGGATTATTTATTCCCTGAGCCCCCGGACCAGAAGGGTTCGTAAACTTAGAGCCTACTGTATAGCCTTTATTAGATATTAGACACCTGCGCTAATATAACCTGCTGGAAGTATTATTATTTTTTCAGAATATATTAAGACGCAGTTTAAAGTGCACCACCATTTTGGGACATAACCTGCCCTCGTGGCTAATAATCAGGAAGGTTTATTCAAAGAGCTGACTATAACTTATTTGTTGCTTCTATTATAATAATATAAGGTTGATTTGATGTATTCAGTGTATGAAGTAGCCTCAGTCCAGGTGGTGAAGAACCGGCTCCCTTATAATCCAGACTGAGTGTGAGGATGGACACAGAAAGTATCCAGGAATACATACAATACAAAGATTAAAATTAATGTAAACAATCTCGTTGTAATTATCTAAATAAATAATATTTTCTAAGGTTATATGCTCTCACTTCTTCATAAGATTATAATATAATTATAATAGACTTATAATAGACTTATAATAGACTTCTATCGCCGTATGTCATGATGTTTATCCTGGATAAAGCAGGATATTACACAGTAAGAGTATTTTACTGTGGTTGAAACCTCGTTCAATTTTAGTTGTGATTTTAAAGTTGTTTCAGTATTTAATGGAGGGTGAAAAAGTTGATAGAACATCAAATTTCACTGTTGATTCAACGATTAACGTGACCCAGTTCGTGTTTGCCTATAGGGCCTCAACAGAGAATCTCCACTGGGCCTAAGCCCACACAGCACTTCCTCTACATTAACCTTAATTAATGAATGTATTATTTCTCACCCGTGACAGTCTGCTCGTTGACCACAGCTCCGTGTCGGCTCAGTTCTCGGACGATGGCGCTCCTCCCTAACATGCTGGAGACCATCAGGACGTTCCTCCCCACCTCGTCCTTCATGCCAAACACCCCTTCTTTCACCTCCTCTGTGACTCCATCGCCTTCAAACAGCTGCCTGACGCTTTCCAAGTCACCACACAGCACACATTTATAAATGTCTTGCTGCAGCGATGCCATACTTGATCATTTTTTGTCCACAAGCTGTCCTGTCCTGCACCGCACTGGACCAAGTGAAATATCTCGTTTCCATGGTTACAGCGTCACACAGTCGGTAAACTTAAAAGAGATCAGGTAAACCAGATCAGTCTAGACCTACTTCTTCAGCTTTCTTAGTTACTTTAACCATCTTGGAGACGGACAGCAACTAAAACCCTGTTATTAAACCTGTTATTAAACCCGTTATTAAACCCTGTTATTAAACCCGTTATTATTGGTGTAAGACGACTAACTTATATATGCTAAAACTGCATTCAGAGTCTGAGTTAGGAATTAGTTAAACATATATAACCTAAAATATCTAACTATGTAGCTAAAGAAAAACTGTCTATCCATATGTGCTTTGAAAATCTTTATGGTAATTACAATCTTTTACAATTTGTTACTCATGGAAGTTTTTTTTAAACGCGTCACGTGTGACTCCCAGCGGTTCCATGGTGTAATGGTTAGCACTCTGGACTCTGAATCCAGCGATCCGAGTTCAAATCTCGGTGGGACCTGATTTTAGGCCCCTTGAGAGGACTGTGCTGATCCTCAACGGTAACACAATTAATATGACAAGTATTATATGACGTATCGTTCTAAATTCAGCCCTCCTAATATAAGATGATAAGCATTTACCCTCCTCTCATGACTCTCTAACCCTTTGACAAAGATCATATATATTAATCAATCACAGGGAGCACATTTTCAATGTATATATTTTTATTTTGATTTCATTGTCTTTGCCATGTTTTATAAACATTTACTTGTTATTGGTCGAATTTCTTGGATTTCTAAATCTGCTTTCATGTCATTTGAATAAGTAATCTAACTTGACTGTTTATCTCATGAACTCCTTGCGTCCTATACTTGAACTCATAGTAGTTGTGGGATCGTTTGTTTAATTGTTGTTGCTTATTTTAAATAGTAGGCTATTGTCATTATTTTTGAATTTGGATGGTTGACTTATACAGAACATATGAATTTTGACTGAAGTCTTGATGTTACTGATTTACTTGACAGTTTTGTTTTGATAGTTTATTTTGTGTATATCTTTTCGTTTTGTCACGTTTGGAAAAATAAAGATAAATAAATAATAATAAATATAATGAATGAATCAATCAATTAATCTTTAATTGCAGTGCTAAGTCATAATAATGTTATATTAAAACATTTGACAGCAGGAGGGAAAATAACTTACTCAATGTTATATTATCTATAAAAACTCCAACATTAATCTATTATTCAGTCTACAACAGTGAGAAACATTTAACGTAGAGGAGAGAAATCCTATCCTCCTTTAAGAGGCAGAACCCTCCAACAGAACCAGACTCATTACGAACAGACAGCTGCAGAAACTGTCGAGGTTAAAAAGCGGGCTATAGACAGACAGAAAAACAACAATGAAAATGTTAGATTCACAATCAGTCAGTGTCAGCGGTAACAGCTACGAGACGCACTGATCAGTTTAAGTAATAAACTCATTTTATTAAACCAAATGGGTTTTTTTATCAGCAGTTCTTTTGGTGATTAAGGATCAACTCTGTAAAACAAACTTAAATGGAGAAAAAAAAGTTTGCAAAGAAATTTTTATTGAAGAAAAGTGTACGCAGCATCCCACCGGAAGTGACGTCAGATCACCTCGAAACGGAAGAAGACTCACGAGTGGATTTGTTTTGCGTGAACCTGTAAAGAACTTTCCCTGTATTTAAGATCTCCATAAAAATAAGCCACAAAAGCCGTGTAGAGTTGGATCCCTCCTCTCACAGCGGCCTGAACATGTTTAACAGACAGACGAGTCTGTGGATGGGTGACGTATGTTTGAATTCTTAACGTTAGCTCCGCGTGCTTACGTAGCTAGCTCAGTTACGTAAAGTTAGCTCCAATATTTCACCACTGTCACCCACAGCTTGTGTTTATAAAGTATCTAATGTTTATAAAGTATCTAATGATAATGAATAAGCGTTAAACATGTAATTTAGTGTCTACAGCCTACTTCCACATAATAGTAGTTAGCTCAGCTCTTCAATCCTGAATGCTAACACACGACTCATCAAACATTTATCATAAATGTTATTTTATTTAAATGTAAGGAGAAGTCCTCCTGCTGCACTGAGTGTTTGTAAAGGGAGGTGACTCTGAGGAAGATAGTTTCCGGTTATTAATAAAGATTAGTGAGGGTAGAAAAGGTGTAAATAGAGCTCGGACATGCAACCCCTTTATGTTTGTTTACTTATATCGTTTGAATACCTTCGATAAATAAAGACACAGCAGTGGCTCACAATAACATCTATGATGATATGTTTTATTATAGTATAGCACCTTTCATACAAGTATGCAGCTCAAAGTGCTTTCCATCAAAACAAGACGATAAAAGCACAAACAAAAGCACACATTCCATAAAACAACAGTGACCATAGTAAAATCAAATTTTAAAAAAGGCATTAAAATCAACATCAAACAGTCACTATGTTGACTCATGTTGTGATATTCTCCATGATATGGTTTCAAAGTGCCTGCTTATTGCATTAAAATGCTGAAGTGACGGAGTCCGTTTTAAGCTTTAATGTAGTGAGCCTGCTTCCCTGATGTCTTTGGAGCAGAGTTTATGAAAGCTGCTTCTCCACTGGTCTTTTGGCTGCTGCTGGAAACCTTCAACAGACTCTAAAGCTTCCCTTTCCACAGTGGACAGAAAAGTCCCTGGTGTATAAAACACATCATATGTCCAGCTTTTTTTTATCTTTTTACATTTCAGTGTTATGTTGAGAAATGCGTCCTTGCAAAGAATTGCCTGCACCTGGTGGAAGTGTTAGGTATTACTGGGCGCAGATATTTGATGACTAACTATGTGAAGTTTGAACTTAATCCAGAGACGAGTTTCCTTTTATATTCTGTATACTCGACTGAATACATGCTTTTATTAACCCACGTAAATATGACCAGCACACAGTGTTTGACTCTAAAGGAGAAAATCCAATGTGATCTGATGACTTTTCCTTTCTTGTTGTGTTTAGTTGGACCCATACATGGATGAAAGCTTTATCAAGCAGGCCTTCAGCGCTATGGGGGAATCACCCTTTGGAGTAAAGATCATCACTCACAGGATAACAGGGTAGGACAAACGTGTCAGCTGCAGGGAGCTGACTGTGGGCTCCACACATGTTTATCAGGGTTTTTGTTAAAGCTCGATCTTCATTGGACGGTCGCTGACGGGAGCCAGGGCCGTGTTCTTCCTCTGATGCTTGAAACACCGATTTCTTGTACACAGCAGAGCTCGTACACTTGATCCTGGGACCACGAGCACTTCTGACACCTGACCCTTGCTCCTCACTTTATGGATGATACTGACTGTTACCTGACATGTGAATGCTGTGTTGTCCTGACGTCTCTGTCCTCCTGTCCAGGGGTTCAGCGGGATATTGCTTCGTGGAGCTGGCAGACGAAGCGAGTGTCGACCGCTGTGTCCAAAGACTGAACGGAAAACTGGTCCCAGGATCAAACCCGGTCAGTTTTATGGTGTCATTAAAAGAATCACAAAACTTAACAGCCGTATGTATATTTAACGTTTCTCCACAAATATATGAATACACAAATACTATTGACAATTTAATACTGCCTTCCTCTTTTCCCAGTCTTTAGAGTAATGTGATCGAGCAGTATTTAATTGTTGATTTGAATGTGGATAGTGGAGCTCAACTTGTCTTGGTCTTCCTTTGTTACGACAGTGACTCACGTTAATTGTTGTTAAATGACTCTGATACGGGTTAGTTAATTAGCTCTTCTCGTTAAACAGATCTCTTATTTGGGGTCTGTTAGTGTTGCTATTGCTAACACTGATTTGTGTTGTAATCAGCCCTGACATGAACGCTGAAGCAGTAACTCTAACGTGTGTGTCTGAGGCGGCTGGTAACGCTGAGGGTCTGTGAACGTAAAGTACTGAAAGTCATGCGTGCACCAGTTGTGAGCTTTAGCTGCTTGCTGCACTGTGAGCCGGCCAAGCTGCTGGGCTCCCCTGTCCACTGGCCTGTACCTGCTGCTGAAGGTGGCTGAGAGGCTGCTTGTACATGAATGCACTTTGTTTGAAGCTGGTGAATAGAGACTCTGGTAGGAACTAACTGAGGAATGGGCTAAAGGCTGGTCTGGGTGGTGGAGGAGGTATGTAAACCCAAATAACAACCATAATAACTCCACTTTTTATTTCCAGCAATATCAGTGTAATACTACACGTCTTTGGTGTGTGACGCCGGCTCAGTGTGTGTTTGTTCTCTCCTCTGTGCAGCCCCGGAAGTTTAAGCTTAACTATGCCACGTACGGGAAGCGACCAGAGGCAGGGTAAGATTTGACTCACCGTCCTTTCAGTCAGAGATGTTTTAAAAGCAAACCAACACGGTGTGCTTGTCACCTTATCTCAGGGTAACACGGCCACCCTATTTTCTGTCTGATGATCTTTGTCACGTCAGGTAAACAGGGGCAGTTTGGCTAAAGTCAGTATCTAAATATAAAGATCAAAAAAACCTCACAGTAATCTAGAAAACCAATTGGAGAAGAGCCTCACCGATGTACCGGACAGAGTCCATTTCTTGAAATAAGAAAAGGTTAAACGTGTATTTGGCTCCACGTTAGTCAAGAACTACAAATTTAAACATGAGAAAGATGTCGGACGTCGGCGATGAAGAATTGAGATCACCTCACCAGTCGGATTTTTAAAAATGTTATCCCTGCTGTTTGAGACAACCGCACCGCACTTAATGTCTAAGTGAGCTTTGGGAAGTCAAGCTGCATTATGGGTAATGTAGGCCCCATCTTTTGACAATAAATATACGTATAAGTATTTAAAAAAAGAATCCGATTTCGATGTTTCACACGTCCAGTGTTTAGTGCTGTGGTAGAGTCTTCTTTAAAGGAAGCTAACTGCTGATTAAAAACACTGACAGGGATTTTCAGGGCTTTTGATCTTTTTATTTGTTGACGTTTTCAGATCCCGTTAATTTAAAACCATGATGTTGGATGTTGTTTTCTTCACTCGCTCACTCTGGTCTGCCTAACATTAACATGTCCTCTCTTCTCTCAGGCCCGAGTTCTCTGTGTTTGTGGGCGATCTGGCCTCTGAGGTGGACGACTTCCAGCTTCACCAAGTTTTCAAAAAGTACCTTTCCTGCAAGGGGGCCAAAGTGGTCACTGACCAGTATGGATACTCCAGGTATGAGGACTGACGAGGGTCCAGCTCTACTGTCCATGTGGCTTCAGAGACAGAACATGTGTTGTTTAGTATTGGGCTCTCACTCTGATTGTTAGAACAGTAATGTGATCATGTGTCCTGGATTCTTGTTGCATTGATATTGTAGATAGCAGTGATGTGGAGCACCAGTACATCTTCATCTGTTTCCAACAAAAGGCTGACAAACTGTTTTCTGTACGTCTTATGCTGAAACTATTGTTTTCCCCATATAGGCTAAGCAAGAGCAACTCACAATTCAAGTGATGCTACCTCATGTTAAAAGTAAAACAACAAGTTTCAGTTCTACCATAATAATACCCATTATATTCTGTTTCTCATTATACGTGGCTGTTGAAATGCCCAGTATAGAGCATGTGGCGTGTTGGAGGGGAGGTGTAACTGTCGTTTGACCCGCAGAGGTTACGGCTTTGTCAAGTTTGGTGAGGAGAGCGAGCAGAAGAAGGCCATCGAGGAGTGCCAGGGCACCATGCTCGGGGGGAAGCCGCTCAGACTGAGCATCGCTGTGGCCAAGAGGTGAGAGCCAACGACTCGTCCTCCTTGTTACGCTCTCGTTGTCTTGTCGGGACATTCAGAAGTGTCCACCCAAACACACGGTGAGTGTATCCTGATGACCTGCCTGCGTCAGGTTTAAGGAGCTCCATCTCTATCCACAAACACACCCCCCTCCTCCATGCTGTCCAGAAAGCTCTCTGGAGCACAACATGTGGAGTAATGTGCAGCTGGAAATATGATGCTCCATGTAGAAAGACCTGTCCAGAATCAAGGCCCGCATTAAACGCACACTGTAAGTCCAAAGGGCTCAATCTGACAAGAAATGAGTCTGATTGGTCGCACAGGGATGTTTCTGTGTACATGAAGTGGATTTAATGTTCTGTATGCTCATCATCAGTTAAAGCGTTTTCAGGGAGGGGTCCGTGTGTGTCTGGATCCTTTAGGTCTGCTGGATGACACAGTGTGCTTCAGTGATCCTGGACTTTGTTTTCTACACTTATTTACCACAGCACAAGTGGAATTATATCACTTTTCTTTCTTTACATGTTTCCTCTGAATTATTGGTACGATTGTTATCAACTCTTGAAAGATATGCATGCTCTCGCTCTTCGCTCCACTTCCGCTGTGTTTCGTATCTCTATGCTCTGTGGCTGCTGCTGCGCTCCTCCTCAGAGTCAATGATTGTGATGTCTCATGTTAAATATGGGCATATCATATATAATATCTCTCATATTTCCTGTTTGAGACCCCTCACATCATCCACCCTTCACATGTTAATGATGCCTTTCTCTTTCTCATGCTGCAGCCAGAAGATGAGCAGCTACCATGGGAGTCAGGGCCAGAATTACAACAGCAACTACGGCCAGTCCCCGTCCAATTACTACGGCAGCAATAACAGCGGGGGTCAGGGGGGTTACTACTCTCAGTGGGGCGGCTATGACCAGTACAGCGGCTACAACAGCGGCTACAACACAGGCTACAACACTGGCTACAACTACAACTACGGGCCCTATGGGTACCCCCCACCAGGCGGCATGATGCCTCCCCCTCCCATGGGGGTGCCACCCACGTCCACGGACATGTCGGCTGTGGAGGTGAGGGGGATACTTCCGTGTTCTTGGAGCAGTAGATGGTTCAGTGTGTGTGAAATATTTACCATGGTGTGATGTCTTCCTCAGCAGAGCCACGAGGAGGCTGAAGGTGTAGACGAAGATAATGTTGAAGGTAAAGACTCCGTCGTTTCTTTCACTAGCAAAATGTTCAGTCACTAAACTGCACCTTTCTTTTTCCTCCCAAAACACACTGCATCTTATACACTATCGCTATATACATGTGTGTGTGTATACATATATATATATACACACACACACGCTGTATTGGACTGTGCTGTTAGTTATGAAATATCTTCAGGTACTGAAGGTGAAACAGCTGATGTAGTGTTTTCTGCTTGCAGAGATGGGCTCTATTTAGACGGCTATTTCAAGCCCTGAGTTCATGCCCCTGTGACCTTTCGCCTTCAGTCTGAATGTCAGGCTGAGGAAGGGGACAAAGTCCCCCCCCCCCCGGTCTGGTAACAGGCGATATAAGCCGAGCAGTACTGGGCCCGGCTTCCTCACCGCCGGCAGCTCAGCATGAATTCTCTGAATCAATATGAAAGCCCAAAGACAAGATGACGGCTGAGCTTTAGTGACAAAACTTCAGGGAACAAAAGCAGTCTGAAAAGAGCTTCTGTTACTTCAGGATAACAAATAAGGCGTCCGATGTTTGCGTTATTGTTGAGTGTGTTTACATGGACTTAAGTATCCCGGTTTACATGCTCACAGAGAAACCTGGTTATTTATATCCCTGTATACATGATCAATAATAGTATCCCGGTCATGAAAACACTGTGGCCTATACATTATCATTTACCACTTTATGACTCCAAAATAAACGAAGTCCCGAAAAAACGTAACGTGATCGATGACAGTTCCGTTTAAATTGTCTTTTTAGTCCACAGAAAAAGAAGGAAGATATCTGCCAATGCAGCTGTTTGCTCCTCTAAAACAAACTCAGTCCATCCACAAAAAGTAGAAAAAATAAGTCCAACAAAGGTAGACGGTCGATCACTGATGCAGAATAAAAAAGAAGCCATCTCACCAGGATGCGTGCCGGATCGGGCCGTATTTATTTTGCCCATGTGCTCTATATTATATCCCATCTTCAATTATAGTTTGTTTTATTAACGAAACAGGATACTTAAAACCTTAAAAAAACCTGGGATACTCAAGTCCATGTAAACACACTGACTGTCTGTAATTCAGTCCTTGGACACATAAATATCTGTTCAAATCATTTAGTGGTGTTTTGTTTATGTTTTTCTCAGAGCCCATAGCAGATTGTGACGTGGAGCAGTGGAACAAGGATTTTATGCAGCGCAGCGAGGAGCTTTACGACGCCATGATGGACTGTCACTGGGAACCTTTGGACTCTGTTAACTCGCCTATTCCCTCCCTGTCTTGATGGTTCCTCTTCTTCTCATCCATATACCACCTTCAAATATTTAAATGTCCAATGAGTTTTTCTACGACCCATAATCTGCCATGGTCTAACCACATCCAGAGGTTCCTCTCTAATCACTGAAGTCCACTCAAACAGTCACTGAGTCTGGTGTACAGCTTGATGGTAATATTTATCTGTTCAGTATGAACTGGTTTAAATCAGTCTGAGCTCACTGTTTCTAAACGTGCTCTCTCTGTGGATCAGGCACACTGTAACTAAAACAGACTGAATGTGACGCCTCAATATTCTCCTTGTGATAATGTCGATGAAGAAAAGCCCACTTCCATCCTCTCCAGATTAATAATCACACCAGCTGAAGTTAAGCATTCTTATTATATCCGGCCCCCACTGTAAGAAAGATTGTCTCCAGACAGAAGTTACGACTATGCCTTAATTGTGTTTGGCCATGTATCGAAGAGCGTCGGTAGAATAAGACACAGATTATCATTCTTTCTTTTCCTGTTTGTTCTTAAAGGCAGGTTTGGTCATTTTTTTTAACTAGCATGATTTTAAAAGTAGCATCCCCTCCGTTCTCTGTCTTCACCCCCCTCCACCCCCCTCTGTGCTCCCTCTAAAGCCCCGCCCCCTCACTGACATGCACGAGCGCCATTGGTCCAGATACGGACCTCAGCTCATGCTTTGAGTGTGAGCTCCTGCATGCATGGTGGAGACCGGGAGGCGTGTGATTGGTTCATCAGATTGGCACCTCATGGCAGACATTGGTTGAAGTTTTTATAGGCTTACAAACTGATACAGACGATGGATTTTCTTTGTTCCTTTTTCAGAGAATGTGAGTTATTAATTTCTGTCAGGACCAAAAGACAATTTTATCCAAAATCTGAAAAAGGTGGATCTGGAGGAAATGACCAATCCTGCCTTTAATGAAGGAAATGTCACCTTCTTTAAATGTATCTGACTGGTCTAAGTGGAGACATGTGAGGACAATACAGTGTAACCAACAGAAATCAATCACCACTATCATCATCGTTTTCCAGACAAGAAGCCGTGTTGATTTTTTTTTTATGTTGAAGATGAATGGTACAACCCTGATACTTCGCAGCGCTGTGACGGTGCAGGAAGAGACTTTCTGACGTGGACCGCTTCACTCAGCCACACGTCCAGGCAGCATTTCTCTTCTGCTCTTTGATGTTTTCTGGATCTTTTCTTCCCTGAGACGTTCAATCAATAAAACACATTTAGGAGGATCACCTTCTTATGTCTTCAGAGGGGAGTGTTACCTCACTGTTTTTGGAAGCTGCACCTTCTTTTGTTTGTTAACATATTGGTTTTCACAGAACTCCTGTAAATATGTAAATCAAATATGTAATGCTCCAGATCCTCTCCTGACCTGGTGTTCTCATGCGCTCCTCACAGAGGGAAAAACAGCCTTTTCTGTTTTCTGTTTCTCCCAGCTGAGTGAAACATTTGATTGTTAAAAGAAAGGGACAACAAAATACGTTTTGTACTCTCAGCAGCTATAAAGAAAATATAAAGTCAAAGAAAGGAATACAGCTGTCACAGGAACATGTGACTGCTTCCATTGTTTTAAATTCAGTACTTTCAGCCAGCTGCTGCTAGCAGGGCTCGGAGTGTTCTTTGTTTCTTTATCTTTTCGGATGTCTTATAAATCAGATGCTCGACTAACAGTCTGTCTTTTAACTTTCTTTTGGCCCCATGAAAGCTTGTTTCTTAAAGTTTCACTTTCTCCCAACTTCTAACCTCTGAAGGATTTGGACTCCCTGTTCTCTTGGAATCCAAAGAATGACTGATAATCATATCCTCTATCGTGTTAACAAGCTAGTCCTGGTTTACAGCTACCCTGCACACAACTGAAGTACACCGTGTTCATTCATTCAGTGCTCATCGTTTCTGTCGGAATAAAAAGGCTTCATTCATTTCCTCGGTGTTTAATTGTGCAGAGACGCATTCACAGCTTGTAACCCTGATAATTAGACAATTTATGACCCGTTTATGATCTTCTTTTGTTCACATTTATTTGGGAAAAAGTTGTTTCAATGCTTCACAGGGGAAATGTTTCTGCAGTCTGGATTCAGTGAAAGTGACCAAACAAACACTCATGAGTTCTCCCACCTTCTCTGTCAAGAAGCATCCATTGAGCACCATCTGTAGTCTGGTATCTCTCAACTGGAAGGTTGTGAGTTCGATCCCCAACTCCTGCAGCTACATGTCCCATGTGGCAGCACGTGCACGTGTGTGAATAGGTAAGTTAACATTTCATATTTTCCATCAGGGTGTGAATGTGGAGTTACGACCTAATGTGTAAAAATCACTGAGTGGTCCAATCAGAAGACTCGTGTACGGAGGCTGCAGGCCTCAAAGTGGGCACCCCGGGTTCAAGTCTGATCTGTAGCTCCTTTCCTGCATATCATCCTCCCCACCCTCCCTGATTTCTGGCTCATTCTACTGACCTGTCTCTCTGTGAAGACACAAAAGCAACAAAATAAAATGCGGAGAAGAAAAAGAAGCTTTCAAATTCATGTAGGCGAGTTCATGAGTTTTCTCTTTCTACACTCATTTCCCATGAGTGTTTGGTTTGTTTAATTGTTGACTATCACACCATAAATCCTTCTAATCACTGAAGTTATTGTCTTTGTATGGCAAACAGTAAGTCTGTATTAAACTGGCAACTACTGTCTCTCATTAAGGCTCCTGAACTCTCTCTCTGTGTGTGTGTGTGTGTGTGTGTGTGTGTGTGTGTGTGTGTGTGTGTGTGTGTGTGTGTGTGTGTGTGTGTGTGTGTGTGTGTGTGTGTGTGTGTGTGTGTGTGTGTGTGTGTGTGTGTGTGTGTGTGTGTGTGTGTGTGTGTGTGTGTGTGTGTGTGTGTGTGTGTGTGTGTGTGTGTGTGTGTGTGTGTGTGTGTGTGTGTGTGAGAGAAATAAAAACATGTTTGCTGTAATAGAAATCATTACATGCTGTTCAGAGTTCAAAACAGTATCTTGTCTTTCTGATAAAAGACGACGACACACTCAAACTGGGACTTGTTCTTCAAACCACCGAGAGTGAAACCTGTCGTTCACCTTTGTGTCTGTTTCCTGTTAATTGCAGTGATCTTGACTCAGCTTTGCTTCCTCTGCTTCAGCACTCCCAGTCTTGGTGTTAAGCAGTCCCAGTCCAGGTCTCCCAGGTGAGCACCAGCTAGGCCCGAGGCGGTACCAGCCCTGGTACAGTCCTCTCCAGCTCAGACACCCCAGAGCCCCCCCGAGCAGCTGGGTGGGGAACTGAGGGAAGTACGCTAAGAGGCAGAGCAGCAGAAAGATCCAGAGGCCGAGCAGGAGGACGCAAAAGAGGAAGAGGATCCTGAGAGGGGCGTCTGAGATCCCACCCAGGCTCAGGTAAGGACCAAACACAGACGTTTCCTCCGCCAGCAGGAGGCAGCAGAGACACAGGAGGAAGACATCCTCTGACACTTCATAACCCCTCCACAGCATCCCGGCTCTGAGGCAATCAGACTTACTCTCGTCTTCTCGCAGCACCAGCAGAGGCTGCCCGTTGGTGACCTCTGGACCGCTGAGTAAAGGTTCATAGCAGCTTCCTGTGGCGTTCTCCAGCAGGTCGAGGAGTTTACAGAAACCCAGCCACAACCCGCCGGCCACCCCGAGCCGTGAGAGGTGACGCATGGAGAGGGACACGGAGCGACGGATGGAGAAGGACAGGAGGAAGACAAATGACCCAACAAAGATGCAGGTCCATCCCCAACCTGAGCGCAAGAACATCCTGGAGAGGAGGAGGAGGAGGAGGAGGAGGAGGAGGAGGGAGAGGAGGAGGAGGAGGAGGAGGAGGAGGAGGAGGAGGAGGAGGGAGAGGAGGAGGAGGAGGAGGAGGAGGAGGAGGAGGAGGAGGAGGAGGAGGAGGGAGAGATGGGAGGAAGTTAGATCAGTGAAATCAAGTCAAGTCATTTACAACCAGGAAACTGTCACTACCGTCCGCACTACCTTAATAACCAACAATCAGAGGGATAATAACCTAATAATAATAATAATGATGTATTTGTGCTTCACAGAGTGTCAGATTGAGTTAATCATCAGGAGCCCTGATCCTTTCTCTGTTGTTCGTCTGGAGCTTCTCTCCCTCATGACAGGAAGTTATCAAGTGTTGAAGGGAAGAAGGTTTGTTTGCTGTACATTTGTAATGATGTGATTCTTTTATTGTCTCGACATGACAAAAAACCTGTAAAATCATGATAATGCTGGAGAGGGGGATGTATCTCAACATGAGGCTCAAAGTTTTTTCATTTTGGTCTGAAGTGTCAAACTATGTGCTCAAAATGAAAAAAAAAAGTAATAGTAAGAAATAGTCCTTATTTAACATATGAGTATTGATTTGTTACCATCAGGTTGACTCAAACATCGTTTCGTTGTTTCAGAGATGTCAAAGTGAACAGAGAGGTCACGTGTCAGCGTGAATACAAAGTGTAATGATCCCAAACAGCAGCACAAACACAGTGTTACATCAAACCTGCTGTCCATGCTGCTCTACAGCAGACAGAAGACGTCACAGCTCGAGACGAAAAAGAGAACTAAGGTCCGACGAGCCCCCTTTATTAAGAGGATGATGTTTTTTTGAAACCATTTCTCTACAGTGTCTGTAAAGGGCGATGTTGTTGAAACACACGTGTGCCGTGCAGCCCCGCGTGGCCACAATCGTACGAGTGCATCAACTGAACAAAATGTTCATGTCTGTCTGAGCGAGTCCTAATCCTGCGTACAAGTGACTGAGCCTTACACCAGACAGACGAGAGGGTTGTTCTGTATTTTCTATTAACAGTAACACAGCAGTGCATTGTGGGTACTTCAGTGGCGTAATAATAGCTTTGGTACAAAGAGGACAAACAGAAGGGCCGGCTCACCTGTACAGGAAGTGACTCCTCTTGGCAAAGATGCTGTGCTGCGAGACCCAGAGGCTCAGTGCAGGACCAAACATCACCACTGCTGACAGCAGCAGGTGGAAGTGCTGCCGGAACACGGTGTTACCCAGGAACCGGGCCGCCAAGTCCGTCAGGACCACCAGCACCGTGTTGAGGAACATCTGGACTCAGGACCAAGCTCTGCTCTGAACTGAGCTTAAACTGAGTTAGCTTCACTTTAACAGATGATTGCTGGCTCTGAATGAAGCAGAGGGTTTGTCTAGGTTATCCTCCTTAAACTAAATACAGCATTCACTGTTCCACGTGAGAGGTCTGTAATCCTGCCCAGAATGCACTAAACACACTGGCTGCTGCTGTGGATTACCTGTTACATATGGGAACAAGAATCCAGCTGGTTATGTAGACAAAAATCAATCCTGTCAAACTGCCTGTCCAAAGGTTGAGCGTGGGTTCATCTTTGACATTGGTTGACGACTCCCGGTGTGAGCTGCTAGTGTTGGGCGTCCATGTGTGAAGTTATTGTAAAACATGAATGGAATGGCAGCTGGCTCCTGGACTGCAAATACACGCACGCTGTGATCCTGACTCAGGGGAGAATATAGTCTCTGCTGCACGTTGTTCTCACCTTGCAGACTTCAACAATGCAACTATTCCACCATCCGACTGGTTTTTCTTCAGTCCTCTCTGACTCTGTGCGGCAGGTTCTTCAAGTCTCTCCTTCCGGTCTGCCTCATGTTGTGCAGCAGATTTCTTCCTCTGGATCAGTTCTGCAGAAAGGCCAATGTTTTCCACTCAGCGATGATGGCCTCCTCTCTCTTCCCTTTGAGACGTGAAAGAGTCAATACAGCAGCATACCTGTCCTGTTCAATCTGTGTCTTCAGTTGCTGTCGCTCTTCTGTGTCACTGACACCCCCCCCCCCCCCCCCACACACACACACACACACACACACACATATACATGAAGACACAGGGTAAGTTCTCGCCCTCTCTTGGGCCGAGGTGTCACATTTCTCCTTCTGAGTTCACTGAGGATTCAGAAGGTTGATCCAATGACATGGAGTCCTTGTTGTTGGCTGCGTGTGTTCGGCCTTCACTGTGAGCAGGAGCTGAGAGTAAGATGAGCAGAATCAGAGTCACAGTGAAGTTGTGAATTGAATGTGTGAGCAATGACTCACATTAGATATTAGAAACAGACTGTTACATTATATGTGCTTAAGTGTGTGCATATTAATAGCTGTAACCTTTGTACTGTATCTGAGCTAAGACTCAGCTGCTGCTGCTGCTGCTGCTGCTGCAGGCTGTTTCTGTCACTCATGAAGATACACACACACACACACACACACACACACACACACACACACACACACACACACACACACACACACACACTGTCCCTTCTTACTTCAGCTTTGCTTACTTTCATTAACTGACACTGGCCCAGGTAATCTGATATCGTTGATGGCATTGGTTCCCAACCTGGGGTCCGGGCCCCTCGGGGTGGTCCGATTACCACGGCTGGTTTTACAATGAAAGATAATCAAATGGATTCATCAAAACATCGTATGGTGCTTCATTAGTCTTTTACAGGTGGCCGTGGTTCAGTGGTCGGGTTGGTCGTCTTTCAAGTGGATCAATCAATCAATCACTCTTTATTTGAGCCAATAAATGAAATGTTTATCTCAATACACTTTACCATTAGCAGATAAAAGACTTTCCCCATTGCTGTTTACTTAACTGGAAGGTCGGGGGTTCGATCCCTTCAGCCCCTGCAGCCACATGGGTTAGGGTCACACTGAACCCCAAATTGCAGCCTGCCGTGTGTGAATGTGTGAATGGCAGTTTGGTATTTAGCATAGAATCGTCTTCCACGCCTGTGTGAACGTGACATCATGTGTTGAAATGATGTGAAAAATGTCGTACACATCCATTCACCACTACATATTTTTCCCCTGGCCCTTTCTGGTCTTTATATTTTCCCTGTCGACGTGTCAGTTTGTGTTTAAAAAGCCGGCAGTCACCAGAAATACAGGCTGACCTGGTTTCTGAGTGTAGAAGCCCCTTCTCCCTTTCCAGCAGTGATCAGCAGCTCAGTTCAGTGGCAGATGGCATGCGACATGTGTAGCCTCTCTGTGTTATGTCACCCCCCCCCCCCTCCTGCATTCTCATCATATTACTGCAGGTCACTGTCTTTAAATCTTCATGTGCCATGGAAGTTACTGAGCACATTGTTAGTCGGTCTCCCCCGACACCACATGGCTTTGAGCTCATGATGAGTTATTGTTGGTTCTAGATAATATAACAGTGAGTAAAGTGTCTTGAGATGACATTATTATGAATTGGCGCTACACAAATACAAATTGATTTATTAATTGATTGAATAGATTTTCTTTCTTGATGCTGTTACTGCGATGATGCTTATAGCTTGCTTGTTTTGAGCTTGTGTCGGGTCTCAGTCTGTGTCTTGTTTTTTGCAGTAGAATCAGAGGATTTCATGACAGAACTTCCCAAACTACCAGGCTGCATGAAGAGTGAAAGACGTAGGAGAGGTCAGAATGCTGCAGCAACACTTTGTAGTATGAAGATCAGCTTTACTAAAAAACTAGGCTGACACGTTTCGACTTGTGGCCTTCATCAGGGTCATGAGGAAGAGATTACAAACATCATTTAAATAAGGTCGGTATGAAACTGAAAGAACCAAATTCATAAAAGGTAAAACGAACCAATCAAATATATCCACATATATGTATATCAGCCAATAGGACACATGCACAGGTAGGCTCATTTATTGGCCAGATGACATGGAGGTGAGGGGGCGGATTCAACTGAAGCAGGTCGGGATCAAGGGGTTAAAAACCTGCACAAGAATCATTTAGGACGGCCCAAACAAAAAGAGCAAGATGAGTAAAGAACATTTCAGAGAGGCTTTGGTCACAAAAAAACACATTACAAAATATTCAAAGACCAAGAAAAAAAGGGATGAAAAAAAGTTCTAAAGGAATTAAAACCATAAAATAAAATAAAGCTTTAAAAATACTAAAAGATTAAACTTTAAAACATTATAGAAACTCAATGATTGAACAATCCTCATTGGTCCCCTGGAAATAAACCTTTGAAATATAAAATCCAAAATGCTTGTCTCTTTTTGCTGATTAAATAAATAACCCCACCTCTTAGATTTAGTTTAATGAAGGGGAGATACGGTGTTTGTTTTCCTTTAAATGTCTTGAAACACAAGCTGATGTCGTTTCTCTCTTCTGTTCTTTACGTTTCATCCACATACTTTTCATCACAGGGACACTGAATCACCACAGTTCATGATTTGCTTGTAATAAAATCCTTAATAGTGTTGTCGTTGATGGTGTGAAGCGGTTCTTGGTACGCTGGCTGTCAATGCAGAAGTTTTATTTGACTGTTTACAGAGGGTTCATATGGTCCGACTCACCGTAGATTCTCTCTGACTTCCAACTCCTGAAACAAAATGGTCTTCAAGTGTTTTTTTGTGAATTTTAGGTAAAATATATAAAGAGGCGTTTAGAGGAAACTAAAAGAAGAATAATGTTGACTCTTTTTGTGAAATATCACCATCAAGAAAACCCACTTTAGTTAAATAAGCATATCTTTAAGTTGTTAATGAAAGGCTGTATTTCAAAGTGGATCATTATGTCCATAATGACCATAGCGCCTCCTTTGTCTGCAGCGTTAATTACAATAGATCCATTACTTTCAAGACTTAGACTTTTTTAGACTTTTAGACTTTTTATTTTATTGTCCCCGAGGGGAAATTCTTTTCCACAGTGTACAGTTTTAAGGGCAGCGCGCCGACAGAGGGTGAACACAGGTCAGACAGTGTTTTGACTTTTTAAGATGGTTTTCAAATTCTAGTTCTACAAAGATGCACCATTTCTAATCACATGCAGATACAATTGCTTTAAGTTTTATTTTAAGTATTTAATAAATCCTTCTTTACGTCTGACATCTTTATGTCTGAGAAGAGTTGACCTACTGATGGGGTTGGATTAAAGGACCCTCTTCAAGCAGCTGTGTGGCTCAGGTTGACACCTGTGCTAAGGATCTGGTCCATGGACGCAGGTCTTGGTCTCTTCCTCTTCCCCCGTGGTGTGCGTCGTCTTGTTTTACGTCTGTTTTCTGGGGTTTCAGAGGGAGAACTGGCTTCAGTCTGAAACAAGGGGCCGGGCCTTCTTCTTGTTAGGTGTGATGGATGGAAGTCTTCTTCTTGTGTTTGTATCCTTCAGGTTTTTTTGTTTCTGTGTTGGATGCTGCACAGATGCAGTGAGGACTTTATTTGTTCACATTGGTTCTGTTGGCAGCAGGGATATATCCCTTCTTGTAGCCCTTTAATCTCACGAATTTGTCTTTTTTTAAATATTTAATTTCATTCTGATATTCAGTCAGTTTCATGTCCACGTCCTCCATTTGTTTAGGTTCATCATTGTTTTCTCTCGCAAGAGTTTTAAGCAGCTGGTCATTCTTTGGTCCTGTTCTGTATATTGTGACGACCATCAGGGCAAAGGAGCAACTATCCCATGCATTGATAAATGCTGAGTTGTCCTTCCTATAGGGCGGCGTCTCCAGGATACACCGGCCCCACTGGATCATTTCTTTCCTGATATGCTCAGACACAGTGATTGCGTGCTACTTGTTTCATAGTATCCTCATCTTATTTTAAGTATTTAAGTGTGAGTCACTGATACGCTTCACAACAAATCTTCTGACCAGTTTCTAAAGTCTGTTTCAGTGTTGATCAATCTTTGGTGAAACAGCGCCTCCGAGAGCAACACTGATGTCTTTACCGTGGCTGGGCCTGCCTCAGCTTTATATTTTATATTACTGACATCTACAGGGAGGAGACGTGAATTACATGAAAAACCAAAAACTGCCCACAGTCAACTAGAAAATGTCACGACACATGTTAGAGGAGACACTGTTAGAAAAACATAAACATTGCTCTTTGAATTGATCATTTATTGGATTCCTTTGGTTTGGTATGACTTTATTGTAGAGAAGAAAAAAAGGAACAAGGCCTAACTAAGCACACGGCCCGAGAAGATGCAACATTTAAACACAGTACAGAAAGAAGCTGCATGAAGAGGGACGCAGCACTACTGGGCTGACTGTGGAGGAGGGCGACGGTGTCAGAGAGAAGGAGCCGAGGTGGAGCACCATCATCCCTCTGCACAGCGTCAGGAGGAGAAGCTGATCTGCTGCAGACTGACCACAGATTCATGTAGCTCTCAGGCTGAGGAGTGATTGTCTTCTTTGGTTTTAGATGCTAACTTACTTGATCATTGTGTACAGAAACATTTGGACCTCAAACTTTGCTCAGACCCATGTTGAGGTTTGCACTCGGTGAGTAAAGACACTGCTGTGCTTTGCCAGATAAAAGCTACAGCTGCATAACAGAAGGTCACTTACATTTTTCTTTTTTCTTTTTTTTAAGGGGGGGGGAGGGGGGGGGGGTGTAGGTTTTTATAGTTTTGCAGGGATGACTGATGTAATAAGTCATGTGTCATGTAATCAGACAGATGCTGAGTAGATTTGGACTTGAGAACTGTGAGGTCTGATGCATCACCTTATCATGAGGTTCTGTAAAAGTACAGCACCTTTGAATACACTTACTTATACTGCTCATGATAAACATGGAGCTTCAGAGGATGTTTCTGCCCCCGTGTGGAGGAACTGTGACATTACAATGTCATCTCTACCGGTGTGTGAAGGGTTCATGACACTCGTCACTTGTTGTGTTTGGCCTGAAGAGTATATAACAGCTGAAATGATCATACAGTGAACATCCTTTGAAGCGCTGGGTTTTTTGGATGATCTGTACTGATCAGTCACAAACACACACACATAACATGTTATAAATATTAGCTAACTACTCAGGCCTGTGTGTTGTTTAATTCTCAGTCAGATAATCTGACACAAACGTTTTAAAGCAACAATATTTAACTTGTCCATCTAAAGATCTCTTTAGATATAGATTTGATACAACAGCAGGCAGAACAGCGTCTCTCCCATGTCTGCAGGTCACCTTGTTTACCTGCTTTAGCGCTGCGGGAGTTTGGCAGCAGGCCGCGGTTCTCTTTCAAGAAGTGCGTCCAGCTTTACGACACACTGGTGAGTAGGCCCGTCTCGGTCCTGATTGGTTGAGGCTCAGACATGGAAGAGGACGGTGACAGATGGATGAGGCTAAGAAGACAGACTAGAGAGTGAGGCGCAGAGTGAACATCTCTGCAAATGTTATTCAGAACAGTGTACCGTGACCGGTGTCATCATTATCTCCTATCGTCACAGACTCACATACAGATCAATAAATAATAAATCCATCTTAAACCAAATGTAGGATTTGTGTGAACTCTGGTAATGTTACTGAATCTCGTCAGCCTTTCCAGCCATAACTCACACTGAGCTCCATAAACAGAGATCACACAACAACAAGTCAAGCAAATGTGTTTTATTAAAAAACAACCAGTGAACTGCTGTTTGACGTCAACAATCTGACGGGAAGTGAAGGTGCTGTGAATCTGTGAGTAACAAATCAAGGTTCACCGGGTGCTCTACATCATACATCATCAGATTCATCATTTTGTTGGCAGAGAGCTTTTCTCATCATGACAGGAAATCAAAAGAGATGAAGAGATGTGATCTTCATGGCCCGGGTTCTGAGCCCAGTTATTTGGTAGCTCAGCCAGGTAAGACGGTGTCAGCCATTAAAAGATTTAAAGGCACCTTTTTTTATTATTAAATCTGTAAGGAACAGGAAGGAGGGGAAAACAAGTGTAATGTTGACCCTCTTCTTCTCTTCCAGTCAGGAGGCGAGCGGCAGCATTTTGAACACATGTACAGTGAATTATTCACACTGATGGTAGAGAGAGGACTGTCTTTATGTCTGGGTGACGTTAAAGGAAAAGAGGATGTAATTCCACATAGTCTCCCATCCCTGTTCAGATCTATTAAAGGGGCTGATATCCGTGTGGCGTCGAGGCAGCCCGAGGGATTGTCAGCTGTTGGATTTGACTTCTAATCCTCCATAAAACACTGACTCACAACAGAAACAGCTGCTCGCCTGATCTGCTCTTTTTTGTGCTGCGAGCCAGAGCAGAGCAGACATGAAGGACACGCAGGAGGCCGTTATCTCGACCAATGTTTTATCAATAGACTGAGTTGGCAACTCTTTTCTCTCTAGTTATGTGGAAGTGAAGTCAAAGACTCTGAATTTAATTAATGTTGCTGTGGTATTGACTTACCTGTTTTTTCTTTGAATGAGGGGCAGGAAAAACAAGATGTAGTCTTCTCAGTGCTCCTTTCTGAACATGGGCATCGTTTTCTATGAAGGATGGCGTGTGTTGATATGTGCGGAACAAATAAAATGACATGAAATAAAATGGTGCTTTTTTACAGTGGTACACATTTACAAACACAATGATGTGTTAAGGAAAACACAGGGAGAGGATCACAGGGTAAATTATGTAACTTAAAGATTTCATCTGAAACAAGGGATCTTTATCTACGCTCATTCTATGTCACACCGTCGTAAGTTAACCCTTTGTGTCTGTAATATACAAACCTACGAAGATCATAGTCATAGTATTTTTCTCTCATTACTGTGTCTCATGTAGACGGTTCAGTTCTTATCTCCCGGCTGTCGTCGGGCTGGAAGTGTCACTGAGTGACGGGTAAACAGACTCAAAGAGTGTTTTTTTGTCGTCTGTCTCTGCAGTCAAGGCCGAGTGGGCTCAAACAAAAGGTTTATTAATATCCCTCACACCCAAAGTATTAATAAGCTGCACATGTGCTTAATGCCAACATGATGAGTGAACCATGGGGAGAGCGCCTTTGTGGGCGTGGCTTGTTTCTCTGAGCGTGGTTACAGAACATGATGGTGTGTGTGAGTGAGGGTTAAAGATGTTCACTGCAGGCTGGCTGATCCAAAGACTCCCCACCAGGGCCGAAATATATCAAACCAAACATGTTTACAAGTAAACCCGGTTCAAAGATATCGACAGCTAATTTCTTTATTGGTACATACTGACTTTTGTAAACATCCAACTTAATGTTATTAAATGTCACATATTCGGCTTTTTCTGGTTTTAGATGCTCTCAAGTGTGTTTTCCAGGTGTCTTATGAATGTTTAGGCACTATGTGCACAAATTCAAGTCATTCAAGTCGAGATTCTCGATTCACCGATTCTCAAGTCTCGACTCCAACAGACTCAGTCAGCCCTATAATTTTAGTAACAGTCAGAAACCACTGTTGAAACATGTACAAATATTGTGGCACATTGTCATATGTTTCCTACTGTCAGTGTTAAATTTGAACATTTTGAGCCACTGCTATGGTTTAAAGTTCATTGGCCCTTGGGGGCCCCCTACTGGCCGAGGGCTTGTAGCGGTAGCCTCCCTTATCTGTGGCTTTGTCATGATAGTCAGTGGGCCTCATTGATAAAGAGCCTTTGAAGACCACTGATAAATGATCTACAGCACGTTTCAAATCTTGACTACTCTCTGTGCTTTTCTGCTACATGTCACACACACACACACACACACACACACACACACACACACACACACACACACGCACACACACACTGAAGGCAGACATGTTGCTTTGTAAAGGGCGAGCCTTGACTCCAGCCTGTCCACTGTCCTCTCTCTCCAATAAAGACACAAAAAGCCCTAACATAAAAATCTTTGAAGTTCTATAAAGTTTTTCAGCCATAAAAAGGTGATCACTACAGAGTCTCTGTAGCTAACACAAATACCACATGTCACGTCCTCTCAGGGAAAACAGCTGCTCTTGACCTTCTGATGAGTACACATGAACGTGGCTGTAGAGAAGCCACCAACAACTGCACATCCATTACTGTGAACTGAGCATGTCACCAGCCCATTGGACTGCAGACAGGAGGTCATGACAGAGCAGTCACTAAAGGGTCAGTAATGGATGAACCTCGACCAGCTCTGAGAGACGAGTGTTAATTTACAGGCGTCAGCACATCACTTAACCCTGCTGTTAAAGGAGGAGTGATGGGAGAGAGCTTCTGTCAAGCCCACACTAATCAGCTTATCATCCACTTTCTTTTTATTCATCATTAACATTGTTGGAAGAGCTTTTTAATACTGATGCAATACATAGAGAATGTAATACCAAAAAAAAACAACTCTAAAAATAACTCCCAACAACCAGAGCATGACTAAAGCAGGAGAGGGTGGGGAGACTTTCTCAGTAACAGGGTTCACAGAGTGAGCGCAACAATCAGGGTGTTTAAATAGATACCAGGGATGCAGCTGTTTGCAAACAACATCATCAGCTAACAGCTAACTGCTTCAACTCTTATATTTGGATTCTGTGTTGATAGTTAAATGTGGGCCTTTTTTGAACATTTGATATGACCTTCATAAGATTCTCAGGCGAAAGGCCGGATCCTAAAGGCATGAGTGTCTGCGAAGCTGCTCTTCAGTTTTGAACCATGACGGTCAGGTGGAGGAAGACGTATTCAGGCTATAATTAAGACAAAGATAAGGACACATGAAGCCAGTCTATATCACATGGAGTCTATAATCCTCTTCTCTTGCCTTTTGCAGCATATTGTATCATTTTGTGGATTGAACATGCCCAGATAAACTTCTTCCATTATATTCTGTATGGGAGGAAAATGTAACGTCAGCATGCAATAAAATGTTCATCTGTGGAGTTGTGATCACTTTTACTCCTGTTAAATCTACAAGTCTCTGGAGTAGTTCATTAATCCCAGTCTTGTAATGACATTTGCTGAATGAAAGGGTGATGTACACTCCAAATGAATTTGAGCTTGTCAAGTGTTTTGCACATTTTAGGTCACACCTCACACTCACACACTGATGCTTAGAGGCTACTGGGTGAAATGTCCATCAAAACCAACCTGATCCACACACACATGCTGCCGACGCAGCAGCATGAGCAAGTTGGGGTTTAGTGTCGTGTCTAAGGACTGCAAGAGCTGAGGAACCTCGGACCCCCGGATGAGAGACGACCGACTACACCGCTGAGCCACAGCTGCCGTACCATGAGAGTTAACATATGTAGCCTCAGATTGA
The DNA here is from genome assembly GCF_947650265.1 of Symphodus melops. Taxonomy (NCBI): domain Eukaryota; kingdom Metazoa; phylum Chordata; class Actinopteri; order Labriformes; family Labridae; genus Symphodus; species Symphodus melops. Next base: position 4,649,755 of record NC_136697.1, read on the forward strand.
GACCAGTGGACTTTATCTCGATATCACAGGGAAAACATTTAGAACTGCCCATATTTCTGTTTCCTGCAGACTCTGCAGGTTTACTAGAGACCAATCAAACACCACCTTCACCCCCCTGTATGTGGATGTCATTTATATGGTAAGAGCATGTGTTCAATAAGTTCAGAGTAAATGGTGATCCCTATCTTACCACATGATGAGAGGTCATAATCCCATTTGTTCATATCGCGATCATTGGATCTGTTTACATTAATTCCTCCCTTTTCCTAAATGTTGGCCCAGATTTAAAGTTTTGTCAATTTGCAAAAAAAAAGACGGTCATTCAATTTCTTCAAATATGTGTATCACACAGAATTCACCATGCCCAGTGTGTTCGTCTCCGTCTTATATAACCTACATGGTGTTCTTTGAAACCTGCATTGATCCTTCTAACTTCTATCACTGAGGCCTGACAATCAGCTGAAGTCTCTAGAGTCTCTGGAGGACCTGAACAGAGTGACGCTGATCACACAGCAAACATTTTCATCGTCTTTTATGAAAAAATGTGAACAATCACCAAAGATAGAGAACGTTGAAGATGAGCAGCAAGAAAGATAAAACTCCTACAGACTTCAGGTGACCAGAACTACTCGAATACATCAGTGAGGCCGTTCTTCTGCAAACCTCACAGCCACTGGTCTCCACAGTTTTCATATTCAAGATGTGAAAACAAAGAGATTCTGAACCTGAATAAAACGTTCCTAGGTCACAAGCTCGCCCTCCTTTGTAAGGACTCATCCTCCACAGACACAATATGTTTAAGGCTGATGAGCAGTCCATGGTCATGACCTCTCTGAACTCACCTGAGTTTATTTGGATGTTTATCTTCCTTCTGGACTAACAAAGTGTCATCGTTTGCTTTTTTGACATCTCTTTTTCCATTGCTGCTTTCCAACGGTGGGGTTTTGGATTTCCCCGATGACATATGTGATTGGCATCGGCTTCTGGATACACAACGGAGGATTTTGAACTGGACCCAAGAGAGACTGCGTGTGTCCACATTCCAACGGGATAAAGCACCAGTTACTAGAGAGGCTGACTTTAACGACCTCGCGGACAGATTGTCCGTCAGATGTTTTCAGATCACCTCTCTGAACATTTGTGTATAATCCCAGAACAGTGTAATAGCCAAGCTATTAACATGATTTTCTGAGTGTCATGGGTCCCCTGGTAGCTTCAGCATTGTCTTGACGTATTTGAAGGCTCACAAACATACTTTTCCTACAGGAATGTGTTTGGGTGAAAATCAACGTCAAGGAGACTCTGCCTTCACAAGGGAAGTCTCAAATGTCCCAGGGATGAGTCAACCAAAGACCAAGTTTCCAGTTTTGTTTTTCTTTTTTCTTTAGGATTTATGTTTTTCCTAATTTTTTTTTAAATTTTGGAGCATTTTTATTGGGTCCCCCCATGGTACTTTATTTCATTTTGTTCAGGGAGACACAGTTGGAAAATAAAAGAACACTACTCTAATTTGTCATATTTTGATATATTTAGATGACAAGTACTTTTTATTGGGTACATTACATCAGGTAAAAATCACCCTGCGTTATGATAATGTTCTGGGGTTAAAGTGTGTCTTATATAAGTTTTGACCACCAACAATTGTTACAACTCTGCTCCTTCCCCACCCAGAGTGTCGAGAGCATCTTTTAAACATGCACCACGTCTGCCACACGGGCTGCATCTCTTTGAGCTGCAAGTGGCTCTTCAGATTTTTTGGTGCTTAAATTAATTTATTACTAACAATAATGTAAAATTATGCACAATATGAATTACTAATGTAAAAAAACACACTATTTCAAATGTTTATTATATCAACACACTTTTATTTATACACTCTACAGAGCAGGCAGTTGTGTTGCATCCTCTCTTCACATCCTTTTCTCTGCCTCTGTGTTGACCTGCACGCTCCTGTTGATACTGTTTATGGCTCTGTTGTATTGATACAAACACTTGATCTGAACAAGTCTCGTTGTCTCCATGTCCCCTGTACAACAACTGAGGTAACATGCACATCCAAACCAAATACGGCAGGTACAAAAACAAAGATGGCTCATACATATTCAATAAAGATAAGGGTGATGTTTTGAGCACAACTACTCCTCATCAGACAACGTCGAGTCTTTGTCTTTGCTTTAGGTCACCCCTCATTAAAGAAAGTGGGACTAAAAATACTTCTTAAATCAAGGACATCTGACTCAACAGAGATCCATACAATATACTAAAGACACAGTAGACAGTGAACATTAATATGTGGCCAGAAATCAGGCTTGCTGACATTTGTCTTCTCCTGTCGACCACACCCTTATTTATGTATCAATCAAACTTTATATGTAGCACCAATTCATAACAAATGGCATCTCATGAGATTTAACAGTAGAGCACAGAGCTTCCTATTTGTTATATTATGTATAAGACAATGCTCTGTCACTGTTGGGAGTTGGGACTTTATTTTATTTTGACTTTGGGTATAGTATTGGTTGTTTTCTGTGCTTCTTGTTTTGCTGCAGAGGCTGCGAGGTGTCACAGGAGGTGCAGTCCCTAGCTGCTGATATACTCCCTCGAAAGAGTGCTCTGGTTGCAAGTTTGTGCCAGATACTTCAGCGGTATCTCAGCTCTCTAATGAATGCCAGTATCACCAGTTTTTCCGAAGTGTTTCGCCAGTGATTGCCAGGAAACCTCGGCGCCTCCCTCTCCGCCCAGCCTCGCTCCAACAGCACAGGTCAGCGCCCTTCTCACCAGGATTCCTGTGAATCCTTTAAAGTCTGTCATAAACCCATTGGCTAACACAGGTGGTATGTTAAATAACCAATCATCCCAACATTTTTCTGAGTCATAGCCCAGAATGTGACTTAATTCATAAAATCTACGTAACACACCAACAAGGGCATTTCCAAAAACAGAACATGCGGATAAAAAACACCAGCTCAGGTAAATTAAACACGATATAACGTCCTCTGCACTACGGCTTACTGAATAAAAAAAGATGAATATAAAAATAAACTGAATACTGCAGCTGTCCCTCTGCTGCTTAAAGTGACTATTACATAGTATTTTTAAAGGCATCGTTGGATTATATGACTCATGTCATGTTGTTTGATGCAGGGCTAAAGTTGTGGTTTGAGGCTACGAACCCAAATTATCTAAAATGTGATGACTGGTCATGTGACCACATGTATTTGTACGCCTGTGTGATTATGCTAAGCCAACCTGAGGGAGCGACAGGCGAAACGTTCATGTTCAAACAAACCCTTTCACCCATCATCCTCGTCATGAGCCTCGCTTTTAGGCCCTGCTCAAGTCATCGTCACACGTTCTCTTTGTTACATTATCTACTAAGACACAAATCCACCATGAGCACTAAACAACATTTAGCACAGTTAAAGGAGCAGAGCCAGACTCACGGTGAACATCTGCTGCAGCTGTGTCAGGGTTGGAAAGTGAGATAGAGGAAGGTGCAGGAAGAAGGAGGATAGAGCAAGAACAACAAAAACAGCTTGTGATGATGTTGTTTATAGAGGTTGAAGCTGAGCAGCTCTTTGATTCACTTTAATATTCATAATGCCCATCAGTACAAGCTTCATGCAAAGGTTTTATGGACAACTCTTCACCTTAAAACTGTGAAAACCGCTTCAAATGAATACTGTGGCTATCAGTGTGCTAAAGCTAATTCACTGTTTCACTCCAAAAATGACCTTTACTGTATTCAATAACACCATTTTATTTTTGACAATCAAGATATTCATACCTTTCATGTTACACTCATCTTGCTTCTCCTGACAGGCAATAAATAGATCCTGGTTTCTGTCAACAACCGGTCCTCACTCGGGGAAAGAATTCAGTACAAGAAAAAAGTGTGGGAGAATTTGAGATAGAGAGGCTGCGCTGTGGTGATTCATAGAAAAGTTATGCTGGCACTGCTCCCGAATAATCACATTATTGGGTTGGGAGCAGAGAGGCAGCCAAACATCATGAGAGCTATAGTGAGCCCTGTCACAAGTGATGGCGATAAGCACAGTTCGTGTGTGTGTGTGTGTGTGTGTGTGTGTGTGTGTGTGTGTGCAGGTCATGATGATGCCCTTGGCCTTGTAAGGAGGGGTTATCAGGGGTTATATATTTGATCCCTGCCCTCCCTGCAGGTCTAGCAGCTGCTTTCACTTCACCTGGCCTCCGTAAGTCTGCACTGCTGTTTGTATTGTGCTGCTGTAAAGGTATTTACATTTTAATGTATCTTCATTGTACAAAATAGAGTTGATGGGGAAGAACAGTTTTTAATAATTAACACAGAGCTCAGACTGGGATGAAAGCTTAACAAGGTGAATTGAAGGTGTTTGTTTGAGATAAATCATCGGTCTCTCTCTGCCCCCTTCAGGTACATCACTGACGAATACTCTGAAGCCTGAGCTCACCTGCCATCTGACCTGAACCCACAGGTACTTTCTCCTTTCAAAGAAATCTAATGTTAAAGAATTAAAAACAAAACAGTTTCATCGATTTTTGAAAAGTTTAGTTGTAAAGAACAGACACTGTATCAAGCTGGTGTGACGTGTTTATCAATCCTGAATTCATTTAGTGCAGCCATGGGGGACGCAGAGATGTCTGTGTTTGGGCCGGCCGCCCCGTACCTGAGGAAGTCGGATAAGGAGCGCATGGAGGCATCCACGCGTATATTCGACATAAAGAAGGAATGCTTCGTCCCGGATGCAGTGGAAGAGTTTGTGAAGGCATCCATCACCAGCCGAGATGGAGACAAGGTCACTGTGGAGACGCAGAATGGGAAGGTCAGTGGCCATTATGTTTACCTTATCAACATCTCATGCTGTTTCCTTTCTCACAACTTTAAGCTTAAAGTGCACAAAAAAGTGTAAATTAGGTTCAGTTTTGTGTTTAATGAGCTTTCAGTTGGGATCTAATTTATGTGTCTACTAAAGTACATTCACAATCACTAATGATAAAAATAACTGTATTTATATAGCACCTTTAAAAACAACTGTCTACAAAGTGCTTTACATAAAAACAAACACATCAGCATTTTAGAGAGGAACAGAGGTGGACGGATGGTCAAATACATCAGCAACGTTTGAAAAAAGTGTCTGTTTTCATGAACTGCCGCTCCATTTAGACTCTCTCATCTGCCTGTATTTCAAACGCTCAGACTCACCCACAAAGAACAAAAAAAAGGGTCCCTTAGTGTGCCAAGTCTGGTCTGATTGGTTGGCAAAGAATACTGTCCGGTGCTTCTCTGTGTGATAAAAACACAGATAAGAAGCAGACTACTGCTAACAGGAGGTAGGAGAATTTGAATTGTTGCACATAGAGGTGCCTAAACATGCACAAGACACCTGGAAAAACACTGAAAAAAAGAATATGGTGCATTTAAATAAATTGTTGTTGTCATTTTAGAATAACCAGAACTGCAAAGCAGGCTGTGGCCTGATTTGATTCAAAGTTATATTTGATGCTAAAAAGGCCTTCAAGATATTACGAGCAATGCAGAAGTCATATCTCGGCCTGCTTTTCATGTGAAGACATGAGTGAGTGTCAGTTTCAGCTTCTCTTTATTTTGTACATTTGAAACCAATCTGTCAAAATAAGTAATTCTCTTTATTCAGTTTGATGGACAGTGTTACTTCAGTTACTATGAAGCAGATAGAGCAGCAGAATCACATCAGTCTGCATGTGAGGGAGTCTTGTCTGCCAGTGTTAATCTGAGTGTTAATCTGTGGTGAATTTAGAGCCTCTCTCCTTGAGCGAGTGTAAAGTGCCAATGAGAGAGTGACTACAGCATTTAAAGTGTCAGTGCGCTGCTATTGAGTGACGAAACAAAGCAATGCTGCCATTATCAATCTCTGAATCTTCTGATTTCATTAAAACATTTTTGAAGTGAAATGAATGTGTCTATAACAAACATTTAAAAAAATACATGCATTCTTTTCCCCTCAGACTGTGACTGTAAAGGACTCACAGATTCTGCAACAGAATCCCCCAAAGTTTGACAAGATTGAGGACATGGCCATGTTGACCTTCCTCCATGAACCTGCAGTGCTGTTTAACCTCAAAGAGCGTTACGCAGCCTGGATGATCTACGTGAGTGCACCTTGGATCCCAAACGATTGTAAAGAAATGGATCAAAACATGTTAAAAAAAAACGAACAAAGAGCAAAAAAGAGCCGATTCCTGTGAGCTAGCTCAGGTAGTCGTCTGGAGCTGCACTGATTTCACACTTGACATGCGATGTTGTCCACAATCACCTCACAAAAACTTCCCTTCAATAGACCGGAAAAGTGATGACGTATTTTTGTAGGCCAACCTGGAAGTATCTTCTCCATGGCTTCAAATGAGAATTCTCCTATGAGATGTTTTCATTGGATTTTGGATGATTGCAGAAAATAATCTGTGTCAAACACACGTTTCTGATGTGTAGCTGTTTATTTCAGCTGGATAATCTTTACAGATGAACATCATTTATATGAAGTTTGAACAGTTAATGCAGCCCAGAGAAGTAAAAAGCTAACGTTATGCTACAAGCTAACTACACCACGATCGGTTGATTTTGACGCCACGACCGTTATGCTTCATCGATCTACTCAGCGGTTTCAACAAGCTAGCTAAACGTTAGCTTAATAAGTTGTTTAATAACCTAATATTTACAAGAGCTCTGAAAAACATGACTAGAGGCTGTAAGGAGGATTAGTGAGAGAGTTCCCGGCATGATGACGTGTAATGTCTCCATGACAACCACTGTAGTCTCAATTAGCCATTATTAGCAACCGCCACTTTAAGTTCACGGAAAAACTTTCTCTTAGCTAACATAGTTTATCTCGTCTAACAAAATGTCAACATCTCTTAAACTTGTATTAAGCACAGATCTTATTTCAGGCGTCTAAACACAAACCCATTTAGAATCCACATTGACTTTTAGAGTCAGGAACCCATGGTGCTAAAACGCTAACTCACTTCCTGGTTTTACTTGTTCCTTTGCCACTCTATTAGCAGTCTATTTAAGACGCAAAATCTCTCTGTGCTCTTTCAATGGTAGCTTTGACCTGCACTCGTGACTGCACTCCAGCTTCCACCTGTAGGCTCTGACTGAAGGGTTAAAGGTTTCACCTCATCACTCCTCACTTTTCTTCATGTAATTCAAACAGCTATAAGTGATAAGGTCGGAGCCAAGGCGCTAAACACCAACCACGTTTTGCTGTGTCACTAAATATTCTAAATATAAACGTGAGTTCTTTGACTGGCTGGAAACTGTCTACATGTGATACAGTAAGCAGTGTAGTTCCAATTTTATCTTTAAGATGTGAAAATAAACAGACTAAGTCATCAAAAAATAAAAAGAAAGAAGAAAAGCTTTGTTGTGAATAAGCTTAACAGTGTGAAATTTAGTTGTTTCTTTTATGAAAGTGAAATGGTTCATGGTGTTAAAACAGTAATATTTATTCTGTGAATCTCAGACCTACTCGGGGCTCTTCTGTGTGACTGTCAACCCCTACAAGTGGCTGCCAGTCTACAACCAAGAGGTGGTCATCGCCTACAGAGGAAAGAAGAGGAGTGAAGCTCCTCCTCATATCTTCTCCATCTCTGACAATGCCTATCAGTACATGCTGTCAGGTAGAAACAGATATGAAATACAACTTTTCTTACCTGACATTTAATCTTCAAAATAGCAAAACTGTGTTCTCTTTAACTTTTTAAGACCGTGAGAACCAGTCGATTCTGATCACGTATGTAATATCTTCCACTTGAACCACGACACTGTATGCTCTAAAAATAAAGAGAACATTTTCTACCTAATGCCAATGTAAATTCTGATCATGGACTTTGTAATTGCAGCGGAGAATCTGGTGCGGGAAAGACTGTCAACACAAAGAGAGTCATCCAGTATTTTGCAAGTATTGCAGCTGGAGCAAAGAAAGACCCCAATGCCAAAGACAAGGTGAATAATTGCTTTGTCAAGATTTTTGAGATACTAAAGAGGTTCAAATGACTCTCGAACTGGTCAAGAAATACAGATAATACATGTTCAAACAGTACAAAGATGTTCGGCTTCGTCTAAAGTTGGATTATGCACTTTCAGGGACTACTCCGGACGTAATTTGAAATTACAGAAATATTTTAAACCTTCAAAAATGCCTTTGTCTTTGTGTATCTTCATCCTCGACAGGGAACCCTGGAGGATCAAATCATCCAGGCTAATCCTGCTCTGGAGGCCTTTGGGAACGCCAAGACCATCAGGAATGACAACTCCTCCAGATTTGTGAGTGTTGAACATTGACTCCATCTTTGGGATTTTACAGTATTTGTTTTCTACAAGTGAAGCTTCGAGGTATCTTCACAACATTAACATGATTCTTTCAGGGTAAATTCATTCGCATCCATTTTGACACGAGGGGGAAGTTAGCCTCAGCTGATATTGAAACATGTAAGACGAATTCCATTGACTCTTGCACTGTTTATTTTAGGTTGTATTACAGGATTATACGAGTTTTGACCCATGATAATTGTATTGTACTACACTTCAGACCTTCTAGAGAAGTCACGTGTCACCTTCCAGCTTAGAGCTGAGAGAGACTACCACATCTTCTACCAGATTTTGTCCAACAAGAAGCCTGAAATCCTAGGTGAGTACATGACTGTGGAGTTTTTTTATTATACAAAAACAAATAAATAAACATACAAAAATGAAACATGACTTTCTTTGGCTTTTCATTGCTGCTGTGTGTCCTTATGACTGAGCTCGTCTCTCTCTGTCTTCCAGAGATGCTGTTGGTCACTAATAATCCGTACGACTACGCCTTCATCTCTCAGGGGGAAACCCAAGTGGCCTCCATTGATGATGCAGAGGAACTAATGGCAACAGATGTCAGGCTCTTATTCATCCTTATAACAGTCTAAATTTGAGGTTACTGTGTTTGGTGATGCAAGTTTTGAGCATCTGGTGAGACTGTAGAGACTTAAGAAGACCACTCCAGCTCATCAGCTACTTCTGAGTTATTAAATGAATTCCGAAACGTTACATAATGTTTTCGATCCCCAGCTCCTGCAGTCACATGTCAATGTGTGCTTGGGTAAGACACTTAACCCCAAGATGGCAGTGTATGAATGTGTATAAATGGGATAGTTAATACTGATGTGTTGGTGTGACCTGGGCTGTAAATGCACTTTGAGTAGTAGAGAAAAACTATTAAGCTCAAGTCCATTTATCATTTTGGATATTACCACTAGTGATATCTGGAATGAACAATTGCATGGATTTGAATGGCCAATAGTGCACCATGCAGGATGACTTGTGTGAAAGGTGAACAATGTTACAGTATTTAATGTTTTTAATAAATTAAATGCAGCTGAGCTGGAAGGACACCGAGGTCCTGAATCTGCATTTAGAAACCCCAAAACTACTCCATTAAAGCTGCAAACTATTGTCTTTATTCTAACCAGCACATTTGATTTCTTACATTGTGTAAGTGGACATTTGCATACAAGTAGTGATTTGCCTTACTTTAAGCTATAAGTTGAGTGGTGGTCTCACTTTACTAAAATGGTTTGAATCATTTTTGGAATGTCAAAAATGACAAGCAGTTTAACAATGACCAATGTTTTGTCTTGGCCTCTGTTAGCTTTTGAATCTGTGTATGTGCATGTAGTTGACCATGTGCTCCTCCACAGAGTGCCTATGATGTGTTGGGCTTCACTCAAGAGGAAAAAAACTCTGTGTACAAGCTGACGGGTGCTATCATGCACCATGGTAACATGAAGTTTAAGCAGAAGCAGCGAGAGGAGCAGGCAGAGGCTGACGGCACCGAAGGTCAGAGACTTTCTCTTTGTCAGGTTGGACCAACAAGAGAGACACTGGCACAAGTGTTACAGCAATCGTTTTCCTTCTTTAGATGCTGACAAAGTCGCGTACCTGATGGGCCTGAACTCTGCTGACCTGATTAAAGGCCTCTGTCACCCAAGGGTCAAAGTAGGAAACGAGTGGGTCACCAAGGGACAAAATGTCGCTCAGGTGAGACACAGGAAAAATGTTCAACTGGATCTTTGCTGAACACTTGAGGATTCTGTCACCAACGGCAGGAACACTCTGTTTTAATGTGATAACTTCAACATGGGCTTCAAGGTTTCATGGCACAACAAATATCAACTGTTACCACAGGTGACCTATGCTGTTGGGGCTTTATCTAAGGCTGTCTATGAGAAGATGTTTCTCTGGATGGTCATACGAATCAACCAGTCACTGGAGACCAGACAACCACGCCAGTACTTCATTGGTGTGCTGGACATCGCTGGTTTTGAGATCTTTGATGTAAGAAATGTAATTACTAAGCGATAATACAGATACACGTTTCTTGTAACATTTCACAGATTAACAGTCTTTGAATTGTCTTTCTTCAGTTCAACACCTTCGAGCAGCTGTGCATCAACTTCACCAATGAAAAACTGCAACAGTTTTTCAACCACCACATGTTTGTGCTGGAGCAGGAAGAGTACAAGAAAGAGGGCATTGAATGGACTTTCATTGATTTTGGTATGGACCTGCAGGCCTGTATCGACCTCATTGAAAAGGTGAGATCGTAGACTATTACATATTCGGACAAATATAAGGACTGCAAAGACAGTCTTTCAAACCAATCACATTTTGATCCCCTCAGCCCATGGGTATCATGTCCATCCTTGAAGAGGAGTGCATGTTCCCCAAAGCCTCAGACACCACCTTTAAAGCTAAGCTCTACGACAACCATCTGGGGAAATCTGCAAACTTCCAGAAGCCCAGAGTCGTCAAAGGGAAACCAGAGGCCCATTTTGCCCTGATGCATTACGCTGGAACTGTTGATTACAACATCGTCAACTGGCTGGTGAAGAACAAAGATCCGCTCAATGAGACAGTTGTTGGACTCTACCAGAAGTCAAATCTAAAGCTACTCTCTATCCTCTTTGCAAATTATGCTGGATCTGAATCAGGTACCCTTCCATATACATTTTAGGTTTTGTCCATCTTATTTGTTGTTAATCTTTAAGGTTACCCATTTCTTTCTATACAGCTATGAGCGAGGGTACTGAGGGCAAGAAAGAGAAGAAGAGGAAGGGATCCTCATTTCAGACCGTGTCTGCTCTTCATAGGGTAACGTACATGACTCTGTACTGATCTTATCTCAGAATGTAGAATATTTCTTGTCTTTAAATGTATGCATGTGTCCATATAAAGGAGAACCTGAACAAGCTGATGACCAACCTGCGGTCCACTCACCCTCACTTTGTGCGCTGCCTTATCCCCAATGAGACCAAGACTCCTGGGGCCATGGAGAACCCTCTGGTGATGCACCAGCTGCGCTGTAACGGTGTGCTGGAGGGCATCAGGATCTGCAGGAAGGGCTTCCCAAACAGGATCCTCTATGGCGATTTCAAACAGAGGTAGAACCTTATTTATAGGTGTTTAGAAACATCATTTATTGAGCCCTCTTTGTAGCCGAGGTCTATACTGGTGCTGATGGGCAACCTTATAAAGAAAGAAAGACACATTCTTATATATTTTTCTTTGCAGATATCGCATCCTGAATCCTGCTGCCATCCCTGAGGGTCAGTTCATTGACAGCAAAAAGGGAGCAGAGAAACTCCTTGGCTCACTGGATATTGACCACAACCAATACAAGTTTGGACACACAAAGGTACCATCTGAAATGTTTTTTTTTTTTAGGTTTTTGGAAAAGTTTTTTAAAAACGGTGATGAGAAGATGGCACAAAGGCTAAATATCCATTGTTCTCTTTAGGTGTTCTTCAAGGCTGGGCTGCTGGGTCTGCTTGAAGAGATGAGAGATGAGCGTCTCTCTAAAATCATCACTGCTATTCAAGCCAGAGCCCGTGGTCTTTTGTCACGTATTGAGTTTCAGAAAATAGTGGAACGCAGGTATCTTCAGTGTCAAGTTTAAGATGCCAAGGTTTGTCATTTGTACATTTAAGTTAACCTGTCTGTTTTGTTTAAAAACCTTTTAGAGATGCCCTGTTGGTGATCCAATGGAATGTGCGTTCGTTCATGGGGGTCAAGAATTGGCCCTGGATGAAGCTTTATTTCAAGATCAAACCTCTGTTGAGGTCAGCTGAGACTGAGAAAGAGATGGCCAACATGAAGGAAGAATTCCTGAAGCTGAAAGAGGCTTATGCAAAATCTGAAGCCCGCAGGAAGGAACTAGAGGAGAAAATGGTCTCTCTTCTCCAAGACAAGAATGACCTGCAGCTCCAAGTTCAATCGGTTAGATTGGCACTCTAATGCCATACATTTCACATGTCATTAAAGTATGTGCTAATAAGATGAAACTATTTTTGTGCAGGAGCAAGACAATCTTTGTGATGCTGAAGAAAGATGTGAGGGGCTGATCAAAAATAAAATTCAACTTGAGGCAAAATCCAAAGAGCTGACAGAGAGGCTGGAGGATGAGGAGGAGATGAATGCTGAACTTACAGCGAAGAAGAGGAAGCTGGAGGATGAGTGTTCAGAGTTAAAGAAGGACATTGATGACTTAGAGTTAACTCTGGCCAAAGTGGAGAAGGAGAAGCACGCCACTGAGAACAAGGTATGACTCTTAATACTATGAAATGACTGTGTGAGTTCTGAGTAATATTCAAACTGAAGTCCTTGATAATATTGTCCATAGGTTAAAAACCTGACTGAGGAGATGGCAGCTTTGGATGAAATCATTGCTAAGCTGACCAAAGAAAAGAAAGCGTTACAGGAAGCTCATCAGCAAACACTGGATGACCTGCAGAGTGAAGAAGACAAAGTCAACTCTCTGACCAAGGCCAAGACCAAGCTGGAGCAGCAAGTGGATGATGTAAGAGGTCCTGAAAATTGTACTGTTTATATCATATATATAAGATTAAAAATCTAATAATTGAAAATGTTTCTACTTTTGTTGTTGTAAGCTTGAAGGATCTCTGGAGCAAGAGAAGAAAGTGCGTATGGACCTTGAGAGAGCCAAGAGGAAGTTGGAGGGAGACTTAAAGTTGAGCCAGGAGACTGTCATGGATCTGGAGAATGACAAGCAACAACTGGAGGAGCGTCTGAAAAAGTATATAGACATATTGACATTATTTTCTAAGTATGGTCCTTTCATAATGTGTTCACAGCTAACATTGATTTAACAAATTGTTGCAGGAAGGACTTTGAGATCAGCCAGCTGAATGGGAGAATTGAAGATGAACAGGCCATAATCATTCAACTTCAAAAGAAGCTGAAGGAGCTGCAGGTAAAAATGGGCTTCATTTAGAAACGAGGTAGGACTATTACTGCATTCTAACGTGTTTTTGGATAATAGGCTCGCGTTGAGGAGCTGGAGGAAGAGCTGGAGGCCGAGCGAGCCGCTCGAGCTAAGGTGGAGAAGCAAAGAGCAGACCTGGCCAGAGAGCTGGAGGAGATCAGTGAGAGGCTGGAGGAGGCTGGTGGAGCAACATCTGCCCAGATCGAGATGAACAAGAAGAGGGAGGCAGAGTTCCTGAAGCTCCGCAGAGACCTTGAAGAGGCCACTCTGCAGCACGAAGCAACTGCTGCCACTCTCAGGAAGAAACAGGCCGACAGTGTGGCTGACCTGGGAGAGCAGATTGACAACCTGCAGAGAGTCAAACAGAAACTGGAGAAGGAGAAGAGTGAGCTCAGGCTGGAGCTGGATGATGTGGTCTCCAATATGGAACATATTGTCAAGTCAAAGGTAGGTGTGCAGAAAGAGGTGATGTTACTTTTACATACTATGACATACACATTACTTTTTTTTCTTTGGCTAGAAGAACAAGTAAGAGAAACCTGAAATAAAATCTGCCCATGCTACATGAGAGAAGTGAATAAATGTATGGAAGGACATGCTATGAGCACTTGCTCATTTGAAGTCTCATGTCCCAATTCGGAAATTGTTCTGGTAGTTTAAGCGATGCCATTTTCCTGGGCACTGTAGAGATTGCAAGACATTGAACTCGCCCCCTTCACCAGCAGCTCGCTGTGGGCAGCCCCATACTCTGACATCCCTCCATTACTTCATGTCAATTATATCCCTGTTTGTGTAGTACGTTCTACAACCCTCCCTAGAGGGATCAATAAAGTACATCTTCTTCTTCTTTTACATTTCCCCAGAGTATTAGAAGCGTGATTTAAAATGTTATAAACTGTGGTTTGTTGCTTTTGAAGACTATCTTGGAGAAGAGCTGCAGAACTTTGGAGGATCAGATGAATGAGTACAGGGGAAGGTGTGATGAATATCAGAGATCCCTTAATGACTTCAGCACCCAAAAAGCTAAGCTTCAAGCTGAGAATGGTCAGCGTTTTTCTCTTTCCCCTTCAAATAATAAATTTGATTTAAACAGAATAAAGCAATTAAAACATTTGCATTTCTAGATGAGTATTCAAGACAGCTGGAGGAGAAGGAGTCTCTGATCTCTCAGCTGACCAGGGGGAAGAATTCCAACAATCAGCAACTTGAAGATCTCAAGAGACAACTAGAGGAAGAAATCAAGGTGTGGATTTGCTGCAAAATGTAGAATATTTTATGTCTTAAAGAAGTTGTACGTCCATGAGAAACAAATACACCATCAATATGATTTCAGGCCAAGAATGCCCTGGCGCATGCAGTGCAGTCTTCTCGTCATGACTGTGACCTGCTCAGAGAGCAGTATGAAGAAGAGCAGGAGGCCAAGGCTGAACTCCAGCGCGGCATGTCCAAGGCCAACTCTGAGGTGGCTCAGTGGAGAACTAAGTATGAAACTGATGCCATCCAGAGGACCGAGGAACTGGAGGAAGCAAAGTAAGTCCAGGACATACAAGATCTGAAACAATCTGAAACATGTGGACTTAAATGGATTTGTACGAACACAATTTGGTGATAGTTAACCAGTTCCAAGAAAATTAAAAACAGCAAAGCAACAGGTGTTGCAGCGATGGAAGCGGGCAGTGGAAGTGCTTCAGATAGAAGTGATTGTACCCGAGCTAAAAAGCCTCTGCATGTTTCTAATAAGCTCCAGCAGCAGAAAGCTGCTCAAACTAGGATCAATGTTGGAGATGCTTTTGAAACATGGAGAGAGGTTAGAACGCAGAAAGCTTTACAGAGCCATGCAGAGCTGGCTAAACACTGAAGCTACAGTGTCCACCACATGCAGAGCTGGCTAAACACTGAAGCTACAGTGTCCACCACATGCAGAGCTGGCTAAACACTGAAGATACAGTGTCCGTGACATTGCAACCTATGGAATAATGACGCAGAAGGGGGCAGCTCTCTCCAATGTTTTGAATTTGATCTGCAGTAACCATTGATTTTTATGGAAGTAGTGTCAATGGGCCAGGCGACAAAAAGAGGATAGACTCTGAAGGCACCAGGTGGGAAAGGTTTCTTCGATGTAGGTGAACTAACTGTCCTGCATCCATGCTCTGTATCTGTCAGCACCCTCCTTCAAGGGCTCAGACGTGTCTCCAAAGTGCAAGTCTCTTTTTTATGTGATGCAGCCCCCTTTATTGGTACAAATATATATGATCAATCAAAGTGAAGTGACTGTCAAACAGCCCTTCAATGAATAGCCACTGCACTACATCTTTTCCATAGGTGACGGTAAAGCACAACCCTCATAGGTTCATAGATCAGGTTAAATTTGATTTATTCATGAACCGGATGTAGATCGCTCTGCAGTAAGCCATAGTGGAAAGTCTATGAAGTCATCTCATCTCATCATAAACTTTTTAATTACCCTGTTCTTAAAACAAAGTCGAATTTGACCCCAGTGAATAGGTCTTGTTATTCCCTTTCAGGAAGAAGCTGGCAGCACGTCTGCAGGACGCCGAGGAGGCTGTGGAAGCAGTGAATGCTAAATGTTCCTCTCTGGAGAAGACCAAACACAGACTGCAGAATGAGATTGAAGATCTCATGGTGGATGTGGAGAGGTCGAATGCTGCCGCTGCTGCTCTGGACAAGAAGCAAAGAAACTTTGACAAGGTAAATGAATGTTCTTACAATCAAAAAAACATTAGAATCAAAAAAGTCTCTCATAAATTAGCAATGTTTGGATCACATTCATGAAAGTGACTAGCCAGCATTAACACGTTAATCATGATTAATCACATGGTAGTTTTTCTTTTAGGCATCATAGACTTTTGTTCTCAGTGTCTCCCTTTATTTATTTTGTCCCTTCATGCTCTCCGTAGATAGTGGTCCTCAGTGTCTCCTTGTAGTCTCAGTGATGTAAAAGAAGGACCCTGCTGCATCTCATTGACCTTTGCTACCGTTCCTTTGAGCTGTTTGACATCAGTGTGTGAACCCTCACCACTTCCTGTTTCTGTGGTTTAGTTACCTTGGTGACCTTTACTCTATTTCATGATAAAAGCAGTTTTACATTCAAACATCAAGTAAAAAATTCTCAATTTAGAACAGAATTAATGCTTAGCAATTTGTATTTCTTATTTTTAAATGCAAAGCTAGTATTATGTAGCGCTTAATTGACAGCCCGTATAGACTCTAGCTCGGTGGCAAACACATGTTTCTAATGTGTAGCTGTTTAGTACAGCTGGATAATCTTTACACAATTTATATGAAGTTTGAAGAGTTAATGCAGCCGAGAGAAGTAAACAGCTAACGTTGTGATACAAGCTAACTACACCCATGGCGCTAAAATGCTAACTCAGTTCTCGATTTTAGGACTCATTCCTGTACCAGTCTATTGATAACTTATACCTTAATGCACAAAGCACTCGTTTTAGATTCTGGGCGTTAACAAGCTGAAACAGTCTCTACAGATTCTCACTTTTCTAAACTGTGGAGCTCATAATAATGTGATGATTTAAACGTTTGATTGCATCTCAATGTTTAGGTCCTGTCTGAGTGGAAGCAGAAGTATGAGGAGTCTCAGTGCGAGCTGGAGAGCTCTCAGAAGGAGGCCAGGAATCTGAGCACTGAGCTCTTCAAACTGAAGAACTCCTACGAGGAGTCTCTGGATCATCTGGAGACCATGAAGAGGGAGAATAAAAACTTACAGGGTAAGATCAACCACAAGGTTTTCTGTTGAAAAACCATGCAGTGCAGAAAGACAATATAATACTCTAAGAATTAAATTGTGAGATTATCATAATGTTTGATTTTCCACAGAGGAGATCTCTGACCTCACTGAGCAACTTGGTGAGGGAGGAAAAACCATCCATGAGTTGGAGAAGGTCCGTAAGCAGCTCGAGCAAGAGAAGAGTGAGATTCAGTCGGCTCTTGAGGAAGCTGAGGTAAACTGAAACTCAGCTCATCCGTTTCTCAAAAATGTACATTATGTGTTGCAAAGTAACAGTTCAAAACCAAGTCGGACAAAAATAATGGCTTTGATTGTTATCTTAGGCTTCTCTTGAGCATGAAGAGGGCAAGATCCTCAGAGCTCAGCTTGAGTTCAACCAGATAAAGGCAGAGATGGAACGCAAGCTAGCCGAGAAAGATGAGGAGATGGAGCAGTGCAAGAGGAACCTGCAGAGGACCATCGACACTCTGCAGAGCTCTCTTGATGCTGAGACTCGCAGCAGGAACGAGGCCCTCCGTTTGAAGAAGAAGATGGAGGGAGACCTCAATGAGATGGAGATCCAGCTTAGCCAGGCCAACAGGCAGGCGGCTGAGGCCCAGAAACAACTGAAGGCTGTTCATGCACATCTGAAGGTATGAACTATATACACAAAGAGAAATTACAGAGCTAAAGTAACTAGCTTAACAACTCAACATGCACTTACCCAGGATGCTCAGCTCCAGCTGGATGAGTCTCTGCGAACAAACGATGATCTTAAAGAGAACATTGCTATCGTTGAGAGGCGCAACAACCTGCTTCAGGCTGAAGTGGAGGAACTGAGGTCTGCTCTGGAGCAATCTGAGAGAGGACGCAAACTTGCTGAACAAGAGCTGCTGGATGTTAGTGAGAGAGTGCAGCTACTGCACTCACAGGTGAGATACAGTATATGTGCTGACATACTTGAATATCATTACATGTTTAATATTTTCATAATGTAACTCCTGCCTTTTTATGAACAACCAGAACACCAGCCTGATAAACCAAAAGAAGAAGCTGGAGGCGGACACTTCCCAGCTTCAAACTGAAGTGGAGGAAGCGGTGCAGGAGTGCAGGAACGCTGAGGAAAAGGCCAAGAAGGCCATTACTGATGCTGCCATGATGGCAGAGGAGCTGAAGAAAGAACAGGATACCAGCGCCCACCTGGAGCGTATGAAGAAGAACATGGAGCAAACCATCAAAGACCTGCAGCACCGTCTGGATGAAGCTGAGCAGATCGCCTTGAAGGGAGGGAAGAAGCAGCTGCAGAAGCTCGAGGCCAGGGTGAGTATGAATTTTCCCTTTTTTTTTAGAGCATCGAAAGTGATGTTAAATAAGTAATTAAGAAATTAAAATGAAAAACATGTCCCTGACCAGGTGAGAGAGCTGGAAAATGAGGTGGAAATGGAGCAGAAGAAAAGCAGTGAAGCTATAAAGGGAGTCCGCAAATATGAGCGCCGAATCAAGGAGCTTACCTACCAGGTTTGAAGAACAAAAATCCATGTGTGCTCATGGTTCTTTTCATAGAAACTTACATTGTCAACGTGTGTCTCATCTACACAGACTGAGGAGGACCACAAGAATATTGTCAGGCTTCAAGATCTGGTAGATAAGCTGCAGCTGAAAGTTAAAGCCTACAAGAGATCTGCCGAGGAATCTGTAAGTTAAGCAACGTGTCAAGTAAGGTCTTCATGTTCCTTCCCCTGTCAATGTGTGGCTCATTTCATTTTTCCATTTCACCTAAACAGGAGGAACAAGCCAATGTTCACCTCAGCAAGTTCCGCAAGCTGCAGCACGAGCTGGACGAAGCTGAAGAGAGAGCTGACATCGCGGAGACTCAGGTCAACAAGCTACGTGCCAAGAGCCGTGACGCCGGCCCCAAGGTTTGAAGCATGCACTCTGTAACAGGTGCACAGCATCTGACCCTGACACATGCTGCCCTCTGTTGGCTGCATTTAATACGTATGCTGCTCTGCTTTTTCAAGTATTAGTCCAGAACTGTGTAAGGTCCATAGCAGTGCTTTGGTCTTTAATAGTTGGTAAACAAGTACATTGCTTTGAGGCTCTAAAGCAGTACTAATCTGAAGACTAAACAGCTCTCTCTCTTTTCTTTTCCTGTCAACTATCCTGGCTGCCACAGAAAGGGTTTGAGGAGGAGTGAACCTGTGGAACCTTTGGAGAAACCCTTTTGGTGTCCTGTGTGCTGTAGATCCCCTAAACCAGTGGTTCTCAACTGGTGGGCTGGGACCCAAAAGTGGGTCACGGAGCGCTTTTTATTGGGTCACGAATGTGTGACTAGAAAACAAAAAAATTATAAAAAGTCCATGAAGCGCTCTGAAAACATGTTGGTTTTGTTACTTCTCTATGATTTACCCATTGGAGGTCTGAACTAAACTATTTTTCATTCAATAAATCTGATTGGTTGAAATGAAACGTAGGTCACAAATTTAATAAACAAGGTTGTTTGTGGGTCCTTAGAAGAGACCAGTTGAGAACCACTGCCCTAAACTATCACTATTCACATCCTGTAGTCTTTAATAAAACCTCATTCAGCATTGTGTTTTTCTTTTTTTTAATCTTTGGGTTTATGAAATATTTGACTGACATTTAATTTTGTCAACTTCAGTTGAGCGATGTCACACAACAGGGAGTGATGTGCTGAACATGAGCTGATGATATTCAGCACATCTGCCCAAACTGGAGTTTGATTTCACTTTAACACAGCAGTTCTGTGACCGACGTGTTCAAGAAATCAACAACCAAACAACAGACTGTAAGATCTCCATCAGTGGTTACCACACTACTTAGTTTGATGTACTCTTCTTTGTAGGTTTTCATTTAGAGGTCCTATGTTCTGCCCTTTTTGGGGTTTGTACATCTAATTTATGTGTCTACTAAAGTAGGTTCACAATCGCTTTGAATCCTCGACGATCAGGATCCCCACGTGGTCCTAGTCTTTTCTGATTGGTTGGCCATTCTGCTCTGTTGTAATTGGTCAGTCACTCAGCACGGATGTCACATAGGCGTGCAGCACCAGCTTGGTCTTGCTACAACAAGCCAATGGGCTTGTATCAGTGATGTCACTAGCAAGACATCACACAAATTTCTTTGGGGGGGGGGAAAAGGACTACTGCTACAGCTAACAGGAGGACGTAGGAGAAGCCGCATTTCCGTGGACTTTGAATTTGTGCAATGATCATTGATCATAGATCATGAACAAGACACCTGGAAAACACACTAAAGAGGATATAAAACCAGAAAAATGTAGTAAATTACATCGAGTCTATTTTGTGAGTCAGGGGCTCCAACTAGATTAATCAGAGTGAAAAGTCCCAGTGACGTTGTACTTGTGCCTTTCGTCCAATCAGAATACTCTGTTGGAACTAACTGTTTAATCTCGCTCTCTATGAATAATTCTTTATTTGTTTATCACCAATTTATAACAAGTCTCTTTTCAAAAAGACAAAGCAGTATAAAAGACCTTACTGTTTAGCTCTCTTGATGAGTTAAACAGTAAGGTGACATTTAACATTTATTCTAAAGCAGCCATTGACTGTGTAAATCATGTTGCTGTACAGAGCAACACCTTTGGGGGGGAAAAAAATGATGATGGTATTATTTGAAGTAAATCAACTTTGTGGACTCCTCAATGACATAGAAAAAGTCAACAGCAGAGGTGGGTAGCTCGTCTGTAGGTGAGTTTGGTCATGATATGGAGGTCTTAGACTTCACAACCATCCAAATTACCGTAGAGCTCAGCTAGCGTACCGGTAGCTAGCAGCTGCTCATGGTGAACACAGAAGGTACTGCAAAGAGCTGCACAGCTAAACAGAAACTCTAAATGTAACTTTTCTGAAGGCTTTGGAAGTCTTAATGCAGAAAGGTGGTTTAAACCTGTTTACCTCTGGGAGACCCCCCAAAAATGGGGGGGGGGGGGGGGGGAACCAATGAAGTTATTGGGAGACTGCCTAGTAACTGAGAAAGCTGAGGTGGGGCCATTGCTATAACAGGCAGAGATAAAACAAATCTCTAGTTCTTAAAATAGTTAAAGAAAGCCAGAGAGCGTCGGACTCAAGGTCAACAATGAGCCAAAGCGAATACCACTCATAATCACTCGCAGCTGTTTGCCAATCCCTGCTTGAGTCTTTTCCTCTAAAGGGTTAGAACGAGTGTTGTATTCAAGACCACACTAACCAAGACCAAGACATAATCGAGACCAAGGTGCTCCAAGACCGAGACAAGACCAAGAACTGTAGGGATCGAAATCAAATCAAGACCAAGATCAAGGCAGACAAGACCGAGACCATAAATATCAATGAAAAATCATCATCCAGTTATGAGTTATTTGTTCTTTTAGAAAGAGGCATCTCCTTCTAATCACAGTCATAATGTGGTCTTGATTTAAATCTAGAGTCCGCCCAGTCTGAGACAGGACTGAGTAAAAACGCTTTTGATACCGAGTCCTTCAAAAAGTGGTCTCAATACCGACTTCAAGTTTGACAACACTGGATAGAATCAATACTGAAACATGAATTTGAAGCTCCTTTAAAAATTCTTTGAAAATAAAATGACGTGATTTACAAATTCAAAGGAGGGCTATTTTCTCCACCCCTGGACATGAAGTAGTATTTAATCATGCTACAAAGAACCTCCTGATCATACACGTTTTCTTTTATACCCTGAACTTCTAGCTGCTGCTGGAGACGACTGTTATAATGATTTATGACAGGAGGAGGTAGACGAGAGGGAAGTCCCAGACTTGTCCGTGCTCTTCTCTTATTACATTTCATGCCCTTTACTCCCAGAGGTGACGAGCAGGTATCTGTTATCTAATAAATACACATTCACACCTCCGGCTAAAGAGGTGCCCCACATAAAGAACGGTATGTGTCGAGGATTATCAGCATGATTAACAGGACATCTGACCCCACGCTCCAACGAATAAGAAGAGAGACCAAAGATGTAACAGGACACCCTCCACTGTTTGTGCGAAACATAAACAGCATCACTGATGCCTTATCTGGGATTAGGAATCATTCAGAGACGAAGATTTAAGGTTTTATTTAATGCAAAAGCTGTAATGAACACTAAACACTAAATGTGAAGTAGACAAACATGTACATCTCTACAAATGACACATGAAACAAACTCACCACTTCTGATGCACATTAAGCACATTTGTAAATCCTTAGGGTGGCTGTTAATAAAAGCTAAGACAAAAATACTTTTACAGCAAGAATCCAAATGACTGTCTTCCTTTTTAAAAAAATGTTAATAAAATGAGTCAGAGGAGTTTTATGTCAGCCGCCACAAACTGCACACACTCTGATCCTGTCATTGTTATTAACCTCAGACAGTAATGTCACTTCACTTAAAGTCATTCTATACATGTTATTCGTATTACCAGTGATTTTAGTCTGTTGGGGCCCTTGACAAAAATTCACTGGAGGCCCCTCCAAACAGCGTTCGTCAGGATGCTGTCAGATGGGGCCCCCTGAGAGAGGTTTCCTACAGTCATTGCAAAATGTGCTGCTATAGTTTAAAGTTGGTCAGGCCTCAGGGCCCCCTGCTGGCCTGGGGCCCCAAGCAGTTGCCTGCCTTGACTGTTGACAAGCAGCACCTCTGAGTGAATCAGTTCTCGATGAACCTTTAGAAATGATGCGTGATGTCTTTATAAAGCATCATTTCACATTACAACACTTCAGACGTGTTGATATTAGCGGGTAGAAATGCTCATTATAAAGACTGTGACATTTATAAGGCTTATGACCAGAGGAGCTGTTTGTCAACAGGCATGGCAGGCTGCTTGGGGCCCCAGGCCAATAGGGGGCCCCTGGGGGCTCAAAGACTTTAAAGCAAAGCAGTGCGCCTAATTGTGCAAATTTTGCAACGACATTAGGAAACCTCCCTAAAGGGGTCCCATCTGCCAGCACTCCCACCTGTTAGCAAAGTTTTCAACAAAAGTCAACAAAATAAAATCAAGAGGAATAAAAATAATCATGTGGATTACAAGAGGGTCCTTCACGCTGCTCAGTGCTTCGCTCCAGAGATAAAAAAAGAACAAGGAAAAAGTGGAGTCACCCCCAATTTCCTCATTCTCCATTATGCACATTTTATTTTTCAGAGCTTGATTATCAAGTACAATGAATTTTAAAATGTGAACCAAACATGTAAAAAAGATTCTTTAAACCTTTAGTTGTTCTGCTGTACTGAACACTACAACGATATCATGACCTTAAAGTCAACAAGAACAAACTGTTTAAGCACCCTTACAGACTGCTCCCTTTGTTAATGACATAAAGGGGGCGTGGTCTTGACAAAGCCCACAGGCACGGGGCTTTACATTCACCCTTATATGTGGACTTTTATACTGTGAAATGACAGCTTTTTCTTGTGACATAAGCGAAGCATCTTGATGCTGTTTTCTTTCATGAATCGTGTTTTGACCTGTAAGGTCACAGTTATCTTCGCCTGGTCTTTAGCAGCGCTTTGGAATCTCTCACGTCCATTCGGCGCCCTGACGCCGGCTGTCAGTAACGGCACCGGGGAAGTTATCAGAATGGAAATAATCTGAGCACTTGTCAGCAGCTGTTGACCCTTCTTTTTATCTCTTCACCTTTAAAGGAGCTTTGATAACTGGTGCTGGGGACAGACTTTACATTACACTCGCTCTGCAGTGATCATGCAGACGCTGTTAGTTATTACTTATATAGTGCAGCGACAAAGGGAGAGCTTATTATTATTACAGATGGACGGCCCGGGTTCAAATACAACTTTCTGCATCTCATTCCACACTCTCTTTCTGCCTGATTTCTGATTTTATCCGCTGATTTATCCCTAAATTACAGCATAAAAAGCCCCAAAACAAAAACATTTCAGATACTTTGAGCTCTGTTCTGTGAGTGTTTCTCTCCTCTTGTATTGTCGGTCAGTATGGAAATGAGTCTCCTGGGAACAACCCTACTCCACATAAGTTGTACCCTTAAACTTAAAGGCTTGAGGGTCAAGCCTGTCAATCTAAGTGTATTTATGTGAGACGAAGCGCAGTGCCAGGCCGTCGTCTGCCACAGCTGATCTGAGCCTCCGAGGCTGTTCTCCTCAATCACAGCCGGCTTTTCTGCAAGAATTTCACACGGTTATCTTTGTCCTCAAAGACACAATGCCATGTCAACAGCACTGTAACTGGGGGGGGGGGGCAGCTTTCGCTAGCTGCTGTGTGATAATGGGAGAAGGCTTCCACTGTGACCTTGGTGTCACATTGGAGCATGTTGTGCCTGCACAGCCCTCTATTGTGTGCCATGATTACTGCCATCCATTGAATCTCAAGCGCGTCACCTGTGGCCGTCTGTGTAGCCTCGCACTTGTCGTCTGGTTAATCTCACAGACTAGCGTTCTTTATTTAGAGCCACCCACTCTGTATCTGATCGTCGTTCGTGTTACCACAGTCTGTTCAATGATCACTGAATAGAGTACATTACCCATACCTCACTGCGACTCCACTTAAGCTCTCTGGGTATTTGACACCAACTCATGACACAGTCACTGTCTTCTCGTGTTTACATTGCGACGCCAGCCGCTTACATTCATGCTATTACGCCTGTTCTCATCAATCAGTCGAGCAATGTTAATCATCCTTTATTGTTTCATTTGTTTCGCTGCTGTTCAAAGACGCATTAATAGTGTCTACACGACAGCTAACCAACGTGTTATTACAGTGTCATCATTCTGACCGGAGGGTCTCATTTTAAATATTATAGTGCAAACGTATATAAAGGAAAATCACGTGCTGTGGTTATTTTCTGCCAAACTGATGTTGAATGTTGCTTTTTGTAGTTTAATCAGTTTATTTAAATCATGGAGAGTGAAGAGAAAAGATGCTTTTACCAGACTGAGCTAACTAGCTGTTCTCTGTGTGACGATGATGGCAACATTAAAATACAAATCAACCAGTCATGCACACACACACACACACACACACACACACACACACACACACACACACACACACACACACACACACACACACACACACTATGAGAGAGAAGAAAGACAGTCAAATATACAGATATTATAAGCATGTAGGAAAGAAAAAATGATCGTGTGATTGTTGTGTTTGCTGAGTTTGTTCATATTTTCCCTCGTTCAAAGCTCACATCTGCATTAACACGTTTTCATTTTCAACAACATCCATGTCTTTAAATCATGTATGCTTCACCCACTAGTGAGAAGAGTAACTTCTAAAATAACCTGTCTCCAAAGTGATTCAAGTAAATGTGAAATTTTGAGGTTTAGACGTCAAGCATATCACCAGGTTAGCTTCTAATTTAAAGACTTGATTGAATTCAACATTCAAAGACATTTGAACGAGTTTTGGATGAGCATCAGTCTTAGTGAGGATGCTTCTGTTTAGCACATGCATCCTTTCTGTAACAGAAGATGAGTTAAAGCTTGGGATGATGACAAAGGAATTCCTGTCTATTTAAAGCTTGAGTCGCAGTCCCCCGGCTGCTTGAGGATACCTATGATTAATCGTTGCACCGCGTAGACCTCCTAATATGGCCTCGCCAGAAGACCCCATCACTGATAACAGCCTGTCCTGCTGATTTCTATATTGCTCTGTGCCACTCATTAACCCCCTCCCTTTATGTTCCTCTAACCTAACTCAGACACAATAACATTCTTGGACCCTGAAACACTCCTCCATATTTGGTAGAGAGGCTTTGTTTATAAAGAGAACTGATGGTGAAACCACCAGTCGGTCACTATTCTATCTCAAGGTAAGGTACTGGGACAATTTACAGCGTTCATACCAAACATTTACCTGTGTTAGCGTAGACTGCTGATGAGTTTCTATTACTTCCTTCCTCAGGACCGTTACACCTCAGTCTTCTCACAAGGGATTAGAAAGGTAAGAACATCTGGAGATAAACATGAAAGTGATAAAAACATATGAGTGATGTACAGGACATGTTTCTTATTCTGCATCTCCTTTATTTGGAGAAAAAAAAAAAAACAAGTTTGAATTTTGATTAAAATGTGATTCTCTGTAGACAAAGTGAAGGATGGGTGACGCTGCCATGAGAGAGTTTGGGGCAGCAGCTCCGTACCTGAGGAAGTCAGACAGGGAGCGTCTGGAGGCCCAGACGCGAGTCTTCGACATGAAGAAGGAGTGCTTTGTCCCTGACCATGATGAGGAGTACGTGAAGGCTTCCATCACCAGCCGCGACGGGGACAAAGTCACTGCTCAGACTGAGAGAGGAAAGGTCAGTGAGCTGGCAGGAGAGCTGACAAGAGGCCCTCTTTCACCTTTAGTCACACAGCAGGGAAACATAAGACAGACTGACATTCAAATGGAATGATGGACTGAAGATCCTGAGCTTCATCACAGGGTTTTTAAAAAGGGGGGGTCCAACATTTGAGGGAAGATCACTTCATTCGTGACAATAAAATCTCCTATATGTCTTTTAAGTTGTGCTTAATCACCGCAGGTTCAAAATTCTTTGTTTTCATTTTCGATGCCGACTCACAACCTTGTAGCCAATCAGCATGGAGCAGCTGCTGCCCTTGATACTGATGTATCAGAGAGTTGCTGCATCCTCAAAAAAAGAGACACATTGAACGTAGTAAATGAATGAAAAGACAGAAAAAAAACTCAAATGTTTACTGTCACAATTTCTGTTTATTCTTGTGAAGACAGAAATAACAAATGAAAAGACACTGAATGAACAAGTTAAATTAAATAATTTTGCAAGAGAGACTTAACATGGCAACTTTCAGAAAGCCCTCCTTCAACCTCCCTTCAGTGTATTTATATTCAAAAAGTAATCATGTTCTGCTTTATTCATTTCAACTGTATATTTCCTCTTACAGACTGTCACCGTGAAGGAGTGTGACGTTCACCCTCAGAACCCGCCAAAGTTTGATAAAATTGAAGACATGGCGATGTTCACCTTCCTCCACGAGCCCGCTGTGTTGTTTAACCTCAAAGAGCGTTACGCAGCCTGGATGATCTACGTGAGATAACTTTTATACCTTCACCTTTTCTTGTGAATGAGACTCCTCAGCATCTGAAGCAACTGTCCTCCATCCCTCTCTTTACATGGCAGACCTACTCGGGACTCTTCTGTGTCACTATCAACCCCTACAAGTGGCTGCCAGTCTACAACCAAGAGGTGGTCGGTGCCTACAGAGGAAAGAAGAGGAGTGAAGCTCCTCCTCATATCTTCTCCATCTCTGATAATGCCTACCAGTACATGCTTACTGGTAATTTGTCTTCAGTGATATAATCAAAGAGAGATGGGAAAAAGTCACCCTGAACCTGAAATGATACCTTTCTTCTTCTTTTTTTCCCAGACAGAGAAAATCAGTCCATTCTCATCACGTGAGTTATGGTTCTTTTTATTAATACGAATGATATGAAGAAAGTAACATCTGATTGTTAATATGCTTGGGTTATCTCAGTCTTACATGTTGTTACCTTAACCAGTTAAAATGTCAGTGAACTATTAAGTACGTTAATGTCACACTGGACCACGAGATCATGAGGAGTTATTAGAGAAAGAAAATAAATAATTTTTACTCTATTGATCCCGAGGGGGAAATTATGTGTTTACATTACATTGAACATGGAGAGACATCAGAGTGCTCCAGAGCTGATGGGGGGGGGGGGATTCGGTACCTTGCTCAAGGGCATCCCGGCAGTGGTCTGGCACCTCTCAAAGTTCTCTTGAACTTTTTGTTGAATAATTACAAAGGCCTTATTGTTGCACATTTGTAAATTTTGTAACAATCTAAATTGAGGTTACAATATGCACCATTAACTAGTTGCTTATTAGCATGATAGTCTCCTATTGGCTTTGTTTGGGGCCTTTTTTTCCTTTACTGGACAGGACAGATGAAGGTGGACAGGAAATGTTGGGAGGAAAGAGTAGTGGCCAACATGAGGTCAGAGGTCAGAGCCAATGGCTGCTGTGACGAGGACTAAAACCCTTAAACCCTCCCAATCACTGCTTATTGATGTTAAGTTAGGAAGTTGTTGTACATAAATTATGATATTAATTTTGCTTAGTTTGGCCCTTATTAGGTAGTTGTTCCACAACAATAGTTTTTCTTCTTTAATAACTTTCATCTTTGTATCTCAGAGTATGTTCCTGTTTTTAAAGCGAAGTTTGTTCAAAACACTTAATAAAGGCTAATAACTAGCCCGTATGCTACTAATGAGTATGCTAATATACAACTAGTTAACGGTAAATATTCTGGCCTGAAATTCTGTCTTCAGTGGAGAATCCGGTGCTGGGAAAACTGTCAATACCAAGAGAGTTATCCAGTACTTTGCCAGCATTGCAGCTGCAGGAGGGAAGAAGGACGCAAGCGCCGAGAAGAAGGTTAAGAGCTGCCAAAAAAAATCCATCTTGTGACACAAGATATATTTTTCTTTAAGGTTTTCTATTAAACGAAAGGATGTTTTCTCTGTTTTTAGGGAACCCTGGAGGATCAAATCATCCAGGCTAATCCTGCTCTGGAGGCCTTTGGTAATGCTAAAACCATCAGGAACGACAACTCTTCCAGATTTGTGAGTTTCTGTCTGTGCGAATGAAGCCTTTTGCTTTTGACTTTATCTTGAATTTGGTGTTGTTTCTTTTTGCTTTAAATTTTAGGGCAAATTCATCAGAATCCACTTTGCAGCCAGCGGAAAACTGGCCTCAGCTGATATCGAAACATGTAATCTAACCTTTCTTACACTTTTATCATGTCTGTTCATTTTTTCAAAGCGAAGGCCTTCCCATCTAATTGGTATAAATGTCTTTAATAGATCTGCTGGAAAAGTCCCGTGTCACCTTCCAGCTCAAGGCGGAGAGAGATTATCACATCTTCTACCAGATTCTTTCTCAGAAGAAACCCGAGCTGCTTGGTAAATAAAAAACACAAAATCTCTGGACCATTTTCAACTTGTACTTATATCCCCAACAGGACTTTTCTAATATGACTGTTTTGCTTTTCAGAGATGTTGCTCATCACCAACAACCCCTTTGACTACGCCTTCATCTCCCAAGGAGAGACAACCGTAGCCTCCATCAATGATGCTGACGAGCTGATGGCCACTGATGTGAGTAGAGACGTATCATGATGTGGTTTATTGGAACAGGAACTCAGTAATAGTAAAGGTAGCACGTCGAGCAAGTCGACTGAGATAACAGTTGAGTTGATGTTGAGTTGATGCTGATGACATCAACATGCCATCAGCGTCTGTTTAAGAGGAAAAGTCAAGAGTTACCTGAACTACATTTTTTTCTAAACACTTACTCAGATCACAGTCGTGTCCTAAAAAAGGGATTTGTTGCCAAACTAAAAAAACTGTTGATGCAGAACCTGAATTTTAAACTAATCCATATCAAAGTCCACCATATAAATATACTGGGTTGAATCATTTTCGGTGTTTCTTTCAATCATTGAAGCCTGTGTGAAATGAACCATGCAGTGATTGTGATTGTGTGAGGGGAAATGATTCTTTAATGGGTCTGTGGATAAGCAGAGTTGGTTAGGGGGGGTCTTTCGTTGGTGCAAGACACTTAACCCCAAGTTTCTCCTGCTGTCAATGTGTGTTTGTGGAGGATTAATTAATACTGATGGACTCTATGTAAGTAAAGTAGTTGTGACCTGCGGCTTAAAAGCACTTTGAGCAGTCAGACGATGAGAACAATGCTTTGGCTTTCACAACCATTGACAGCCTGGGAGTTTGGGTTGAACCTTGGTGGTTTAGAGTTAGACTGCTTGCACTACGCCTCTTCTGTCACTCTATTAAACACCCAGGTTGAACAAAAAGAGACCATTATATTTAAAATATGATAAACCTGTTTTCATTCAGGATGCCTTCGACGTGCTGGGCTTCACTCAAGAAGAGAAGAACGGTATTTACAAGATGACTGGTGCTATCATGCACCACGGCAACTTGAAGTTCAAGAACAAGCAGCGAGAGGAGCAGGCCGAGGCTGACGGCACTGAAGGTGAAGAAACTCAATGAAACCCTGAAGCATGTTCAGCACGGACAGTTCAGGATCTAATGCATCCGTTTTGTTATTCTTCATATGAGAAAATGTGAATGTTTGAATGTATTTTCCAGTTGCGGACAAAGTCGCGTACCTGATGGGCCTGAACTCTGCTGACCTCATCAAAGGTCTCTGTCACCCGAGGGTCAAAGTAGGAAATGAGTGGGTCACCAAGGGACAAAATGTCCAGCAGGTGAGAATGAAACTTCAGATTTAAATGTATTGTAATGTAATGTGTACACTATATGAATGAAGCAACACTGAGGGAAACACAAGGGCCATGAACTTAAGCTTTGAGACTTTCTTTAGGTGTACTACGCTATCGGAGCACTGGCTAAGTCAGTGTACGAGAAGATGTTTCTCTGGATGGTGGTGAGGATCAACCAATCCCTGGACACCAAGCAGCCACGCCAGTACTTCATTGGTGTACTGGATATCGCTGGATTTGAGATCTTTGATGTGAGCGGCACATTTGATTCATTTTATCCAACCCATCATTTTGACTTTAATTCATGTAAGACATCACTTTGTTGTTTTTACCTTAAATTACAGTTCAACACCTTCGAGCAGCTGTGCATCAACTTCACCAATGAAAAACTGCAACAGTTTTTCAACCACCACATGTTTGTGCTGGAGCAGGAAGAGTACAAGAAAGAGGGCATTGAATGGACTTTCATTGATTTTGGTATGGACCTGCAGGCCTGTATCGACCTCATTGAAAAGGTGAGTTATGAATCAGGATTACATTATAGAAGTCAACTTTCCATTTTGGAACAGTGCAATGAGAACTGTCTTTAAACTGTTGTTTCTTTACAGCCCATGGGTATCATGTCCATCCTTGAAGAGGAGTGCATGTTCCCCAAAGCCTCAGATGCAACCTTTAAAGCTAAGCTCTATGACAACCATCTGGGGAAGTCCAACAACTTCCAGAAGCCCAGAATTGTCAAAGGGAAAGCAGAGGCCCATTTTGCCCTGATGCATTACGCTGGAACTGTTGATTACAACATCAACAACTGGCTGGTGAAGAACAAAGATCCGCTCAATGAGACTGTTGTTGGACTCTACCAGAAGTCAAATCTAAAGCTACTCTCTATCCTCTTTGCAAATTATGCTGGATCTGAATCAGGTAAGAATGAACTGTGTGTATTGTATTAATCTCCCCAGTTAATCTTCTATCAAAATGAAAGCTGCAGGGTGTTGATGCAATATAATGAGTTGTACACCGGATTATTAGGTGACGGTGGAAAAGGCGGTAAAGGAGGAGGAAGCAAGAAAAAGGGTTCATCCTTCCAAACGGTGTCTGCCTTGCACAGGGTAAGTTATAGCATCACATTGACTACTAAGAGATATGAGTCACAAATACCACCTTAACTGGCTGTTTAACACAAAGTAAACTTACCTCCACAGGAGAACCTGAACAAGCTGATGACCAACCTGCGGTCCACTCACCCTCACTTTGTGCGCTGCATCATCCCCAATGAGACCAAGACTCCTGGGGCCATGGAGAACCCTCTGGTGATGCACCAGCTGCGCTGTAACGGTGTGCTGGAGGGCATCAGGATCTGCAGGAAGGGCTTCCCAAACAGGATCCTCTATGGAGATTTCAAACAGAGGTAGAACCTCGTTTCTTTAGAAACATTATTTTTTAAAGACTAATTGGTAAAATGGGATTCAGCTTGTATGTTCTGGTCTCCTGACTTTTCAAAGTGTGTTAAACAGCACATTGGTGTCCAGTGTCTTGCCCCGAATACTCTTAGACATATGACTGCAGGAGCCAAAGGGCCTTATGGTTGAGAGACGACTGACTATACCACTGAACCACTGAGCAACAGTCCCATGAAAATATTCTCCACAACATTTATTTTTAATTACAGATATCGCATCCTGAATCCTGCTGCCATCCCTGAGGGTCAGTTCATTGACAGCAAAAAGGGAGCAGAGAAACTCCTTGGCTCACTGGATATTGACCACAACCAATACAAGTTTGGACACACAAAGGTAATTTATTGTTTTCCATTTTTTAATGTTAGTAATGTAAAGTACTGAAGGGAAACAGTGATGAGGGCAAAATGTTTATACAAGGTTAAAAACATTTACCTGAACAGAACTAATTCTGATAACAAGTAACAACATACTGAAGGAGCTTCACTTAAAAGTAAACCAGTAACACCAGTTCACCTGAATAATATTGGAAATATTCATGTAGCTTCCATCTGCCATCATAAACTGGTTATAATTAACCCATCAAGCCTGTCGCTGAAAAACTAAAATATATATATATATCGTGATGCTTTGAAGACACAATGTAAAACGTGTTTGTACGGTGTTACTCGCTCTTCAAGGTGTTCTTCAAGGCTGGTCTTCTTGGGCAACTTGAGGAGATGAGAGATGACCGTTTGTCACTCATCATCACTGGAATCCAGTCCCGGTCACGAGGTCTCCTGGCCCGAGTGGAGTTCCAGAAGATTGTGGAAAGGAGGTACGAGCGATCAGGAATTATAATAAACCAGTAAATGAAATTAAGTGAAGTGAGGGTAATATGTTGTGTTGATCTTTAACAGGGATGCACTTCTCGTGATCCAGTGGAACATCCGTGCCTTCATGGGAGTCAAGAATTGGCCCTGGATGAAGCTTTATTTCAAGATCAAACCTCTGTTGAGGTCTGCTGAAGCAGAGAAAGAGATGGCCAACATGAAGGAAGAATTCCTGAAGCTGAAAGAGGCTTATGCAAAATCTGAAGCCCGCAGGAAGGAACTAGAGGAGAAAATGGTCTCTCTTCTCCAAGAGAAGAATGACCTGCAGCTCCAAGTTCAGGCTGTAAGTGTGGAGATAACACAAAATCAAAATCAAACCTAAATGTAAGGAAATTGCAACTAAACATGTTCAATTTAATGTATGACCATTTCAATTTAGGAGCAAGATAATCTTGCAGATGCTGAAGAAAGATGTGAGGGGCTGATCAAAAATAAAATCCAGACGGAAGCAAAAGCCAAAGAGCTGACAGAGAGGCTGGAGGATGAGGAGGAGATGAATGCTGAACTTACAGCGAAGAAGAGGAAGCTGGAGGATGAGTGTTCAGAGTTAAAGAAGGACATTGATGACTTAGAGTTAACTCTGGCCAAAGTGGAGAAGGAGAAGCACGCCACTGAGAACAAGGTATGACTCTTATTCAGATTTCTATAAAAGACACGAATGAGTAGCATGACAGAAACACGATTTATTTCTCAATGTAATATCACAGGTGAAGAACCTGGTGGAGGAGATGGCAGCTCTGGATGAAATCATTGCTAAGCTGACCAAAGAAAAGAAAGCGTTACAGGAAGCTCATCAGCAAACACTGGATGACCTGCAGAGTGAAGAAGACAAAGTCAACACTCTGACCAAGGCCAAGGCCAAGCTGGAGCAGCAAGTGGATGATGTAAGAACTTTACTTGTCATTGTTTGGATCATATTCAGGTCTGTTTACCGGGGCTTCCTCCCTTCTTCCCTAATGAAGTGTATACATTGAATTTCCATCATGTTGATGTCCAGCTTGAAGGTTCATTGGAACAAGAGAAGAAGATTAGGATGGACCTTGAGAGAGCCAAGAGGAAGTTGGAGGGAGACTTAAAATTAACCCAAGAGAGCCTAATGGACCTGGAGAATGACAAGCAACAACTGGAGGAGCATATGAAGAAGTAAACACATTATCACACTGTTTCTGAAGCACGTCTGTATCTTAACAGGTACATGTGTTGTTGTATGTGTTGTTCTCATTCTGTTTTTTTTTTCCAAAATAGGAAAGATTTTGAACTGAGTCAGCTCAACGGAAGAATCGAAGATGAGCAGGCGATAACCATTCAGCTTCAAAAGAAACTGAAGGAGCTCCAGGTAATGGATGACAAACGGTACAGTAATGACTCAAAGCTGGTTTTATCCAGAAGGTAGTAGATCTAAAACTTTGTTTGTACAGGCTCGCATTGAGGAGCTGGAGGAAGAGCTGGAGGCCGAGCGAGCCGCTCGAGCTAAGGTGGAGAAGCAAAGAGCAGACCTGGCCAGAGAGCTGGAGGAGATCAGTGAGAGGCTGGAGGAGGCTGGTGGAGCAACATCTGCCCAGATCGAGATGAACAAGAAGAGGGAGGCAGAGTTCCTGAAGCTCCGCAGAGACCTTGAAGAGGCCACTCTGCAGCACGAAGCAACTGCTGCCACTCTCAGGAAGAAACAGGCAGACAGTGTGGCTGACCTGGGAGAGCAGATTGACAACCTGCAGAGAGTCAAACAGAAACTGGAGAAGGAGAAGAGTGAGCTCAGGCTGGAGCTGGATGATGTGGTCTCCAATATGGAACATATTGTCAAGTCGAAGGTAGGCTAAACACAAAAAAGAGTTTTTGTTAATTGTCATATTGTAGAGATGTCCATATCTGTGGTATAAAGTGTACTTAAAATACATATTTTCAATGTAGACAAATCTAGAGAAGACATGCAGGACTGTGGAAGATCAGATGAGTGAATACAAAACCAAATATGAGGAGGCTCAACGCTGCATCAATGACTTCAACATGCAAAAAGCAAAACTTCAAACAGAGAATGGTACTTTTTTTTTCTATGATTCCAATGTACATTTGTTTGCACACACTTCACATGTTTAAAAAGTTACAGTTGAAATGGTGTATGAAAAAGACAACGTCTTGGTGGCTGAGGTCTTTTGGATGGTGAAAAATTCAATATTTTGAAAACACCAGGTGAGCTGTCACGGCAGCTGGAGGACAAGGATTCTCTTGTGTCTCAACTGACGAGAGGAAAGATGTCCTACACTCAACAGATTGAAGACCTCAAGAGACAACTTGAAGAGGAGACCAAGGTAACATAAAGATCCAGAGCCAGGGCAGGGACCTGCACAGTTATTATTATTAAAGATTCATATTTCAGTGTCATCAAGTCATAAACCTTTGTTTGATAGGCCAAGAGTGCCCTGGCTCATGCAGTGCAGTCTTCTCGTCATGACTGTGACCTGCTCAGAGAGCAGTATGAAGAAGAGCAGGAGGCCAAGGCTGAACTCCAGCGCGGCATGTCCAAGGCCAACTCTGAGGTGGCTCAGTGGAGGACTAAGTACGAAACTGATGCCATCCAGAGGACCGAGGAACTGGAGGAAGCAAAGTAAGTCCCCTTGAGAATTTTTTTTTTAAAATGTGATATTTTAATCCTCAGGAGATGTTTAACTTCGTCTAGCAGATCAGCTTTTTGTTTGTGTTATGTTCTGATTAAAATGTAAGACGAACAAAAAGTTTGTCTGTTGCGCGACAGAGCAGCCAGACTTTGTAGTTGAATTGATTAAAATGTTTTAAACAAACTCAACTGCAGGATCATTAAAATAGTTTGAATTAATGATTTTAAAGGAAGAAGCTGGCAGCACGTCTGCAGGATGCCGAGGAGGCTGTGGAAGCAGTGAATGCTAAATGTTCCTCTCTGGAGAAGACCAAACACAGACTGCAGAATGAGATTGAAGATCTCATGGTGGATGTGGAGAGGTCGAATGCTGCCGCTGCTGCTCTGGACAAGAAGCAAAGAAACTTTGACAAGGTGAAGTACTGCTAAGTATTCATGGAAGGTATATTCATCAGGGACCAAAAGCTTTAAGGTTTAAACCATTTGGACCAAAAGGAAAATGAATAATCATGGATTTCTTTCAGCTTTCAGTCTGTTATTTTCAGTCAAGCCAGCTCAAGATCGTTACACATTCACTCGCAGTTAGAAGATTATTTTGGGCAATCTCAGCGAAGACACGATGGGTCAAAAAAACATTTTTTAAAAAGGTCTACTTTGGTACGCATCAGATTTTTGGGGCTGATACTGAGATCTATATTAGATAAAGAAGAATCTGATCAATTACAGCAGATATCTTTCTTTGATCTGTGAAGTCTCATAAATATAGATAAACATGTATTGTGTTGATCACTCAAATGCAGTTATCACATGTTTATGGAAAAGCTATATAATGATTAGAACTTGTAATATCAGCATATATCTGCAATAAAACCAGCCGATACCGGCACTCACTTCAATCTTCACAGATTTATCAGTGGGCTCTGGTACTAAACCAGCTGTACTACCGACAAATTATGTATACTGGGATTATTGGGGAAAGTGAAACACATTCCTGCAGAATTCAAAAGACGCAAGTTAATGTTTGAACGATGTTTGAACAAACTCATTAAAGTGCCTTTAAGAGGGGTCAGTAAAGTCATCAAATGTCAAATAGACACGTTCAAAACAACAAATGTGGTTGATGCAACAGGAACATTTAAAGGTTTGGGTGTGATTTTTTTTTAAACAATGGTCGAGACCTCATCTGACACTGAAATACTCACAGTTTGCTTTTCCTTCTGCTAGGTCCTGTCTGAGTGGAAGCAGAAGTATGAGGAGTCTCAGTGCGAGCTGGAGAGCTCTCAGAAGGAGGCCAGGGCTCTGAGCACTGAGCTCTTCAAACTGAAGAACTCCTACGAGGAGTCTCTGGATCATCTGGAGACCATGAAGAGGGAGAATAAAAACTTACAGGGTAAGATCAACCACAAGGTTTTCTGTTGAAAAACCATGCAGTGCAGAAAGACAATATAATACTCTAAGAATTAAATTGTGAGATTATCATAATGTTTGATTTTCCACAGAGGAGATCTCTGACCTCACTGAGCAACTTGGTGAGGGAGGAAAAACCATCCATGAGTTGGAGAAGGTCCGTAAGCAGCTCGAGCAAGAGAAGAGTGAGATTCAGTCGGCTCTTGAGGAAGCTGAGGTACAGGACGCGTTTGATAATAAGTCACTGTGCAGTAAAGCTGCTCAAATGTTTAACTCTGTACCCTCCCTCCACCAGGCCTCCCTGGAGCATGAAGAGGGTAAAATTCTACGAGCTCAGCTTGAGTTCAACCAAATCAAAGCGGATATCGAACGCAAGCTGGCCGAGAAAGATGAAGAGATGGAGCAGTGCAAGAGGAACCTGCAGAGGACCATCGACACTCTGCAGAGCTCTCTTGAAGCTGAGTGTCGCAGCAGGAACGAGGCCCTCCGTTTGAAGAAGAAGATGGAGGGAGACCTCAATGAGATGGAGATCCAGCTTAGCCAGGCCAACAGGCAGGCGGCTGAGGCCCAGAAACAACTGAAGGCTGTTCATGCACATCTGAAGGTAAAAACTGAAAACGGTCTTTCTTTTTGTTGGCTTCGTTGCTATGGTTTCTCTGTAACTGGAGACATTGAACATTTTCCAGGATGCCCAGCTCCAGCTGGATGAGTCTCAACGAGCCAACGATGATCTTAAAGAGAACATTGCTATCGTTGAGAGGCGCAACAACCTGCTTCAGGCTGAAGTGGAGGAACTGAGGTCTGCTCTGGAGCAAACTGAGAGAGGACGCAAACTTGCTGAACAAGAGCTGCTGGATGTTAGTGAGAGAGTGCAGCTACTGCACTCACAGGTGAGAGCTGACTTCACCACTTCTGATGAAAAAGACAGAGCAGAATAGACTGGTTTAGTGATTACAAATTTTCAGCCAACCCGAAAAAATGGCGCTGGTGGTTCCTACAGGATTTTTGCATTGGATTTTGGATCATTGCAGAAAATAATCTCTGTGTCAAACACAGCTGTTTTGTTCAGATGGATAATCTTTACAGATGAACACCATTTATATGAAGTTTGAAGAGTTAATGCAGCCCAGAGAAGTAAAAGGCTAACGTTATGCTACAAGCTAACTGGACCACGGTCGGTTTATTATAACGTCACAACCGTTATGCTTCATCGATCTAATCAACGTGTTTGACAAGCTAGCTAAACGTTAGCTTAAATCGCGGATTTAACAAGCTATCTAAACGTTTATTGACTTAATATTTGCAAGAACACTAAAAACATGAAGAGAGGCTGTAAGGAGGATTAGTGAGAGAGTTCCCGACGTGATGACGTTTAATGTCTGCGACAACCACTGTAGTCTCAGTTAGCTACTCATTAGCAACCGCTGTTTAAAGTTCACGTAAAAACTTTAAAATACACAAGTGGGGTCTTAGCTAACGTAATTTATCTCAACATTGCAACATCTCTTCATCTTGTGTTAACCACAGACCTTATTTCAGGCATCTAACCACAATCCCATTCAAAATCCAAATTGACTTTTAGAGTTAGGACATGGCGCTATAATGCTAACTCACTTCCTGATTTTAGGACTCAAAACTAAAATTATTCAAAAAGAATAACCTTTAAAAATAAACAACATATTATATTCTCTAATCATACACCTCTGAACTTTATAGAACACCGGCCTGATAAACCAGAAGAAGAAACTTGAGATTGATGCCTCCCAGCTTCAAACTGAAGTGGAGGAAGCAGTGCAGGAGTGCAGGAACGCTGAGGAAAAGGCCAAGAAGGCCATTACTGATGCTGCCATGATGGCGGAGGAGCTGAAGAAAGAACAGGATACCAGCGCCCACCTGGAGCGTATGAAGAAGAACATGGAGCAAACCATCAAAGACCTGCAGCACCGTCTGGATGAAGCTGAGCAGATCGCCTTGAAGGGAGGGAAGAAGCAGCTGCAGAAGCTCGAGGCCAGGGTGAGAAAAACTTGAAGTTCGTTTGCATTACAAAAAAACTTTTCATATGAAGCTTCAGAATCTCACAGTTTACGTCAAAAGATGAAACACATAGCCTTCATACAGTGCTTGCCCTTTTAACTCGTCACAACACTCATCGTTGACTGGTGTTTGAACTCCAGTTCAGTCTCCTCATAATTCAAAGGATCATCGTCTCGTCTTTTGTTTTCTGACACTCAGATTATTTCTAAGTGTGCCACTTACTGTCAGCTGGTTGTTCACTGTGGGTTTATTCAACTTTGAGACTGACCCAGGGAGTTCAGACCTTTAGCATATGACATTGTTGTATGTGAAAGTGTAAAGGTTAATCCAGCCGTGAATTTCTAAAGGAGGATGTTGATTGTTTAACAGGTGAGGGAGCTGGAGAATGAGGTGGAGTTGGAGCAGAAGAAGAGCAGTGAGGCAGTGAAGGGCATCCGCAAATATGAGCGACGCATCAAGGAGCTCACATATCAGGTAAGTTTTTTTTTTAAATTAGTAACAAAGAGCAATATTAAAGTCACGTTTGTTAAAGCTATATTAAAGGCTTTTTTACTTGTTGTTTTTCTTATAAATTCTTCTCATAAAACCTTTTCCAAACATCGGGAATATCTCACCTGAGTGTCGTCACTGTAGGATGCTTGAACGACCTTGTCTAAAGATTTTATTTTTAACCCTGTTTTTAAAGAAGCTGAAACATTGGGGTACAATTATTATCATTATTATTTTAATTGTGAATTGCAATAACCCCATACTAAACAGATAGAGGAGAAAAAGTTCTTTGAGAAATAGGTTAAACAGCTCAGCTTATTATATTACTTTTGACTTCAGTCACTTCAGTTTTGAAAATTGAAACACTCGCTGTGGCTCATTGGTAGATCCGTCATCTCTCAACAGGAAGGTTGGGGGTTCGATCCCCAGCTCCTCCAGCCACATGTCCGATGCTGCTTCATCAGCGATGTATAAAAGTAACAATGGAAAGCCTGCTGATAGTTATTAAAGTCTTTCAGCAGTGATTTAGCATTTCTTTCATTTTGCTTCAGTTACAATATGCTGGTGAGTTGATTCATCGTTTCATTCATTTGCAGACTGACGAAGACCGCAAGAACACGGCACGTCTGCAGGACCTGGTGGACAAACTGCAGCTGAAGGTCAAAGCCTACAAGAGAGCTGCTGAGGAGGCTGTAAGTGTGGAAACAAGTCTTTGTTTCAGACTACATTACATTTTATTCACTTTACAAATAATCTCTAGAGGCTTATGATGACTTGTGAAAGCTGTCATGTGAATAGTAACGAGACCAGCACACATCATCTCAAACTTAACCGCTTACTGTGTTGAATGTTCACCGGGAAATTTTTCTCACTCAATGCTGAGAGTTCTTTTAGACCAACAAACCAAACGTCTAATTCTTTACTTCCCAAATGGCTGTGGATAAATCTGCAATGTGATGCCACTTCAACACCACAGAGTCAATCTTAACAATCTGATGCTCTGGTCCTCCCTGTAGGAGGAGCAGGCCAACACTCATCTCGGCAAGTTCCGTAAACTGCAGCACGAGCTGGATGAGGCCGAAGAGCGAGCTGACATCGCCGAATCTCAGGTCAACAAGCTGCGGGCCAAGAGCCGTGACGTGGGGTCAAAGGTCAGGAGCTCCTCTTGTGACACTTCACATACTGTCCCATCATTTCAGTGTCATCAATTTCAGGTCGTGGCTTATGAGGGGTAGGATTCATTTCACACATGTTAAAGCAATAAATAAATCAGACTAGGATTTTAAAGATCAATTTTATTTTAGGTTTTTATTTTTGGATTGGATGATTTGTGTTAGTGGGTTTTAAAAGGTTAGACAGACTGTGTGCCTTTATTCATGAGTTCAGAGGACTGACAGAGGATGGAGTGAGACAGTGTTTTTAAACATGAAAGAAACGAGACTAAACACAGTCAGGGAGGGGCCGGTCTGTGTCGGGAGGGTAGATCAGCATCTTCACCTCGGCGGCACCAAGGTCCATTTTTTTCCTGCGTGAATAAAAAAAACATGTAAATCCTGCGGGGATTCTGAGTAGATAATACAATTTTAATCAGCCACATTTGTCTCACCTAAATACTGTATCTGGTTCTGAATGAAGACTTTAAAGCTGTGATTACTTTCAAATAAATATAGAGGCGATCCAGCAGCTCCAACCTCAGAGAGAAGTCTAAGAAGTGAGATGCTAAAAGCATGCTGAATCATTCTGAGGCTTCAGAGCGCTGATAGCTTAGCAGTAATCTGAAGAGGCTATAATCCTCGTCACAGCGACCTCAGCCCTTTGCTGCATGTTCATCAACACCTCTCTCTCCTGTCTCTCTTCAGCTGTCCTACCCAGTGAAGGCAAACATCTGAGTCCTTGTTCATTTAATAACCATCTCTATAAACAGTATCTAAAATATCAGAATTATTCATCAGGCTTAGAGTTGTACTTCTTGCCTTCCCTCATACATACATAACTTGACCCTTAATTTATTCAGTATGACACACTTGATATGTTTAGTTTCTCTGTAATGTGTTACTGAGGTGATTTCTTGTGTAACACTCACATGGAGTTTGTTATTCCTCTGTGACTAATCTGTCTCTCTGTGTCATCTCTCTTGTCACAGAAAGGACTGGACGAGGAGTGAAACCGCCTCAGACCTCTGAAACTCCTGAGCTGTAGTCCCCTTAGTCTTCAGAGGAACTCTGTAGAATAAAGCACAGTGCATTCAAAAACATTGAGTCGAGTCTTCTTTGATTTCAATCAGGCAGAACTTTTTAAACAGACAGACAGACAGACAGACAGACAGACAGACAGATATATTTCAGTAACCTCTGTCACTGTTCGAGGAAACCTCAAACCTGCAGTCAGTAAAACAACTTTAAATTTGCTTTTGTCCCCTGTTTACAGAATCTGTTTTTCTTAAATCTATTTTAAGGGTCGTCTCAGCCCATCACACACACTCCTGCCACCTCGTGGTAAGCTTCTCCCACTCTTCCGGAGAGAAGCTGCTCGGTCACTCGCCCCCCCAGAATGAATTTTGCCAGTGTGACGTTTTCTTCAGTGTGATGTCACTGGTCCAAGCCCATTGGCTGGTTCTGCCAAGCCTAGCAGTGACCTCGGGAGCCTCAGTCAAAGGGGCGGGACATTTCTGAGAACCGTGCCAAGCGACTGAAAGAACAGACAGGCCGACCAATCAGATCAGACTTGGCACACGTGGGGACTGGGAACATGGGCAGTATTAAACTACTTTGTCGGCAACAACAACTTCGTAGCTGTCAACCAATAAGCAGAAATAAGGAGGGTGAACTCTGAGCTAAAGCCTCTTTAACTTTAGAGTATGTTCATGCAGAACAAGTGCTGAAGGATTAATAGGCCTGTATGCTACTAATTAGCATGCTAATGAGCAACTAGTTAATGATGAATATTGTGACCTTTATTTAATAGTTGTGTACATACTTTAAAGGTTGAGTTAGATTGAAAGAGAAGCAGAGGGGATAAATAACAGTTCTGTTCAGTGAGTGACTCCATAAATACACAGTTATGGTGCACTGATTGGATGAATAAATACAGGTAGATGTTACAGAGGCTGAAAAGATCTCCAGGTTTTCTGTCGATGAGTCGTCGTTACGATTACCATGTTACCAACTTTTCTAAAGTGCTAACAGATTTTCAGCACATCTTTTAACATTTTTATTTGTATAGCACCAATTCCTAACAACAGACACTTTACATAAAGAAGGTCAAAGTGCTTTCTCTTTGTTACTTTATCTACAGAGACCCAACAGTAATCCATCAGGAGCAATGAGTGGCAAAATATCTGCCATGAAATATTCACATTTTTCAAAAAATCATTCCTTTTATTGAAACACATTTTCTTTTAAAAGCAACATAATTTGATTAAAGAATGAAAAACTAAACAAATGTAAATATAAAGCTCAAAGATAAACACACTTATTTCTAAATGGTTTTTTTTTGTAGAGAATTATTGAGAGGTTGTTTTAAGTACATTTATGTTTATTCTAAAACTGGCTGAGAGACTCACCGTGCGTTCATCGTCCTTCCACAGCAGCACAAAGGACGAGTCGATGTTGTCTGCTAGAGGGAGCCAAGTGAAGCTTGACACGGGGCTCAGGATGGAAGGGGAGCTCTGTCCGTTAAGGGATTGGGACATTTAATTAGATTTTAAACTCGTAGAAAAACAAACACACAAACAAAGCTTAGCAGAAGCTCTGGTTTTGATTATCTGTCTCTTGTAGAACAACCTTTAAGCCTCACTCTGTTTAACAGAGAGTTTACACACCAGCAGGACTTTGGTTTTCGGAAATGCTTCTGGACTCATCTGCAGATGGCACACACCATGATAGCACATCAAGGTGACGCCATTTGTTCTTCGTTGACAGTTGGCCTTACCTCACAGGAGTCTGGTTATAGCTATGTTCCCATACATCGAGGGAGAGCCGGGGAGGAGACACAGGTCAGAGGACGACTCCCACAGGGATGGAGACAGCTGAGAATGAGAATTAGATCAACAATATCAGAGCAAATTCAGATCATGATTTGAAAGCTCCATTGGAAAATGGTCATTATTCCCATTTTACAGGAGTTATTAAAAAATTACATCTTGCACTGTCATAGCTAAATAGTGACAGTGCTAGATCTGATGATAAACAGTCAAAACTATCCAAAAGTTGTTGTTTTTTTGTTTTCCTTGAACTACCAGCACACTAAATCTAAGTGTCCAAGTGGGGCTAACAGGTTCAAATCCAACCCTACTTTCCAACAACTATTTAAACTATTTTAGTTTAAACTATCTAAAAGCGTCTTTTTGAGTAATGTGCCATAAAAGGCAGAGATAAAGTTGCATGCTCTGAAATCAACAACATCAATTAATGAAGTCACAATAGGATCAAAATGAAGATTTCTTTAGGGTGGTTAAAAGGTGTATTTTTAGTGTGATGCACCTGTTCCTCCTCATCCATCATGACATCAGACCGTCTCAAGCAAAAGAGAATCCAGACCAGAATTTCACAGGGTTATCTTTGTCCTCAAGGACAAAGGAAAGTTAACAATGCCATGGACTACAGCACGTGACACAAAGGGTGTCAGAGTGCGGGCCGACAGTGATGAGTGATCATTTAAAGTCTCTGACCTTCGCTTTCACTCGACAACAGCTGCAACTCTTCATCGTCTGAGCAGAGGCCGAAGGAATGTATTTCATCCCCTCTCACATGACTGACCCCAGATGAACTTTTTCTTTTTTATTAAGAATCCTAACGTGATAAGTCATGAGCTGTTATCACTGCACAGTATGCTGATCTTACTGATGTATCAGCCTCTGTTTAGGATGCAGAAAAGAGACACTGACGTGAGCGGGATTTCTTTTTTTAAACAAGAGTTGATCAAATCATTTGATGATCAGCTGCTAATATTTCAATATTTGTTTTTTAAGATTTTTCAGCTCTGGTAAAACATAATGAGCTGCTCTGTTCCTAAAACGTTGAAGAGAATGAGATCATCCCAGCCAAATGTGCAATATGTATGCTCATATAAAGTTCAGGTGGTTTGATATCAGCTCAATATTATATCATTAGATACATGATTCCAATCAAACAATAATGATGTACTTT
Organism: Symphodus melops; assembly: GCF_947650265.1. Lineage (NCBI taxonomy): Eukaryota > Metazoa > Chordata > Actinopteri > Labriformes > Labridae > Symphodus > Symphodus melops. The sequence continues at coordinate 4,694,096 of NC_136697.1, forward strand.
ATGTAACAACACAATACTGCAGATACAAGGTTTGAAAAGACAGAGAGACTCTAATGTGTGAGATAACAAGGGCAACAATAAATAACAATATACATTCACACGTCCTGTAGCGTAGCTTATGGGGCATATTAACCCTGCACCCTGACTGCCACACTCCATTAACATGTGAATGTTGAAACTTAAAAGAAAAAAGAAAAGAAATATATATATATAGCCACTGAATCAAAGAAGTGGTGGGATGAAAGAACACAAATGACCTGACAGGAGCGATGTGAATAAAATAAGAGACACTTGATATCTGCCCTTGATCCCCACCTCTGCCCCCCCCTTACATTTTACCGTCCATTGTCCTCGCCTTGTTTGTCACAAGGTGAAAGCAACAAATAGCAGCCGTACATCCTGCCTAATTAGGAGCCTTTTTATTTTTTTTTTAAATGGGAAGCCTTTCTCCTTAAATTCATCCCATATTTGGCGGATAAATCACCTTTATTAGTGGAAGAAGGGCTGCTGTCAGCCTCAGGGTTCATCACTTCACTTGGTTCTGGGTTGAGAGTTAAAGGTAAGCAAAACATTTGTACCGGTCCTTTCAGATAGAATGTGTTGATGTTTCCTGCTGTAGCTGTAGAAACAATATCCTTTTAGTTTGATTCTTCCAACGTACCTCTGCTGGTGTTTGTACTTCTAAGGGAATAAAGCTTTGCCTTTGTTTTGACAAGTATAGAAATAACCGACTGAGCCGGATTTCCTTTGGATTGCAACGCACCCTTGGTAAAAAAGTGTTTTTTTATTCTCTGTGAAAAGTTTTTTTTTTTTTTTTTTTTTTTTAAATGACTACAACATGTAATCTTAACTTAATAATTTAATTTAAAATCTGGTCACTACACTGGTGGCTCAACTGGTCAATCAATCAACCAGTCTTGATTTGTATGGCACCAATTCATTCCAATGTTTTCTCAACCCGTTACATAAAGACCTTACTCATTGTAATGTTCCAAAGATCCAACATTAATCCATGATGAGCAATAAGCGACATTGCAACGACTTGAAGCGATTCTTATTGCACATCCATCACTAATTATCCATAATGCTTCATGAAAGTTTGATCAATTCACTGAGAAGGAATGCTCTAACGTTTGTTCATCAGGTTGAAACATGGGTGACGCTGTCATGAGAGAGTTTGGGCCCGCTGCTCCTTATCTGAGAAAGTCAGATATGGAGCGTCTGGAGGCTCAGACCCGACCCTTCGACATGAAGAAGGAGTGCTTCGTTACTGACCCTGCGGTCGAGTACGTCAAAGCTTCCATTGTCAGTCGTGATGGTGACAAAGTTACTGCTCAGACTGAATTTGGAAAGGTAGACACGAAAGCTTGAGCAGGGGTGCATATTAGTGGCAGTCTACCTTTGCTTAGTGTGACAGTTAAATTGATATATGTTATTTTTCTTAGACTGTCACTGTGAAGGAGACTGATGTTCACCCTCAGAACCCGCCAAAGTTTGATAAAATTGAAGACATGGCGATGTTCACCTTCCTCCACGAGCCCGCTGTGCTGTTTAACCTCAAAGAGCGTTACGCAGCCTGGATGATCTACGTGAGATAACTTTTATACCTTCACCTTTTCTTGTGAATGAGACTCCTCAGCATCTGAAGCAACTGTCCTCCATCCCTCTCTTTACATGGCAGACTTACTCGGGACTCTTCTGTGTCACTATCAACCCCTACAAGTGGCTGCCAGTCTACAACCAAGATGTGGTCGGTGCCTACAGAGGAAAGAAGAGGAGTGAAGCTCCTCCTCATATCTTCTCCATCTCTGACAATGCCTATCAGTACATGCTGTCAGGTCAATAATCTACTTTCACATTTATGTTGTGGAAATATTCATTTCAACTTAAATACTGAAAATGTGTCACATGTCTCCCGCTCACAGACAGAGAAAACCAGTCGATCCTGATCACGTAAGTAAACCAGCCTTAAAGCTCTTCATTTGATCTTAAAGGCTCTACCTTCAACTTCCTGTCTCTGTTTTCTCAGCGGAGAATCTGGTGCTGGAAAGACTGTCAACACCAAGCGTGTCATTCAGTACTTTGCCAGCATCGCTGCTTCCCCAGGTTTGAAGAAAGATCAAGCTGCTGAGAAGAAGGTGTGTGTTGTCATCATTTCTTAGAAGGGGACAACCAGCTAGTGAATTTAAGTCACAGCTTTGTGAGGACCTTGTCAGTAATAATTGAAAGAATCCTGAAGTTGTACCTTTAATGAACAAAATCAGGGAACCCTGGAGGATCAAATCATCCAGGCTAATCCTGCTCTGGAGGCCTTTGGGAACGCCAAGACCATCAGGAATGACAACTCTTCCAGATTTGTGAGTGTGTGTAGCTGCATCGAAGCAGCCTGATAATCAACAGTGGAGTCATTACTCTTTCTAATAAGTGAACATTTGCTTTATTTTAAGGGTAAATTCATCAGAATTCATTTTGATAACCGAGGGAAACTGGCCTCTGCTGATATTGAAACTTGTAAGTAAACGCTTATGAATCAGACTTGAAGGCATCCAATATCAACTTACCAGAAACACTAATAACAGTTTTGCTTCCCAGACCTTCTGGAAAAGTCTCGTGTGACCTTTCAGCTCAAAGCTGAGAGGGACTATCACATTTTCTACCAGATCTTGTCTCAGAAAAAGCCTGAGCTTCTGGGTGAGTATCTGACATAAATTCTGTTGTTGTCAAGAGCCCTTAATAACTAAACTCTAAGTATATATTACCGGACTCCACCAACTTAATGTGCAAACATACTTGGCCCACTGTCTTCCTTTGGGAAACCTTGTGCAAAGACCCTGTGCGTTTGGATTCAACCTTCAAATTCGACAAATAAATAAACTCAGTTGTTAAAAGTTGTTTCTTCCAACTACTAATCCTAATAAAAATAAAACCATTTATGTCATTCCAAGACACAGAAAAACATACTTTATTACATCCTGCCTGGACTACTGCAACTCTCTCTATATGAGAGACAGCCAGTATTAGCCAATGAACGTGTGAATGTGGGCATTTGTATGTAATTCTTATGTAGGCTACATGTGTATATTGTCTTTCTTTTTTTCTTTGGTTCTGTTTTTTGCACTGCCTGTAAAACACGTTGGTTAGCTGAAGCTGCTTTTAAATGTGCTAAAACAAAAAAACTTGACTGTTCACAGAGCAGGATATTTGGACTAATTTTGGTCATTCCCTCTATAGAGATGTTGCTCATCACCAACAACCCCTTTGACTACGCCTTCATCTCCCAAGGAGAGACAACCGTAGCCTCCATCAATGATGCTGACGAGCTGATGGCCACTGATGTTAGCTAAATCTTCAAATACCAGTCAACAATACATGAATGAATTTATCTTTATAACGCTAGTAGTACCCTTCTGATAAATTATATCAACTTCAGGATGCCTTTGATGTGTTGGGCTTCACTCAAGAAGAGAAGAACGGCATTTACAAGCTGACTGGTGCCATCATGCACCACGGCAACATGAAGTTCAAGAACAAGCAGCGAGAGGAGCAGGCCGAGGCTGACGGCACTGAAGGTGACCGATGTTCTTTGAAACAACCAAATGCTAATCATGCTTAAAAAAACAAAAACAAAATAAGAGTAATGAGGAGTTGAAAATGACACAATTGCTCAACAGATGCGGACAAAGTCGCGTACCTGATGGGCCTGAACTCTGCTGACCTCATCAAAGGCCTCTGTCACCCGAGGGTCAAAGTAGGAAACGAGTGGGTCACCAAGGGACAAAATGTCGCTCAGGTAAGAGATGTTTCAGTTCAATTCCAGAAATAAATTCCAGTTTTTTTAACTAATCAGATTGAATGTATTTCCATCTTAGGTGTACTACGCTGTTGGTGCACTTTCTAAGTCAGTGTATGAGAAGATGTTTCTCTGGATGGTGGTCAGAATTAATAATTCTCTGGAAACCAAGCAGCCACGCCAGTACTTCATTGGCGTACTTGACATTGCTGGATTTGAAATCTTTGATGTGAGTTTCAAACAATACATACTATGAACTAAAAAGTGTGTGAAGTAGTCTTTAAATCAAGGAGAAATCCCCAAGAGTGGCCTTACTGTGGACCATTTCATTACAGTTCAACACCTTCGAGCAGCTGTGCATCAACTTCACCAATGAAAAACTGCAACAGTTTTTCAACCACCACATGTTTGTGCTGGAGCAGGAAGAGTACAAGAAAGAGGGCATTGAATGGACTTTCATTGATTTTGGTATGGACCTGCAGGCCTGTATCGACCTCATTGAAAAGGTGAGTTATGAACAATTCTTTATCAGGATTTCGAGTACATTATAGAAGTCAACTTTCCATTTTGGAACAGTGCAATGAGAACTGTCTTTAAACTCGTGTGTGTCTTTACAGCCCATGGGTATCATGTCCATCCTTGAAGAGGAGTGCATGTTCCCCAAAGCCTCAGACACCACCTTTAAAGCTAAGCTCTACGACAACCATCTGGGGAAAACAAACAACTTCCAGAAGCCCAGAGTCGTCAAAGGGAAACCAGAGGCCCATTTTGCCCTGGTCCACTACGCTGGAACTGTTGATTACAACATCGTCAACTGGCTGGTGAAGAACAAAGATCCGCTCAATGAGACAGTTGTTGGACTCTACCAGAAGTCAAATCTAAAGCTACTTGCCAACTTGTTTGCAAATTATGCTGGATCTGAAGCAGGTAAGAATGAACTGTGTGTATTGAATGAATCTTTCCAGGGGGACGTTAATCTTCTATCAAAATGAAAGCAGCTTTTTTAATGCTTATTGACGCAATATAATAAGTTGGACTTTACCAGAAGTCAACTCTAAAGCAACTTGCTACCCTCTTTAGGCTGACACATTTAGCAAAAGAATTTTCCAATATTCTTGGAAATTGAAATTAGGAAATTAAGTTTAAGCTCACCCCCTTCATGTGGTCATTTGTTGTTCATCAGTTTTCACTGCATGGTCAGGTAGACCTTGAAAACACACTTGGATAGTTTCAGTATCAAGCCTTGAGGAAGTCAACCAGATAAAAAAGACCCACTGAGAAATGTAAGCTGGTCTACCAGCACAAACACATCTAAATGGGTTTTAAAGGTCCACATGACCATGCTGTGAAAATAAAGTCATTTTATTTGTTCAAAAGAGAGTGCCTTGGAGTTTTTCTTGGTTTTTTTCTTTTCTTTCAATGACTCCTTGTTGGTTGAGGCTCAGTGGTAGTCTGTCGTCTTTTAACCAAAACCTTTAACCCCAAGGCGAGTGATTGGTATGACTGGATGAGTTAATACTGATGGATGCTTTACATAGAAGCCTCTACCATCAGTGAATTTGAATTTTCCACTTACCATTAAACCATTTTACCATTTTGGTCCAAATAGCATCTCAAACCTAAGCCCTCCTTTATGTTATACTGTATATTATTTTTCTTGCTTCTTCTACAATATTTTCTCTTTTAGCTCAAGAGTCGGGGGGGAAGGGAAAAGGTGGTGGTAGCAAGAAGAAAGGTTCATCCTTCCAAACTGTATCAGCCTTACACAGGGTAAGTTCAATACAAGTCAGTTTTTGTTCCTCATAGATTCCCTAACTGTATGTCCATGTGGTTTTTTTTGGTTGGTTGGGTTTTTTTTTTACAATTGCAAAGGAACCACTTTGGAAATGGTAATTTGCCCTTCAATGTTGTCCGATGTGATGCATTCTACAGGAGAACCTGAACAAGCTAATGACCAACCTGCGGTCCACTCACCCTCACTTTGTGCGCTGCATCATCCCCAATGAGACCAAGACTCCTGGGGCCATGGAGAACCCTCTGGTGATGCACCAGCTGCGCTGTAACGGTGTGCTGGAGGGCATCAGGATCTGCAGGAAGGGCTTCCCAAACAGGATCCTCTATGGAGATTTCAAACAGAGGTGTCCATCAGATAAACTAATGGGTGACAAATTAAATGTAAAAACAGCAAGTTTCTTTAATGACAAGTTGACTTCTCATTGATATTCAAAGACTCTGCTGTCCTGCTGGATGGACGGAAACCATTTTATATAATAAAGAGGTCAAGAGTTTTGTCAAACGAGTTGCTTCAAAAGCTTAAAAAATTAGGCCAAATTGTGTTGAGATGAGACTAAGAACAAAGCACAACTGAGTATCATAACATTCAGTGATCCTTTTTGCCACATGAGCATTAGTTATGGTTTTCAGGTAACTTTTTCCATTGATTAGTCCCCACTTAGAACAAGAAGTACCAAATTATGATAGTATGGTATACAGTAGTTTGTATATTCTGGTATTGTATAAGGTAGGAAATAACATATTTCTTCTTCATTGCAAAGATACCGCATTTTGAATCCAAGTGCAATCCCTGAGGGGCAGTTCATCGACAACAAAAAAGCTTCAGAGAAGCTTTTGGGATCCTTGGACATAGACCATAATCAGTACAAGCTGGGGCACACCAAGGTAATTGCTGCAGAATAACTTGAACAACTGTATACTTTGGAAACATAGGTTATGACTGCATATATTAGTAATAATAAAGATTTAGCCATAAACAGGTAGGTATGAGACATACTACTTAATACATGTCCAACCCATAGACTGTAAAAAAACCCTACCACGACCAAAATTGTGCTTGCAGCTGCTCATGTCATCTGTTTTTAAAAAGGTGTTCTTCAAGGCTGGGCTTCTTGGTCTGCTGGAGGAGATGCGAGACGACCGTTTAGCTCTAATCATCACCAGGCTCCAGGCAAGGTCTCGAGGTGTTCTGGCAAGAATTGAATTCCAGAAGATTGTGGAACGCAGGTAAATACACAAAAAAGAAAAAAATTATGAGTATCCAATTGATTTCAGTGACTTGGGCATACAGAGGAGCAGCGGGATGGAGGAACCAGTGCACTAAAATCAAAATGGAAAATTAGCCTTTTTAAATGGATATTTTTATTTGCAGTTGACAAAATGACAGTTCCTCTGGAACTCACTAAGCAAGGGAAACTAACTTTTCCTCATGATACAACGATACAGTATATTTTAACATATAATACTTTCAACAGTGGTCAAACATTTTGAGACACTTTGCATTCTTAATGTGTATTAAGCTGCATCGACTAACCTGTACTATATATGCACAAATAGCTGATTGTGTAAAACTGGTGAAGAGTAAATAAATACTCTTAAAGTTCCTCAACACTGAAACCCTTTATGTGTTAATGCATGCAGGGATGCACTCCTTGTGATCCAGTGGAACATCCGTGCCTTCATGGGGGTCAAGAATTGGCCCTGGATGAAGCTTTATTTCAAGATCAAACCTCTGTTGAGGTCAGCTGAGACTGAGAAAGAGATGGCCAACATGAAGGAAGAATTCCTGAAGCTGAAAGAGGCTTATGCAAAATCTGAAGCCCGCAGGAAGGAACTAGAGGAGAAAATGGTCTCTCTTCTCCAAGAGAAGAATGACCTGCAGCTCCAAGTTCAATCTGTATGTTTATAATCAGTCAGTGTTTCATCTGATATAAGAATCAAGCTGTTGCGTGACTGTTTGCCTCATCCTGTAATAGGAGCAAGATAATCTTTGTGATGCTGAAGAAAGATGTGAGGGGCTGATCAAGAGCAAGATACAGCTGGAAGCCAAAATCAAAGAACTGACAGAGAGGCTGGAGGATGAGGAGGAGATGAACTCTGAACTTACAGCGAAGAAGAGGAAGCTGGAGGATGAGTGTTCAGAGTTAAAGAAGGACATTGATGACTTAGAGTTAACTCTGGCCAAAGTGGAGAAGGAGAAGCACGCCACTGAGAACAAGGTATGACTCTTATTTAGATTTCTATAAAAGACACGAATGAGTAGCATGACAGAAACACGATTTATTTCTCAATGTAATATCACAGGTGAAGAACCTGGTGGAGGAGATGGCAGCTCTGGATGAAATCATTGCTAAGCTGACCAAAGAAAAGAAAGCGTTACAGGAAGCTCATCAGCAAACACTGGATGACCTGCAGAGTGAAGAAGACAAAGTCAACTCTCTGACCAAGGCCAAGGCCAAGCTGGAGCAGCAAGTGGATGATGTAAGAACATAATAGTTAGAGAGTTGGTTCTTGAAGAAAAACTTGTATAATTTTTATTTTTATATGTACATTAAACTGGACTACTGTAATCACAATTCGTCACAGCTTGAAGGCTCCCTTGAGCAAGAAAAGAAAATACGGATGGACCTCGAGAGAGCAAAGCGCAAGCTTGAGGGAGACCTGAAGTTAGCTCAAGAAAGTGTCATGGACCTGGAGAATGACAAGCAGCAGCTTGAGGAGAGGCTGAAAAAGTAATAAGAATACTGCACTTAATAAAAATGAATGCATTTGGAAGTTTGTATCATCAGGTACATTACTCGTGTATTAAATCCACAGGAAAGACTTTGAAATCAACCAGCTTAATAGCAAAATAGAAGATGAACAAATGATGAGCGCCCAGCTCCAGAAAAAGCTGAAGGAGTTGCAGGTAATTTGAAATAATGTGAAAAAAGAAAATGTGCTTATTCAGCATGCGTCGTTTCACATTTTACCACATTTCATTGGATATACAATATTAGAATATACTTGACTTTGTTCTAGGCTCGCATCGAGGAGCTGGAGGAAGAGCTGGAGGCCGAGCGAGCCGCTCGAGCTAAGGTGGAGAAGCAAAGAGCAGACCTGGCCAGAGAGCTGGAGGAGATCAGTGAGAGGCTGGAGGAGGCTGGTGGAGCAACATCTGCCCAGATCGAGATGAACAAGAAGAGGGAGGCAGAGTTCCTGAAGCTCCGCAGAGACCTTGAAGAGGCCACTCTGCAGCACGAAGCAACTGCTGCCACTCTCAGGAAGAAACAGGCCGACAGTGTGGCTGACCTGGGAGAGCAGATTGACAACCTGCAGAGAGTCAAACAGAAACTGGAGAAGGAGAAGAGTGAGCTCAGGCTGGAGCTGGATGATGTGGTCTCCAATATGGAACATATTGTCAAGTCAAAGGTAATATATATATATATGTATATATTAGTATTCTCTGTTTTTGTATTCATTGTTTAATTAGTACTAAGCCGTTCATGTGAATTTTATTTTCAGACTCATTTGGAAAAAATGTGCAGGTCTCTTGAAGATCAGATGAATGAATATAAAACAAAGTCTGAGGAGGGGCAGCGTGTCATCAACGACTTCACCATGCAGAAAGCAAAGCTTCAAACTGAGAATGGTGAACTTACAAGGCAGATTGAGGAAAAGGATTCCCTGGTGTCTCAACTCACCAGAGGAAAACAGTCCTACACTCAACAAGTTGAAGACCTTAAAAGACAACTGGAGGAGGAAGTGAAGGTAGCAAATCAATGGTACATCATTTTATTCAGCTGAAATGTTGGACCAAGAGAAGCATTCAGATGTTTTCCATTTCAGGCCAAGAATGCCCTGGCTCATGCAGTTCAGTCTTCTCGTCATGACTGTGACCTGCTCAGAGAGCAGTATGAAGAAGAGCAGGAGGCCAAGGCTGAACTCCAGCGCGGCATGTCCAAGGCCAACTCTGAGGTGGCTCAGTGGAGAACTAAGTATGAAACTGATGCCATCCAGAGGACCGAGGAACTGGAGGAAGCAAAGTGAGTGAAATATGTTGACTTGATCATTGACTCCGATTCTATAACAAAGAATCCTGATCCTAAGTTTGATCCCCATCCAGGAAGAAGCTGGCCCAGCGTCTGCAGGACGCCGAGGAGGCTGTGGAAGCAGTGAATGCTAAATGTTCCTCTCTGGAGAAGACCAAACACAGACTGCAGAATGAGATTGAAGATCTCATGGTGGATGTGGAGAGGTCGAATGCTGCCGCTGCTGCTCTGGACAAGAAGCAAAGAAACTTTGACAAGGTAGAATTGCTCGTCTCTCAACCAGAAGGTCAGGGGTTCAATCCTCAGATCTTGCAGCTACCTCTCTGATGTATCCTTGGGGAAGACCCACGTTGATCCCATTACTTTAGTTGGTGGTGTGTAAATCTGTATGAATTGATTATTTAATACTGTTGGACCATTAGTGTGTGAGTGAATGGAAATGTGTAGGTGTGACTTTTACCATTTGATGAACCTTAAAAATGCATTTTTCAGGTCTTGGCAGAATGGAAGCAGAAGTATGAGGAGTCTCAATGCGAGCTGGAGAGCTGTCAGAAGGAGTCCAGGGCTCTGAGCACTGAGCTCTTCAAACTGAAGAACTCCTTTGAAGAATCTCTGGAACAGCTTGAGACCATGAAGAGGGAGAATAAGAATCTGCAGGGTACGAGTCGTCCAAGTTCAAGCCAGTTTTACAAAATTAGTTTCAACTTTTGCTCATGTCAGATTTTCTTTCTCAGAGGAAATATCTGACCTCACTGAACAAATCGGTGAGGGGGGGAAGAGTATTCATGAGCTTGAGAAGATTCGAAAACAACTGGAACAAGAGAAGTCTGAGATTCAAACAGCGCTCGAGGAAGCTGAGGTACAGCATGTTCAAAGTTCTCAAGGTGGACTTTAGCAACAACAACATACTCAGTATTACTCACATCCAGTCCCTCTCTCTGTTTCAATCCTCTTTCATGAAAGGCCTCACTGGAGCATGAGGAAGGAAAGATTCTCAGAGCTCAGCTTGAGTTCAACCAGATCAAGGCTGATATTGAGCGCAAGCTAGCCGAGAAAGATGAAGAGATGGAGCAAACCAAGAGAAACCAGCAGCGCATGGTGGATACTCTGCAGAGCTCTCTTGATTCTGAGACTCGCAGCAGGAACGAGGCCCTCCGTTTGAAGAAGAAGATGGAGGGAGACCTCAATGAGATGGAGATCCAGCTTAGCCAGGCCAACAGGCAGGCGGCTGAGGCCCAGAAACAACTGAAGGCTGTTCATGCACATCTGAAGGTATGAACTATATACACAAAGAGAAATTACAGAGCTAAAGTAACTAGCTTAACAACTCAACATGCACTTACCCAGGATGCTCAGCTCCAGCTGGATGAGTCTCTGCGAACAAACGATGATCTTAAAGAGAACATTGCTATCGTTGAGAGGCGCAACAACCTGCTTCAGGCTGAAGTGGAGGAACTGAGGTCTGCTCTGGAGCAATCTGAGAGAGGACGCAAACTTGCTGAACAAGAGCTGCTGGATGTTAGTGAGAGAGTGCAGCTACTGCACTCACAGGTGAGATACAGTATTTGTGCTGATTCATACTTGAATATCATTACATGTTTAATATTTTCATAATGCAACTCCTGCCTTTTTATGAACAACCAGAACACCAGCCTGATAAACCAGAAGAAGAAGCTGGAGGCGGACACTTCCCAGCTTCAAACTGAAGTGGAGGAAGCGGTGCAGGAGTGCAGGAACGCTGAGGAAAAGGCCAAGAAGGCCATTACTGATGCTGCCATGATGGCGGAGGAGCTGAAGAAAGAACAGGATACCAGCGCCCACCTGGAGCGTATGAAGAAGAACATGGAGCAAACCATCAAAGACCTGCAGCACCGTCTGGATGAAGCTGAGCAGATCGCCTTGAAGGGAGGGAAGAAGCAGCTGCAGAAGCTCGAGGCCAGGGTGAGTATACCTTTGCACTTATTGAAATAACTAACCCAATCTAAGTTGGCTGACTTCTGCTGCGTCTGCTTCAGGTCAAGGAACTTGAAAATGAGGTTGAAAGTGAACAAAAAAAGGCCAGTGATGCTGTTAAGGGAGTGAGAAAATATGAAAGACGCATCAAGGAGCTTACCTATCAGGTAATAACGTGATGATTTGAATCTACTCTGCCAATGAAATTAGGTTCAGAATCAAAATACGATCATTACTATTTATTTTATGTTTCATGATTTAGACAGAAGAAGACCGTAAAAATCTTGCTCGACTTCAAGATTTGGTGGACAAGCTGCAGCTGAAGGTCAAATCCTACAAAAAGTCCACTGAGGAGGCTGTAAGTACACACTCAAACTCTTTGCAGTGAAAACTAAGATTTGTTTCTCAGTGAATGTATAATGTGTGGTGGGTCTGCGTTACAGGAGGAACAGGCCAACAACAATCTGACCAAGTTCCGTAAGCTGCAACACGAGTTCGATGAAGCTGAAGAGAGAGCTGACATCGCTGAGTCTCAGGTCAACAAGCTACGTGCCAAGAGCCGTGATGTGGGGTCAAAGGTCAGTTTGGTGTCAACACAAGAGTTGAAATGAAAGTAAATGATCCGAAAAACATGGTCGGATTATCTAAATTTCACTGATTGTGTTTGTGTTTTTCAGAAAGGACATGAAGAGTGAAGTTCTCTCAGATAGGATCCATTTCTGAGGCACCTGTTTCCTGGGTTACAGTGTCTCCCTAAAAGTGTTGTTTGTTCAGTAGATTAAACTTTGAGCATCTCAAACTGTTTCTTGACTTTTCATTTAATATATTAAGAAGGCCCTTGTTGGCTAGATCTCTGACTCCATGCAGTACATTTATATTAACCTGTTCTTAAAGGAGCAATCTGTAAGATATGTTGAATGAATTTACTATATCATCAGAGAAGTGCTGCCTTCTTCGACAACAATGCAGCAGCCAGTTTGTTCTCCTCCTAAGTTTAGATAGCTCTGACTCGAGAAGTTAGGAGATGTTAAGGCAACCCCACAAACCGGCGCTGAAAACCGGCATGCAAACTGGTTCAGATAGAAGTGATTGTACCCGAGCTAAAAAGCCTCTGCATGTTTCTAATAAGCTCCAGCAGCAGAAAGCTGCTCAAACTAGGATCAATGTTGGAGATGCTTTTGAAACATGGAGAGAGGTTAGAACGCAGAAAGCTTTACAGACCCATGCAGAGCTGGCTAAACACTGAAGCTACAGTGTCCACCACATGACACATCACCTGTGTGAGCATCCACTAGAGGGGGGGGGGATATGAAAGTAAATCTGACGGCACAGATTTACTTCCATAGGGGTGGTTTGAATTTAGACTGCAGTACCGATCTTTAACAGTAGGTGTCATAGTTACATATTGATCCTTTAAGTATGAGAGAAAAGTATTTAGTTTTTTCATACATTTTTGTGTCACTGATGGAAGTTTCATCATCAAAAACATCAGTTATAACTCAATCAATAAGTGACTGTGTGTTTGTCTGTGTGTGTTTTAAAATGTAGAAAACTTAAATCTCAGCATTGTCCGGTCAATAATCTGTCATTACATTTATTATAAGCCTAAATATCCAAACAAGACAAAACTGATTTGAGTTCCAGTTTTCAAGGTACAAAGTCCACTGGACAAAAAAACACAAAGAAAATGACAGAAGAAGACAAACTCTCATGATCGCAGGGGAAATGCACTTTTTATACTCCTACTACTACTAAGGGGCTGCACGTGGAAGCCAAGGTTGCTCAAGGGCACCTTGGCAGTGAGCTGGCATCTCTCCAACAACAACACCCAATTCCATGCTTTAGTCGACTGGGACTTTAACCGGCGACCCTTTGGCTTTTGAGCTACTGCGGCTTCGACCGGTTAAAGCTGTTTTATTTCTACAGTTTCAATGTGAAGTAAAGATGATTGATTTGAGCGCGGTAAAGTAAACTCCTTCCAAGGTTTATTCGGTGTGTCCTATTCAGTTGATCAGGGCTGGAGCTGATACGAGCAGTGACTGAGGGAGAGAGGCTGATCAGGTGTACGGATAGTTTAAAGTAAAAAAGAAGCTAACAGGTCTTTGGACTGAAGGACGAAGCCAGAGTACACAGAGAGAAACCACTTTAAACAGAGGAAGTGTGTCCCAGTGTTTCATGTTTGGCCTTAAAATTAAATGTCAGAGACTGATAACTAAAAAAATATTATTTAAAGTATTTCGGTAAAATGAGAAAATTGAATAAAGAAATGTTTACATTTCTTCAAGAAAAAAGTTAAAAATGAAGTCTGTTCCCCAGAGCAATGAGGCAAAATATTTTTTTTAGTTAACATGTGGGCACACAAACACAGACAGAACTGAACAACAACATGCTGTGCCCAACAAGTTATAATAAATGCTTTTGTTTCACTGTGCTAAAAATGTGAATGAATATTTTATTTATTCTGGTCACTTCACTTATCCCACATGGAACTGTTTAAACAAATTAGCTGAAAAGGATGTCATTAAATCACGTCGCAATGAGAAGCATTAACACGAGCTGCCCGCCAAACATTAATACTCCAACCAAATCCAAAACGCCCCCCAACACACTGATGCTAAACCAAATGAAGTCTTAGTTCATCGCTTCCAAACATTTCCAGACTCTCTCCTCTTCTTCTCCTCGTTTTAAAGAGATATCCAGACAAATCAAACACATTACCAAAAAGATTTAACTAAATATCAAGAATTTATTTTAAATTGCACCTTCGTCTTTAAAGTACATGTAACTCATCATTTTAATGATTTAAATGTAAAGTTAAAACTCACCTTTCTTATGAAGAGGAGGCCAGTCCATCTCAGTATGAAGCGGGTGGGTGGGGGGAGGGGGGGGGGACTCGTTTAGAAGAGGAGAAAGATACAGATGTGATGAAGATGTCGGACTGACATCAGATACTCTGGATCGCTGTATTCAGGAGAAGAGTCCTTTGAGACACACCTACAGTATCAAGAAACACATTTATATCAATTAACAAAGGTCATGGTGAGTTGTGTAAATCAAACATTGGTTAAATAATTCTAACAAACACTCACCAGAATCCATTTTCTTTCTGTCCTGGTCGTTGCGTTATGAAGAGACGAGCAGCACTCAGGACTTCCTCCCAGATCCACCGTCTGAGTATAAGTGAAAAAAACCCAAGAGAACAATCAAGTCCTGGACTGCACCAGAGCTTTACACCCCCTTAGAAGTGACCTTTCCCAATAACATAGGGCAAGTACTAACAATAGCTCCACTGGCTTCAAGCTTTAATCAGACAAGGTGCCTCACACCTTCCCTTTGGATCTCATGCTACAGTCAAAGACATAAGGACTAAGGACAGCTGGGAATGAGACCTGACATGCACGGCTGAGTGGAGCTTGGAATAGACAGAGGGATTAAATAAAGGAGATGAGAAACAAGCAGGGACAAGACCAAGTCAGACCTGAGAGAGCAGAGTCTCAATTTATTTGATTTCAAATTCAGGGTAGTGAAAGAAAAGGATGTCATGTGTAGAAACGCTGCTGCCTTTCTTTGTGATTGAACGTATTATCCCTCAGAGTTTGACACACTGAACGATGGAGATCTGGTAGTGAAATTAGAAAAGTGAAACAGTTCAATGCTTGATTTTCTAAAGTACATACAGAAATTAACTCAAAGGAAAAAAAAGTGTGTTCCTGAAACTGTTTGGAAATGAAAAGTGATAAGTACTACACGAGAATAACTTGTGTAGTACCTTCAAACAGTGTTAAAGGGAACAAAATGTTTACACACAAACTGTCTTTGTGTTAAAGGGAACACAAAGACAGTTTGTGTGTAAAGTTATGAACATATAACACAGAAGCTGTACACTTCTTGAACTTTCACATGACTTAAACTCCATATTGCACCTTTAAAATGTGGATGAACACGAGGTCATGGATGATTTTTCTTGTAATATTTGGCGTCGTGTTATCTCAGATATCAAAGCTGTTTTTCTTCTTGAGATCTCTGAAAAACAGCTCCTGAAAACCAGCCGAGATGACTGCATAAATAAGTCTAGACCTCGACAAATCAACTTGACTGTATTTGTTATCACAGGAAAACGGAGAAAAACGGCTTTAGGATTCCTCAGCCGATGTAATATTCAAAATATAGTTTTTAAATGTTCTCTCTCAGACTCTCACCTGTCGCTGCTATTCAAAAAAAAAAACAAAAAAAAACCTGTCCTGGCTTCCTGCGTCACAAGCGGTCCCTTAGCGGTTCTCTGAACCAACACCAAGCCCTGAAAGGCAGCCAGCAGGAATTTCACAAGTTATCTTTGTGCTCAAGGACG
Organism: Symphodus melops; assembly: GCF_947650265.1. Classification (NCBI taxonomy): domain Eukaryota; kingdom Metazoa; phylum Chordata; class Actinopteri; order Labriformes; family Labridae; genus Symphodus; species Symphodus melops. The sequence goes on from NC_136697.1 coordinate 4,710,012, forward strand.
AAGAGAAGGAAACAATGCTCCAGTAACAGAAGCCGGCCGCGACCACGTGCAACCGGCAACTTTTTGGACCCAAGCCTGGAGTACGAGTAAATAACTGTGACTTTGTGTCAGAGCACAAACATACATGCAATGTTTTCTTTGCATAAAAAACATATATACAGTATATATATATACAAAATTATATACAATTACCATTGCAACAGTTCAAGATTTTATTTGACTAGTAAAACGAAAAATACTAATCTGCCTACCTGGTCTCCTAAAAACTCTGGTTAGACCTCGAACATCGACCACCAACGTGACGGCAAGCTGAATGGACACTTTCTAGGTTCTAGGGTTGTGGACGAATATCTGACTATGTGAATAAATTTGTCACCCTGCCAGCAACAGAATTACTCATCAGTTCAACTGAATGTGAATGTCTTTATTAATTCGAGCCCACAACGTTTGCTTAATGTTACATCCTGTTTCTGTCATTCTAAAGACTCTTTGACTATTTCACAAACTATTATACTTCCTCGACCTTGGGCCCATTATTTATCACGATGTGTTGTTTTTATTTGAATTAGTATTCAGTACAGACTGTTTGCGTGTTTGCAGTCTGGGTTGTTGCGAATGCACTATGCTTCAACCATTAACCAATAGTGTCTGTTTGCCAGCGGTTGCTTGGTAACTTAGTCTCTCACCCGCCTCCAGATGTAAAGTCCCCCATATTACATGAACTCTATCAGAGGTTGATAGAAGAGAGTTTTTTTCAAGTGGATTTCACAGAAGTGGTGGTATTAACACCAAAGGTCCATTGGGTTAAATACAGTATGGATGTTTGATTAAAAATCAAAGAAAATCTTCACTGTGTTATCTACTTCAATACAAAAAAAGGAATCGGAGCTCCAAGTAAGACGGGTTGGACCCAGGGTGTATATCTGTGAACAGTGGTGAGTGTTAATAAAGGGATCCCACAGCTGTGACCTTGGCCTTGTCTTGCCTCTCTGTAGACGACAGCTGCAGCTCTTGATTGTCCCTCTTGAAATGTATTTCACACCCTGTCACTTGACCGACTATTGTTGAAATCAAGAACCTTGTTTGCCTGCTCGCCTCCTTTATTAGCCTGTGATACGCCAAGTGTCGATAATATGACCATCATCATGCAGCATCGTGTTCATTGATCTAAGCAACACAGGCGTCTGCAAAAAGATATGTACTATTCTGGTGCAGACACTAGTTCAGATGTAATGACCATGACTTTGTGACTTGATGTTCGGGTTTATAATCGTGCTGGATGTTTTCTACACTCTTGTGTTGTGACCTAAACAAGACAAATCTCAATTCTGAATTTCTTAACAGGTTTTTTTGAGCCACCGAGTGTAAATGTCATTTCTAATCTGCTTCATATAACGTAGTGAAGCAGGAAAGAAGAACTCAAAGGACTGACCCCCCCCCCCCCCTCCCCCCCCCATGCTGTCATGCCTCATCTGCTGTAATAGGCTGTTGTTCACAAGGTGAGCGCAACAAATAGCAACACAAGGCACTACCCAATTTGGAGAACGCTTTTTGTGATAGGAAACCTGGATGTCATCTCTCTGATATTCATCACCCATATTTGGCTGACAAACAGCCTTTATTAATGGGGGCAGACTGGTGATGCCCACTTGATCCATCATTTCACTCCAGCAGATTGACGGTCAAAGGTAAGAAAAATAACCTACAGCAGTCTGTTTGAACTTTATTTGTCTTGCTTGCACTAAATATGACATTTGGTTTTCTCTCCTGCCCACTAGTTATAAAAAGCACGCAGATCTAATTTCCATTGGAGCGACTCACCTGAGGTAAAACTCAAGACTTCATTCAAGTGAACATGCTTCTTTTATTTTTTATTTTTCATAACTTTTGGACTTCTACAACATCTAGTCCAGTTTGAATTCAAAGTGGCATCTACATGCATGTTAGCAACTAATACATGAGCTTTGTTTTCTGCCATGTGGGGAGATTATTGCTGCGTTAAAAGGACAAGAACAGCCTCAAACATTCAATATGTCCTTCATTTAAAGGACCCCTGACTGAGTTATCCATCATCTAGGAGTTTTATTGATTTACTCCTGCACTTGTTCAACAGGCAATTAGGTTTCTCTTTTTTGAAAGGATACATTATCTTCTGATATGTTCAATCTTATATGACAAAGAAGACAGTCGGTGGCTGTAAAAGACATTTTATTCTGACTGCAGGTTGAAACATGGGTGACGCTGTCATGGCAGAGTTTGGGCCCGCTGCTCCTTTTCTTCGCAAGTCAGATAAGGAGCGTCTAGAGGCCCAAACCCGCATATTTGACATGAAGAAGGAGTGCTTCGTACCCGACCCCGAGGTTGAGTATGTCAAGGCATCCATAACTAGTCGTGATGGTGACAAAGTCACTGCTCAGACTGAATTTGGAAAGGTATGACCACGTTCATGCTCTCGTTCTGTTTAGGAAGGCTTTTAAAACTCTTGAGCTCGTAAAAGAAAGTTTTTGTTCTCCTCCTGACAGACTGTCACCGTGAAGGAGATTGATGTTCACCCTCAGAACCCGCCAAAGTTTGATAAAATTGAAGACATGGCGATGTTCACCTTCCTCCACGAGCCCGCTGTGCTGTTTAACCTCAAAGAGCGTTACGCAGCCTGGATGATCTACGTGAGATAACTTTTATACCTTCACCTTTTCTTGTGAATGAGACTCCTCAGCATCTGAAGCAACTGTCCTCCATCCCTCTCTTTACATGGCAGACCTACTCGGGACTCTTCTGTGTCACTATCAACCCCTACAAGTGGCTGCCAGTCTACAACCAAGAGGTGGTCGTTGCCTACAGAGGAAAGAAGAGGAGTGAAGCTCCTCCTCATATCTTCTCCATCTCTGACAATGCCTATCAGTACATGCTGTCAGGTCAATAATCTACTTTCACATTTATGTTGTGGAAATATTCATTTCAACTTAAATACTGAAAATGTGTCACATGTCTCCCGCTCACAGACAGAGAAAACCAGTCGATCCTGATCACGTAAGTAAACCAGCCTTAAAGCTCTTCATTTGATCTTAAAGGCTCTACCTTCAACTTCCTGTCTCTGTTTTCTCAGCGGAGAATCTGGTGCTGGAAAGACTGTCAACACCAAGCGTGTCATTCAGTACTTTGCCAGCATCGCTGCTTCCCCAGGTTTGAAGAAAGATCAAGCTGCTGAGAAGAAGGTGTGTGTTGTCATCATTTTTTAGAAGGGGACAACCAGCTAGTGAATTTAAGTCACAGCTTTGTGAGGACCTTGTCAGTAATAATTGAAAGAATCCTGAAGTTGTACCTTTAATGAACAAAATCAGGGAACCCTGGAGGATCAAATCATCCAGGCTAATCCTGCTCTGGAGGCCTTTGGGAACGCCAAGACCATCAGGAATGACAACTCTTCCAGATTTGTGAGTGTGTGTAGCTGCATCGAAGCAGCCTGATAATAAACAGTGGAGTCATTACTCTTTCTAATAAGTGAACATTTGCTTTATTTTAAGGGTAAATTCATTAGAATTCATTTTGATAACCGAGGGAAACTGGCCTCTGCTGATATTGAAACTTGTAAGTAAAACAAATCCATGCATACTGTATTTTTACGTGCGTATATATCATTATATTATCACTTTTACAGACCTTCTGGAAAAGTCTCGAGTGACCTATCAGCTCAAAGCTGAGAGGGACTATCACATTTTCTACCAGATCTTGTCTCAGCAAAAGCCTGAGCTTCTGGGTGAGTATACACTGTATAACATTATAGCTACAGTTGTGGTCAAAAGTTTACATACACTTTGTAAAGAACAAATTGTCATGGCTGTCTTGAGTTTCCAATAATTTCTACAACTCTTGTTTTTCTGTGAGTAATTGGAACACATGCTTCTTAGTCACAAAAAAAGTTTGCTTTTCTTCTGAATTTATTATGTATCAACTAAAAATGAGACCAAATCTGCTGGATCAAAATATACATACAGCAACATGAATCAGTAATTTTGGCTGATTTAGAAAGTTGTGTCAATGAAATTAGCTTAATAGCAATGCCTCTTTTTGTGAGTGATTATGAATGATTACAGCTGGTGACTTCTCCAAGCCCATTTAAATAGGGCTCATTTGATACAATCATAAGACCTGCCCACAAACACTACAATGGGCAATGGGATCTGAAAAAGCAAATCATTGACTTGAATGATTTAGTGGTCGTAGTATTATGCTCTGTGGCTGTTTTGTTGCCGATATGCCGAACATTTTTTCAGGATAACCTAAAATCATCAGCCTGAAGGTTGGGTCTTGGGCCCAGTTGGGTGCTCTAACAGGACAATGACCACAAAGACACATCAAAAGTGGTAATGGATGTATAAATCAGGATCGAATTGAGGTTTTAGAAAGGCCTTCCCAAAGTCCTGACTTAAACCCCATTGATAACATGTGAACAATGCTAAAGGAACAAGTACATGTCAGAAATCCAACTAATTTAGTTGAACTGCACCATAACTGTCAAGACAGGTGGTCAAAGGTTCCACCAGAAGCTTGTGGACGGCTACCAAAAGCGTCTAATTGAAGCCAAAATGGCCAAGTGACAAGCTACCAAATATTAGCATCAGTATGTAGCATCAGTATGTAGCATCAGTATGTATATTTTTGACCCAGCAGATTTGGTCTAATTTTCAGTTGATCCATAATAAATTCATAAACGAACCAAACTTCATTAATGTTTGTAAAGTATGTGTTCCAATCACAGAAAAACAAGAGAAACTCAAGACAGCCATGACATTACGTTCTTTACAAGTGTATATAAACTTTTGATCACAACTGTATATCTCTAATGTATTGTACCACAAAATAAACGTTTTCTATTTTCTAAACATCTTTTCAGAGATGTTGCTCATCACCAACAACCCCTATGACTACGCCTTCATCTCCCAGGGAGAGACGACCGTGGCCTCCATCAATGATTCTGAGGAGCTGATGGCCACTGATGTGAGTTGAAGTTTTTTTCAGTCACGATCACTAATGGTTATTAAGGAACACCCAGGAATCATTTTTTAACATCTTCAGGATGCCTTCGACGTGCTGGGCTTCACTCAAGAAGAGAAGAACAGCATTTACAAGCTGACTGGAGCCATCATGCATTATGGAAACATGAAGTTTAAACAGAAGCAGCGAGAGGAGCAGGCCGAGGCTGACGGCACTGAAGGTGAGATGTTTGTTTTGAGATAATCACTATTACTGCCGTTGGTGGTTTTTGCACAGTTTTTCTAACTTCTGTATATTGTCTCTTTAACAGTTGCGGACAAAGTCGCGTACCTGATGGGCCTGAACTCTGCTGACCTCATCAAAGGTCTCTGTCACCCGAGGGTCAAAGTAGGAAATGAGTGGGTCACCAAGGGACAAAATGTTGCTCAGGTAATGACCCGAAATAAACATTTAGTCTTAAATCCACATGTAGTGCTAAAGATGTTTCTTTTCCTCCCAAGGTGTACTACGCTATCGGAGCACTGGCTAAGTCAGTGTACGAGAAGATGTTTCTCTGGATGGTGGTGAGGATCAACCAATCCCTGGACACCAAGCAGCCACGCCAGTACTTCATTGGTGTACTGGATATCGCTGGATTTGAGATCTTTGATGTGAGCGGCACATTTGATTCATTTTATCCAACCCATCATTTTGACTTTAATTCATGTAAGACATCACTTTGTTGTTTTTGCCTTAAATTACAGTTCAACACCTTCGAGCAGATGTGCATCAACTTCACCAATGAAAAACTGCAACAGTTTTTCAATCACCACATGTTTGTGCTGGAGCAGGAAGAGTACAAGAAAGAGGGCATTGAATGGGAGTTCATTGACTTTGGCATGGACCTGCAGGCCTGTATCGACCTCATTGAAAAGGTGAGATCTTTTAGTTCACCCAGGCCAATAAGTACAATTTGTTCTTCACAGATTTCACCCTTGGGTATTGTAGTACTTTTTTTTTTTTTTTTACCCAGAAACCCTTTATTTACTTTATTTGCTTTTTCGCCGCTTTCTTTACTAATTATTTTCCCTCAGCCCATGGGTATCATGTCCATCCTTGAAGAGGAGTGCATGTTCCCCAAAGCCTCAGATGCAACCTTTAAAGCTAAGCTCTACGACAACCATCTGGGGAAATCCAACAACTTCCAGAAGCCCAGAGTCATCAAAGGGAAACCAGAGGCCCATTTCTCCCTGGTTCATTACGCTGGAACTGTTGATTACAACATCAACAACTGGTTGGTGAAGAACAAAGATCCGCTCAATGAGACAGTGGTTGGTCTTTTCCAAAAATCAAACCTCAAGCTTTTAGCCTTGCTCTTTGCTGGATATGCAGGATCTGATTCTGGTACGTTGACACAAAGACTATCCACTAAAGGACAACACAATCTTAGTCAACATATTGATGATGCAGGTTGTTATAATGTAAAGTTTTTGAATAATTGTCTGTTGACTTTCTTATTTTGTTGTGCTTTTTATTCAGTCCAAGAGTCTGGTGGAAAAGGGAAAGGTAGCAAAAAGAAGGGTTCCTCTTTCCAAACTGTTTCGGCTTTGCACAGGGTAAGATAACAAGTCTTATTCATAAACATGTTTCAAATAATGGAGTCTACAATCTAAGTTTTGTCATAAACTCTGAACTCTGACCAAAGGCTATTCCTGGATAGGACACCATCCCGGTCAGATGGACCCAGAAATGGCAGGAAAATAAAGTCTGAAACTCTGATGACAATTTTGATTTTAATACCACTGCTTATTGTGTTTGTCATGACCACAGTATCAAGTAAAGAGCGGAGATGAACAGACTAGCAAACAGAAAACCTGATGGAGCAGTTTCATGTGCACAGAGATTGCAGGTTACAAGTTATAAATATCACCATTGCAAGTGAATTTAACTGCTTCTGTCTCACATGGGCTCGCCCTGACTTCATGCTTTATTAGAGCAATCCATTTGATTGGCAGGAAAACCTCTGGGTGAAGTTGGACTGAAAAATGTGCCTCAGGATGTTTGTGTTCACATATTCAGCTCTAACCAAAAATGATGTTTTAAAGGGTTGTCTTGCACATGTGAACAGGGATGATGTCTATTGAACAATATTGGCTCGTCTTAAATGAAGTAAAAGCAAATCCAAAAGGAAAAAGTATCCTAAATATGTCTGTATTGCTTGTAGGAGAACCTGAACAAGCTGATGACCAACCTGCGGTCCACTCACCCTCACTTTGTGCGCTGCATCATCCCCAATGAGACCAAGACTCCTGGGGCCATGGAGAACCCTCTGGTGATGCACCAGCTGCGCTGTAACGGTGTGCTGGAGGGCATCAGGATCTGCAGGAAGGGCTTCCCAAACAGGATCCTCTATGGAGATTTCAAACAGAGGTTTGCTTATGCCATTCAATCACACACAATTCCATTTACCATTGAACCCATACAGAATAGTTGCAGTGACTTCTAAGATATTTCAAGAGTATGCACTGATTGTCAATATTTTGGATCTTTGTCAAAAGGTACCGAATTTTAAACCCCAATGCCATTCCTGAAGGGCAGTTCATTGACAACAAAAAAGCTGCTGAGAAACTGTTGGGTTCTCTTGATATTGACCACAACCAGTACAAACTGGGACACACCAAGGTAAGAGTTTAAAATGCTGATAAAGGTAGGTTCATTTAGCACAAAGATTTGTCATTACTGACCATCAAATCTACCAATACAAAAAAGGTGTTCTTCAAAGCGGGACTGCTAGGTCTGCTGGAGGAGATGCGAGATGACCGACTAGCATTAATTATCACCGGCATCCAAGCTCGCTCACGAGGTCTTCTGGCAAGAATTGAATTCCAGAAGATTGTTGAACGCAGGTACTTGCTTCTGAAACAACCACATTATGTAAATCAGGTCAAGCCAAGTCACAGTAGTTTTTCTCCATATAGCTCTATGACAACAAACAGGGGGGGAAATGGATTTTAAAAAACAAAAAGTTTTCCATTCTGTCATGACTGTCTTTCTCTCCTGCAGCATACTGTCATACAAATGTGATCTGTTGTCTGCAGGGATGCACTCCTCGTGATCCAGTGGAACATCCGTGCCTTCATGGGGGTCAAGAATTGGCCCTGGATGAAGCTTTATTTCAAGATCAAACCTCTGTTGAGGTCAGCTGAGACTGAGAAAGAGATGGCCAACATGAAGGAAGAATTCCTCAAGCTGAAAGAGGCTTATGCAAAATCTGAAGCCCGCAGGAAGGAACTAGAGGAGAAAATGGTCTCTCTTCTCCAAGAGAAGAATGACCTGCAGCTCCAAGTTCAATCTGTATGTTTATAATCAGTCAGTATTTCACGTGATATAAGAATCAAGCTGTTGCGTGACTGTTTGCCTCATCCTGTAATAGGAGCAAGATAATCTTTGTGATGCTGAAGAAAGATGTGAGGGGCTGATCAAGAGCAAGATACAGCTGGAAGCCAAAATCAAAGAACTGACAGAGAGGCTGGAGGATGAGGAGGAGATGAGCTCTGAACTTACAGCGAAGAAGAGGAAGCTGGAGGATGAGTGTTCAGAGTTAAAGAAGGACATTGATGACTTAGAGTTAACTCTGGCCAAAGTGGAGAAGGAGAAGCACGCCACTGAGAACAAGGTATCATAAACTCTTATTCCTATGAAATGACTATGTGAGTTCTGAGTAATATTCAAACTGAAGTCCTTGATAATATTGGCCATAGGTTAAAAACCTGACTGAGGAGATGGCAGCTTTGGATGAAATCATTGCTAAGCTGACCAAAGAAAAGAAAGCGTTACAGGAAGCTCATCAGCAAACACTGGATGACCTGCAGAGTGAAGAAGACAAAGTCAACTCTCTGACCAAGGCCAAGACCAAGCTGGAGCAGCAAGTGGATGATGTACGAAATCCAAACTTCAGGTGGATTTGAATTTGACAGTAGTAGACAAATCCTTGACATTTTTACATCCCACAGCTTGAAGGATCTCTGGAGCAAGAGAAGAAAGTGCGTATGGACCTTGAGAGAGCAAAGAGGAAGTTGGAGGGAGACTTAAAGTTGAGCCAGGAGACTGTCATGGATCTGGAGAATGACAAGCAACAACTGGAGGAGCGTCTGAAAAAGTAAGGGCAAAAGAAAGCCACCTCTAAAAAAGGGGAATATTTGTTTTGTGAAATGATTAATATCAATTTTTTCCCTCAGGAAAGATTTTGAAGTCAGCCAGCTCCTTAACAAAATTGAGGATGAACAGGCAATGAGTGCACAGCTCCAGAAAAAAATAAAGGAGTTGCAGGTAATAATACGTGAATATTTCATGTTAAGATCACAACTTGCGTCTTTGAAATTTGTACAAAGCTTTCCATTGATTATTCTTCTAGGCTCGCATTGAGGAGCTGGAGGAAGAGCTGGAGGCCGAGCGAGCCGCTCGAGCTAAGGTGGAGAAGCAAAGAGCAGACCTGGCCAGAGAGCTGGAGGAGATCAGTGAGAGGCTGGAGGAGGCTGGTGGAGCAACATCTGCCCAGATCGAGATGAACAAGAAGAGGGAGGCAGAGTTCCTGAAGCTCCGCAGAGACCTTGAAGAGGCCACTCTGCAGCACGAAGCAACTGCTGCCACTCTCAGGAAGAAACAGGCCGACAGTGTGGCTGACCTGGGAGAGCAGATTGACAACCTGCAGAGAGTCAAACAGAAACTGGAGAAGGAGAAGAGTGAGCTCAGGCTGGAGCTGGATGATGTGGTCTCCAATATGGAACATATTGTCAAGTCAAAGGTAATATATATATATGTATATATTAGTATTCTCTGTTTTTGTATTCATTGTTTAATTAGTACTAAGCCGTTCATGTGAATTTTATTTTCAGACTCATTTGGAAAAAATGTGCAGGTCTCTTGAAGATCAGATGAATGAATATAAAACAAAGTCTGAGGAGGGGCAGCGTGTCATCAACGACTTCACCATGCAGAAAGCAAAGCTTCAAACTGAGAATGGTGAACTTACAAGGCAGATTGAGGAAAAGGATTCCCTGGTGTCTCAACTCACCAGAGGAAAACAGTCCTACACTCAACAAGTTGAAGACCTTAAAAGACAACTGGAGGAGGAAGTGAAGGTAGCAAATCAATGGTACATCATTTTATTCAGCTGAAATGTTGGACCAAGAGAAGCATTCAGATGTTTTCCATTTCAGGCCAAGAATGCCCTGGCTCATGCAGTTCAGTCTTCTCGTCATGACTGTGACCTGCTCAGAGAGCAGTATGAAGAAGAGCAGGAGGCCAAGGCTGAACTCCAGCGCGGCATGTCCAAGGCCAACTCTGAGGTGGCTCAGTGGAGGACTAAGTATGAAACTGATGCCATCCAGAGGACCGAGGAACTGGAGGAAGCAAAGTGAGTGAAATATGTTGACTTGATCATTGACTCCGATTCTATAACAAAGAATCCTGATCCTAAGTTTGATCCCCATCCAGGAAGAAGCTGGCCCAGCGTCTGCAGGATGCCGAGGAGGCTGTGGAAGCAGTGAATGCTAAATGTTCCTCTCTGGAGAAGACCAAACACAGACTGCAGAATGAGATTGAAGATCTCATGGTGGATGTGGAGAGGTCGAATGCTGCCGCTGCTGCTCTGGACAAGAAGCAAAGAAACTTTGACAAGGTTGGATTTTAAATATACTAATTTTAATAAACTACGATGATAGAGGTGCCAGCTGTCTCTCATTAGGAGAGTCAGCTTCAACCAGAAGATTGGGGGTCAGAAGACTAGAGAAGTGCTCTCCAAGCTCAAGTCCATCTACCATTCAATGAACCTTAAACGTTCACTTTACAGGTCTTGGCAGAATGGAAGCAGAAGTATGAGGAGTCCCAAACAGAGCTTGAGAGCTCCCAGAAGGAGGCCAGGTCTTTGAGCACTGAGCTCTTCAAACTGAAGAACTCCTTTGAAGAATCTCTGGAACAGCTTGAGACCATGAAGAGGGAGAATAAGAATCTGCAGGGTAAGAGTCGTCCCATGGTCACCCCATGGTTTCCATCTCAGAACCCATCTGAACTCAAGATCGACGATATGTGTCCCTGGGAACGGATGCTTATTTCTCAGTCATTTAAGCCCCGTTTCCACACAGCAGTCCGGTACGGATCAGTACAGTTTAAAGGGCCCTCAGATTAAGCCCGATCCCGTTTGTGTTTCCACAGCCACCCATGCCCTCTTTGGTAGGCGGTGTGTAAGCCGGATGACGATAGCCGCTACGTAAATAGCGTCATATTATAGCAGTTAACAGCTAACCGCTAACTACTAAATTCAACAAAGGAGAAAAACGCTACACAAACGAAACCAACAACGGAAGACATCCAGCAGTTCATCGACTCTGTCACTGACATGTGACTCTTTATAATAAAAACTCAATCAAGCTTTGTTTCAGAGAAGGCTGTGTGCCACGAGGAGAAATACAGATGTAAACAATCGGCTGCGTGTTACAGTCAATGGTTTAAACACGGCGAAGTTTTGTTTGTCACACGGGAAGTGACGATTCTTTCGACCAATCAGTGGACTGCAGTGTTTGGCGCCGCCTTTTCGGGATGGCTCGATATTCTTGGCACCCCAATGGAAGGGTTCCAAAAAGTAAGATGGTGCGGATCGGTTATTTGGGAATCTTTCCCGGGATTAGTCTATGGAAACACCGCAAAATGTGCGCCATACTGAGACAAACTGATCCGATCCGAACCGCTCGGTGGAAACGGGGCTTTAGATGACGCCAGATGACGCTACCTCCAACATTCATGTCTTCAACACTAACACCTTCATGTATAGGTCCATAATATCCTGGAGTTACCACTGTGCAAGGGATGTTTTTTTCTGGGGATGTTCTTGCAAATAGCAGGAATTAAATTTGCTGAGGGAACCTGACTGCTGATTGGTTGTTGTAACAGAGTGGCAAACATATTTTTGGCTCAAAATAAAATTGTTGATCTGTAATTGATTGTCAGCTGGACTTTGTTGTAGAAAAATGTTTAAAGAGACATATTAGTCTATGGCGCAGATGGGTGTTAGCATGTTCAAGAGTGCTGATAAGTAGTTGGTAAATAAAGCTTGGATTACAAATGTACTACAAGTGGAAACAAGAAAACTTTGAGAAAATCCAAACCACCCTGTCCTGATTCTGTCAATAGAGATTAAACCATTTTAAGCTTCTTTTGTAGATACATTCAAATGACAATGTCACTGATTTCTAACACTTTCCTTTCTCAGAGGAAATATCTGACCTCACTGAACAAATCGGTGAGGGGGGGAAGAGTATTCATGAGCTTGAGAAGATTCGAAAACAACTGGAACAAGAGAAGTCTGAGATTCAAACAGCGCTCGAGGAAGCTGAGGTACAGCATGTTCAAAGTTCTCAAGGTGGACTTTAGCAACAACAACATACTCAGTATTACTCACATCCAGTCCCTCTCTCTGTTTCAATCCTCTTTCATGAAAGGCCTCACTGGAGCATGAGGAAGGAAAGATTCTCAGAGCTCAGCTTGAGTTCAACCAGATCAAGGCTGATATTGAGCGCAAGCTAGCCGAGAAAGATGAAGAGATGGAGCAAACCAAGAGAAACCAGCAGCGCATGGTGGATACTCTGCAGAGCTCTCTTGATTCTGAGACTCGCAGCAGGAACGAGGCCCTCCGTTTGAAGAAGAAGATGGAGGGAGACCTCAATGAGATGGAGATCCAGCTTAGCCAGGCCAACAGGCAGGCGGCTGAGGCCCAGAAACAACTGAAGGCTGTTCATGCACATCTGAAGGTATGAACTATATACACAAAGAGAAATTACAGAGCTAAAGTAACTAGCTTAACAACTCAACATGCACTTACCCAGGATGCCCAGCTCCAGCTGGATGAGTCTCTGCGAACAAACGATGATCTTAAAGAGAACATTGCTATCGTTGAGAGGCGCAACAACCTGCTTCAGGCTGAAGTGGAGGAACTGAGGTCTGCTCTGGAGCAAACTGAGAGAGGACGCAAACTTGCTGAACAAGAGCTGCTGGATGTTAGTGAGAGAGTGCAGCTACTGCACTCACAGGTGAGATACAGTCACGACACCATGCACTATTTGCACCACGCACTTTATTGTTGACAATTTATCAAGCAGTTCCAAAATCAAATGTCTATGCAACTAGAACACCAGTCTTCTAAACCAAAAGAAGAAGCTGGAGGCAGACACCTCCCAGCTTCAAACTGAAGTGGAGGAAGCAGTGCAGGAGTGCAGGAACGCTGAGGAAAAGGCCAAGAAGGCCATTACTGATGCTGCCATGATGGCGGAGGAGCTGAAGAAAGAACAGGATACCAGCGCCCACCTGGAGCGTATGAAGAAGAACATGGAGCAAACCATCAAAGACCTGCAGCACCGTCTGGATGAAGCTGAGCAGATCGCCTTGAAGGGAGGGAAGAAGCAGCTGCAGAAGCTCGAGGCCAGGGTGAGTCCCATTATTGTTCAAGAAAATGACTTAAAAGTAGCATTTATGAAAATAAATCCTCAAGATCTGTTCATATTAAAGTGTTTGTTTTGATCTTTCCTCAACAGATCAGAGAACTAGAAATTGAGTTAGAGGCTGAGCAGAGAAAATCAAGCGAATCTGTCAAAGGAGTACGAAAGTATGAGAGAAGAATCAAAGAGTTGACCTATCAGGCAAGTTTGACCCTTTTTTTTTGTTTTTTCCTTACAGAATGTTTTCTCTGTTTGTTTGCTTTACTATCTTAAACGATTGTTTTTTTGTTTTGTTTGCTTTTACAGACAGAAGAAGATCGTAAGAATCTGGCCCGTCTGCAAGATCTGGTAGACAAACTCCAGCTGAAGGTCAAATCGTACAAAAAGTCTGCAGAGGACGCTGTAAGAAGTCTTTTTGTTCCTAAAACAATTTAATAGAGAATCAACTTATAAAAGCACCTGTGCATATTTAATACTATGGCAATCAGCTGACATAATAAAAATAAAGACGTGATGTTAGGCCTGTTTTAGACGCTTCTAAGTGCAAGCAGCACTGTGATGCAGAATTACGTTCCTTTCGGCTTCTTTGGACTGGGAACGTCAAATCACAATTGAAGCTCATTTTGGGGGAAATGGTCACAACAGTATATTTATACTGTCCGGGCAACACCAACTTAATGGACCAAATCAAAATATCATCCACTGTGATTCGAAACATGCCTCACAGATGTTCAAATCATTCAACAGGAGGAACAGGCCAACAACAATCTCACCAAGTTCCGTAAGCTTCAACACGAGTTTGATGAAGCTGAAGAGAGAGCCGACATCGCCGAGTCTCAGGTCAACAAGTTACGTGCCAAGAGCCGTGATGTGGGGTCAAAGGTATGTCAGGGGCATCAACCCTTATTGTGTGGGGAACACTGAATGGGCAGTCAGTTTCTGACTAATGCATTGGTCAATTCATGATATAGAATTATTGATGGAATCTTATAATGCATAAAATACCTTTAAAATATCAATGAACTATGTTTCTTGTTCTTCTCTTGTTTCAGAAAGGACATGTTGAAGAATGAAAGTCATGGGATCTAAGGAGTTTCTGAGGCACCTGACGTCTCAAGTGTCTCCCTAAGCATGTTGTTTGTTCAGTAGAATAAAGTCGAGCTGCATCTCAAACAGTGTCGTGGAGTTTTGTTGACCTTCACCCTATGGGATGACCCCTTATAGTCAAATATTTGGCAATTGCTTTAATAGAGCCTCAGTGGACTGCCGGCCTCCCAGTGGAGCGCAAGGATCACTCCATTCCAGCTTAATGGGGGTGATTAAAGTCTAATTTGATATGGATTCACCTGAATTCTTTAAATCATTCATGGCTCAAAGCCTATCTCAGAGTTCAAGGATATAATTTGGACAACTTAGAATGGCACACATTTGAAAAAAAATATATGCATCTAGTGAAAATGTGCCATTAAACTATGAATACACCGTGTTTGGAAACAGCTCTATTCTGAAGTGTAAGGATCATTTGGTTTGCATCCATTTTGGTGCCTGTGTGGGCAAAGTGATGTCACTTGCTGGTCGCTGATCTGGTCCTGGATTTACATATAATTTAAAGGTGACATAATGCAAAATTCACAACATTATGTAGTTCTACAAACCCCCTAACCATCACGAGAAGAGTCCAGCCTCTCCCTCTTCTGCCTGCTCCACTTTTCAGATAATGTGTGCTCAAACAGGCCGTTTGGAGATTCTCGCTTCATGACATCACAAAGTGCAGTAGCCCCTCCCACAGGTGGGTGACACTCCCACAGCTAGGTGTTTGTTCTGCCCTCTGAGTCCGTCTTCTCAATATAGACTCAGACAATGAGACATGGAGCGAGAAAGCAGCGAGCCCTTCCAGAGAGGGCGTGGTCAGACACAGCTCATTTACATATTTAAAGCCACAGACACAAAAACAGCCTGTTCTGAGCAGGGCTGAAATAAAGGGGTTTATAGACATGATCAAATACAGGATCAGAGTGAATTTAGAACAAGAAACTTTGTTCTGTCTCCGACTGCTCCAATGACAAACTCATGCTTGCTAAAGGTTCCTAGGTATGTACTGAAAGTGCATCAACCGGCAGTGGAGGAATACAGACGCTATTTTGGCTGCATTTGGAGCAGAAGCAGTTTAATGCAAATTTGCGACAATAAAGGGGTTAAAGAAACAGTAACATTATTGTTACTATTTTTGTGTTGCACCTCTGAATACTCACCCAGTATTACTGATGTGGTTATGAGTGTACACTGTGGTGACACACATCCCAAAGTAAACCAGTAAGTCAACACTGAGGGATGAAAACTTAAACCACTAGAGGTCAGCAGAGTCTTGAGTTCATTATAGATGCTGACCACCAACACAGTAACAGCTGCCTGTGATGTTATAAGCTATATTATATAACAGGTAAATCAACATTGGGCTGAGCTGCTTAAATCAGGTTTTGCTGTTAAGTTCTTAAAGATGATAATTCAGATAATTCATGACGTGATTGTAATTAACGCATAGGTCATTCCTATGAGTGATTTTAGCTGCACGGACCAAAAAAGCCTTCTGATACATGTCACAAAAATTTAAATGAATAAGAATTATCTAAATGCCAACTAAAATAAAGATTTATTCTGGTATAAATCCACCACAGAACATTTTGTGTTTTGTGTTTGATCATGAACTCTAACAAAGATACATTTTATGATAACTGACCCCATATGGACTTGTTGCATAAAAGACAAAGAAAACATTATTTGACATAAATCAGAACTTATTTCATAATTTTATCAGTTAAAAAAGGCTCTCTTGTTGGGTGAATGGGTCATTTCATCATGTGTGTCACTTCACAGTAATGGCCTGTGGTTGGTTGGAAAAGAAAAGAAATGCTGAACGTTAATCTCAGCTGTCCTGCTCCCCATCACGCTCTCCACCAGTCTCCACTGTAGTAGTTTTACTCTTTCTACATCATCAGCAATGCAGATTTCATTCTTAATTAGATTTGGTTACTAGTGAACATCAAATTAGTACTCATTAAGTCGAAGGACGTGTGCCTGTGTTGACATTTGACGGACACTGGACGGGAGTGGCTTCCATTCATGCACTGCAAAGATGTAAATCTTAAAAGTGTATCAGTCTCAATCCCAGTGAAAAACTATAAAAAAATATTAGCAACAGAAAGAACCCACACAAACACCTCATTTTAAGATATTATTACTATCAATTAAAAAGTGAATGAGTAAAACTGGCTGACAGAGCAGTAAACAAAAGTTTCTTGTTAAGTTTCTTTTAATGGGCTGAACTACCGGTAGGTCTTATTTAGTCAAGTTTATTGAAATATAAAGGAATCCAAAGCCCTACCTTTTTGTCCTTTTTATTCTCTGTGATGTTCAATGTTTGTCCCTCCTCAACAGAAGAGCCTGCTCGTGTACAGGTCTCATTGTCCCCCAGCTCTGACTGCAGACACACTGACCACTAACTTCACTGTCTGAATGGAGACCAGCAGAAAGGACAAGACAAGACAAGGACACACGAAGGCATGATCTGATTCTTAACACCTCCTCAAGTGACCTTCAGTAAATAACAAGCAATCTAACAATAGCCACTTCATGTGAACACACAGCCGTCTCTGATTTCAAACTTAAGAGAGACAAGGTGGCGCACACCTTCCCTTATGTGTGCATGTGATGCAGAAGGCCCAGATACAAGGACTAATGGACAGCTGAGAATGGGACCTTTGACTGAGGGCTGATTGCTCAACTAATGCTTCGAATAGATGAGAGCTAAGAAAAGGAGTCCAGAGTTCTCTGCTATGAAGGCACACAGCAGCACTGGTTACTGTATGAAGGACAGACTGAAGGCCTTCTTACTGTTATCGTAGCCAAGCAAGGATCACTGATAGGAAAACGGTACATCCAGGCCTTCATAGCTCATTAATGCTCATTGAGGCGGTTGTGGCTCAGTTCGAAGAGTCGTCTTCTCACAACAGGAAGTAATTGCACTTTGGCCGTGGTGTGTGAATGTGTATGAATGAGATGCCTTACATCCAGGGGGTCTAGGGGGGGTCTGAGATTGACACTTGAGCCCCCCTGAAAACCTCAAAAAAGCAACATGTTGGGGGGTCTCTGATTGGTCTCTGGTTGACTTTATCACTGGACATTAACTCTTTAAAATGTCCAGTATCAGCGCCGTGCAGCCAAGTATAAGTGTGTGTGTCATTGAAATGATCCCTCCAGTCCACATGACTGACTAACACTTGGAAAGTTAATATAAAGATTGGATCATGATTGTTTTTCAGAAAATGAACAAAATGATGCATCAAAACTGATCAGAATGCAGGAAAACGAACGTTAGGTGTCCTGGTTACATCTAACAGTGTGTGAATGTGTCGGAGTGACCTGCGGAGTAAAAGAGCTTTGAGTCATCAGACAACTAGAAAAGCGCCACACAGTACAAGCTAAAGTGCATTTGCCATTGATTTAATAGAGTTTCTTGTACGTGTGAAACTATTTGACAATAAACCTGATTGTGAATCTCGCGCATGTTTTCTTCCATATCTGATGAGTTCAATGATAATCTTAAAATCATTGCTCGAGAATCATTTATTATCAGACACCAGAGCTGTTGTCCTTTTTTCACAAGTACTTTATCTGTATGGGAATGAGCTCTGAGCCTGATGACTTTCTATTAATAATCTAAACATTTAAAACGGTAAGACTGGGAGAAAAACCCGTGAAGGGGCAGATCTTCAGGTTCTGTTAATTCAATGGACATTCATTTTAAAATGAGGGTCTTTAATAACTGCATATTAAGTGTCTCCCACTCTGCCTCGTAATACAGTCTGATATCTATCTTGATTCATAGGCAAAGATCTGATTCATTAAAATGCTGTAGTCTATTCTATAAGTCTATAAGTCTATGAGTCTATTCTTATTGATTATGGTCAAGTTGCTGGTTATCTTTTCTTTAAAGCAGGTAGTCGTGGTCAGAGAGCACACACTCGCCTCCCTGCTTGCAGACCGCCTGACCAACACGTGTTTGTACATTATGATGTACATTCATACTCAAACACTCACCAGCTCACTCGCTGTCTTCCATTTTAACAACTCCATTATAACATCCATCTTTCGGCACGTACTCCTGAACCAGGTCGTGACAAGCCAAATCTAGCAGGTGCATGGATCCTTCTCACCTCAAAGACATGAGTGATTATAAATAGTTTGACCTTAAGGCTATTGTCTAGTGAGAAATATACCGTGTGTTACCAGAACCTCACTGTGAATCAATGGAGAGGAAGTAGCGAGGATAAACTCAAAGAGTAATGTTTCTATGTGGAATAAATGTGAAAGGTCACTTCCATGGTGCTGACCTTTCCTCCTGCTTGTTGGTCCTTAGACGAATCAAAAGATGTCACAAAAATCTCAAAGCTATAGTTCCTGCCAGAAAAAAACAAACAAAAAACGTTTGTTTAGACTTTGTCCGAAACTCAGAGAAACTCATCACAAGCTACTGAAGAAAAACACAAAAAAATATTTTTTCCATGCGAGGCTGACTTGATTTACAGCAGCATATTTGTTGTCTGTTTTAGGTGGTTGTGCAGTGAATCATTTTCTGTCTTTGGCTTAAAAACCTGTCGCTGCTCATCTTCATATAAGAAAAAAAAACAACGTAGCTCCTCTGCCATGCATCATAAGCTGTCCCCAAACTGTCCTCAAGCTGTCCCCAAACTGTCTCCTAAATCATCCGAGCTGTGAAGACAGCAAGCATTTCACAGGTTATCTTTGTGCTCAAGAATTAAACGCCACGCCACAAGGCACACACAAGGGTCGACGCAAATTACAACTGGCCTGCAGATACAGCACATACCGCTGAGCTAATGACGCTATGTTGCATCATACTGTGCATGTTTACTAATTAGCACACAAAAAATCTATTAAATCACATCAGTTTAACTTTACTTTTAAACACTAAACTTGTCTAAAGAGCTCAAATTTAAAAACAATTATTTCACATTTTTAGACATTAAAAAAAAAAGCTTTTTGGAGAGAATGTCAGACCGGGACATTTTCATCTCTCAGTGTAACTTCAGTGCCTTCTCCTGACACAGGGTGGCACCTCTCACGTCCCTGTCGTTTGTTTCATTCCAGTTATCCAGAGATGTTTGGGCTTCATTTTTATCATGGCACCATGAGTTCATCAATATCTGCCGAGGCCTCTGGCAGGCTGGCAGCCATGTACCACTTGTCTCTCACTCCGCTGACCCCCATCTTCCATCATTATGAGCCACAGCTCAGTTGGTTGAGTCTGTCAGAGGGTCCCCAGCTCCTGCAGCCGTGTCCAGTGTCTCCTTGGCCAGGACACTTAACCCCAAGTTGCTCCCGCTGCTTTGTCAGTGGCGTCTGAAAGTGTGTGAAGGGGATTGGTTACTTCTGCCTCGACCTTCACTGTGTGAACGTGTAGGTGTGCGCTTTGAGTAGTCGGCAGGTTACGAAAGTGCTCGAGCTCAGTCCCTCAGTGGTTCTGCATTTACCGCCCAAGATGTGTTTGTTTTTATATCTTTCGACGATGTGACTAATCCCAGCTAACAAAGTTAGCCTAGCAACCACAGCCAGTCAGAACAGTCGATAACAGAAAGAGGGAGGTCCCACGTGTGTGCATCATTAAAACCTCTGTCAAGAGGTTCACAGACATACAGTATTTGTGAGAGCCTGCATATTTATGACCCCTCATATTATAATGTAGTATAAGCTTTGTCGCTACCAGGAGCTTGCATGATACGGAGCCTCGACCTGTTGAAAGTGGCAACACTGTTTGGGCAGCGATGACCATGTGGTGTAAGTAGATATGATAAAGAAGCTGTGGGTGTAGGCAGTGAGAACTGGGATTAAGGGGGGTGGTTCTGGGACTGTCCGGCCCCTTTGAAGTGTGGTGGTACAACTTGTACAAAACAATGGTGATGGGAGGAATGTACTTGACAACCCTTAGAGAGACACGTTTTTGCATATTATGTGACCTTCAAGACTAAAATACTGAGTGTTTACTTCAGGTACCCGTTGTAAAACAGTGTACAATAAATCCTCGGTTAAAGGAGTGGAAGTGTATAATGTGCATTCATGAGGAAGAAATGACGCCACTCTGGAACTGTGAGGTATTTTGCTCATCTTTTTATTTTATGATTAATATTCACATCACTGGTTAACAATGAATCACAATGAACATCTCTTTCATACCAAATATTCAGAATTGAAGGGGGGAGATGAGCTCTATCTAAAAGGGCAGATGCCTCTAACAACCAGCAGATTGTTCCTTGTCTTCTGCATGCTCTTGCTATGGTGTTGTGCCCTACTGCGTAATACAGCACACACTACAGTGGATCCACTGCACAGGACTGAAAAGTACACTCTTCTGCTTGTTTGTTATCAATTTGTAAAGTCAGCTGTGGGCATGTAGACGACACCCCTGACTAAAGTACAGTAAGCATGACAAACACAGTCCTTGATTACTCTCACTGGACCACCATCTGATCGTTGCACAGTGCTACTTTTCGGTGCTGTGATTCTTACAGGCCTCTGTAGGTGGGAGACATAGTTAGGGGCTCCGGCTGCGTATCTACCAACACTTTATTTGAATCTCTCTCTTTATATGAATGTTTTTTCAATAGTGTAACTTTAAACACTTCTTCCATTATTGGCTTTGTAACGGACACTGAGAAGAGAATTTGCTCCAAAACGTCCCTTTTTTCAGTCCTGTGTTGGTAGATACGTCAAGGTGTCTATAAAGGAGCGGTCTAATACAGAACGGTATTTTCTACCACATGCCAAAACGAAGGCCGGTTAGTTTGCCGGGGAGGGGGGGAGGAGTGGTGAGTAGGCGGGAGAAAGGTTCTGACCTGTGTGTGTCTTGTGTAACATGTACAGTAGTGCATTTCAAACAGACATTGAAAGCCAATCAGATTTTGATTTTGACGTTTTATAAATGGCTGCCGACTATTTCAGAACCGCTTCTTTAATTTTTTCTGATTCCAAGTTTGTGCGATGCCCCACTTCAGTCACATATCTGACCGTATACAGCAAACACGACACACACCGTCTCCCCCTTCCTGCCCGTCACTTTGAATCCGGTAAACAGTGTTTCCATGTGTGACCTATCTTCCAAAAACAGAACAGAGACAAACCTCGTACATGTATTCATAATCTAGCATCTTTAATACATTTTAAAAACATTCTTGAAACTTCAGGAGCCCTTTTCTTGGAGGGAAAAAGGCAGACTGAAAAAAGAAAAAGTACACTTTTCCTTTCTTTTCCTATCAACCCTATAATAATACCATTATTGATCTTAAACGTAACAGGTTCATGAACGCCAAAGCTCATCTGTCAACATCCACAACACCCTGTTAGGAAGTCAGGTTTTTTTGTCTTTTTTTTTGTTCTATTATTATTTATTCGAGATACTTCTGGGGTGATAAAAACATGGTGGGACTATATACAAGGGCTGGTCAGGTACTGGTGAAAGGAGGAGGGTAAATCAAGCACTATTACGGGGGTGAGTGAGTCTGGTTCTTACTCTTTGTCCAACAGGCTGCTGCTCAGGGATGAGGCAGCAGGTGAGTCAGATCACATCACCTGTCATTACAAAGTCACAACAAATCTTTTTATGCATCGAGATTGACGGATTTCTGTTTGATGCAGATTGATTTTGCATTTCGTATTGCTTCCCTTTTTTCCGGCTAAAAAGTGATAACAGTCTTTCCTAAACCACACACAGTCATCTCTAAAGTCAGAGACATGTGTTTAAGTAAATTTAATCAATCAATTTTAAATTGCAGATTTCATTGCTCTCTATAAGTGTGAATAAAATGGTTGTGTGTGAGTCACGCTGAAAAAGATCTCTGCCCACCTGAATGTGTGGCAGGTGCGTCTGAGGAGGGTCAAACATTAACGACAATTAGAAAGGCTCCCGCTCACGTTCTGATCGTACAACGTGTTGGTCTCGTAGTGACGGTGTGCGGGAGTCAAAACTGCACCTGAGTCTAAGTGATGACCCTAAACTGGAAGTGTTTTAAATTCATGAACTGTAAAACAGATTCAAAAACATCCCTTTCAAAACACCTGTTAGCTGTCCGGCTAACATCACCCACTTTCACACGTTTGACTCAACCGTGAGTCCGTTTTACAGTTTGCAGTTCTTTTTTTCTAATGGGAGACAGAAACCCGCCCAGCCGGGCCGGAGTGTGACTTTGCAGCGTGGTCAAACAGTAATAACCAGTGAATGTTGAGAGAAACCACATGAGGGCAGACTGGAGAGTGTTAAAACATCAGAGCCAACAGAACAACACTGATGAATAAAGCTCCACTAGAATGAATCCTCGAAGCCGACCCCGGTGAAGGGACACGCGACCTCCCATCATCCCTTCACATGGTAACACACCGCGCTCCTTCCAACAAACGTTAAGACTACCACTCCTTCCTACTTCATACAGACGACTGTCTACTATTTTCAAAGTGCTTTCAACCCTTTGTTCTTCTTTCCCCCCAAAGAAAGATTCACATCATCGTCGTTGCATATGATCCACACGCGTCATGTTTCACATAAGTCAGGCAACTCTCATGGGAATGATTGGGAAAAACAGGACAATAATCAATATTCTTATGTGGCATTTTAAGTAGTCGAGTTTTTATTGAACGCTTGATCATCGCCTTGTTGATTATAATAACTTATTCTAGCTACCAAGACTGTTTAGCCCCCAGAAGCACACGTTTACAGTACACAGCTGACAATGTTGGACCCATATACAGTAAAGCAGCTTTTAGAATCACGTCGGTGCGTCGAGAAGGGAACAAGACTGTGTTCAAGGTGCACAAAGACTTGAGAGTTCGAAGGGGAGCTGTACATTATTCATATGATTTAGATACCACTAAGTAATCCAGACACAATAATATAATACACCAAAGCTTGTGTGAATGAGAACATTATACGTAACTCTACTGAGGCGTCTAGTGGGGATGTTTCTCAGCAAGCCTTTGTTAAGTCTCAGACTATCAGTGTTCCAGAGGCTAACAGCGCTCTCTACAGGATGGATGCAGTAGTAACACTTCACACATCTGACAACTACGGCAAAAAGTCACAAACACGTCACTAATCCTTCATCGTTTCAGTGAAGACCTTCAGACCAGCGATGCAAAATGCATAGAATTACAGTGAGTAGATATGACCTTCTCCATTACATTGTCTGCTTTTACGTATTCTACGAGAGTGACACGCGACAGCGCTCCTGGCCAGTAAATCAGAGTCGGTGTACTAAGCTGGCTTTCTAAATCAATACAAACAGGTTGGGAAAAAAAAAAAAAAAAAAAATCTTCTCGATCGATCGCTGAAGATGTTGAACGTCTGTGAAAGCGGATTAAAACGCACTGATTAACCATCGCTGTAGATTTCCAGTGTACTGCCAACCTTGTTTTCGAATTGTTCCTTCGCCGTTGGTGCTTCTGCCTTGCTGACATATTGCTGCATTCATGGCATTTCCTGGCTACGCAGTTCATGTACTCCAGTGAAGTAACTTTACTCATTTTATTTTAAATACATTTTGAACCTTTAGAATTCCAATGATTTTTGTATATCAAGTTATAGTCTATAAAGAACAGAAAAAAGAGGAAACAGTGCATTTATAATGCGTCTATTTACACTACAGATGTTGAGTCAAACACTCGAGACACTAGAAACTACTGTTACCGCGCCGTAGTCACCTTACGTGGCGTGGAAAAAACCCCTCAGTTCAATCGACCACACAGTCACGAGTCAAGAAATCAACCAATCACTAAAAAGCTGCTAATAATGCCGACTTCACACTTGCCATGAATGTAACATTAATCCATTAAACTTACAGTTTCTCCCGCAAGTAAACCCCCTCGTCTCTTAACTACCCGTCAACTCCCGTGGTCGCTCTCCGCCTCCGTCTGTCTTTCTCTATCCGTATGAAATCTGTCTGCTGGGCCGACTACACTCACTGTATTGCTGTCACAAAGTTGGAGATAAAGAGAGACAGAGGGAGTAGATAAGAAAGAGGCAGGATGAAGGCGAGCGATGATGAAAATGTGTGACGATGACTATGAGAGGAGGAACACACCGACACAGCTCATCGTTGTTTTTAACAATATCAGCAGAAAAACCACCGAAAACACGAGAAAGAGGCGGTTTCCTTCCAGGACGGAGAAACGAAGCCATGAAGAGCTGACTGGTGTTAGTGTGTGTGTCTGTGTCTGTGTGTGTGTGTGTGTGTGTGTGCATGCACACTAACAAGCATGTGTGTGTGCTTTCCTGTATATATATACTGTATATATATATTATAGATCTGTGCTTCTGTGTTAATGTGTTTGTGTGTGAAGAGAGTCAGCAGGTCTCCCACGGAGGATTCTGACGCACTGACTCGAGGGAGGACTTAAAAGAGGGTGAAGCTCTTACAGCCCCGCCCTCTCTTCGCTGGGGTGAACCACATGACCAAGAAGTGAAGTGTCACAAGAGAGAAGAAGAGCACCGCGTGTGTGTCCGTCTGCCGTCTCTCTGCCGGGCTCGCATACTGTAAGGGTGCAAGGGTCCAGATCGAGTGATTAGTCATGTTGTTATCGAGCATGAGGACTGTGATCCTACGCTGAAACTCCGTATGACGACACTACACGCCGTGCATGCAGAGTTGGTCCTGATATAAAGAGTAGTGATAGACTGAAGAGGCTGAAATGAGTCTTTGCATTAAAGTGCCTTTTTGATGTCTTTTCAAACTTCCTGCAGCGATTTTAGCCGAAGACAAGGATACTGGGACTAATGACAGACTGGTTATAAAATCACTGAAGAAGAAGAGATCACGTGCTGCAGCTCTCTGAGCTTCTTCCAGTCTCCTCGTACTTTGCCGTCTCTTTCCTTTTAGACCTTTAGTTCACAGGACTGTAAATGAGTTCTACCTTTTCAAGAGAGGAAAAACTTCAACGAGCTGCCAAACCTGCTAAGTGACAGTTAGCATGCTCGGTTGGACCTTAGCTAACCGTTTTGTTCTCTTATGTTGAGCGGTTCTTATTTAATCAGAGGTGGATCATGTGACGCAGCGTACGAGCCGTGACAGCTTCCTACTTGTTCCTTCGATAACTCAGAGGAGCTACGATTACTCGCTTTAGGTCAAAAGTCAAAATGAATGTGTCAAAGTTCTTGACTTCATGCAAACATTGCATGTTAGCTTGTATGCATACATCTAATGTAAATTATGTTGTTGGCCATTTCAGTCCTGGAGTGACCTCATGGGTCAGCTGTTGTTACTTTGTATTAGAGTCCAATGGTGCCGCAGGAAGCATTTACTGTAAGTGGCTTTTAAAGGGGGTTTTAATATTTCCCTTTTCAGCTCGAGTTTGTCTCTTGAAGGTCAAACACTGGAGCGTGAAAGTGCCAAAAATGACCAAACAGGCAACAGAGCTCCCACGTCACCCAACCTCGGACTTTTTTGACGACGATAATGTCGAGCCTGAACGTTTCCTAGTAAACACTGTCAGCGATGACCTCTTTACTAACACTGGACCTTTGTAAAAAGAAAACTTCTGCACCGATTTACTCTGTTTCCATACTTCTGATCTTTCTCTGCACTTTCCAATAAGAGCTTCTCTACGCCTGTCCCTACACATTTTACTGCTGCTTGTGAGAATCATGACATCAGTAAACCACAGGAGAAGGATGCTATGCTTTAGGGATAAGCGAGGGAGAAAAAAGTGGATCAGAATAATTCTGTGCAGTCATTTTAATTTGAGTGATTATTTAGCTGAGCTGTCTGTTGGGGAATTATATGAGTGGAGAAAATACTTGAACCCTGCACAGAGACACACGGACAAAGACACCGAGTGCTCTTCTCTGTTGTGGGCAGAGCCACTGGTTAACAGAGTGGCGTCTAGAGGTCAAAGGTCAGGGTTGGTAGCAGGAAGCTTGTAGGTGGACCCCAGAGAAACACTGAGAGGCGGTCGGTCAGTTCGGTGCTGCGGTGGGCGAGATGAAGGGCGGGGCCAGAGGAAAGTGACTGCGCCGTGGTAGGTTGGTCGGTCGGTTGATTGGCAGGTCGGCGAGGATCATGCCGGTCCCACCCAAATCTACATGTCACTGAGACTCAATCTGTGGAGGGGAAACAGGAAGTCAGGAAACTGGTCAAAAATGATGCAGCGTCAGGATGGGAAACTAATAAAACTGCTTCAGGCAGGTTCATATGAATTTATAGGCTACATGATGAAACACTTCAGCCATCCCAGTTTGTAAACCACATGGGTGGCAGGAGTCTGTGGTCCCTCTGTACTCAGGGGATCTGGAGCTCAGCTGCAGATCCACACATGAACTTGTCCATTCAGAGGGGCGAGTCTCGGCTCTGCAGACCGGTCTGTGATTACATTTAGGAACAAAAGCTATTTTTATCACCTCACTCCTGCAGACAGCTGGCTGGGAGCACGTACACAGGAACATACATGCACACACAAACTCAGCTTTTTCTTTGTCAGACGTTACTGTCGTTGGTTAAATATAACCATCAACATTGAGTCGAGCATGGGAAGGTTTGGATTTCTACACAAAGTGAAGCAGTGCAGATTGTAAGAACTCTGGGCCTGATTCTCATCTAATCCACCTGAGTGAATGACAGAACGACACCATCTCATAAAGGGTTCAATGATCCTCTCAGCCTGCAGCAGACCAAACAGTGTGCAATAAACAATCATTGAAACGAGCATTCGTGCATTCAGAGTCTAAATGGACCATTTTATGCAAAATGAGTCAGTGTAAAAAAACCCATCATATTCACAAGCAGCCGCACTAATGGACAGGTGCACTAATGTCAGTGACAGACGGTGGTAACTTTACTCAAGTACTTCATGGATGATGTGCTCAGATCATTTCCACACTTCAAATGAAATGATCTGTAAAATGTTCCTTCACATCACGATCCTTCAGTAAGGAGACGAGCAGGTTAAATCAGTCAGTGGTGATGTGGAACGTTTTTAAACTGGAGGCAGATAAGTGATAGCGGATGTTTCACATGTACAAAGACTATATTTGTTATATTTGAAGGTTTTATTAGACAGGAGAACTGAAGAGTGACAGGGGGATGACATGCAGCAAAGGGCCGAGGTCAGATTTGAACCCATGAACTATAAGAAAAAGAAATACAGCTGACAACTCAACACAGCCGCCAGGCTGTCCAGCGTCCCAACTTCAACGGTCTTTTGAAAAGATAGGTGAAGCATTTTAAAAATCAAGCCCTGAACAGAATCTGTATTCAGACTGTCGTTTCAAGCTACGTTTTGCCTTCACCTGTGCACCATCTTCAGAGGTGGTGACAGAGGTGGTTCGAGCTGTGTGACCGTGTGTGGATGAGGAGCTCCCACTGTGTCGCGCTTCAAACCCACTGTGGACTCTGACAAGAGCTTCTGTGTTGCTTTGTCATCTGCAAAACTAAACGTTCAAATTCTCCAATGTTACGTTGGAGCTTCTAACATGTCATCAATATTCTCATTCAGCTGATGAGAGAGCTTGAGTGTAAACTGTGAGGTTAAATTACAGTTTATAAAACCTACAAGCAGCATGTTTGTTTGTTTGTTTGAGCACATCGAAACCACTGACTTTAAATAAGAAACCCTCTAGAGCTTTATCGTCTGAAATGTTTAAAATTACCTTCAATATTTAGGCGGTGAACGCGCCTCTGTTATCTGCTAAACTGCTGATGAGCAAAACAAACAGTCCCTAAGGGAGGGTTACTCTGCTCCAATCACAGACGAGCATTCAGTGTCTTTGTACGTACTTGTCTCAGTGATGCGTTTGTCTAAGCTAAGGGGCTCCCTCAGTCCGTCTCCCCCGAAAGGATTAGTCGCAGCCTCCTTCACCCCGTTCTCCTTCGAAACACCTCCTGGTGCGGTTGCCTTGGCAACGCCTGCTGGTCCTGTTGTTGGAGCGCCACTCGGGGGTGAAGATGTCTTCTCTGTTTTCTCCTCCTGTTTCCAAATATAGACACGCAAGGGCATGACACACACACACACACACACACACACACACACACACACACACACACACACACACACACACACACACACACACACACACACACACACACACACACACACACACACACACACACACACACACACACACAGGTTATGCTTCTCTTTTAGAGAGTAATACCTCATGCTACCACACCATCTAGTGGTATTTGGCGGTAAAAGCACAATGAGTCAGCAGTAGTAGGGAAGCGAGCCGTCTGTCAGGATAAATCATGAAGTCTGACCTTGTGTCCGTTGGTCTGTCCGTTTCCTGGCCCAATGTTGTCCATGGATCCAACCTTTGACTTGGCTTTAATGTTTAACTTGTGAGACTCAATCTTCACATCCCCTCCACCTGAGGCCAAACACACAGCTGTGACGTGATACTGAAACCAAGACGCGGAAACAGCAACAGAAAAAGAGACCGACCTGGCTTATACTTCATGTTGTCCTTGGAGCCACATTTGGACGTCACCTTGCTCAAATCAACCTTCTTATTCAGGATCTGCACCTGAGGGAGAGATCCACACTCATTAAGAGCCCTCATCCTCCACAGTGCAGCTGCACTTCCATCCCACCATGCACCTGGAGCATTTATAAATAGACTTTTCTAGACGTGTTGCCGCTCGACGACAGGTACACAGTTTAGCTTCTATGCAAAGCAATGCAACACCAGGAAGAATGGATAAAACACAGCAAATGCAGGACAGTGTAACAGTGCCTTACTCCCTACGTTGACGTGCTGTTGTTATCGAGGCGCTTTAAAAAAAAAAAAAAAAAAAAATTTAGGCGAGTAAATGAGCTCCTAACCGGATTTACAGCAAATCAAATAAATCAAGACAAGCTAAATTGTGAGGATGGGAGAAGGCAGTTATTAAACTATCGTCACATCACGACAGTGATGTGCTCAGGATCACCAGGAGGAATCCTAATTAGTCTGACGGCTGCTGTTATGACGGGTTTAAAGAGCTGGTTAGCGACCAGGCCAGTGTGTGACACTGACATCTTTGATAACATACAGGAGCACGAACAGTGAGCGTCAGAGCAAACAGAGGCTCTGACTGCCTCTGCAGAAATGCCAGGTATCTACAGTATTAAAAGAGAATCTCTGCTGATTGTTGTGAAACGTGTTCATATTAGATAACAGGACTTATCTTTCGTTCAATCGATCATAGGCAGCGAAGTTGTGATTGTGAAAGCAGCGGCAGAGACAGAGTTTGATAGTGCAGCAGGTGTTTGGAGCAGCTGGTGAAAACATCTGGAAGGGTGGGCAGAGCGACCTCTAATCTGTTCACTTAAGCTTGAAATCAATCGCAGCAGCAAACAGAGGGAGCCGAGAACATGCTGATCTTAGATACTCTCCAAATCATCAACCTTGAAATGTTTGATATTCAAGGAAACATTTTGCCCGCTCTTACACGAGGGCTGTGTGTGCGTGTGTGTGTGTGTGTGTGTGTGTGTGTGTGTGTGTGTGTGTGTGTAATGTTGGTTTGTCCTCACGTCACTATGATGGAAGCTTCACATCTTTGGATGTATTTACAGCCCAATGTTAGAGGTTGATCATGCACCCACACACCCTTATTCACCCCTTTAAAGCAAACATGTCTTTAAGCTGAATTGGCATGAAGTTGTATATGCAACCACCCTAGCAGAGTCTGCCTCCAGCTCCAGCAGTACTTACTTTGCCACCTCCAGGGACATGTTTGATATTGTCCTTGGAGCCACAGCGAGACGTGACATGGCTGAAGTCCAGCTTTTTGTGCACTATCTGAACCTAAAGACAAGCAGGCAGACACACGAAAACACACAGAGACAAGCAAGGAAGTGAGGAGATAGAGAGGGAAATGAAAGGAGGAAAAAAAAAAGGGGGAAAATATAAAGAAAAGGAATGACAAGCGGACAGACAAGAGCAGCAGAGAAGAGCGGATCAGCTGGCAGCTTCAGGTAACAGGAAACAAGAGTAGCTCTGCTCTGCAAGTATGGAAGAGATTCTGTCATTCAAATCAAACGATTCCTCTTCACACAAGTTGAGTGACTGTCTGCAGTATGTGATTACTCAAAACATGGCACTGTTTGATGGCTTATGGATATAATATGCAACGGACGAGATTCTTCTGGAAAACGTTTGTAAGTTCTAGTACAAAAAATAAAAAAATGAATGCAGGAGTACAAGTATAAGATGAGGAAACTAAGTGATTAACAACAGAGCGCTTCCATAAACACCAAACTGATCAAGCACAGGACAAACACCGGAGGAGGAGGAGGAGGAGGAGGAGGAGGAGGAGGAGAGAGAGCACATGCAACACGGTACTACACATTACAGGTCAGTGATTGGTGTTAACTCATGCTGCTCTATTCAGAGAAAGCGACTGCGCATGAATGTTACTGAAGAATGAAAGACAGAAGATGTTCCAGGTGGACGCTGCCATGACAAACAGCATGTTGTTCTGCCCTGCCACCAGTCCTACAGTTCGAACAGACAAACGAAGGATGCTCGAGGGAGAGATACTCTTTAAATGTTACACATTCACAAATCAACTTGGTCCAGGGCAAGAAGACCTTTTGCCATGAGTCGTTTTTTTTTTTTTTTTAATCAAAACGACACTAAAAGAGCAAGAAAAGGATAAAACACAAAACGACAAAACATCAATCAGTGACTTCACGAATAAAGTCAGCTGATCAACTACATCTACCAAAAACACAAAGTGCAGATGAAGTGACGGGTAGGGTTAAAATGACTTGCAGTTCAGCCTTGTCACTGTAAAGAGGGTACATGTGAATCAGTGCCTGTTGGGTATCTGAGCAGGTTTTTATTATCTGTGTCCAGATTCCTACGTCAGCTGGTCCCAAGATACAGGAGTGTCTAAAGGAAGCATTTGAGTGCTCGCACGCTGCAGTTCATCAGTTTGATTGCAGAGACTGGACATGAGGCAGACTAACAGGAGACACCCTCTCCTCGTCTCCTCAAGATTAGCTTCTTGAAATTACAGTGTCAGAGATCCTTTGTGTTTGTACTCCTGATTATATTCAAGACACCAACCTTTTTTTTCTCCAGCTACAGTAATTTAGGGACATACACAAGCACTTTACATCCCGCCGTCTGAAGCATGATACGCCCCTCGTTACGCCTCACGCCCGATGTGCAGGTTGGGCAAAGTCGTTACCCCTCCGCTCCACCGCGCTGGTTAGTTAGAGGAGGGGGGATGTTTAACGTGGAATAGCGCTCTGTGTGTGTGTGTGTGTGTGTGTGTGTGAGGACCTCCTGCTGTGTGTTCACACGCCGTATCTCTGTCTGTGGGGATGCAATGTGTGAGTACAAAGGCAGAGGATGACAGCGTTATTCTGTCTCAGCGATGTTATCAAACTGCAATCTTTAAAGTGCTTTTCTCCAATCAGCCTTAGTTCACTGAAATCAGTCACTGGACAACTAGCATTAGCATTAGCATCAGTTTTTAGCTGGCTTCCAATTAAGGTAATGCATGGTGACAGGCAGCATGCGTCACTGACCTACCATAAACATGTGGACAGTCTGACTCCCTCTAATCTCACCATGGTGGCTGTTTTAATAGCTCAGTTAATTAGGAGCATGTGTGCTTTCATCAGACAAGCTCCCATCAATCATCCCACCTCTCCCCCCCAACCCACGACGGCATGATGACGACCACAAGCTTTTGTTCATCTTGTTGTGATAGCAGTTTCATGTTCCCTGCAAACAAAAAAAAAAAAAAAAAAAAATCTAAGGTGTCTTCACCCCCCCCCCCTCTCTTAGTCTCTGTCTCTAGGATGAATATGGTGGAATGACGCAGGTGGCACCCGCAAAGGATGACTCACTAAGAGCACGCACACACACACACACAGAATCTATGGTTTCCCTTTCGTTCGGATTTCACATTGTAAACATCCTTATTGAGTTATGTATACCTGTGTCTTTGCTTCACCATGCTGCCTTCTTTTCGGAGAGTTAAAGGGAAGCTGCAGGACGCTGAACAAAGGGCTAAAATGACCTTTTTTGTTTTTTTTGTAATGCAACCAGACTTACATTACCAGAGAGAGACTACTCAGGTCATTCAGGTCTGAGTTGCTTTTGTAACCATGTGGACACTGTCTGTAATATTTGATGTTTACATACTACAGATTTGTAGTGTGCTGTCCCTCC
Organism: Symphodus melops; assembly: GCF_947650265.1. Classification (NCBI taxonomy): domain Eukaryota; kingdom Metazoa; phylum Chordata; class Actinopteri; order Labriformes; family Labridae; genus Symphodus; species Symphodus melops. The sequence continues at coordinate 4,742,697 of NC_136697.1, forward strand.
CTGCCAACTCCTCTCTAGAGTGGACGCTCATGCAGGTCAGCATGTGGTGGACACTGTATCTTCAGTGTTTAGCCAGCTCTGCATGTGGTGGACACTGTATCTTCAGTGTTTAGCCAGCTCTGCATGGGTCTGTAAAGCTTTCTGCGTTCTAACCTCTCTCCATGTTTCAAAAGCATCTCCAACATTGATCCTAGTTTGAGCAGCTTTCTGCTGCTGGAGCTTATTAGAAACATGCAGAGGCTTTTTAGCTCGGGTACAATCACTTCTATCTGAAGCAGTTCCACTGCCCGCTTCCATCGCTGCAACACCTGTTCACCTGATAACTGCTCTCATATCTGGCAAACCCAGGGGCGTCCAAAACGGCCTTCAAAGCCCCGCCTACCTTCTCTGGTCCAATCAAATCCAGAGCATTCAGGAGCAGGATCTAAAGTTAGAAGGATGACATACTGGCTGCTGCTTTGTTGAAGAGAAGCTTCAACACAGCACGTTTCCTTCATGTCTGATGGTATATTAAGCTCACTTTATTATTTAATTCATAAGACTTCTTAGAGATTGGACCTTTAAAGTCACATCAACATTAGAAGCACTTTCTTTACATTTTGTTCCATATTTCTTTGTCTCTGGTATTCTCAACATATCTTCGATCTAATTTCAGCAGAAGTCCCTCGAGCAGCTCGAAGATATGATCCTTATTGTTCCAGTGAGGGATCAGTGCCACAAAGGCTGGCTACACCTTAGACGGTTTTAGTCCTGAAAAGATCTGAACCGGAGCTTTAATTTCCTGCCTGATTCCTTTGTGTGAATTAGTTTTTTTTTTTTTTAAATGTATTTTAAAGAGAGTTAAACCAAACTTAAAGAGGTTTCCTATTTAACCACTTGTTTACTTTCTCTGGTACTGATTTCTGGAATCTTTACAGTCACATAAACTAAACCTTGTGTCAATACAGGAGCATCATTTCCTTTAAACATTCAAAGGTAATCATTGAAGTAAGTTCAATCCTTGTGGCCACAGTGACCACTCACGAGACGTTCATCTAAATAAAACCCATCAAGATGGAGAGATGGAAAGTGTATTTCAGGTCGAACAATCTCGACATACGGTGCAAACTACAGTGCTACCTTTTGACTGGTGTAGAGTTAAAGATAGAGACAACAGGGTGTGTCCAGAGAAGATGTAGAGTGGGCTGTGTATGCAGTGAATGCAGAGAGAAGGTGCGAGGATGTCCTGGTGTGTGACGGTGCAGATGGGAGGGACTCACTCTGGCCTTGGCGGCAGGGTTGGAGGGGTCTGAGGTCTTGTTGTTCGGGGTGGAGGAGACCTGTAGGGGACAAGCACCCCTTGGTCAATAGAAGCCGCCAACCAACCACACACCACAACACAGGGTGCAAAAGTAGGTGGATGGGTGGTGACAGGGGAACGTGTGCTAGTGAGCAACTCGACCAATCAGATGAGTGGATGGGTTAGTGCGGCCAATCAAACGGGGAGTATTGGACTGAATTGAAAACATTATCAGCAAACGGAATCAAGTGTTATAATCACGATCAATAAACACATGTCATTAAAGGAATACAACCCATTAAACCCACAACCTCGAAATGAAGGACTTAACCACCGGCCAATCAAATGACAGCAATAATAAACAAGTATGTGACATGTGTTTGAAGAGTGGGCCAATCAGATGCACAGTGTATCATTGATTTTAATAAGCAATAGTAGTCTGAGCAGGTGAAACACGACATGGAATATAATATAACATAACATAATATAAGTAAATTAGTCACAATTAAATAGACATTTTCTTCAAATATGAGCACAAACAGGAGTTCAAGGAAAATAACAAAAAATCAGAAACAACAAAATCACAGCTGTTGAGTTTGTCTCATTCAGACACATAACAACCAGTCCTATAAATAAAACGGATGAAGAGGTTGTTAGAGCTCCTGTCCAAAGGAAAATATGAATAAATCTAATAACCTAACCAGGATGTGTTCGCCGGGGTGAGTCAGCAGCAGATATTGTGATGCGGAGCAGGAATGTGTTTGTGAGCGCTTCACTCTTCAGGCTGATTACAAAAAAAGAGCAGCATCGTGGTTTTGTAATGATGGAGAAACAACACAGCACGAGCAAAACCTGCGACTGCTAAACACAGTGTGGTTAGGCCAATTTCACAGAAACAGCTGCTTCTCTTCACTAACCCCACTTCGGTGTGCCATGTGATCGGGTCTAAGCGATACAGGTTGAGGAAGAGAGCAATCTCTGTGATCTTGAAACAAGGTGCTGCTAAACAGGAAGGTGAAGGAGCTCTACTAAGCAGATTTAAATACACACATGTACAGGTAATGTGACATGACTGGATGTCCTGCTGCTCTGAACGAGACGTTACGAGAACTGGGCGAGACCTGACCAGAGCCCGACGTATTAGAGCAAAGCATGGAGCGCAGCTGTAAGGACACGCCCACCACAGCAGCTCCCTGCGACTGCAAACAGAGCTGGCCAATTAGAGAACAGTGGGCACATGGGTCTTAAAGGGACAGCAGCTTAAAATGCAGCGTCTGGGCAATTAGGGGATGCTTACTGACGCTAGCATCAGATAAATAAAGATGTTTATTTAGCTGCGCTTCTTAAACAGTTTTTTAATCATGTACTGTTTATCATGACGTGTGCTGCTGCTGCCTTCTTGTCCAGGTAATGATTAGAAAGTTAATGGTGCGAGTGAGTATAATAGTTCTCCTTTAATGCGATAAGGATGGATGCATCTGGATACAACATAAACACCTAATGAGTGTATCAGTATCTTACAGCAGAACAGGAAGACGCCTGTAAAACACAAACATAAAGGCATCTATCCCTCACAAACAAAAGAGCAACATCTTTAATCTTTTGACCTTTAAACGCAGATCTTGTTCCTTCGGATTATACTGAGCATGAAAGCAAGACGCTTCATGTTGCACATTTATTGTTTGATGAAGAAGAACTCCGTGGAGATGGAAACCTGATAAACCTGACAGACAGACAAATCACATCATGCAACAGGACGGATGGAGAGCAGCTGATCCACACAGCCTCCACCCCAGGCGCCCCCTCACAAGCATTAGCTATACAAACACCATGACGTGCTTTGCACATTCATCCCGAGGGAGTGAAGGTGGCAGTGTGCGTTCTCCTGGACCGTTCACACTGCGTGTGTTCGTGGAGCTGCACAGGGGACTCTGACACTCTGTAAGAAAGGTGGGTCTTGCAGGATGGTGGGAAGTGTGTGAGAAACTGTTTCTCATCATCAGGAAGTGATGGAAAAACAAAAAGGACGATGCAACATGCTGACTTCATAAACAGACAAAGGTAGATGGAAGAAACCGTTAAATAAGGAGAGATTAGAGGGACGGTCATGTTGAAGGCAGCATGGAGACACGAAGACCAAAATAGAAACACAGATAGTTTCCATCTCCTTCATTAGTATGCAATGTTAATGACCTCTAAAAACAATGTCTGCAGGCTGCAGATGAGGTATTTCTGACTCATGTGAGCTGTGCACGTCTGGAGGGGGCTGAGGATGTTTACCTCTTGCATTTTCACGTCCTCTTCATTTCAAAAACCCATTTGTTCAAATTTGAGGAAAACTCCTCTCCTCTATCTGATGTTCTTTATAAGTCCTGCAGCCACACATAGACCAACTTAAGATAGAGAGTGCTGCATCTGTTCATCTGTTTACTGTCGTCAGTATATACTGTAGACTCTGTTAGAAAGGGAGCGGCTCATTGTGGACTGAAAGAAAAAAAGATGTAATATAAAACTTTGATTTATCGTGAAGCCAAATGTTCCTCTGTGGAGTACTGTGTCAGAACTACCCTGCTGACTGGACTCTATACTGTTAATGAAACAGACACAAGGCGAGCGTCATTGATCACACATTGACAATAAAACCAGCTTTTCTTCCCACTTTGAGTGAGATTGTAAAAGTGTCTCATTACGGTGCTGCATGTGAAGTTATCACAGCAAGTGGAGCCATTACATCATAGCCACCTTCCCATAATAACTCCATAAAATAATATAATAGATAAATAGATAATAGATAAATTAACTCCATATGTAAAAGCAACACTTTGCTTGGTGCAATGTCTCAAAACGCTGGTAAGGTTAGTTAAACACAAACTGGGTGGTGTAAGTGAGTTTGACTTGCTTCTGCGAGGAGATATAAACGTCTCATCAACAGTTAGGCAGATGAGCACGTCTGTCAAATGTCTGACACCAGAGTGCATGGACGCTACGGTTTGATGTGTGACCCTGACAGCTGGCCACTTTGAGCCGAAAGCCTCCGAGCTTTTCGACAACAGCTGTTGAAAACAAAAAAGTCCTAATGTTGTCCGCTTCCTGTTTTCATGCCTCTGAAAGTGGCACAGTTAACATGGTGACTCTTTAAACCGTAACACCTGTCAGCAGAGAAACATGAACGAGACCAGCTTCTCCAAAGTGGAGGTCATAATGAGGGGAAGGACAGTTCAAGGACGGTTCAACAAGCTGGGCTAAAATCCCGTGACTTGAACGACTTGTTGAACCCGTCGATGTTGTCGAGTCCTGTGATGTTCTGCTGATGTTGAATTGGATGGAGTTCGCCTCTGGCTATCATTCAGGTGATTCTTTCCTTGAGGCCTTAGGGCTCTAGTTTTGGACTTTTAATTTAAGATCAGGTTGATTAGTCTTTTGTTCGGCTTATTTGAAAGATGTCGTTTGTTTGCGTACCCTTGTCTTTAGTTTGTTCATAAATCCTTTTGAACTTTTCCTGTATTAAGTTGCTCCTTCTTTTCTCTGGGTCATATTTTATTGTTAATAAAAACCCCTCTAAGCCTCTCAGGGAACATAACCAGTGTGCAGCCGTGCTGAAAAGAAGAGCGTTATTGTGTTGTACAACAAATAGTCACGTGCCAGAGCTAAAAGAAGAAGGTCCCTGTGCAGCAGGCCTGAGTTATTCACAGACCTTTGTCCGTACTGGCGGGTTTGTCTTACCTTTCCTCCACCTGGCTGGTACTTTATGTTGTCGATCGATCCGATCTTGGAGCGGACGTTCTTCAGGTCAGGTGTCGGGGCGTTGATGGGTCGGGGGGTTCGAGGAGCACGGGGCACTGGCGGCTTCTTTTCCATCGGGGTCTGCTTGGGCACAGGGGGTTTGGTGATGACCCTGCGGCGGTGGCTGGTTTCCCCGTTGGTTGAAGCAGCCTGAGAAGCCGGAGTGGTGGAGGAGGCCGGGCGAGGACGAGCTACCGAGGAAGAATGAATTCATTTCATGTGAAAGAAAAGATTTATTTTGGTTGTGATGAACTGTTTGAAAGTTTAAAAGTAAACTGATGAGAAAACAACATCAGCTTGGCTCAAGAGTGATGAATATGAATTACATCAAGACATTCGTTCATCTTCTCACATGTTCCTGTGATGTGTGACATCGTCACATTAAATTCTGTCTCGTGAGGGAAAAGAAGAGGAGCTTTTGTCTTCGTGACACACTCAGTGGTATTCTGTGACACATGTTTCTCAAAGACAGTTTTGTAATAAGTTTTTATCCTGATTGTTTGGGTTAATCTTTTTTTAAGTTTCTTTTGTATCAGTCATTCGATGTTTTAAAAAGGTCTTAAATCCTGTGATTGACAGCTCTGTGGATGAGCTCCCGCGGCGGAGTAGAGCAGAACACATTGGACTTCTATAACCGTGAGCGCCTACTGCACACTCTCTGGATCAAAACCCACAAACTGTCAGCGTGCCGTGTCATTTTAGTACAACACGAGTTGGTATATTTATATACAGTTCATAGCATAGACGGGTCTGGAAACAATATGCAGGTCTGGGATTATATGATGTACTGGTGCTGGTTCACTCTTGAAGACGAGGCTCTCCTACAGACAATGAAGCGGACATGTCATCTCTGGAGATTATAAACTGGACTCGTCACAACTCTTCCTGCACGACTCGTCATCTATCTGGGGGTGGAACTGAACTCTGCCAGCGTGAGGTCTTGCAGCGGAGAGTGGAGGTGTCGACAGCTCTACTTGGCAATCAGTCACATGACAAGAGCAAAATGTGGCCAGCCCCCCTCACTCCGCCAAATCTCCATTAGTGCGTGTCAGTAGGATCCAGTTTGTTGAACAACAGAGTGTACAAAATTGAATTTCTCCTCGCAGGATTTAATAAAGTCTGTCTTCTTTTAGCACAAAGGGGACACGGGTACGCTGAGCAACCCGAGTGCCTCATCATATCCCCCCAAAAAGTGATGAAAAACATTCTAACGGTCTGAATCCATCATTCAGTCAAACATAGTTTTCAGTCTTTCTACATGTCCAAAGCAACTCAACACATATATAATGTTCTCATCGATAAGCGACTGATTTTTTTTCTCACAAACTGGAAAGTGTCTGCCCAGATGTTGTACCCAGATGTGCTCCTAACAGCTTCTTAACTGGGTATATATGCCTCTTAATAACCTTATTATTATTATTTTAAAGGCAGGGTAGGTAATTTCCTCCAGATCCACCTTTTAAGATTTTGGTTGAATCCTGACAGGGATTAATAATAATAATAATAAAAAAAAAAAAACCCACAAAAAAGTATCTGTAAAGTCATCTGTAGCAGCTGTAAACTCGTAAAAACTTCAACCAATGACGGCACTCGACCACGTTTTATAAACCAATCAAGCCTTTCTACTCCATGCATGCAGGAGCCCACACTCAAAGTATGAGCTGAGCTCTGCTTCTGGACCAATGGCACTGGTGCATGTAAGTGAGGGGGCGGGGCTTTAGAGGGAGCACAGAGGGGAGGAGGTGAAGACGGAGAACGGAGAGGATGCTACTTTCTAAATCATGCGAGTTTTAGTAAATTACCTACCCCGCCTTTAAAGGCCATGAAGACTTATAAGGACACAAAGTGCGAGTAAAGTTGTGTTCTCACTGACTGTGTATCTTTTCTTTTGGGTCCTTACCTGTAGTCCTGGGTTTCTTGGCCTCTCCTGTCTTACTCTCGTTCTTCTCATTCTTATTTGCTGTAGGAAGAAAAAACAATGAATTTAGAAACGGTTGAAGTAAAATTTGGATCCTTCACTTGAGTACCAGAGTCAACAATTTTAGTGTAGCTCTGGTCTGGTACCTCGTGATCAGACTAAAGAACGCAGGGTTGATGGGTGCCAAGAATCTACTGCACTTATCGTATTGTGATGATAAATTACCATTTGGACATTTAAGGCTCCTGAAGATGTGACCTCAGGTTCTTTCACTGGTAATGTCGGTGTCACGGCAGGTACATTATTAAAAACTGTTCTGTATGTCATCATGCAACTGTAACTTTACTGAATCCAGAAACAAACTGCTGCCATCAGGGAAACAGTCCCAAAAGTAATACAGTTCACTCATGTAATAAATGAAATATGCACCTTCCAGACCATCACTGTGAAATCGCAGAATGAATAATATCCTCAGAGGATGCTGAGCTCAAATGCACAAAAAGCACAAAGCCTGTTTGACTAACAGCACTCAGACTGAGTCATAGCTCTGTCGCTTAGAGAGGTGAGATAGTGTTTGGGATGCGCAGATAAAAATACCCGACTGCTGTCTTCCAAGCTTCCGCCGAAATCTGATAAAGTGCAACATATGGCAGCGACTCAGTTAGCCTGCTGCCTCCAGAGGTGCCAGTCTACATGTGAGTCACTGTTCCAGCTCCTGCAGCGAGTTCGGGTCCTGTTGTAGAGGTCATGTTGCTCTGGCACTGTTATGAACTAACGAAGGCTCAGTGGGGATTCTGTCTGTGACAACATCCTGGCTATCACACAATCAGGGATAGAGGGCAGACAGGCACTGGAGATTTAACACAGAGGATTTTTATTTAACAAGCTGTGTGTGTGTGTGTGTTTATCCACATACCTGCAGGTTTACTGGCAGCATTTGCAGAGGAGCCATTCTTATTGGCCGTCGGACGAGGTGTGGGCGTGGCCTTTTGCGCAGGTGGGCGTTTCTCAGCTGCGCCGTTTTCTGGAGTCTGAAAATCAGAGGAGAGACGATAAAAAAAGCTGTGGGTTGTGTTTTGACAGGTTTAGAGTTCCTGTGTATGTAAACATGTAAAGTGCTGCTGTGTGGATGAAAGCTTAGTTAGACTCTTTTCGACGTTATGAGGCGACGTAAACCAAGACGGAGGAAGAGAATGACAGCAATGCAAAGAAAGAAGGGGCATGTGAAAAACAGGAGGAAAGGATTGAAGGACGGAGGACTTTGGAAAAATTAAACATAACAGAACCCTTCAGTCAAAAAAAAGCCTTTTTCAGGTAGTTTGTTTAAAACATGAGTGAATACATCAAATACTCTAACATAAAAAAAACAACCCTGATTTCTTTGGCTGTTGAAAGCTTGTTCTGATTAGTCGCTGATCTGCCTGTGTAGCAACTTGGCTGCATTCCCCTGATGTGCTCATCGTGCAGAGTGTTCTAAAAAGCGAGGATGCTAGGATGTTGGCTAAAGCTAGCAGGCAGGCTGAAGAATTGGCAGAGACAGGTAGCTTGATGCCATTACGATAACAACGACAACAAAGGCCTGTGCTCCTCTCGTCAGTCTGTCTTTTACACTTGACCTCCACCTGTAGTCACACAGAGGAGGTTTACATGTACTTCTTCTTGTTCCTCCAAAGACTCAAAGTTTAATTATTTGGCAGCTTCACTGAGAGGACTCTGAAGTCATGCCGTGTGCTCCAGTCAGGTGAGCCAGGCTCTGGTGGATCAGCACAACTGTTCAAGATTAGCCAACGCTGTGCAGAATCTCAATCATCGTTGCAAATGTAGTGCCTTTGAAATGTGTTTGACTTCCTCTGACGCCACGCTTACACATGAAGTAGTGCATTCATCCGCTGTGCACACACAAAATACATCACTCATGTGTCTTTAACTTACCTTAGCAGCCTTGGCAGAGCCAGCTGGTGGCCGCTTGGCAGCGGTGGGTGTGGTCGCCTTGGGGACAGGACTTTTTTTATTGGCTGGGGCTGTGGAGGGGGAGGGGTGTTTGGCTGAAGTGGCCACGCCATTGGTGGAGAGGGTGGATGGGCGGGAACTGGCTGAGTTTGGTTTGGATGAAACCGTCTCAGGCTGGTGATAATGGAATGGAAAAGCGTAAAAGGAGTAGAGGGAAGAAAAGAGTAAAACAAGGGGGGCAGATAGAGACAGGAGAGGGGAGAGCAGACATGAAACCACTGATTGCAATGACAGTGTGATATTGCAACACAGCCATTTAACAATCTGAAATCAATTCTGAAATCTGAGAATCAGAATTTTTCACCTGGGTTGTGAATCATAAAGTTGAAAGTGTCAAATCTGATGAAATGAGCAGCAGTCCAAACTAAATGCATGATATAGAGACCATGTCTCAGTTTATGTGAATGAACATCTGATATCGAAGACAGGCACTCAGGGGCCTGTCCAACAGGGGTCGCTTGGGCCCCCCTTGAAATGTGATTGGCCAGCCCAAATTCCAAATCTATGAAGGAAAATGTTCTGCTGCACAAGCTTGAGCCTGAGCGTCTTTGAGTGTGTGTGTGTGTGTGTGTGTGTGTGTGTGTGTGTGTCTGGGCAGGGTTCGTGAGTCCGGCTCAAGGACACAAGCTGTTGTTGGACACAGGCTGTGGTCGAGTTCACAGCTGGGAGCTTTCCGTGACTGGCCTGTTTCTGTAACCACTGGACACTGGCCCTTTAAGTGTGTAGATCAGCCTGCAGGAGATGTGTGTGTGTGTGTGTGTGTGTGTGTGTGTGTGTGTGTGTGTTTGGCATGAGCGTGACCCACCTTGCTCTTGCTGTCAGGGCTCGGCAGGGTTTTGCCACCGTTTCCTGTTGGGGACTTGGCTGTCCCTTTCCCTCCCTTCTCCTCCTTCTTCTCCGCTGGCTTCTTCTCCTCTTCCTTCTTCTCGTCTTTGTTGCTCTTCTCCGGCTTGTCGACTTTCTCCGCCTTCTCGTTGGCCTTGTTGTTTTTCTCCGCGTTCATCTTGTCCATTTTTTCATCATCTTTGACGATCTTCTCGGACTTCTGATTTTTGTCCGCGCTGTTGTCCTTCTTCTGCTGCTCCTCTTTCTCTTTCTTGTCGAAGGTGTCGGTCTTGCTGGACATGAAGTCCGTCTTCTCTTGTTTGTCCTTGTTGTCAGATTTCACTGTGAGAGAAAAAAAAGTTGTTTTCATGATGCAGCACGTGAATAGAGTTGAAAGCCCATTGACATCAAACATTGGTTACTAAATAGCATTCTAAAGCCTGAAGTATATCATCCCCATCTGGGCTCTTTGGGACCAAATGGGCCGACGCTATATTGTCTATAGTACACTAATTGACTGCATCATTTATAAAGTGAAGATAACATGGATCGAAGAAGACTTGCTACATCTACAAGCAAGTTAAGGCAGGCGACACGCTCACATGCATCCTTCAAAACAACCTCACAATCACATCCTTCCACACTGTTTACGTTGAGTGTTTCCAGCTCCGCCCGGCGACAGTACTGCAGCCCCACCAGCAGCGTTACACTCCTGTGCTTTCTTCACTTCAAACGGGGAAATGAGTGGCAAGAAACATCCTTAACAGAACCCTCCATCTACTCTCAACCTTTTGACCCTTTCTGCATGATAACAATGCACATAAGTATAATGTTCCTTTTTCAACGGGATGCCATTAGAGATCCTTGTCACGTTTACTAAGAGAAGGTTGTTTAAGGGGTTTGAATTCCTGACAAACACTGAAGCGCAGAGTCAAGCAGCTGACTAACATGACGCAGTCTGAAATAAATATGGAAACCAAAAAACATCAAATACTGTATTTTTCTTTTGTTTTCATTGATTAGATTGAGCTGGTGGATGATTTGATGAGGGTTGCGTCAGTAGATATTTCAGGGTCTGTTTGATTTGATTGCTGTGCATTATTAAAGTGCCCACTGTGGTGATGCTGTATCCTTTAAGTCCCTGTCATTGACAAAACGAAGGCGCTGAACAGACTGTTCTACTGTATGTTTCTCACCTGCACACAGTGCACAGCTCAGAAAGCTTTAGGACTCTTTTCCTACGTTTCAAACTCTGACCCTCCTCTGTTCTTCTGCACCCTCTTTTTTTATTCCATTTATTACTTTGCTTCTGTCGTTTCTTCTCTTGTAGGGTGCTGAGCAACAAAAGCAACTTCCTGTCTCTCCATCGACTTCATCAACATGGACATAGTCTCAGTGACATCACCCACTGGTTTAGGAAGTAGACTTTTGAGGCCCATCAATGGGGGTCGCCATACTGAACATATGGTCTCAACTTTTGGTCAACCTAGTAACAGATAAAGAGTTTTATCTGAGGCTTGTTTTTTTTATACCAGGCAGTGAACATGTTTATGTAAAAACAGGGTTTTCAATGGGTGTGTATGTGACTTTATGTATGTATGTATTTTACAGCCAGCCTCAAGTGGACACTAGAGGAACTGCAGTTTTTCCGGCTTCAGTGTTCCTCGGAGGTTGAAACTTGTTCCCCTCAAAACAAATCCTTTCATAATTGTTCAAACTCCTCTTGCAGATGGCGTGGTCCTTTGTTTATGATTGTTTTGACTCGTTGTAGCAAGTACCAGCTCCCCTCGGACTGATCGTAGCATTCCCAATATGGTAAAAGGGGCGGGACATATGTGAGGACAAAGACGAACGACTGACTGACGAGAGAGCTGATCGGCCGAACCAATCAGATCAGACTTGGCACAGGTGATGTGTTCGAAATACAGGGAGATGAGAGACGCTGCATGGAGAGACAGTACATGAAAACAGACTTTCTTCAAACATTAGTGATTGTGAACGTACTTTAGTAAACACAAAGATTAGATATATGAACCCCAAAGAGGGCAGAATATGGGAGCTTTAAAACCCTTGTTACTGCAGTAGTGATATATATTTTCACGTGACCTCTGAGTGTTTCTATGATCAAACTGTTGTCGCACTGCAGGAAGTCAGAGAGGTCTCCTTAGACTTCAGGGTTCTGTCTTGTCTTTATGTTGTGGTTTTGAAAATGATCTGTCCTTTCCGTGTTCTTAATCTTTGTGCCAGGATTATAAAAACACCATTTGGGGACATCCATCCTCCTCAGCAGGTCAAACTGAGCGGCAGCACCAAGCCTGCCAACAGCTGATTCATGAGATGAGCAAGAGAAGAAGAGGACGAAACGAACGAGGGAAACATGACGGGAGAAAGAACATGAGCGGAGGAAAACCGAAGCCAAAAGAGTTCATGGGGTTAAGGACACAGAGCCGGCAGACTGAGGGACAGACAGGGACTCTTTGTTGCCACCAAGAAAACTCTTACATAAGAATGACCGCGGCCAGGCCCGGCTCGCTGCACCCTGATGTCCCCTCGTTTCCCGTTCCTCTGACGTTTTCTGTTCGATAACTGCTCTTGCTCCACTTAAACAATGCCAATTTGCTGCTGCTTGTTGTGTGATGTCAGGCAGATGGCGTGAACAAGGTCCCTTTTGAACAGGCGCTGCCAGCTAACAAGACGCATTTTGTGGTTTATGCTCTGACATGTTGATCCTGGAGCCCAAATGAGACACAGGCGACGATGATGAGCACCTGAAGGCTCACATGCAAAGAAAGTCCACATACAGAATGACTCATTACAGGTATCGAACACGACACCAGTGTTGTGTTTAATCAGGCTGTGAGGTGAAGACGATGTTCATACAAACTCATCACTTAACGCAGCTGCAGAGCCACTAACTTGTTTCATTAATTTTAATGTCCCTTTGTCAAAGAGACTTGCAGGGTTTTGCTCATGACTCATGCTTGGTGTCTAACAGGGAAAGTTGGAGTTGATCTGTTATCCCACAGCAGTGACACATTTGAAAATAGCTCTATTCTCTCTAATGCGCATATCGACAGCGATCCTTTGATGCTTCTGGTTGGTCACGACGACGGAGCATGCTCGCTCTACTCATGTGCCTGCAAGTTGAATTTTTCCTCACTGCCAAAGTTAACAAAGATTACGTGGGATAGGTCAATCTTTGAGACAACACCGTCCTTATTAAAGGATGTGTTGACAGAGTCTGTAAATGGATTAAGGGTTGACAGTACTTAAGGATTAAAACAACATTGTGCCATTTTAATTATGAGCTTCTGAGATGCAGATCGATGATCTCACAGGTTGATTAATTCATTTATTTATAAGAACTGAAACTGTACTGACATTTTACATCCATTACAGTTCACTGACTCCCTGCCTACCTCAACTTTAAAGATATGTGATCAAATGTGAATTTAAATCCAAAAAATGTCCGACCTCAGCACCGGTCTGTCAGACTGAAACAAAACTTTGTCAGTACACCACGTCCCCTGAAACCCTGCCTCTCCCGTATGCCTCCGAAAAGGATTCTGCCATTCTTCCAGTCTTATAAGTTTATTGCAAGATGAACTATGCACGGTATCATGATGTTGGGTACATCATGTATGTCGAGCAAATGCAAATGCAAATGATTTCAGTGGATGCATAGCAATACTAAACATGCCCCTTTAGTGTAATTATGAATATGAATATGGGATGATTTTACTGTACTTTTGGAGTAAAATATGGTCAAACTTGACTCATAAGATGTAATGGAATTGTCTTTTCCCAGTTACACTCAAGGACATGTCTAGGATTGAAACAGGAGCTGCTGGTCGCTCGCCTATTTGTAGAGCGACTCTGGTAGTTCTGTTATTTAACCCATAAAAACAAGTGTGAAGTGTTCATGTTTTATTGGGCATTAATGTGAATTTTTAGTAACATAGCTGACTATGTGGCACAATAACAAGTGTCAAATATTGATGTGAATTTAGGTTACTCATCAGCATTGTCTTATACAATGGCAGGAACAAGCAGCAGCTTCATTCAGCTGACGTGTGCTATCATAGGTAAAGAAATGTTGGAGACCCCTGATGTACATGATGAGGAGCCAAGTGATTCGTACGCAACATCGTCAGTGTGCATCAACCTGATCGAGCTGAGGTTGTCATGGCGGCCGGCAGAAAGCGAGCTCCTGCCGATAATGTCAATCATGTGCATCAAAAAGAAGAAAGAGGAGGGATAATTAATGTGGGCATCGTCGTGGCAACAGGTGGGATCTAAAGAGAGCTTGAAGTCTGGCACCGGAGTCCTTGTGCTGATCATGTCATGTTGCATAAACGTGCATCGCAAACATGTTGAATTCAAGAAGAAGGAGTAATCTCTTTCACCTTGTAGTTTAATAGATAGACGTGCCAATCGTTTCTTATCATCTCAAGAGCCTGTGACCTTACAGTTGGGTTGTTAAGTCACTCTGTTAGCTAAAGAGCACGAGTTAGTGGTTTGAAGGTTTGTACTTTGAATTTGTTTTTTTTTAGACCCAGAGTTTAACAGGGAGACACAGCCAGGCCCGCTGTCCTCTGGGACCCAAAAGTGGGTCACCGAGCTGTTTTCAGTGGGTCATGAATGTGTGCCTGAAAAAAAAATCAAAAATCTATACTGCGTATATTTAGTTCAATTTCAAGTGCAATCGCCACCATTTTTCTCATGAAGATACATTTGCTTGGTTGAATTTTCTCATTCTGAAGGAGGTGGCGATCAGTCATGGTGCCAAGACCTGTCCAGAACCTCTGCTCAATGCAGTCACTTTATTTTTCAAGTCAGTTAAAATTGTTATTATTTTACATAAAAAGGAAAAAAACTAAAACAAATGTGCAAAATATTTGAAAGAAGCAATAGCAATAAAAGAAACAAATGTAGGGCTTTGGCTCTTCTTGCTGCTCGATAAAGAAACAGAGAGGAGGCTTTATCTCTCATGCTCCAGTATCCCTCATCACTGTATCACCACCCTGCAACACCAGCAATGTGACTCATCTAACATGAAACTGCTGGCTGAGAACACACTGGATCCATCTAATACCACGCTACAGTACACAGCCACTGGCAACCAGCTGGGTGTGTGTGTGTGTGTGTGTGTGTGTGTGTGTGAGAGCGAAAGGCAAAGAAAAATAGTGAGTTGACTGTCACATAATTCAGAGCATGACGAACATACACAGACATTGAACTGGTGGGAAGATATTTTACTGCAGGGCCAGTGGCACACATACTCAAACACACACACACACACACACACACACACACACACACACACGAACGCACGCACACACACACACACACACACACACGCACACACACACGCACAAACTCAAATGGATTATTGAGCGCCATAGCTCCTGCTTCCTAGCATGATAGCTATCAAAGCAGCCCTCGGACAGACAGGACAATCGATAGACACAGAAATAGTCCATGTGACTTTTCACTCCTAAACAGGACACACAAACTGATCTTTTGCTCTGTGACACAGCGTAGAAAAAAAAAAAAATATTAACTGGCTTTTATTTTGAAGAAAAAACAATGTTATGTACAGAGTTTGTTTTTCTCACTTTGTATGTAAATAGTTTTGTTTCTTCCCTTCAGCCTGTGAACAAATAATAGTAATTTAGCAAACCAGTGTATGAGAGACATGCTAAAAGCCATCACTACTCTATAACACACTAACATTAAAAGTAACACACTGTATTCGTATTGCACTTTTGTTGAAGTTAAAGCACACACCGATTCCTCAGCACTTTTCAGAGTAAAACGATGAAGATCTATTCAGTGTATTTACACTTGAAAATGTTCTCACTTCCAGCTCGTTGCATGAAGCAGCTTCGGAAGACGTCCCACACTTTACAATCCGAGGATGTGGATATCGCTACAGTGTCAGTTTTACACTTGCAGAGAAGGTGTCATGACAGTTTTGATTTCCTGTTCTTGTTTTAGTTCTCATTTTTTCCATAGTGCGTTATTTTGAAACCTTCGATGTTGTCTGTAATATTGTTTTGTGTTTAGGTTCTTATTTTAAAGTTTAGTGTTCTTTGCTACTTGTGTGTTTCCCGCCTGTCTGATTGTCCTGATCCTCCTCACCTGGGTTTGATCACCCCTGTGTTTATTTAGTCTCCGTGTTCATTCCCTTCTGTGTCATTGTGTTTTTTTGTACATGTCAGATGTTCCCTCGTGTTCCCTGCTCCTGTGTCTTTTGGTTTTTGGATTATTATTTAGTAAGTTTCTGTTGTTGCCTTTTGTTTATATAAATCATGAGTTTTACCTGCAAGTGGCTCCTCCTCCCTGTGTTTCTACCTGTGTCTTTGGTTTTTAAGAAGTTCTGATGTAATTCAAGCAATAAACCTGTCGTGTTACGTACATTAACAAAGTCACAAAGACGTCCGTGAAGGCTGCTCTCATGCCTACATGTTCCGCCTCTTCTCCTTAAAGCAACAATAATACACGTCTTAAAATAGCATCTTCAAAGTCCATCTACAACTCTTTCCCACAGGGAGAGTTGCTGATCTCATTACCACGGAGCAGCACAGTCGCCTGTTTTCAGCACTACGAGCCTTTGGGAACCTTAGTTCACACAGCAGCCCTCGGTACTGTTTGATACGCTAGCTGAGGCTAAGAGACGGAAGAGGACGATGACGGATGAAGCTATCAGGAGACAAAGAGAGCGAGTAAGTGCTGGTTGTGTGTGGAGCGGTGAAATCAAACTTTAGAGCTTTGCTCTTATTAAACCTTCTCTCGACTTCACTTTGGTTTAGATGAGATGCGTGCTAACCCTGTAGCTCATGGTGGGTGGCATAAGTCTGATGACATCACGACTTCTGCTGTGCTATTACATGCTAATCAGGCTAATGTCAGATGTTTCCTTGTGTTCCCTGCTCCTGTGACTTTTAGTTTTTGGATTATTATTTATTAGATTTTTACCTGCGATTGGGTCCTCCTCCCCTGTTTTTCGACCTGTGTCTCTCTTACTGCTCACTATTACTCTCCAACCACATTATCGTGTTGTCAGTCTGACTTTAAAAAAATGCATTTATTACAGTTTCAGCCAAACAAACAGTTTTACTTGCATTTTAATAGTCTGGTTTTAGTGGAGTTAAACTTTTTCTGACAGCATAAGCGTACTGAATAACCCAGCAAGAAGCTGGACAACAGTAAATATTTGACTTGCTTTTTCATGTTGGCGAGAGCTTCATGAAACTGTGGGCTCAAAGTCGGACACAGAGCAGGCGGAGTCAACACACTGTTTTATATGGTTGCAGAGAGAGACAGTCAGGATCCCCCAAAGTGCACCAAATCCAATTCCTCCATTATGTTGCTTTGAAGAGCACTTTTTTTTTTAAATCAGGTTGTTGTTTTCTATGATTTCATTTTTTTCGAGATTTTCTATCCCCTTACCCTCCCTGCATGACTCAAAGAAAGGGTCCAACATAAAGCCTTTCAGATCATGACTGCTCATTTGTCTTCGTGTAAACATGGTTTAAATTCTGTTTTCTGTTCGAGCTGTGAGACTCTCACTTGCCTCCCTCTTCTCTTACAGCTGTGCACTTCGTTGTGCATGTGCGTGTACCTCTGTGCAGCTGGGTTCTATTTCTGTTCAAAACGACAAAAAAAAACAAACACCTGAAGTTGCAGACTCCCTGTCTACTGTCAATGTGCCAGTGGGGGCGTGTGCCTTTAAAATCTGGAGGATTCACGTCAGTTTAAGCTCTTAACATACACACACACACTCACCCAACACACACACACACACACACAGGATGCTTAAAATAGCTGTTCTATATTTGAATGAGTACAGTCGGAGTCAATGTCTAATCAATGCCCCAGCTTTTCTCTGTCTAACTGCAGTCTGAAAATGCAAACACACTGCTGGATGAACTTACAACTCGTTATTTGGCCAAACGATATTTAATTTGTGAAGAGAATATATTAAAATGTAGAGGAAAAAGCAAAGATGAATTGTCTTTGAACTACTTTGTTAAATATAGTCCTAAAGACTTCAATAATCCAAATCCTTTATTTAAAATTCTAAGCCCTAGGTTTGTCATTTCATAATCCCCTGCAGGCTCTCTTATTATATCCAATATCGTCTTTTTCTGAGAAATCAACATCGACTTCATCCAGCGAGAATTTCATCCACGTGTCCTTCAAATCATCAAATGTCCATTTCAAAGAAAGCAATAAAGAAAAGATGCAATTTCTGACAGATGTTCTTGAAAAGGAAATCAGGGAAAACCTAATTAAACAACCAATATTGACTGGCCTTATTAACAACCCTGTTAGAGCAGGAGAGAACGATTAAAAGAGCATTAACCTTGGAGCAGACTGAAATGAAGACAAGCCTCATTTTCTGATCTGAGTCAATCAAGCACAGAACTCATCACACCCAAACAAGTAAAAAGCAGTGTTGAAGGCAAGACCCCACTAACCGAGACCAGTTACCAAGACTTGTCGGGATCGAGATCGAGTAAAGACCAACACCATGAATGTTGATAAAAATCATCATCTTATGTGCAGCAGAAGTGTCACTCACTGAAACACCAGGAAGGTTGCAGCTGTGACCGAGGGTTCAAAATCAAACAATTTGTTCTTTTAGAAAGAGCCTTTTTCCTTGTAATCACAGTAATGACTTGGAAAAATAGCCTGCCAGTGGTGATCTTGACATATCTTATCTGGGTTGGCAAATCTGGAGTCCGCCCAGTCCAAGACAGAAACAAGACCAAGTAAAAATGCTTTCCATTTTGAGTCTTGAGAGCAAGTACCACAACATGAGTAGTGTAAGTGCGACTCATCTGACACCAAGATTATTGGGTTCTTAGTTATTTAAAGTATTTTTGAGCAAACAACATATTTGTATATTCTTTGGGTTGGAAAGTCTGTTGGTTCTCCAGCAATTATTCACTTCGAAGGAGGGGCTGACTTAAAGAATATGTGAAATGTGGAACAGGTTTTAGCATGACAGACATGAACATGCTAACCGCTAGGCTCCAAACTGTCCATTGATTAAAAATGACAGCTAATACCAGGAGGATGTCACCAGTATCTTCTAAGTTGATAAGTCTGTGTAAAAAAATGTTTCAAACTTAGAACAACAACAGTTACATCATTGTCAAAAATGCTGTTTTAATCTGCTCATGTGAAACGATGTGAGGCTTTCCTCCGAAGCTTTGCCATGTTTCTGTTCTCGGTGCATAGTGCGAGATAATGAAAAGAAAGTAATGGCTTAAAAGGCTCTTTTACATCCATGCGAGGTGCCACCATCTTAGCAGGAGGATAAATCCAACTGTGGCAAAGAGAAACAAAAAGAAACAGAATGGATATCCACAGGCGGATAATGATGGTGGGCAGCCCTGGAAGTGGCTCCTATAAAGACGTACAATAGAAATCTTCAGTGCCAATTACCTTACCCAGAGACAGCGTGTTACAAGCATAGTGTATGTGTTTTCTACCGAAGAGGCAACCAGCATTGTGGCAGCCTCCTACTGATACAATAACAAAAACAACTTCTATTTTTAGGTTTAACTTATGTTGGAAAATAAGGACTAGCCAACAGCCGACACTTCACCAAATGCAGACTGAGGTTCGATTCCATGGCTCGCAACATGCAAAGGACGAAAAATATACCTGCAGGCACGACCAATCTCACCTGTATCATCATGATATTTACTTTCTATACAACCCCTTATGAAGAAAACATAAATACAAACCCCAGGACTTTAAATTCTTCAGTTAGATGTAAGTGTAAGAACAAAATGTGCATTTAAAAGTAAAATTACCAAAAAAGACAATGGGTCATGTTATAGCAACACTGTGAAACTACACCTGCTTAAAGCTGTTGGGGGTTAGTTAAGATTATTTGATTTAAAAAAAAAATAGTGCCTTTATGTTAAAAGGGCAGAGGCATACTTCTGTCAGAGCGTACGTTTCCAGAGTGAACTAAAGTATAACGAATAACCAAGAAAAAATGATGTCTTAGCCCTGCTGAAGACGCATACAAGCATTACTTTGTTGTGTCATTGTCTTGAAAACAAGAAGAAGTTAGCAGGCGAAGAGTGATCAATGGAAATGTGTTTCCTGCACGCATTTACATTTCTGAGCTCCAACTGCTCAGTCAACTCAGTCGACAACTAGCAAAACTATTATTGCTGCAAATCAAACTTCCTCTGTATCACTGTGAACGGAAGAACTTAGGATAGATTACAAAAGCAATCATGAATACACATAGACGTACTGGGACATCAATCTGTGTTGGGTTTTTCATTTGCATATCAGTAGTGTGAGTCATTTTGGAAACAGCGATCAAGTAGCTTCACCCCAGACCTCGATGACTCCTTGAACAAATCAGGAATCTGTGCAAGGATTCACAGATGGGTAGCTCTACCATCTGTGCATCAATCTACTGGATATATCAGTTCTACATTGACCTACACACAGAGACTAGAAGAAGCTCTTACCCGCTGTGGTCAGTTTACTATCCTGGATGCTGTTTGCTGATGCTCCTGTAGGGGGAGGAACCGGGAGTAAGACATTGTTCTCACAGCTTCCAAGATGCCTCTTAGGAGGAGGCGATGAGGGCATCACGGGTGATGTAAATAACGGTGATGACATCATTGTCATCATTGCAGCTGCAGCGTCGGTGCTGTCGGTGACGGTGAGAGAGCGTCGGACGGCCACGTGTGGGTACGGCGCCCTTGGTGGGCCAACAGTTCCCATTAGGGAAAAGTTTTGTATGTTGGGTGTCATTCCTGATTGGACACCCATACAAGTAGGGTATGCTCCCGTCATTACCATGGGAACAGACAGGTGAGAACAGTCGGACATTGCACGCCTCACCGCAGTCCTCTGTGGCAGTTCACTGCTTTGGCTAGGTTTTGTCTCTCTGTTTAAGGTACCACATGATCCCACTCTCCCATCCTCATCCCGATTTAAATTCTGGGTTGCATCTTCTCTTGTCCCCTTCTCAGTATGGCTTAAGGTTTTCCTCTCCACTCCACTCGGCTCTGCTAGACCTCCCTCAACGTGAGCTTTCATGGCTGAGCCTGGAGTTGGCTCTGCTGAAGGCGCTGAAGTGCAAACGGCTTTATTGCATGTTAAGTCAGCAACAAGATGAGTATGACCAGAAGGATGGGCATCAACACTTTGCTTTGCTAAAGATGACTTGAGAGCTGCTATCGAATTATCTTCCACACTTCCCAGTAGGCCTCCATATGTAGCGGACGGAACAGATTTCTTTTCATCCACTTTAATGCTTTGACTACTATTTCCAGTGGAGCAAGGGCTCAGTAAATTTCTCTCCCCAAGCCGTGAGGCCTGTTTCGGGGAAGAAACTGAGCCCCGGCCTTGGGCAGACATTTGAGATCCCTGGATGTAAAGTCCGTCTTGAAGTTGCGCCGTGGTTTGATGGATTAGCTCAGAACTCGGAATGGATCTCCCTGGTGAGATAGATGGGGAAGGTAATGAAGAGCAAGGTGAGGAGTGGGAAGACAGGGGGCTGCTGGGGCTTTGTCCTGCACTTCCCAACGACCCCCCTGACACTCCCACTCTGCGCCCCTCCTCCAAAGACTGTCCTCCTCCAGACCCCTCATCCTCTATCTTCAGCACTGGCATCTTTAGTTTAGGCGTTCCTGGCACCTCTGCCTCCATCCCAAATAATGTTCCCTCAGTCCTGCGTTGCCCTAATTTCACCTCCTCTTCCTTCAAAGTTATTTCTGACCCTTCCTGTGAGGCTATGGCAGCCGGCCCCCCTATTGCCATCTGGCCTTGGCAGTGCCAGCCGCTGTGCCGGTCAGAGGCCGGGCTTGGGGTTGACAGTGGAGATGAGGCCACGGCCACAGGGATGGTGGCAGTAGAGAGGGCACCAGGAGATATCTCCTGCTGCTGCTGCTGTTGATGCTCATTGGTCAGTTGTCCGTACCTGCTGCTGCTGCCATTTATAATGCCAGGCTGCTGCCAGGGTGTGCCAGACAGGAAGGACATTCTCCCTCTGTTTCCAGGTCCTCCTGTCCCTCTTCTTACGCTGGGCCTCAATGTCTTCTGTTCTCTCTTGTTTAGTCCTTCTTGTTTTTGTAGTTTTATTTCTTCTTTTAATCTGTCTTCAGATTCCTGCTTTTTGTCCACTTCCAGTCGTGTCAGAGATGCAGCGATGTCCTTAGTATCCAAACTGTTATGAGCTTAGAAAGTAGAGGAAAACATTCATCCTTTCTTTTGTCAACGTGACAGCCTGCAGTTGTGTGTTTGTAACTAAGCTGATGAGCGTGAAGTGCATGAATGTATGCAAAGTGCATGTGTGTATGTGTGTGTTTACAGGCGAGGCAAAAAAAAAAAGAAGTGCGAGTGAGAGTGAGAATGAATGTGTGTGTCTGGTCGTCTCGGCTTCTCTCTGAGCACTGCACGGATCAGCTGTGGGGCTAAATTGCACCTTCTCTCTCTCTCTCTCTCTCTCTCTGTCTCTCTCTCTCGTGCGCTCTCTGTTTTCCTTCTCTCTCTTTGACATCACAGTCACATGACAGACGGGAATATTGCCTCATTCGCTGGAGCTAAATTTCTGTATCATCCCATAGCGACATGTAGAAATAAAATTTCACGAACAAATGCATGGTGACACACACACACACACACACACATGCACGCACACACACACACACACATGCACGCACACACACACACACACACACACACACACACACACACACACACATGAACAGATCAATGGCTGCCACAGTTACTCAGCTGCCATATGACAGCCACTGTTCACATGTTGATGCAGACTCAGACACCTCTGGAAGCTGTAATCATCCAGACTACACTGATTGGCCTATTTCTCCAGAGTCTGAATTAAAGACAACAAAGACATAATGCTAAAATGTATCACAATGATAATACATTCAAACAGCTGATCTTTTCCTGTCTTCATTAATTTGTGCATTTCTCTGATATTTAAATTTGTGCTGCACTGCAGAGTTTATAATCTTCTTACGTTGAGCTGAATTACAATGACTGTTAGAAATACCTCAGATGTAAAGCATGAAAAGCGGAGTGCAGGGACATTTTCAAAAGTTTAAATTGTAAGCACTTCTTTTGGCTTGACTGGCAAAAAGTGATACTCTTCCAATGTTCCTTACGTTGTTTCAAAGGACCAAATGTATGTAACTCTGAAACCCATGTCCATGTTCAAAACATTGGACATAGAACTAGTTCTTGATAGATTAACTAAAACCCTTTTTTTCAGCTGTATCTCACTCATCGTCTCTTATTCAGAAGGTCGTAGGTTTCATCCGCAGCTCCTCCAGCAACATGTCTGATGTGTCCTTGGGAAAGACACTTGACCCTACATTGTCAGCGGCACATGAATCCATATGAGTGGGATTAGTTACTTATAATAGTGCCAAGTTTGCACCACAGATGGTTGGCACGGGACTGTCCTCTCTCGTAGTTGTGTTTTTCTTTAACTGCACTATTATCTCATTAGGTCTTCTACATATTAGTCTTTAATTACATGTTTATATTTTTCTTGTTATTATTTCATGTTTGCATTTGTACATAGAGCACAGTCTACCGAAGTTAAATTCCTTGTGCATTAAACATACCTGGCCAATAAAGGTGATTCTGATGATGGTCTCACTACATATGAAGTCCATTGATCATTGAGCTGAAACCCAAGTTGGTCAAATCTTGAGTCCAAAGTATTTGAATTCTTTATACTGTGTTTGAAATATGAGACTAATAGAGACTAATAAGAGACTGATCTTTACTGGCTGAAATCCGTCTAACCACAACCCTTTGGTTCCCAACCCAATTCCTCACGGACTGAGCTACTGCCGCACAAATGGATTAATAACCGAGCTAAACATGTATGTGCTGCGTTTTCTTCTAGATTTCTCGGCTATAATCTTCAGTGCGTAATGGACACTGGATGATGAGATGTTAATGACACTCAGTAGGCTAATGTATAAGAATTATAAATCCAACTCACTGCTGCAGGATAGCGTGTGTGTGTGTGTGTGTGTGTGTGTGTGTGTGTGTGTGTGTGTGTTAGGCATCAAAGAGGCCGTGGTGAGCGCTTCATCACGTTCTGATATCAGCAGACCGGGCGAGTGTAAAAAGGAGAATAAAGCTGACAGGAGTGGAGTAGGATCCTGTTAATCCTGTGTGTGTGTGTGTGTGTGTCTCTGTGTGTGTGTGTGTGTGTGTGTGTGTGTGTGTGTGTGTGGAGCCTCAGTGGAAGTACTATTGGGTCCTCTTAATAACTGGAACAAAATGCAACACAGGTTTAATGTGGTCTAAGGCAGCAGAGGAAGACAACAACACCTCTGGGTGCTAATGGAAGCCCACATCTGTCTCTATACAAATACATGTCATATAAATAAACTCAATTTGATATGTAGGCAACATCCCAGGTGCTTTTACAAGTTCTTAAGTTCTGAGGCACGGCTTCATTTTAGAGTTCGAACCTGCACATTTACTTCTGCTGTTCTAGTATAGAGCTGTACAGCTTAAAGCATAAGCACAGAAACAAAACTGTAATCAATGGTGCAGAAGGCATTTATGAATTGTTTGTATCAAACAGTTTTGAACAGGAAACAGTGGACTCTTTATGTGTCTTGGTCTGAGTGAGGGATACTGGCACACATTCGTCTGTCACACACGACATGATGGGTTCAGGTTTGACTCTTTGTTTATTTAGGCGAGTTTTCTGATTTGAACTCTCAAGAACAGCTGCAGATGTTGTCGTTGATGATAAAATATGATCTTTATTTTAAACCTTGCTTTGCCTCTGTTCACTTCCTGTCAGGACGTGTGTGTCTCATTGTGTGTCGCACTAAATGTGTCCTCTACTCTCCATCGTTGCTCGTGCATTACTAACTCTCTGAAGCACGTCGCTTTGCACAAAAGCATCTGCTAAAAGAAAAGTAGCCTTGTGGACTTGTGACATCATTTTGATGTCACGTCCTGTCTCCTGACCGACCCACCCTTCTTTCTTTTCATCCCAGAAATCAGCTTCATGCTGTGAAGGACCCGTGTTGATAACAACTTTGGGACATTTTTTTGTGGCAGGCCGACCTCAAAATGGTCATGAGTTTGTGAAAACCGCTCAAGAAGATAACGGAGAGCAGGCAGAGGGAGGAGGTACTGACAGCTACAAGATGTGCTAACGGAAATAAAAATCTCTATTTATCTGTCAGAAGCCTGCAGAGGGTCTCGACCCTGCTTTTGAAACACCATTTTCAACAAACGCCTGACGAAAAATGTGACATCTAAACTAACGCTGACGTTTTCCACTGCTCATGACAAATGGTCCCGGAGTCAGAGACCCTGCTTCACCCCATCACCCCCCAGAGGCCTGAGCCAAAATAACAAGAGCACTTTGTCAGACATGACTGACACTGAATGAGTATCATTACATAATCCTCCACAGACACTTTGTCTACTGTAACCTCAGAGAGAGGAGCAGCTAGAGAGCAGAAGAGGAAGTCATTAGACCAATGTTCACTTATCAATACATGAGGACAGGTCGGCATCAGGTCAGTGCTTCTCTTCAAGTAGGACTCAGCTGGGGACTTTTGGAAAGGCTAAAGGGAGGGTAGGTAATCTTTCAGATCTCCCTGTAATTAATAATCCATGTGCTCTGAAAAAGAAACAACAAAACTCTGTCATCTGTAGCAGTTTGTAAACACGTAAAAACTTTGACCAACGTCTGCACTCGACCACGTTTTATAAACCAATCAAGCCTCTCTACTCCATGCATGCAGGTGCCCACACTGAGCTGAAATCTGCTTCTGGACCAATGGTGCGAGTGCGTGTAAGTGAGGGGGCGGGGCTTGTGAGGGAGCACAGAGCGGAAGGGGTGAATACGGAGAACGGAGAGGATGCTACTTTCAAAATCATGCTGGTTTTCAAAAAAAATGACTGACCCTGCCTTTTAAGGTTAAAGGTCCAATATTCAAGGTGTCTACTGATTTAAATTATAAACTCACAATATTACAGTATCATGGATTTGTTTGGACCAGAGAAGGTAGACAGTTTTTAAGTGTCTGCGACGTGGCAACCTGCATGAGGAACAGCTCTAAGAAAAACACTCAGAGAACTCATTTCTCTGCATTTCATTCTCAAGGTCACCTTCATGTAATTAAGGATGAAATCACAACACACAACCTTTGATGTCAGAGAGCTGACCTTTAGCTGTAGATGTGGGTTTCACCTAATCTGGCTTCAGAGATGTCATTTAGCTTTTTTTTCACACTGCTGTCAAAATGTCTCAATGGTTGAAGTAGCACAAGCTTTCCTTCTATTCCCTGATTTGTCTCTGAAAATCAGACCGGTGCACAACCATACATTTGTTTTTGTGTGAACATTTATGGAAGCAGGGGGGGTCTAGGGAGAAAAGCATAATCGGGGCTATTTCCCTTTAGTCCTTGCAGTAACCGTTCGGGCTGTATAGACAGGATTAAAGCATTCAAGCAGATGAGCATATTTGACAAATGTCAGACAGCAGTCACAGGGTACTGAGAGGGAACATGAAGAAGTCGACTGAAACGTCTCTTTATTTAGTTTTAATTTAATACCTGACGATCATTTTGATTAATATTGAGAAATATACAAGAGGCCTTGGTGAGCACTCTTGCTGTTGTCATGCAGCTGAAGGTCGTCAGTGACAGATAACATGGTCACACCTGTTAGCAGAGTCGGCTTAGAAACTGTAATATGTAAAGCTTTAAGAGCAGCTTGAAAAAAGTGGAAGGCTTATTGATGAGAAGAGCAAATGATGTCATCAAATGACTGCCTGACGCCTAACTCTAGCAGACTGATGCATGACAAGCTCAACCAGATTGAAACTTTGGGATATAAAGAAGACAAGTAAAGTGAAAAAGCAGGAAAACAAAAACGAGCCAGGTCTTATGTTTGCGAGAAGCCGCCGGCGTCTCAATTTAAATGTCCTTATTCGCGTGAGGATCAAAGAGGTCACTGTTGGTTCTCCTTTTGAAGGTCACAGATTGTTGAACATCAGCAAGAGATGGAGGAAACGGAGGATGCTACAGCTGGTTGCCCGTAGCGCTAAGCAGAGAAAAAAAAAGACGAAGGATGGGGGGGCTGATGGAAGGGGGAGGGGGGGGGGGGGGGATCTTGTCAGAGCGTTTCTATTTTTACTCTTCGACCTCACTGACTGTCACACCCAGTCCACCCCTTCTCTATCCCTTCATCCCTCACACGCCGAGTCTCTTTGTTTCCACGGCAACCGCCTCCCATGTCTCCTTGACAACAAACCCTCCCCCCACCCCTCCACAAACCCCTTACCCCCCCACCCCCTACACACACACACACACACACACACACACACACACAGTCTCCGATGCAGTGATTATCATGGTGCTGCAGCGACGCAGGGAGTCTGGGCAGGAGAGGGGAAGACGTGACGTGGAAGCAGGAGACAGAAAGGGCAAAGGGATGGAAGGGTGAGGGTGGAGGGAGGGAAAGAAAGGGCAGGAAGAGAAGGAGAGGGGCAGAAGTATGGATCACATATCGGATATAGATACAGAGAGAGAGCGAGGCAGACAGAGGTAAGAGATGGGAGATGATGAAGGGCAGCAGATGCAGAAACATGGAGGAGGGGAGGAAAGTACGGTGGAAGTAGAAAAGTGGTGTTCATGAAGTAATCACGTAGAGGAGACAGTGTCAACAGGACAGAAGAAAGAGCAACAGAGAGGAGGACAAGAAGAACATACAGCGCTGGAAGTCTTCTTGCTTTAACATGTTCTGGTGTGAAGAAAACATTATTAAATGAGAGATCTGAGAACAAGTGTGTTTACTTAGCGTTGTTTTCATAATCAACCCGACATAAAGAGGATTCGAGCCACTTGTCTGGTAGCCTCTTTTTAAAGGACTGTCTATGAGTCAGAGTGAGCAGCAGGAAGAAAAAAAAACTTCCAGTGATTTTTCGAGCCAGCAGAAAAAAATAAATCCCCAAACTTTAGTTGACATGTGCAGAAGATACAGACATGGACGGGCAAACGCACCAGACAGAATGAAGAAGAGGAAAGATAACAGACTTCTGGTGTCAACCTTCACCAGTCAACAGTCAAGTGTCATAAATGAGCTCCTGCAGTTTCAGGGACCAAAGTTTGTGCCTTTAAAGAGAAGACGGTTTCATTAACCCAGCATGCTCAGCCACTGATGGATGATCCTCTCCTCCTATTATTATCCCAGTTGCCACGACTGCACCTTAAAGGGACAAGTCCCCCCAAATGAAAATCCTTTATTCCACCCTGACCCAGATATCATTGTTGCTAATTATTTAAGTTTAATTCAAACGAGTCAAATATACTGCTGAAGTATCCGCCCTTCTCAACGGCAATGCATGTCGAACGTTCAGACACACGAGCAGCATTTCTTCAACGGATAAGACTCACAGTTTAACCTTTGATTGTTTTTTTTTTAACCGATTTCACACGATGCCACTTGCTGGAACATTTGTTTGTGCACAGCTCCAGCTGCAGATGTTTGCTGTGCAGGCTGCAGTCCTCCATGCAGACACCAGGTGGAGCCAACGAGCAGAGCTGAGTCTCAACAAGCACCCAGTGCAAACCTGGTTGTCAATCTGCAACCACACACACACACACACACACACACACACACACACACACACACACACACACACACACACACACACACACACACACACACACACACACACGTGGGTCCCCAGTGGTCGACTTTATTCATAGTTTTCACTTTGATTCAGGCTCACATTTACTCTCAAGGACGATACCAAGGTCATTCCATCGTTTGTGTGTTTTCAGAGCCAAGATCTCACTCACGGGTAAAAGGTGGTTTCAGCTCTGCTTTAAAGGAAAGAAAACTTTCTCTGTCTCTCACTCACAGTTTATCTAGATGAATGATCACCATGTGATACACACACACACACACACACACACACACACACACACATAAACCTATAAATGTGCAGACATAGAGCTGGCAGCTCGCTTTTTTTCCATTTTACACACACGCACGCTAACACTGAGGCTGTGCTTGCCTTATGTAAGGGTGAATATAGCCAAAGCCATCAATAATGTAGTCAAGAGATGTTAGAGAGATATAAAGGTTCAACACATGGCTGAAAATAGAGACATGCACGATAAAGCCAGGAAAAAGAAATAGACCCAGATAGACTAACAGAGCTGCTGCTGTTCACCAAACCTGCTGTCAGCTGACTGAAACTCAATGTGACAACTGAGATCAAGAAGTGTCGACCCAAAGTGACAAAATGTCATCACTTTTATTTCATTTACTGAGAGAAAAGCAGGTTTACACTCTTTTGATTGAGAGACAAGCTTCTCACACACGACATGCACAAACACCTCAGCAGCACACAGGAAGTGCCCCGGCACCTCTCCAGCTACCAGACCAGAATCCAGATTACATCCCGCATCTGGACCTGACCCCAATGGACTGAGCTACTGCCGACCCTTCTATGAAGACTTGCAGCCAAACATTACATCTTTCATGTCAACGAATCCAGTCTGAAGTGATTTTGTAAAAAAGACCACTGTTGCTGCGGGAGGTTTATATTCAGACACCGTCTGACATGCTACAAAGCCCCCGCTAAACTTGGGTTTTTTTTCAAGCAATGTTCACCTACGCTCATAAGGAGGCTCTGGCAGCCTGTTGACAGCTGGCATTAATGATGCTGTGCTGAAATGTATGTGGGTTTGGGTTTCAAAGATCAAACTGAAGTGAAGACCAGGACAAGCTTTCAAAGTTTTTTCAAAATATCATTTCAAAATGTGCCTCTGGGTTTTAACTATGTTGGGTCCAGCCAGGATGGCAAAGTTCAGGCTGTGTATGTTTGGAGAACTACAACAAAAGACTCTTTATCCCAGCATGCCTTGCAGGTACTCCCAGAATGCTTTGCCACACCTAACACAGAGGTGTGAAGTCTGGGAGGTATAAAGCCGGCCATGTCTCATTGTTCTGCCTCTTTCAAACGTCGTCTGGCGACGTCCGAGGATACCCAACTCTGTTCCTGTTTCCAGCACGCTGCTCTTTGTTTAAGTTTTGGCGCGCAGCTGATCCAAGGCCTTGAAGCACACCGACGTCCTAATTCCCGAGCCTAGATCATCCACTTGAACGCATCTCAGAAGTATAGCGTTCTATTTCTCCCGTATCAAAACGGCATTGAGAGAGACTGTAAGGATTACGTCTCGTTCCGTCCTTTAAAGAAAGGACACCCACGGAGATCACCTCGCTCGACAGAGGACACGACGGCCCTGCTCAACCCCACTGGACACGCACCGCCATCACCTTACAACTGCAGAAAGGCCGCGCCAGAACCTCTTTTCTTCCTTTCATCAACTGTGGACAAACGGTTCCAAGTGAGGCTTAGCTAGGTCTGGGCAGTTAGATATAGAGAGTGTGTTTAATAACTGAGTTATTATTGGGAAACGGTGATAATATTTGCTTGGTGTTTGACCACTGTGTCTTAGATTTTATGAGAGTAAAACCTCTTTTGTTCTCCTTATTTGTGCCGCTGTGTCCCGGGTGTTCATCTGTGAGCTCCCACGTCATAACCGGGTAATAGACTCACTATCAGAAAGACTAGTGTGAACGCCGTCTGATACAAATCCGGCCACTCGCTTCTGGTACGCGACGTAAACTGTGCTCTGAGTTGTGGTGAGCTCCAGTCCGAGATTGAGCTGTCGAGGTGCGTTGTTTTCTCTCGCTCTCTCGCCTTTACACACACACCTTTCGGTAGACACACACACATAGAGACCTGTGGCTTTCCAGACGCTGCTGAAACGTAGATCACGTTCTGTGTCCGCCATCACGTGACCACGCGTGGTCGTCGCCATTTTGATCTGTCTCTGTCTGTCTGTCCCTCCCCCTCTCTCTTTCTCTCTCTCACACACGCGCACACACACACACATGTGCCACGCTTGTTTGTTTTGTTTGTTAATTGTAGTTTGGCTTATGATGGTTATTTGTTTGATTGGGTTTCATTGATTTACTTGATGTTTCTTTGTTAAATAAATTCTATTATATCTTAAAAAGTCGTTGTTTGTGATCACTGTGAATTTGCTTTGTGACTTAGGCTGGGTGAAAGGGCTTTGTGTTCGAATTTCACACCTTCAATTAAATACAGATTATTAATTATTAATGATATTGGTATTTAATTAAATAATTTGAGACTGATATTGGTAATATTTTGGTTGTTCCCTGTTTACAGGGTGGTGCCCCGAGGTTTATTAAACGCAGTTTAATAACAATTATTGATTTAGATTAATAATTAAATAAACTTAATTATTAATTTATTTTGACAATCAAATTTTACGTCATAAACCCCAACATAACCGTTGGTCAGGTATTCGCTCCTGAAAATTCCCAACAACTATGAAGTGACGACGTGCTATACATCCGTTAAACTGAAGAGCAGGTATCGTTTACTGCACTGTGGTTGATCAGGTGTGGAAAAGAGCGCCATCTAGGGATTCCTAAGCGTCAGTTTGAACCTCACATATTTAGGCTGTGAGCAGAACTTTAGTCAAGACAACCACTGAGGGACGACTCAGTGATGTTTCAATAAGCAAAGGAGACAGCCTGGATGGAGCTCTCCTCTTCACTAACAACCGACACAGGCAACAAGCTGTGGGACAAAGACGAAACACAGAGCGTCTTCAACTGATTCCACACGTGTGTGTGTGTGTGTGTGTGTGTGTGTGTGTGTGTGTGTGTGTGTCAGCTGAAGGTTGTTGAAAGTACGAGGCCTCACTTATTGAACGGAGGGTCTAACAACAATTCATGTGGTGTGAAATGTAACATCATTGTCATCACAGTGAAGCCATGTGGTCCCACTGGAGGGCATGCCATGTTGAGAAACAGCCCAGTAAGATGATTCAGCTTTAACTTCATTCTCCTGCAGCCTCCGCTGACGTGGGAGGAGACATAAAGCAACAACAACTTCTTAATCACAGACTGAGACTGTTTGGATTCTTCACAAATCAAACACAGCACTGTCTCACTCTCTCTCTCTCTCTCAGAGGGCGAGAGAGAGAGAGAGAGAGAGAGTCATATACAAAACAGTGCTTTAGAATAATGCATTTATTCATGCAGCTCTATCTGCTGGAATAGGCCATGATCACTTAAACTTGTGAAATGTTACTTAGATAAGGTTTGTGAAGCTCAGCCTGGTGTTGCATTTCAAAGAGACAAATGGAGCTCAGCGTAGACGACGGTTTATTTCATTTAGCCCCTCCCTCTTTTCCTCTCCCTCCGCCTCCCTGCTCTGCTGATCAGCTGATCATTAACTCTTGAAGTAATCAACCAACCCGACTCTCGACCAATCATCCTCTCTCTCTTCCACAGTCACTTTGTCATTTCAGTGTGATCACTAAGACCCTCCCCGTCGTCTGCTGAGGAAGGTGCTGCAGTGGACACTGAAAACCTGTAATAAATATATATATACATGAAAACATGTAGAACTTCACCAATAATAGACATTATAGGAGCCGATTATCCATATGATATGTGGTGTTTGTGTCTGTCACGATTGTCTATATAAGGTAGGAACCTTTGTTGGTGTTAAAATATGGAAATGTTGAGCCAAACAGACAACAATAAACCAATGGTATGGTTAACGACAAAGTTTTCACATGGACTTTCATTCATGAAACAAGGTAATGTCAATTATTAATTGTAAATAGTACCACTGTATTCCATCTGTGATGGCCCTATAGCCAACAATCTTCCTTTCATGCTTTTATCATCATCAAAAGCACAAATTCTTTCATATATTTATCAGCGTATCAGCTGGACTATCTGTCCTGGTCTGTCCTGGTCACCTCCAAAAACCCAGACCTCATCACATCCTGCATCCTTCTGTTACCAGCACCACCGGGGTCTGGACTCCAGAGGGGGGTATCCTATCCTGCTGTCGGCCTCACTCCCCCTCTGAGTGCATGAAGTCATCATCTTATCATGTTATTATCTTTTCCTAAAGTGTTCAATTGTAAATTCTTTGAGTCTCTCCGGATTGAAATGTGATGAAGTGACTTCAACTTACCTTTCCTATATTCTCATATTGTATGTTTTCAATTTTTTTTGCAGGCCCGAGTTCATTTTCAAGACAAACACATTAACAAAGCATGAGGAGCCCAGGTTTAAAAAGAAGAAGAAGAAGGCTTGTCAGTGAGTTTGTGTTTCAGCACCTTGTAAACCGACCCGCCTGACCTGCAGAGCCAGGACCCAGAGTACTGAGGTCAAAGGTCCTCGCAGCAGCTGTGTCAGCTCTCGCTTCCTAACATTTAATGCCACTCTTCAGCTCTCCTTCTCCCTTCAGATAAAATGCCATAAAAACAAAGTTAGACCTATTCCACCTGTTATTTTCCTGCTTTCAAGCCTCAAACGTCTGATGAGAAAAGTGTTTCATACTCTGCATGGTAAAAAAATATGTTTGTTATTATGATACTTATTGATTGACTTCTACAAATGATTAACTACTTCAGGTTGTTATTCACATATTCACTTAAAAAACGCTGAAGTTTTTCAACGTCTCTCTTGTAATATGTCCAACATTACACATTTTTAAATGACTGCATGCTGCCATCTAGTGCCGTCACACAGTGCAGTGCTAATGCTAGTGCTAATTGGCAGCATGAGGCCGTGGACACTGAGAGCAGAGGAGCCTCCTGAAGCAGTTTAGAGGAAAGTTGTACACCTGGGTGCAGTGGCTGCTACATGAAGGTTAGATGAGATGATGGCAATCAAGACTCGGCATTTCATAATGTAAGTCACATATGATGGTGCGAAAAATCTCTCTCTCTTTTTTTTAAATTTTTTACAACAAACCTGTCTGTGCTTGATTTTTTTTTAAAGAATTCAGTCTTTCTTTTTGTGTTTTTAAAACATTTATTTTTTTTCTTTTTATGCCTTCATTCCAGGGACAGGACAGAGACAGAAATCGGGAGACGAGAGACGCGGGAACAGAGGACACTGCCAACAACCACCAGGCCTACAGCGCCCGGGATTCAGTCAACTCCTAATCAGCAAATCCTTCACTGACTTTTGAAAGTGTAAATGAATGCATTGACCACGAAACAGGACTCACAGGACTGTAGAGTGACTTTTTTTATAAAGTGAAAAAAGGGAAACATGTCTTACCTGTTGGTCGAGGTCACGTGGATGAAGCCAATGTGAGAGACAGAGGGGAAGGGAGAGAGCATATGAATATAATGGTCAGTCACACAGAACAGCCTTTGCATCAGTAAACACAATAATCCAACATTGGCCCTCATCATATGTCAGCGTTAGAACGTGTTAAAGCAAAGTGAAATCAGGACGCTGCTTCAGCACCTGCTGCAGGATCTCTTAAAGCTACAGGACATTTCTTATTATTAATGCTCACGAGCCAACACTGTGCAGGTGAATGTAACTGTGTTAGAGTTGTAATCTAGAGGCAGACTGATTTTAAAACACACACGTCAGCTTTTAGAGTTAAGAAAGGGCTGAGGAGAAGCAGAGAGAGAGTCACACCAGAAGAAAAGCATCTTTCAGCAGACTGCGAGATGGAGCAAGGCAGAGCACTCAGGATCGTTCCCCGTTATTATCAGGAGTAAGGAAGCAGTACACGGGGGTCATGTCAGGGTTTTCCCCAGTGTCCCAGAGGTCAAACAGGCCAAAAGGGCAGCTGGCTTAGCACCAGACATCATGCTGTAAATGTTGGTTACCCTCGTAGAGGGAGGAACAATGGTGTCTGTAGAGTGGTCGTTCTTTCGTTATAACTGGGGGAAATCCTGATTTTCTAACGTGTCTTTAATGTAGGAGAACAAACTGGACAAGCAGATCGTCACTTGGATTTAAAAGGAAACAAAAACAGATTCTTTAGATGATAAACTGCACTGGATCTTTGCATTGCAGAATAAAGATCACAAGAAGTTTAAATGAATCACACCAGTGAAGACAGTGGAACTGTTTCTCAAGATCTACGAGATGCCTCGTTGTTCTGTACAATCCGGCAGAAGCTCTACTTAGTGATATTGATTAAGTCAATTGATCATATTTGGAGGGTCCTCTACTAAATAAATAGACAGAGA
Organism: Symphodus melops; assembly: GCF_947650265.1. Classification (NCBI taxonomy): domain Eukaryota; kingdom Metazoa; phylum Chordata; class Actinopteri; order Labriformes; family Labridae; genus Symphodus; species Symphodus melops. The sequence continues at coordinate 4,777,651 of NC_136697.1, forward strand.
AGGCACACTGTTCTTCTTTTTTACAAGCTGATGTCTGTTCATGCGTCTGGTTCTTCTCGAGGTTTCTACAGTACTAAATGTTGCTTCGTGTTCATGATGGATCAATGTTGGGTCTTTGTAATACAAGACAAGTCAATTAATTTGTTATGAATTTGTACAAATGAACGAATGATTGTTGATTCTGGGGTCTGTTGAGGCCCCAGGTAATAACTAATCAGGGGCCCCTACAACCAGCGTTTTTTATTATTTCCCTTTTTTTTCACAGACAACTCCTCTTTATTTTCCTTTATTGATACATTTCAGTTTTCACAGGAATGATGCTGAAATGTTCGGCAGGGCATAAAGAGTGAGTGCTCTCAGATTAGGCAGGTTTTCTAATGTTGTTACAAAATGTGCACATTTTGAGGCAATGCTTTTGTTTAAAGTTTGCGCCCCCCCCCCCCCCCCCCAACTGACCTGGGGCCCCAAGCAGTTTCCTGCTCTGCCTGTTGACATGCAGCTCCTCTACGAATAAAGACTTAATGGCTTTAAGAGCAGCCGAGGAGAAAATTAACTAAATTATTATTCAGATTCTGTGTCGACAAAATCTGAAGAAAACTGAAGAAAAAATGTGAATATAATGTAGAGCTGTTGTTCTGAAATGCATATTCACATCCCTATTCACATCATGGTGTAGAGGCAGGAGTTACCAAAATACAGATATATCATTAAATGTAAACGCTGGTACGTCAAGCAAACTGGATATTTGACAGTTGTGCCTAACTATCCAAAAAGATTCTGGGCATCTTGTCTTGATTTTAACGTCTCTACCTCGACATTAACAAAGAAGCGTTTTGCGATGCAAGGACCCAGGTTGTGTTTGTGAGAAGATGTCAGGAGGTTACACAGAAACTGACAATCAGACGGACATTAGACAGTGGAGCAAGCATAGTTACTGGCATTATTAGCAGGTCAAGTCATTAAAGTTGTTATGATCATGATAACGGACACACAGAGGCAGGCAGAGGGAAATCAAATCACACAACTTGCACTTTTGTTAAAATAGGGCCCGACCAGCACTTCTGCTGTATTCTGATTTACTTAATTATCCGGCACATTTGTGTCACATTTAAAAAGACAGATGTGTGTAGCTTTATTATCAGAATACGTATATTTAAAAAATACATTTACCTGTCGGGCCCTGGTTATCACAAATACATAAGATTACAGGATCAAGCACCAAGCAGGCCTGGTGCTCAATCAACAGACAAAGAGCCATGCATACAGGAAGACAAATAGAAGCTACTTCCTGGTTTCCTAACCTAAAATAATTGTACTCAAATTAGCCCCATGTAATTAATAATCTTCCCTGTAGTTCACCAACCTTCCAGTGGGGGGAGCTGTGGCGACGAGGACTCCTGGTGCTCTGAGAGTGCAGGGAGAGAGGAAGGGGCAGCAGGGGTGATGGAGGGAGGGGGAGTGACTGTCGCTGCACTAAGTGGCGTGGCTACACTCTGGAGGGGAGTGTCCTTGGGTGGAGTGGGAGTGGCTTCATTCTTAAAGGGGGAAGCTGAGGAACTAAGGGGCACGGCTGACATGGCAGTGGATGCAGCAGGAATGCTTCCAATTGAGGCTGCTGCGGTGCTAACGACTGGAGCAGCTGTTTCCATACTGGGTGTGGCCAGAGAGGCCATGAGAGAGGCTGAGGGGACAAAAGGTTTGGCGTCAGCGTTAAGGGCTGAGCCGACTGTAGCTTTTGGAGGGTGCTTGTCTGAAGCAGCCGAGGGTGAAGTGATGGGGGACAAAGCATAAGTGGAAAGAGGGTCTGGAGTGATCTTAGAAGGACTTAGAGCAGAACTGACTTGTGAAGCAGGGGAGGTGCTCTCTGTTGGGGTGGTCTTTGTTAAGGGCGCAGTAGCAAGGGAAGGGGTGTTGGTGATTGGGGTGGTGGTCTGGGAGTCGGAAGTGGAGCCTGGAGGAGTCTGGAGGACTGAGTCCAGAAAAGAGAAGGTCTGGGAGACTGGGCTCAGATTGTCTCCTGTCATAATTGCTAGACTACTACTTGCATCTCCAGCCAAACTGCTCTTGGTGGCAGCGCTAGCGGCTACGCTAATGTTGGGTGCAGGTTTATTGGTTGAAACGTTCTCTTCTTTTGCTTTTTGACCGGCTTTAGCAGATACGGGGAAATCGTCCACGCACATTGGCTCATAGGAGCGTGGTGGGGAATCTGTTACGAGGCTAGCATGGGAACTGTTGGTGAAACTTGTGGGTATTTGTATATGGGCAGAGGGTAAAACAGGATTTGGAGTTTGGGAGTCAGAAGGACCAGAGTTGGCAGTTGTCGCCCAGTCTGGAGCGACTGAAGCGAGGGTCGGAGAGATGGGCTGCTGAGGTGCTCCCCACTCCTGTGGAAGTCTGGCCCGAGTCTTAGTCTTCTTGCCTTTTACTCTACCCCCTCCTCCGCTCTCTCTGATCTCCCACTCCCAGTTTTCATCCTCGTCCTCCTCTGCCTCCTTATCCTGAATCCCATGCTTATCTGACTGGTCGACATTATTCTTCTGGCTATCCGAGAAGTTGTTGTTATTGTGGCTCTTCCTCTTCTTCTTCTTGCGTCTCTGCTGTTGCTTGCCAGCCTCGCCCCCTGGCCCCACTCTCTCAGGACTGAGGGGTTCGGAGGTAGAGGAAGTGGTACTGCTGTCGTCCATTGAGCCGCTGGGAGAAAGGGCGGGAGCTGCCGAGGGGGGAAGGGCTTTATAAGAGGAGGAACCAATCACATACTTTGTCAGAGACTCACCTGCCAAAAAGCCATCAGATTCAGGTTACCATAGGAGGTTCTCTAACTTTAAGTCTAAATTGTTCACTGTTTCACCTCAGTGTAACGATACTAATGAGGTGACTTTTTGAAGAAGGGGAGCTTATGATTCGTCCAATAACTTCAGTAGAGCATGTTTTTTTTGAATCACAGTGTTTTTAGGATAGACTCGTACATAATCAGGTTTTGCCTCTGTTCCAGTCAGCAAAATTCATGATTTTTTTTTTTTTACACATTTACAATGCAGTTTAAGGGAATAGGATACTTGTGACTTCTTGATTATGTGTTAGAATTTGTCAGGTTGTGCTCAAGACTTGATCCAGTCCGTTCAGTTGCTTGCTCATTTAAAGATATGCAAAGGATGAGATGTCCTTATTGTTTGGTGGTTTATATGCACATGATGTTTTGGTGTATATGTTGCACAACAGCATGTCAGCCACAAAAGCCGCTCAATTACATTATTTCATATTTGAGTCCCTGACAGGCGGCAAGCGATGCATTGCATAGCAGCACAACACAATGCCCCGTTTATTCCCCGACGCCCGTTTCTATTTTATTTTTCTGTTGCTAACGTAGACATGGACGAGGAATGAGGAACAAGGGAGCTGGACAAGGTGTCAGCAGTGTCCTTCACTGATTGATTTACTTGATTTTCTTTCCCTTTTCAACAGAGGTTGTTAGCTTGTTTCGCTAAATTGAGATCGCAGTATGATATCCATATCCACGATTGAAACGTTGTGCTTTGACTTGTGTTAGCACAACTGCTCGTCAGAACAAAACACGAGATGTAATACTATTTACAAGGGGAAACAGAAATTCCCTGACAGCGAGCGTCCGATGGCTTAAGGCAGACCAGGAATTATAATCTCATATGGAGTTTAATTGTTTTAATTTTTGCTGAATTGTATTTGCATATTGTATTATTTAATTGTTTGCCCATTTCCTGTCAACGGACAAAAAATGTACGTTAGCAGGCTATGATGCCAATATTTAACATTTCAAGATAATTTTTATCTCTGTTGGTGTTTGTATCATTTCTTTACTGTTAGGTATAATCTGTGAAACCTCAACATATGTTAGTAGGTTGATGGTACATTAATGGTGAAAATGAGCACCTGGCCTATCCAGCATGGCGTTCGCCGCTTGTCTATAAAACAAGACGTGCCAATCAAGCTCCTCAGAAGGAAACTCTTGCTCTTCAGCCACTCCAGAAAGGAAAGGTCAGCGCTCTCAGAGAAGGACCTTAGACATTCAAAATAATATTCAGTGGACTCTTTCTCTCAGGCAGAATCCCAAGAAAATACTGTCTGTTTTCAGCAGCACGCTGTCTTCGGACGCCTCCTCAGTGACAGCAAAGATAGGCGTTTAAATTTACAACATGGAAACAGTTCCCCCTTGATGGTCTCGTTTGCTTTTGTAGCTCATTCCAGAGCATCAATTTTAACTTTGATCTGTTTTATAACCAGACTCCTCACAAGGGGCTTCAAGTATGTTTTCCCCCTTGATGTTTTTTTTTTTTTTTGGCCATGGTAACCATAGTAACCGAAATCTGACAGCTTTAAGGCTCCTCTTAGCACAACCATCTTATAATTTCCTCATGAAAAAAAGATTGTATGTGACGGTGCCTGCTTTTATAAATTCATCTAATTTGTAATCTAATCTGATACAGACTAATTCAAGGTTCAGCCAGGATGACTTACTATCAAGACAAATATGTACAGGTGCGGTGTGAGCGCACATTAAGAGATCAGGAATGGGTGCTCAGCTGTGTCATGTCTGCAAAGATTTGGATTACATTTACAGATCTGTAGCATCAAAGTGGTGTATCTATGTCTACATTTCTATCTTTAAGAATGACCTAATGCTGTCATCATCCTCATTTGGTCATTACTGATTTAACCAACATGAATCTTCATTAAAACTGTGAAAATGGGAGAGAAGATCAATCATCTCGTCATGTCACAATCGAGTCTGGAATTGGCCGTTTCAAGACGGCATTATTCTGTCCAAACATTTTTTTTGAGTGTTTCGCACTGTCTTGAAAATAATTTGAATGCCCTACTTTAAACATCATCATCATCATCATCATTATCATCATCATCATCACCCAAATATGAGGGCAGGAATGGTCGTCTGAATGGAGCAAACCCGACACAGCAACAAAACACAAAAGCTCAAAAGCAACTCAACACGAGACATGAGTCACATCGAGGTGAGGCATGCATGATTTTTAAAATGTGCGCATGCATGCATGAATTTGAAATCATGGTAATGAATGAGTCGTTGTCAGACATGCAGAGATCTTAAAATGATCCAAAGTAAGATCGAACATGTCACAGGATGACGAGACAATAACGAACATTGCAAATGCACATGCAAGTTTTAGCAGACAACAAAAGATTCCATCTTGCATGATCCCTTCATGTTTCTGCTCCCACCACACTCTCTTCTTTAAGGATGAGGTCCGCATGTTTGGAAAGGAGTTTTTTTTTTTTTTCTCTGAAGCCATTCATTGATTATTCTTGATGAGCAGTTCATCAGCTCAGAGAGAATGTGAGGCAGAAAGATGAACAAATGGATTCAACTGGACAGACAGAAGGAGAGATCAAATAACAGTGTTGGACCTATACAGCCCCTCTTAGTCTGCTCATCATGCCGCCTCACCTTTCTTCTCCCATCTCCTCTTTCTCCATATTACACCAAAGGATGTCATTGCGAATCCAGAAAATGGTGCAGTACCTTCGTAACCTGGCATCTCTCCCTGTCTTTCTAAAGTGATTGAAGTTGCTATTTTCTCCTTTTGGCGAGAACGCTTCCCTGGCTATAAACAGCATGGACACGGGTCATTATCATCCATATTTAATGTGCTTATTTAACTCAATAAGGTATTTAATGGGAGTACCTCTTAATCTGGAGTCAGGCAAATTGCCAAGGGAGACATTAATGTTGGCTGCCTCAAACACACTGCCTGTGCAAAAGTCCAGTGTCAGAGTTAATCCAGAAAGTTGTGCATGATGACACCTGAGCAGGCAGAAGTACAAGTGTGTAGAAGAGTCTGAAGTCCAGGCACTGAAAAGCACTTTGAGAAGAGGCGGTAAACGTCTGTGTTGTGTATGCTTCGTTTAGCTCCAGAAATGTGATTTGGCCTCGACTGTACGTTTTACACATGAGTTCAAAGAGTCACAAAAATGGTTCTTGAGGTGATGATATTCTTAGGGCCTGATTTACAAAGATCATTAATAAAGAGTAATAAACTGCGTGTTCACTCCAAAAGATTGAACGTTTGGTTTGTGGGCTTTTGTGGGTGATCGACGAAGAGAATTTGCGGGATTAATAACAGGTGCAAATCTTGTGGCGGCGGTAGTATTTAAGTTAGACTTGCGTGTTCTACTGGTTTACATCACGGAGAGTTTGGACGGAAAGCAGGACGACTGCAAACGCAAACTACGTATTAATGTGAGAGGCAAATGAACGTCCAGTAACTTAGAGTTAAAGCAGAAGAATAACTGAATGCTACATTTGGTTCATAAGAAAGCCTCGGCAGTAAACATGGCCTCTCTTTTCTTCCCTCCATCTTTTGAATGAATTGTTTCATACACTGTGCAGGAGGTGCAAGCTGCGCCACTCGGACCATTGATGCGCACCAGCGGCTGACCAGCGTGGTGCCTGATCGGACATAAACGCTCTGGCAAAGACGTTCGAAGACGGGGGTACAAGCTGTGGCGAGGTCCCCCAATCCAAGCGTCCTACAGCGTAACAGCACGGGGCAACACGGGGCAACACGGGGCAACACGGGGCAACACGGGGCAACACGGGAAAAAGGAAATGCCCAGTTTAAAATATTGTTGGGGCAATAGGACGACATAAATGTCAATGTTGAAATTCTTTAGAACGTAGAGGCTGTGAATGTTCAGGTATATTAATTGAATGAAAAATAAATGCACATTATTTACAGACACTTAATGTTGTTATCAACACTTCACCTCCATCAGTATTTATATGCAGAGGTAACTGGGAAGATTTCTTCCTGAGAAAATCATCACTTGTTACGCGTGTGACTAAAAAGCAACAACAACACGGATCGATATTATAAATCCAAACTAATCATTGTCTCTAATGTTGAATAGATGCCATCTACTAAATCTACTAAGAGACATTGGTAGTTAAACAGGCTGCCGTGCTAAGGGGCCACTTTTTATATAACATTTGACAAACAAGGAAGGATTTGTAAAAGCTAGATGAGAGAATGACTTCCCTTATCTGAGGCTTACGTTTAACTCTGCATTGTTGTCATCCTGGTTATGTAAGGGGACGGCCACCATCACAGGATGTCTGCAGGTACTTTGTGTGAGAGAGTGCTTAGCTAACCACAACATTTATAAATAGCAGCATGTGGTTACATCACTATAGTCTTTTCCCTGAAAATGTGATGGGCAGTAGGCATATAAAAAACAACAAGCATAACTTTCATTTAAAGTCCTGCAGGTGAACTGCACGCTGAAGCACTCTTACTGGTGATATCTGACAGTTTTACCTGAACTCATTCCTGCTTTCTACAGAGTTTTTATCCGTGTAGCTGATGTGAAATCTGCTTCAAAATTGACTGAATAGTTCATGTTGACATAAAGCATGTATTGCTAGTTGTCTTCATGCAGTGAGGAGAGATAAAAATAAAACCCTGAATAAAAGTGTTCTGAATGATTAATAGATCCTGCAGGAGTGAAACTCAGACATTTGAAAGTTCACAGTGCTTCGAGGTACTGTCGATACAATCTTCAGTTTTCTCCGCTGAGTTGGGCCGACAGTCTGAGAGAAAGACGTTTCTTTTAGACGATGAATCAAAAATGTCTCTGTTTCGCTTTTGGGCTCAGAATAAAGGATGGCATCGTGTGTTGGTTTGTCTTTGTTGAGGTATACTCCTGTGGGGTTTTCTTTTGTTTTTCTGCCAACGTTCAGCTGCTGTTCACTGAAGCAGCTTCTGATGACAACGGAGCCTCTTTATCTCTGATAGGAGGAAACTAAACATGGTATGGGGAACATTAAGATCCCCACAGAGGAATCTGCGTTCATGACATGCTTAAGCCCCATGTGTCTGTCATTCTCTTCTTCAATCATCAAACAGTGTTCAGGGTTCACAGAGGCAACCAGCGGACAAAGAGCACTGCTCAAACTGTTTCACCTTGAGAGCGAACAACTAGAAAATAGCGCCCTCTGCTGCCGAAAGAAGTTTCAGTGCGATTCAGGCTTTAACTCTTCTCCGGTCTCCAGCCGACCCCTTGTGCTCTGCTACAGAACCCATGGCTTCTTTCTTGAGTTAGGGGCGAGTAATGTTAGCATAATATTTAGAGAAAATGAAACCTAATGAATGAGTGGGATCTTAGCTGTTTAACTTTGGGACAGGCTTTTATCAATGCTCTTTATAACGTTGGTACATAGTTCTGTCATCAGACTGCCTGACTCTGTAAAGGATTCTTGAGCTGGTTCAAAATGCTGCAGTATTAGAAATAAGACCAGATCCGGGAGGCAGACAAACCTTCTCTCTGTTTTTAAAGAGGCTGAAAACATAAAGCTAATGAAGAGGGTCGTGTCAGGCTTGGAGTTATGCTGCTCTAGGCTTAGACTCGGTGGGGCGTCGAGGTCGCTCTCTCTGTCCCTGAGCTCCCTTGTTCCGTAGGTTCCTCTGGATCATAGCTGCAGATGTGAACTGTTACGTCCATTATCATTTACATAATCGTTTAAGTGAAGCTTAGACTACATTCACACCTCCCTTTTTTATTTCTGTTATAGCTGTTAAAGTTAGACTGATCTGTCGTTCTGATCGTACTTTGCTGCTCCTGCTGTTACCGCACATTCTCTCACCAGTATCATTAGCCAGAGATCTGTTTAAATTGTTGCTGTTGTTGATCCTGTTGGTTCGTTTTCTTTTGTCTCTCTGTTTCCAAGCCCAACACAGTCCCAGATATTTGGCTTTTCAGCATGACTCTGGTTCTGCTCAAGACTTCTTGCCTCTGTTGCGCTGCGCTCACGGTGGGTTCATGAAGGAGTTACGCTCTTTTACTTGCTCTTTTTGTAAAGTTTCCTGAGATAACATTATCTGTACTATAAAAATAAAGATTGATTCATTTACATTTGACTTCCTACTCTGTCCATAGCACCCTCCCTTGCTGCCCCTGCTGACAGTAACACATGCATCCAGGCCTCGCTCTGATACCTGTAGAGTGATCCATAGAGAGGATTCCTTGGCCACCAGAGGAAAACAGATCACTGGTTTTAAAGGGGCTGCTTCCACCTGTGTTACTGGTGTTTTTGTTGTCCATACCAAACAGGCCGGAACTCTTCTGGGTATCCATGGCTGAACCCATCCCGGTCTGGCCGAGAGTGGACCCCATAGAGGTCTGGAAGGGTGGCAGTCCGGTCCCCATGGTCCCTCCCATTCCAGACTGAGAGAAGCCTGACACAGAACAGAGTCCTCAATATCAGACAGCTGAACAAATGGACACACTGCTGCTATACAGCAAACACACAGGCAGACAAGATAACAATCATTTAAATATAACCTTCAATATATAATCTTCACCACGCCAACTCAAATTAAGAGTCAAACGGTGGACATTCTCACGATTAAAAAACATCACAAGCTTGGTGGGAAGCAGTCAGAATATCTCTTTATTGGTCCAAACATAGACGACACCTGTGGCAGCATTGTACCCAAACTTTTACCAACATGTCTATCTCTGTTTGTCACCCCAGGCTATGTAAGATTAAACACTGAATTTAAGCAATAAAAAAAGACAGCTGTTTATTTTATAACCCTGCTCATCAGGGTCACTTACATTAGCTCAACAGGGGGGTGGGGGGGTTAAAGCCCAGAATCCAACACACTCTGAGCATGAAGATAATTCATCTCTCTCAGCAATGCTCAAGGTTTCCGTTTCACTTTTTCGTACTTATTTTTGCAGTTATATTAATATTTAAAGGTCACATATTCTCCTCCTTTTCAACCGGTGTAAAACAGTCCCAGAGCTCCCGTGAACATACGTTGATACGAAAATATGTTAATGAGCTGTGTCTGACCACACCCCCTCTCTGGAATTGTCTTTCTATATATTGTTTGTTTGCCTTCTGATGCATGCTCAACTTATTTAATGCTGATATTGCACAGGAATAAATCAGTTACCAAATGATATTGTCACGTCAATAAAAATGTGGTTTGTATCAAAAAGATTCATGCTTTTTTAAACGGTTTAAATAATAAATAATACAAAACAGTAATAATACAAACCTTGTTTCATCATTAGATGTTTTATGCACAAAATTGTGCAATGTCAGCCAAATTGTCAGATTCTATGTGTATCTAGATCTAGCTGAGCACTGAGAGTTATACCATCTGAAAACATGTATGCCTTATCAACACATCTTATTAAATGAAGCTCTGAATCCTTTTGATGACCAATGACCAAGCTTTTCACATTCACCACACGGGAGACACAGAAGGTGAAAAAAGTGAGGAGGACCTAGAAATGAGTCGGGCATGCTGCTGTCTTTTGCCTTGTTCAAGCTCCACTGATCTGTCTTCCCTCCCATCATGGGACCTGAGAAAGAGAGAGAGGGGAAGGAGATACAACCAGGAAGAAGGAGAGAATGAAAGAGAAGGAAGGAAGGAAATAAGGAAGTAAGGAAGTAAGAAAGAAGGAAAGGGGAGGAAAGGAGTGACCAAGAGACAAACATTGGACAGTCAACAAGACAGTGAGAGCAGAGAGCCTGTGAGCAAGTCAAACTTAGTACGAGCAGAGACTCTGCAGAGACGAAGAGCAGATTGAAGGAGCCAGGTGGAAATGTAATGGGGCAAAACAAAACGTGAAGCTTTAAATGTATCCAACTGGATAAAACAAGAACATCCACTGTTTGATGTTACAGTCAAAGTGAGAGCATGTGATGTTAAAGAAAGAACTGTGAGTCCTCAGGACATCACGTTGTTGTTCACTGACAGCTCGACAACATGAATGAAGGCTGAATTTCTGGCATTATAAATGTTGAAAGCAATTCATAAAGCTTTGTGTTTCTCAAACGTGACCAGCACAGAGAAACAGAATACTAATAGGATCAATAATAATATGAATAGAATACTAAAAGAATAATAGAAGAAGTACTAAAGAGTCTGAGACTGTTGCTCCTTTAGGTATCTGCAAATGAAAATGTCCCTTCATGCTTACCTGACAGATAGTCAGAGCTGAAGGCAGACTGTCCTGGTGGGTCCTGGCGTCCCCCTGATGACATCATTGATGACATCATTCCTTGACCTAAAGGAGACAAAAAGCAGAATCACCAAAGAGTCTCTTGAAAAAAGATTGATACCCAACGCCCGACACTCATGACCTTCATATTTTGACAGGTACAGTGGAGCGTCCTGCAGCCTCTCCTCATGAGTGTGTCTGTCTGTCACTCTGCACTACATCAAAAAATACATCTTAAATAATACATCTTCAATTGAACAAAACGTACGTCCATTGGCCAGAAGTAGTAAAAGTAGAGGAAGTGCTGACATCAGAAACACTTCACAGATAGACAGGGACCAAAATGGCCAAAAGAAATATCATAAAATGTGTTTAAAATGTTTTCAGACATGACATGTTTACTGTTGCCATGGAAACATAACATACTTCTCATAAGGAAGCGTGAACTGCTGCCTTACTGTTGCTGTATGTGCTGCTGTGATACTGTACTTGGATACATCAGCTCGTCAGTAAACATGATCTCTGCCTCAGGTCGGTCTCGACCTTTCGTCGTCTTGACTACGGTCAACTCAGAGGTCATTTTCATCGTGGGTGGGGGGAGTAAAGAGAGACTCACTCCAATGATTCCCCATCAGCCTCGACATCATCTTTCCATACTGTTTTGATTGAGAGCCCCCTGGTGGCAGAACTGACATACTGCATGTAAAGATCTTCTAAGCAGCTCACAGCGAGCAGAGAGACACATGTATTATGATTCTTCATTAAACTCCAGCACAGTAAAGATGCATGTGATGTCACATGTAAATCATGGACACTTTTCTTCAAAGTTCACCACAAGCGTGAGCTGCTGAAAAACCACATGTAGTATAATGAAGTGAGCGTCTGTCCGTGGTCCTGAAATATACACAGCCTCTATCAAATCATTCTGTTTGGACCCTCGAGCATCATGATGACTGATCATCAAAGGAGAGTCCGTCCAAGAGGTTTACTGATAAAAACAGGATTCATCACATATTTTCAGGGGAAATGAGGACACTGATGTCTGGTGCAGTCCCAGTATCAGTGAAGTGAGTCTCATCAATAATGGAGACGAGTGAGTTTGTCTCTCACACTCTTTCTTTACTGTCGTTTCTATTTTGGGGATTTTAAAGTAGAAAACACACACACACACACACACACACACACACACACACACACACACACACACACACACATACACACACACACACACACACATACACACAGACAGACAGACAGACACACACATACACACACACACATACACACACAGACACACAGATAGACACACACACACACACACACACACACACACACACACACAGTCACTCACACACACACACACACACACATACACAGACACACACACATACACACACAGTCACTCACACACACACACAAACTGCAGAGTCATGGCAGACACAAAGCCTCATGAGTCTCCAGTTTTCTCCTCTACCTGCCGGGTACACACACACTTACACAACACTTGAACATAACAGTAAATTTAACATCATTTCAACCACACACACAAACACACACAACCCCACAGAGTGTGTGTGTGAGAGAGCGGTCGGACCCCAGACAGTCACCATCCAGGCCTGAAGGTCAAACAACAGGATTTTAAGGCATTTATGCATCACTGGGCTGGAAGCACTTTAGCAAACATCAAGCAGGAGAAACAAGCAGGCACCACTAAAAACAGATATCACAGGCTCGTTCACTGGGCTCACTATTGTCCTGGACAGGTTGTACTCTTTCATCGCTCACTGCAGTGTTCGGTTAGACGCAGCTTCTATTTTCACCTTGTTTAATCATCTTAAACTGGGATGACAGGAAAGGAATACTGATGATCAATTAGTATTCAGACCTGCTCTGAGTGAGTTCTCTTTGAGTGAAATATTAAAGGAGCAATATCCAACTCTGACATCTAGTGTTAAAAATAGGTACTGCAGTCAAAACACGAGAGTACACTAGCTTTTAACGACATGAACGAGAACACATGACATCAGCCTTGCTTATCCTTGCCCATGTACAATGCGTGTTACAGGAGGATTCCACCAGAGGGAGCACCACATTAATCAGACGCTTTAAAACACAGAAGTCAAGATGATCCGTCGCCGGCTCCTTTGGTCCGCATGTTTGCTGCCTCTGCAGCAGCAGTGACACATCCTTGTGTGGGTAGTTGCAGACTTGATCTATGAACTCTTCTTTAAGACTTTCCACCATTGTTGTCGTGGCTCTCTGGTGCCATCACCATGCAACTCTGCACTGCTCCTAGCGGTTGTGTCCATATTGCATCTCAAAGACGCGTAGCGGTAATTTCTGAGGACATGCACAACCAACGCTCGCAGGCTGCCGTGTGCTGGACACTGAAGCTTCAGTGTTTAGCCAGCTCTGCACGGCTCTGTAAATCTTTCTCTTTTCTAACCTCTCTCCATTTTTCAAAAGCATCTCCCATATTTACATCACATGTATCAGCATAAAATGACATGAGTGACACCTGGCCTTTCTTAAGGAGTCTGATTCTACCTGTCCGACACTCTCTGACTCACTCGCATAAGTTACCATGGTAACTCAGTGGGGATCATACAGGCTGCAGTGAGGGTGCAACAACTCACTCTGAAAAAAGCCAGACAAATGGAAGTAAGAGAGGATTCTCCTGAATCCTGCTTCACGGGAAACCCCTCTGGTGTCTCTGTCCTTCTCCCCACGTTGCCCTTTGTCTGTTCTTTCTGTCAGTGCGTGTTAGAGGAGGCGTGGCTGGCTCACTCTCTCTCCTCTGGAGCTGCAGCAGAGTCACACCTGCTCCATTAAAGACGGATCAAGACTCCACCACTCTGACAGATAAGTTGGTCTTATTTTGTAGTGCTGTTTGTAAATCTTTGTTCACAGTGATTTCTGGTGCTTTTTTTTAATGTTGTGTTTTGTGTTTACTAAATGCGTTTGTTTTTGGGACTTTTGAAATGTGGCGTTCCCCAGCTGCCTCTCCAGGCTGCGGGGAAACCCCTCAAGGTTTTAAAAAGTTAAATTCAAAGAACTAGCTGACTGACTTTGTATCTCATTTTCCAAATGTTCAAAAGCAGAAAACCTCCGCCTCTCTCCATCAGGATCTCCTGATGTTGTCCTTGGCCCGGCCCTGCCCCCCAAGCAGCCTGCACTTTCTGAGGCTAATATTGACGTGCATTAATGCTTAAGTCTGTCCAGCTCTCTTCTCTGCATGCCAAGGACAGAGGAGGTTACTGTGAACTCGCCATGCTCAGTCACAGCTGTCACTCCTGTGTCTCAGGGGAGGGGATGCACTTAGAGAAAGGGAGCGAGGAGTGAGGAGGAATGTAAGGGAGTGAGGAGGCTGAATCTTAGGAAGTGAGGAGTGAGGAGGAGGTTGAATTTGAGCGAGTGAGTAATGAAAACGTGTTTTCATTTCGGCTGTCCAACGACTAGAATTTTAAAAAGCGCTTATTCGCATCTTTAATCGCATCACTCAGACGACAGGGAGACACTGAGGAGCACTATCTACGGAGAGCCTGAGGGATTTGTGCCGAACATTCCTGGAAACTTTTTGTATTCTTTGTGACATCAACGTCACTAAAATGTTTGATCCAACACATTTTCACTCCATACTCATACTTGCCGGTTTGGGCAGTTGCTCTAATTTTCAGACTGCAGCCACATCAGACATATTATTCAATAATCCACTAGACTTAAAAAGCGGTGTCTGTTAGATGAAAAGAATAGCACTCTAGACTCTTGGACTCAGATTAACATCGGACAAAAAGATGAGGATCTGGTTTAAGAAAATTGAATGTAGCTGTTAATAAAGCTCTTTAAAAGACATTTCCTGTATGTGTTTGACCCATAGACCCCACACACACACACACACACACACACACACACACACACACACACACAGACACACACGCACTCCCCCTGAAGACACACACATTTCTCAGATCAGAGAATTTGCTGAACTGAAAATATGAACTTATGAGATAACTGCATTGATCCCTGAAGGGAAACTAAGTGTTCACACTGAACGAGTGAGCTGCCCCCTGCAGGCGCTCCTGAGGTATCGAACCCTCAACCTTCTGATTGATAGACAATGACTCTACCCACTGAGCCACAGCCGCCCCTGAACTATGTCCTGAACACCTTCTGCTCTAGTTCATGTTCACATCTTCACCACTCCATGTTGTATGCTTGGCTTGACTGTTGGCATGGTAACTACCTGTTGGACTGGGCCGGTTTGAAGTCCATCTGACTCTGATCTCAGCAGCTGTTAAACTGCTGAGTCTATAATCATCATGTTCAAACTGTAACCACTTCATTCTCCTCTGTCTGTCTCTCTGTCTGTCTGTCCATCTGTCTGTTTGTCTGTCCATCTGTCTGTTTGTCTGTCCGTCTGTCCGTCCGTCCATCCGTCCGTCTGTCCGTCTGTCCGTCTGTCTAAGAGTACATCTTGTACTCCAGAAGTGCTGTCAAAGCTTCACTTGCATTACATTCACTTCAACCTATCTGCTGAAGTCAGCACACACACACACACACACACACACATACACACACACACACACACACACACACACACACACACACACACACACTCACACACACACTCACACACTCACACACACACACACACAGGCAGTGACAGCCAAGGTGTGTGTGTGGTGACCTCACCAACACTGCATGTGTGTATAGCTGCTGTATTGATGCTCCACTGTACTGCAGTCACATGTGACTGTCTCACACACACACACACACACACACACACACACACACACACACACACACACACACACACACACACACACACACGTCTCATAGACTTAGATACAAACGTAAACATACACTACAAAAAAGTGACTTTGATGGTCACAAACACACACGACACTTCCCGATGCAGTGCCTCTCTCTCTCTCTCTCTCTCTCTGTCTCTCTCTCTCTCTCTCTCTCTCTGTCTCTCTCTCTCTCTGTCTCTCTCTGTCTCTCTCTCTGTCTCTCTCTCTCTCTCTCTCTCTCTGTCTCTCTCTCTCTCTCTCTCTCTCTCTCTGTCTCTGTCTCTCTCTCTCTCTCTCTCTCTCTCTCTGTCTCTCTCTCTCTGTCTCTCTCTCTCTCTGTCTCTCTCTCCTCTACCTCGCTCACACACACACACACACACACAGTGAAAGTACACACACTGCAGGGATGTGTTAGCATGCCTCAGTAAACACAGCTCCTTCCCAGCTTGACAGAAACACGAGCAGACTGCAGCAGAACTTCTTGGGCCGTTACATATGTGCTGGGATCATATGCAGAGGAGAAGTCCTTCAACGCACACCAATGAACATCCTCCAGAATCCTCCAAAGAGGGACGCTGGATTTCTTTTTCTTCATTATCTGTCAGTGTGTTTACATGCAATTTAGACAAAAAATTACAGTGTTGGACTGACAAAAACCCGACTTTTAAAATACATGTTAACATGTTCATCGGGATGAAATCAAACAAAGATAAAGTTCCCAAGGTCGGACAATCTAACCAAGGTCATTTAATGATGACTTTACTCTTACATATACGCCTCAATCGGACCCGAGCTAGACGAGACATTCTGCCCAAGCTCATCAGTCCCAGCACCGGTCTTTGACCCAGAGAGCTGCATCAATGTGGAGCACAGCAGGAGTCACATGGACGTTTGTCTTCAGATACCACCTTTAACACAGCAAAGTGTAGAAGGACATTCGCCTGATCAGATGACCTGATCGGACTTCAACTGTAGCTCGCAGCGTAATTTAACGTGTGTTCTCACAATGCAGTTCATTTTTATATATACTATCCAGCATCAGACTCTCAGGAGTGTCAGGCTGCACACTAGATGACTGGATCATCAAACCTAAGTGTCCACCTCGCGTTTGAGGCTTGTCCACTTCCTGTCAAATGAAACTTTTAGGACTCAGTGACGAGGAGTGACATGTGCAGAATAAGAGTGAGACTTCTTGGCTCCCTGCTCGTCCGACTCCGAGCTCGACCACAGTCCATGACTTGTCATCTCAGCACTCAGCCAACTAATGAGTCATTCAAACAGCAGCATCCCTATCAGGCCTGCAGCTCCACTGTGGCCGCAGCACTGTTAATAAATAATGTAATAATCCGACCTGAAGATGATGAGCACGCCAGCTGCAAACACAGTAATCCCATGAGGCCTGAACAAGAAGTCCTCTCACACCTTCCTTTCTCACAAACTCACAGCGAGCCAAATGTTAGCATCATGTGAGTCAACGTCCATCTAAAGAACATCTGACATCACAAGAGAGTCAGGTCACCTGTTCCCACTTTGTCGATGTTAGCAGGAGCACAAATCAGACAAATGACTAAATCTGTACTAAAGTGCGTGAGGCCCACGCCAAGTCAGCAGCTGACTTGTAGACTTCAGATTCATTTGTCCCTCTTGATGTTTTGGCACATTTCTTATTCATTGTTTGGAGCTTGTAGCATATTTGTGTTTCAAAAGATGCTAGCAAGAAAGCTATTAGCTAACGCTAACTAAATGGGCACTTCTTTTTTAATCTTCTGTTGCTTAAATGGACTGGAACAGACAGTTTGTCAGGAATATTAAACAAAAAGTGTAACATGTTTGTAAACTATAGTGCATGTGTGAAAGGGTCTTCAGCCCCCTGATGAAGCACCTACAGTCACTGAAAACATGGTAGAGGTTAAAGACAGCTCTTCATAGAAGCCATTTTAAATGATCTTCTACAGTTTAAGTCTAAGCACAAATACAAAGCACCACTGCAGCTCAAACGATGACCCTACGAAGGATCTTTGCACAGTTCAGTCATATTTATAACACGTGTTATTATCTTTCATGATGTACCTCTAGAGGTCAATCATTACAAAAAGAAAAGTGTTTGATTTTGTGATTAAAGGTGTGTGCTCCCTGACGTGGACGACAGACGGGCTTCTGGTTTCCCATGCCTCTCTCAGCTGTTCTCAAGGAGGTGCACAACACTCTACTACATGAGCACACCATCAAACACAGAGTCAATCAAAGCACGAGGCAAGAAAGGAGGGGGGTAAGGGAGGAGATGTGAGAAACACAAACGATGAGAGGACTCAGGGACAGATCTGTAACAGAGATGAAGCTGTTCAAACAGGAGGGGAGATGAGATGGTCTCAGACTGAATCCACCCAGACCATCTGTGAGCTGTCCAACATGAGGTGATCGTCTTTGTGCTGCACATCCAGTATGAAGTCTATGAACATGATGCAGCTGTTCCACTGTGTGGTGTCGTCCATCTCAAATCAACCATCTCCATAGTCAATGCTGTCTGCCAACTTTATCCTCCAAAAAGCCCTCAACACTTTTTTCAAGACAATAAAACTCTGCTCTAAAATATATATGTCGGCCATCTTGCAGAAGTCGTCACAGTTTCAATGCACCAGCACAGATACAGTAACTGATTCTGTCTCAACACCCAAATAACTAAAGACCGACTATATTTTCATTATGGGACAGAAACAGAAAGCTACTGGCATCGTTGTGCTAATAATAAAGGGATGAACACATTAACTGACCTCTCATTCGCTCAGGACCAACAGGTACGGCATGTACACAGTCGATGAGGAGAGTTATGGGGTTTTCACACATTTAGCAGCTTGTTAGCAACCAGCGTTTTACGTACACGGAAAAACTTTATAATTCACAAGTGTGGGTCTTAGCTAACGTAGTTTATCTCATCTAATAAAACATCTCTTCAGCTTGTGTTAACCACAGACCTTATTTCAGGCGTCTAAACACAAACACATTCAAAATCCACAGTGACTTTTAGAGTTAGGAACCCATGGAGCTAAAATGCTAACTCACTTCCTGGTTTTAGGACTCGTTCCTGTGCCAGTGTATCCTCACTTTTAACGTTCAATAACGCATCAAGCAAACTAAAATCCATCGTCCTGTTAGTCATATTGTTTCTTATTATGTTGTTGTTGCTTTTTTTCTATGGGGTTTTTTTTATCTGCGCTTCCCAGCACGCTGGATTAACGGTGCTGTGTGTACATATATAGATGAAGTTGGGTTGAGTTAATGCTGTGTAGGTGCCAAATATCCAACCAGAAACTTCATGTCAGAGGAACTTGGCACAAACCATAAACCGTCTTCACATGTTTGTAGTCACAACACAAAGACAAATGTTCAACGATGTGTAGTGTGAATGCCTGAATAATCAAACCCTCCACTTCTTTCGTCAACATATCTGTCCCCATGTCCTTAAACAATACTGTTTCATTCTTGTGACACATGGAAACTCCTGAGCAAGCTCCATTCATAAAGAAGAGTGGAAAGATGGAGATGAAGACTCCGACCTTTAGCCAGGGCTTCCTGCAGGGATGAAAATGTTCGTGCAGTAATGCATGTGAAGTTTAGGATCTGGAATACATAACATCCGAGTCAGCCTGTGGTCAAACATCTGCTGTCAGCACACACACTGTCTCCTCCTCAGTATTTCACAGGGACACCCATCTTCCCTCCACCAAGCCTGCAGGCATATATAGTCACCAGCTTTAAATAGACACACACACACACACACACACACACACACACACACACACACACACACACACACACATCGCTAGAGGATGTGTCCCTGCTTTTGGTGATCATTATCATACCAGCTGTGCATGAGCATATCAGAAAGTACGTGAGACGATACGACAGTCTGACGGTTTATCACAAAGGATTAAAACAAACACACGCAGGCCGGTTCGATGTGCCATCTGTGTTCAGAGTCATAACCATCAAACCCATCACCCAGATCCCATCGCTCCGTCTGGACCCACGCTGTGAGATCTGTCTTCCATCTTCCTGTAAGTGTCACCTCATCAACATGTATGAGGATGTATTAGGTCATTATCAAACAGCAGTGTTGCATAAGCCATGACCGTTTTTATTTAGGTGACATAACAGCCATGTGAGGTGATCTGAAGAGCTGCTTGATTTAAACTGACCTGTCATTACCGTGTCGTATAAAAACCTGCTTCCAACGTCTGCTGCATAACGTCTAGTTTTATTACTACTTTATTAACATATGGAGTTAGATTTGTGTATTTATTACATGTGAGAAAATAAATGATCTGAGAGGGGGAAAAAAATGTCTCAGAGAAAAAGTTTTTTATATCAAAAGCAAAAAAAAAATATTTGAGAATAAAAAAGTTTTGAGAGAAAATATTTTTATTTCTG
Source organism: Symphodus melops (assembly GCF_947650265.1). Taxonomy (NCBI): domain Eukaryota; kingdom Metazoa; phylum Chordata; class Actinopteri; order Labriformes; family Labridae; genus Symphodus; species Symphodus melops. The sequence goes on from NC_136697.1 coordinate 4,797,897, forward strand.
AGAAAAAAAATCTCTCAAAATACTTTTTCTCTCAAATCTTTATTATTTGCTCTGAGTTTAAAAATATTATCTCAAAAAAAAAAAAAAAAAAAAGTGTTTCTCTTGAAACGTTTTTCTTCTTGATCTCAAAACCAAAGTCTTTGCTATCGATTCAGTTTTTTTCAGGATTCAGGATTTTGCTCTCGCTGTGAAAATTGTGTCATGTGCGGGCTCACGTTCCTATTGGCTCGATTTGAGAGTGAAAAAAAGGATTTTGAGAGAGAACATTATTATTTTTTGTTATTGTTATGAAAATGTTTTCTCTTAAACATTATTTTTTCTCTCAGATCTTTGATTTTCTCGCGTGTAATAAAGACACAAATCTAATAAAAAACATGGAGACAGAACAGTTGAGGGTTGTAGAGTGAAAGAGGTGTGTCATTTACATTCTCAGCTTCAGACTGCTTCAGTTTGTCAACGTTCAACAACTTTGGAGAGAAGTCTGATTTTGACTTCTGCGTTGGATCTGCACCGTTGTGAGCACTACATGTGCGTCGTCGTGGCGATGCAGTACTCCCACATACAAACGCTCGTTGGCAGTTGCTAGTTCTATGCTAGTCACATCGCCAGTTTTGGGTTCTGACACATTCTCTGCATGTTTGTGAAACGGAAACCATGGCAACTGAAGCTGAGTGCATAATGTTGGAGTTGGAGACGATAAACATTGAGCTGCAGGTGATTATTCTGCTATTATTTGCCATGAAGACAAGAGAGGAGACATCGGAGGAGGTGAAAGAGGGAATGCTGTGAATGCAGGAAATACACAGAAAACTGCTGCACATGCATTTTTGAAGAGTAGCACATCAGGCTACGAAGATATAGACTTCTGTGTGGGAACAGGGCAACGCGAAGCTACGCTGTCTGCTACGGCGTAGACTGCAGGAGGGCCGGCTTCCTCACACCGTTCGTCTCCCTGAATCCAATGAGGCTCCTGCAGAGCTCCATGACAACACGTTGGTTTAAAGCAGGTGCGTTGGAGCAGTCTCAGGTATCTGGCTCTCCAGGACTGGAGTCTGACACTCCAGGACTGGAGTCTGACACTCCAGGACTGGAGTCTGACACTCCAGGCGTAGAGCCTGAAGTGGAAGCTGTATTTCATAAATGAAAAATGGTAAATGGACCTGAGCTCTTCTGACAACTCAAAGTGTTTTCACACCTCCACATTCACACACTGATGACAGAGGCTGCAGAGTAATATCAATAACTTGTCATATTCATTCACATTTAATAGCTGCATCTGTTGCAGAGCCTCTCAACTGGAAGGTCGAGGGTTCGATTCCCTGCTCCTGCAGCCACGTGTCCCAAAATGTTTGGGCAAGACGCTTCAGTGTTGCTCCCTCTGCTTCGTCAGCGGCGTGTGAATATGTATGAATGGGATGAGTTACTGATGGTCTCTCTACCGTCAGTGTGAGAATGTGGAGGTGTGACCTGCGGTGTAAAAGAGCTTTGAGAAGTCAGAAGACTAGAAAAGCGCTTTACAAGCTAAGGACATACTCTGTCAAAAACACGCCAACTTTGGAAAAGGAAACACAAGGACACAAGGTCTTCAGACGATCACGACAGTATCTACAGAGCAGCCAGCCGTACCTGCTGGACCAAACAGCCAGCGGGCTGAGTGGTCACGGAGGAGCAGGAGAAGAGGTGAGAGCTAATTATGACAAGAAACTGCTTTTATTGCAAAGCCGATTTTCATTTGAAAGGAACTTAGTTAGCGTACTGTTGATATCTAACTGTCGCCTGCTTTGGTTTGTCGTCTTGTGAGTGACCCTTACGTAAGGTAGGTGAAGGAGTTCAGCATAAAAATAAATCATCAGCAAGGAATCTACAAGTGCGAGGGGTGAAAGCTGCTGCCAAACTCCGCTTCCTTCCCTTTGCGTGTCAAACACTGACAGCTAACATTCAACTCATTGGAGCAGACTCTGCCTCTGGCAGGCTGCTAATGTTGTGTTTGTTTGAGTGTGTGTGTGTGGTCATGATAATGATGCTAATACAGCACTAGCTGTCTCCAGGCTGACACAGCACAACAATGACAGACAGAAAGAGAGACGGAGAGAAGTGGAGGAACGACGATGCACAGAAACAGTGAAGAAGAATGGGAAGGAGGAAAAAAGGAAATATAGACTGAAAAAACAAAAAAAGGGACTAAATAAAATGAAGTAATAGGACAGACAGTCCTGCAGCTGGTTTACATCAGTGATGAAGAAATTAAAGTGCGGAGTGTGTCTGCAGTCAGTCAATCGTCTGATGTCGTCGTGTCTGTATTTCTAAAGCGACACTCATCAAAGGAGTGAGTTCAGCTGCTGACTGCATTCAAATCAGCAGCTCCTCACACAGGCGTGAAAAACATGTTTCTTTACACTGCTGAAAACGACATCACGTCTCTTACCAAGCAGAGCCTTCTTAGTGCAGTGTGTGAAAACTGAGTATCATGTCTATATCAATAGACTTGAGCTTCTCTCGTCTTCTGATTACTCAACACCGACACATTCACACGCTGATGACAGAGGCTGCTGTGGAAAGTGACCATTCATTCACATTCATGCAGCACAGACGAAACAGCAGGTTCACCTTGGGGTCAAAGGTCATGGACACGTGGGACATGTTGCTGAAGGAGCTGGGGATCGAATTCCAACCTTCCGGTTTAGAGGGATCTTTTATGAGGTAAACAAGCGTGACCAGCGTAGCCGCATAGTTTTACAAACTGATGGTTCCTCTTATCCGTTAAAAGTCGTTTTAACAAAACATCTCAAACTGGAGCCCAATTACGTCAACTTTTATAAACAGCTGATTTTGCCTCCTCTGTAAGCTCCCCGAGGAGAGAGAGAGCGTCCCTTCAGGGATCAACATCACATTAGACAGGCAAGCATCACTTCCTCCTCACGTCTCTGTGTATACGAGCGCTGACGGCGACTCACCGCTCTTCATGTCCTTTCCATCCAGCAAGGGTCGGTAGTCGCTCTTGGAGATGCTCTCTCCCACCTTGTCATCAAAGCTCTCCTTCTCCAGCGATGCCACAAAGTCTCTCTTCAGCAGGGCTTCAGCAGGGGCCCCACCTGGCCCCCCGTGTCCCCCCCCACCCAGTGCATCTCGCAGGCTCAGGTCCATAGTCCTGTTACTGGAGACAAACAGGAAGTGACACGTGTGATTACTTTTCATTCAGTTCAATTTCAACTTTATTTGTGAAGGACAGTGTGCTATAAAAGAAACATGAATGTAAATATTTGATGCATTGCACCAGAGTTAGTCAGGTAACAAAACAACATACATACAACATACATCACTCAGCAAGTAACAAACAGCCATATATACATAAAGTGTCCCTTGCAGACACACCAACACACACAACAGGACTTGTCCGCCCCATGAGGGGATTAAAGAAAAAAAAATGAGTGAGACGAAAATCAATAAAGAGTCAATGACTAATGAAAATTAGTGAGTTTTTGCTTTTTTTTTAGGTGATTTTTTAGATTAGCTTTGAAGCTACCAAACAACTAACAGGTTTTGATATTGTCTGGAATAGTACTCTATTGTGTGATGACTTTTATTATGTTATGTCAGTCTGCTTTGCTTTAAAAAAAAATAAAGTCAAGGTCAGTTTAAAAGACGAGTTTCTCTGAAAAGCCGAGCGGGTCCAGTTTGATCACCTGAGCACAATGAAAGTGTCCTTGACGTCTAAACCAACATGAACTTCATGTGCAGACAATATGACCTGAGATAATGGAGCGGTGCATTAGTGAGATAGGCTGATAATTAAAACGTTCACATTGAAGAAAAACACTCCATCTGTGGAGGCCGAGTGTGGCTCAGAGCTGGAGCTGGATTCAGTACACCTGCTGAGTGCATCAGACATGAAGCAGGACTGGTGACAGTGTGACCCCTGAACAAACTCTGCTATCTCTCTGTGTCCCTCTTTTCTGTTTGCCTCTATCCCTGCTCCCAGCAAACAAGCTGTCATTGTCCTGCCACGATACCACACACACACACACAAACACACACACACACACACACACACACACACACACACACACACACACACACACACACACACACACACACACACACACACACACACACACACACACACACACACACACACACACACAAGATGGCCAGTAGCCAGTATGAGGACATACAGTAGAGTGTGAGCAGGCCTCGAGTGGAACTGTAGGCCATTGTTTCAGAGGAGGGACACAGGACAGTGAACACCTCACACACTCACCATCTACTCACATCTGATGTCCTGTTGTTGACTCTTAACTTTTATCATGTTTCTCTTAAAGATGCAAAATCCACTTGTACAGTGTTTTTGAACGTTTACGTGGGTAACCTATAGCAGGTATTTGGGTCACATGACATTTAAGGAGACACACACACCAAAACGGAGCGTTCAGAGAGAGCTGGTTTCTACAGGGTCACAAACCTCCTCTGCTGCTTGATTCATGTTATATTTGGACCAAAGCTCAGAAACACAGATGTTTCATTAAGACCACAGGGGGGACTGTTTGAAACGTTGTGAAAGGAAGAGAATCTGTCCTCTTTAAATACTAACAATGACTGATTAGTCACTGCGATGTGCCACCACTCATGTTTTAACTTTTAATGTCACACTAATAGATAAACACATACGCTCACTGACCCTGCACTCAATGATTTCATCACTCCAATTATAAAAATGAAACAATCAGAAGAAGAGGCTTCCTAACCTCTGTTACCCTCTTAGTGTATTATGCTGCAGAATTTATCGCTCCATTGGAGAGGTTTCATAAGCCAGAATATTCAGCGGCCCGTCGCTGGTGCTCTTTGTTTCTCTCATTGCACACAGTCCTCCATAATATTTGTGTAAACACTAAAGCACCTCTTATCCATGGATGTGTGACAGACGCAATGTTTTACTCCTGCTGCGGCTCTAAGTCAGGTTAGTGAAGGATGTAAAAGTCAATCTGAGGTGAAGGTCGGGGGGGCTGATGAGTCAAACTCATCTAAAGAAGTTCATACAGAAGAAACGTAGCTAGCATACGTACACATGAAAGTCATAAACTATCATACAATGTTCAAAGCTTTTTTTGTGGAGATCTGAGCCGGTGATAGCTTTATTTTGAAAAACCAGCCGAGCTACCCAACCATGCCCCGGAAAGCTACTAAGCGTTGGAGAATCAAATTATTGTTTAAGTGTGTCAGACTCCGCTGTAGGAGGCTAAATGAGCCTTTTCAGCGCGTCACTGTTAACCTGTCGCGTCACATACAAAACAATCACCAAACACGTTAGCGAGAGGCTAACTGGCTAACATGAAACAGTGGAAAGACACATCTATTGATCCACTTCCAGGTTCAAAGCCAGATGTGGAAACTGTTGATCATGTGCATGAAACCAAGACCAGCGTAAACATTCAAGTATAAATCCATCCCTGACCACATGATCAGAGCGGAGGCGCTGAGAACGGCCTCAAAGAGTCATTTACCCATCAATCTGTTTTTACGCTAACACCAAACCTTGTCTGATAACGGTGTTTCACAACACTGAGAAGAAAATGTGTCAGTAAAGCTGCGGTCATATGATGTTAAAGAAACAACACGTGTTCTCTGGCTGAACTAAACGTGCAGCAGCATGCTGCAGGCTTTGTGTTGGTATTGTTTTATTTTACCAGTTGTTCACAAACAGCCTGTCAGCTTGTTGTAAATATAACGACAGGACACCGAGTCCACTCACTGTGATACAGACGACCAGCAGTCTGTACGTCGTGTTTTATTTTGAAGTTGTCCGGATGCTCTCCTCGTCGGACTTCCTGTCAGGGTGGATGTATTCTGTTCATCTTGAGGAGTGCTTACAGCGAGCTCCATAAATAAATAGACTCCATCCATATTTGCTTTCACTGTGACTTTTTAAGCCATCGTTGATTCAACACTGAGGTCAGGCTGGCCTCAAACTGCAGCTTCAAGGCCAACAATGAATTTAACAGACAGAAAGAGGAGACTTCTTCACATAGAATAATACTGTGATCAACTTTAACATGGTATTAATGATACTTATAAACACTATGATGTCAATGACATTTCATCTGTGAATGTGTGTGAGAAAAACACAGGAAGAGAGAGGGAGAGAGATATGATGATGATGATGATGATGATGGTGGTTCGTTGGGTTGAGACAGCTGTTGCGCAGGGATTAAAAACTATATCTGTACCCACAATCCTCTGCTTCAGCAAACACCACCTCTCCCTCCCTGACTCCAACCGTCTGCTACGTAATCACCTCATCCTCCAGAACACTGACAGTTCACACGCAAGTATACACAAACACACACACACACACACACACACACACACACACACACACACACACACACACACACACACACACACACACACACACACACACACACACACACACACACACACACACACACACACACACACACACACACACACACAGGCAGGAAATCTAACACGTTACTGTATCACCAAAACACAGGACAGATTGCTGTGTTTTCTGAGTATGTGTGAACATAAAATGAAGCTCCTGTTACATCACTTCACTCTACACATCTCAGCTAACCTTCTGAGTTGATACTGCACTGGGTAAGCATCGATGGATAATACCCATCTACCTCACCAAAGATTGTTTCTCCTTCTCTTCTGTCACTTTAGGATCCAAATGAAAGACTTCTTCTTCTGTGGTGTCTCCTCAGGGCTCAGTGTACATGTTACCTTTGGCTCATTTACTTGATTGTTGTTGTGGTAGCTCTCATCATTGTTCTGCTGACCAACAACTCTCTTTCTCCATCAAGCCTTCTCATCTTATTAACCTCACCAGTTTTTAGCTGTTGTTACAAATTAGACGTCTGAACATGTGTTTCACCTTCATTCTAACAGGACTCAGTGATCAGCCCCGAGTGCTTCACACAGGAGGTCAGGCTTTTTTTTCAGTCGATAATTATTTCTAAAATAAAACCTATGTTGAACACTACAGACTGTTGTCACTCCCTCTTCTCTGGGATCACACAATCCTCTTTAATCCTTCCTCAGTACCTTTAAAAATGCAGCAGCAAGTCTGCTGACAAAACAATGTTGTCAGTCACACAATACTCCGACTGGCTACCTGTTCTCCAGAGAATCCCCCTTTAAACTCTTATTCATCCCACATGAAGCCCTGCATGTCCATCACTGTCTGCTGTAGGAGCCTCAATTAATCTGAGATATCAACATGTGGATACATTACCTCATAGCTATGCATCCTGCATGCCTTTTTCTCCCACTTGCATTGAAAACATATATATATATATATATATATATATATATATATATATATATATATATAAACTAAGATCAAAATCACTAATTCAAATTACAATAAGTACATCCAAACATCGCAGAGCGGCATTAGACATAATGAGCAATTAAAAAAAAAAAAACTAAACGCTGCTGCATCGGGCATATATATATATGGATCTTTGCAAGACTTTACAACATAACAGTTTAAATGCCAACATCGACACAACATAATGAAAATCCCTCAGAGCAGCTTTAAATGAGCTCCAGCAGGTGTCTTTAGGTAATTATTATTTTTAAAGTTTAGTCTGAAACAGCAGCTTGTATCATACAAATGAACACTATGAGACAATCTTGTGTAGGTTTGGCATGTGCAGGGCTTTGCTGCAGTATACAGTAACACATGTGCAAAAAACAAGCAGGGCCTCTTTACTAAACTCTCTCTGTGTTTGCACAGGTTTAATTGTTCATATCTTCATACAAAGTGAATATTTTTAATAACTGTTTGACTCCTGGTTAGTATTTGAGGATTCACAGCCACACATTGAGCTCAACGTTATGTTTGGTAAGAACTTCAAAATAAAGCTCACGGAGAATATATTCTGATTAAATATGTATAAAAAATTCTCAACGATCTAAAACGTGTTTTTGAGAAGGACGATAGACTAGAGGTCCGATGAAACGATATTATTACGATACTACGATTTCAAACATTCGGTGATATGCTGACAACTGTGATATACATAGTGATTTACATTTTTTAATTGCACATTATGTCCACAAAAACAAAATCAAGAACTTTTTTTGTTAAATATGAAAACAGTCTTAGTCTCTTTATCTCCCTTTGGGGTTTTTACTTCTATCCAGTGGGAGTCAGGCTGCATGCACCTCACAATCTGAGCTGTTAGCATTTCAGTCTAATCGAGCTAAACTGAACACAGACATGTTTGGACGACTGGACAACTGAAGTCATTGTACAACTCCTTCGGCAATGAAACTTTTAATATAATTAAAATATCAATACTTGCCTTGAGACGATATAATATCTCCACATTAAATCGAGGGATACTATGCTGAATTGTTTTTCTCATCTCTACAACAGACCTCAGCGAACATCCCACACGTGTAAATATGATCCACAACATAACAGAACACAGCTGTTTCTGCTGCACAGCATGATACCCTTGGACTTCACAGCCAGGCCCGAGGTCTGTTCAGCCCAGTGATGAGTCACAGTACGATATCTAAGTCTGAGTTAATGATGTAACAGCAGTGAATGGAGAGGAGAGTGGCCCCGAGGAGCTCGCTCTGCCTGCATTCACGGCCTTTTTGTTCGCTGTAAACACAAAAACAGAATCATTTGTGGTCATTGAGAACATGCTGCAACAACATCACCTTGTTTCAGCTCATGCTAGGAGTTTGTCATTCTACATTTCTCTTCATAGCTACACAACATTACACGCTAAACATATCACGCTAAATTCATGTACAACAACAACCGTTATCTCGAGGCACTTTACAAAAGAACACGTGGGATAATATACGAGCAACAATCCTTCCTGCATCATCCCTTATCCCAGTTTTCTTCAGTAAGATAATAAAGTAGTATTGTTTACCTGCTGTTTTGTAAAGTGTCTCAAGATAACATTTGTTATGAATTGGTGCTATAAAAATATTGATTGATTGATCTTTAGAGCAGTCAGCTAGTCGGAAGGTAAATAAAACAGTTTACATATTTAACTCAGGAGTGGGTGGAGACCCAAACGGAGCTCAAATTTAAAGTGAATAAAAGTGAGAAAGTATAGTTGGGACTTCTCCTGACAAAGACACACTTTAAAAAATATCCCGTTTTCCAATAAAATGACGAATCTTCTTATTGTTCTGTTTCTCAGGGTTTTGTCTTCCGTCGTTGAAGGGGGTTACATACTGAGATTATAAGACCACCTTTGGGCCATATTCCCCATTGTGACAATCCGACTCCTGATTATTGATGGTCCTTCAGGTTATCTTCACAGACAAGTTGATGATCCAGCCCCTGATGCCCTCTGTGTGTGTCTCCTGAAGGACACATCTCATCTCCAGCTCGTCTTCATGTTCGGAGACTACAGTCTGCAGCACAGCGGCTGTGGGTTCAAATCTGACCTCAGCCCCTTGCTGCACTCTGCCCTCTCAACATTTCCTGTCTCTTCAGCTGTCCTCGTCAATAAAGGCCCAAAAAACATCGGAAAAAATAAAACATGAACAGCCCATATTTTCATTTTTTTTCTTTTGACTTTAAAGTTAAGGGACTTCCTGCCCGTCGTCCGCCATGTTTGTTTCCTCTAAAGTCATGTTTGAGCTCCAGACATTTTGTCAGATTTCCAGTCTAGAGAGTCAGGGCTCTGACTGGGCGTCGGGGAATGGGATCAGTTATTGTGTGCTGTTTTGGTTCCATCCTTGATCTTCACACTTCTTAAAACTGGGAACAATTCTTGTTTGCTTTCACACAAAGATCGTGCAGCCATGTCTGAAAGAACACAGTCTGAAGGGTTCATTTGTCTGAGATGACAGGGCACAGAGTCTGATTCAGTTAGGAGCTCCAACGTAGACAGCTGAAATGTGAGAGAGTCGATGAGAGCGCTCCGAAGTGTCCAGTGATGCTCACGTTGGATTCATCAGGTTACATCATTCGAAGGGAGGAGTTCCTTCATCTCCCTCTTTTATCATCTTTTTTATGAGAACCTTCATCAACACAAACACTGTAATGATGCAGAGTGATCAAAGGATGCTGTTTACTGGCACTTAATTCAACCCATTCACTTTAAGGGTTAAAATCCAGCCAGTCGTCATGGTGACTCAGCAGCTCCTCGCTGTCGCCTTCTTGATGGTCAGACGCTCTGACACACACACACACACACACACACACACACACACACACACACACACACACATGCAGAGTGTGTTGATGAGCAGCAGTTTAGATTACTGCTGACATTACACTGTGTCAACCTTTCCACACAGCGTCAGTATATGAGGGGTCGCTGCAGACGGTCAGCCTGCTCACTCGCCAGCACATATCTGTAGACGCGGCGCTGTGCTGCGTGTGCACGAGCTGCCTCCGAGATCATCCAGTAAAGCAGGTAGGATGGAGAGGTGAGACGAGAGAGAAGCGTGGCGTGTCATCTGTTCCTGTTTATACTGCGGCTGAAAGTGTGATGTTGTGTTGTTGTTTTGTTCCCATCAGAGCGTGGACGGACAACACAACACATGAGTTCACATTCATCTGTTTCTGCTTCTGACATACTGCCTGTCCAAAGCCCACTGACATATAAAGACTACAAACCTTCATCATGTAATGTTTGTTATTTCACTGTTAAAAATGGCAGACGCTATATTTTCAGACTTAAAGCAACAATATGTAACTTTTCCACCTGAAAAAAAGAAGTTGTTTCAAAGTCGATCTTGTAGTACGATGAACATTTCACATGTCCACAGATCGCTCTGCTTTATGTACGTTTGGACGAGGTTTTTACACCTTCGCAGCAGCAGCAGCCAGTTAGCCTGTCTCTGTGATGATTGGCTGACTCTAAGAGACGGAGAGGTCGGTGCCAGATGACGCCACGAGCTGAAAAAGAGAGAGTGATGCAGAGCGTCCATTCCTGCAGAGATTATTCAGAGCAGATGGCGACTTAACGTTAGACTGTATCCTTATCTGTGTCATCGCTGTCGCGTGTTTAGCAGCTTCACCACGTCCAGAAAGTTATTGAACTCAAGTTATGTCTCAGGTTTGTGTACAAATGAATAAATAAATCCATCTGAGCCAAAAAGTTGTCTCTGCAACATTATTGTAATAACAGAGCTCAACATAGTTAACTCTGATAATGCAGACAAAGTTAGTTTGTGAGTTAACGTGAAAAGATGTAGTTCAGAAAGCTTAGTAGAGCACACGGAGAGCCTCTGATATCATTCACGCCCGACTGTCGTAAAGGCGTCGTGACGTGAATAAAGAAAGAACCACGTCACCTGACAGGGTCTAATATTTGCTCCTGTCCTTCTTCTTGCTCGGTCACTCCCTCTTTTTGTCTCCTGCGTTTCATCCGTCCTCTTTTAGCCTCATCATCAAACAGTTCAGAGACGGGCTAACCGGCTTCTTTTGACCTCGGGGCTGCTACGTGAATTAGCGCCGTACGTTACGATATTCTCCCTGTTAAATGTTAGCATAACAGGATATCTACTTTAAAGGGACTGTTTTATGGTTGCGTGTTGCTGAGATGCCTGACAGTCCTCAGGAGGACATTTTGTTCATGTTCCTCTCTCTCTACTGTACATCAGATGTCAGTGTGCTCTGAATGTCAGCCCCTTCGATCTGCAGGACAGAGAAGACCTTTGCTTGGTTCAGAACACAAACACACACCGATGGAAGCTCACTGCAGGAGGAGGAGGATGAAAATGAGAAGACAAGCGTCCTCCCCCTCCTCCCCGGCTCCACAGTCGAGCGTATGATGTCAGGTCCGATCTGAATCTCTGCCGCCTCCCTCAGCAGGAGACATCGACCTTTGTTTCCTGTGCAGCCTCTGTTTGATGTGTTTACTGCAGCTATGACAGTCATAATGGTACCCAGCTTTGTTTGATATTCAGTGCTTACAGAAACTCCTGTTCCACATCGAACACAAGACTTTCAGCTCGTCTGAGAACAAATCTGCACTTGTTTCATTTTAGTGAATGGTTTGGATTTCTGTACTGTAGAGCTGAAACGATTCCTCGAATAACTCGAATAATTCGATTACAAAAATTCATCGGGAATTTTCGCTGCCTCGAGGCTTCGTTAAGTTTTTTTTTTTTTTTTTGCGTCATCAAAACTTTGGTATGAGTATAAAACACGTTTAATGTAGCTGCAGCTACCTGCTCCTCTCTCTTACACACAGACACTTCAACACGCGAGCGCGGCGTGCCCCTTTTAACTTTTAGTCAGCACACAGTTGATCCGTGATCCATACGACGGGAACACGTGATCCGGTCAAACGGTCGGCTTTTCTCCGTTCACTCTCTCCGTGTTTGCAGCTAACATAACGATAGCAACGTCCTCACAGTCTCTGTCATAGACATACTGTATGTCTATGGTCTCTGTAGTCTGTGAGCGTGCCGACAGAGAGCAGTTAAGGAGCAGACAGAGATACACTTTTAATAATGAACAGGCTGATTATATTAAATCTCTAATGTCTTCAAAGCTAAATCAAGAGATAACTTGTTTGTGGAATAATAATTTAGCAAATATATATTTAAAGTTTCTCAATCTCCTGATCTGACATAATGATTGATTCTGTGATTGATTCAACAGAACATAATGCTTTCTCAATTAAATACTGTAATAGATGTGTAGGCTACACAAAACAGTATTTGTTATTTCAGCCATTAAAACGTGTTTGGCCTGTATTTTTCATCTATCTGCCGCCTTGACCAGTGAATCAAAAAGTGAATTTGGGACCCTGTCAGTAATATGGTGAGTGTCAGCAGCTGTGGAGCAGAGGTGGTTGGCTGTAACAAGCAGGCGTTACCACGGTAACTGCAAAGAAGCAGGTTTGTAGGGACGACCCAAGACGAGTTAAAACTTAATTAAGCAAAAGTATGATTTATTCGATTACTCGATTAATCGACAGGATATTCGATAGAATACTCGATTACTAAAATATTCGATAGCTGCAGCTCTACTGTACTGGGTTACTGTCAGGTAATCAATAGATGATTTCGTGTTAAATGGTGCTGATGGACTTGAACCTGTAGTCAAGCCATGAAGCACATTCTTCGTCCTCTGATTACTCAAAGCATTTTTACACAACAGGTCACACCAACACATTCACACACTGATGGTAGAGGCTGCTGGGTAAAAAGTCAGCTTTAGACAATCCAATTCATACACATTCATACATGTTGCTGCAGGAGCTGGGGATCGAACCCTCAACCATCCAGTTGAGAGATGACTGACTCCAATGAATGTGTGTGAATGTGTCGGTGTGACCTGCAGTGTCAAAAGGGTCACTACTAACCAAAACATGTTGGGATGGCACGTATAAGAGTTTGACCCGACAGTATCAGATGTGGTGCTTTAAACACGCCAGCTGTGCCTTTTAACCGAGGTACTTTACAGGTCCTGTAACTGGCGTACCTGACATGACATAGCTCAACAATCTTCCATCTCCATCTCCTACCTGTCACTTCAACAACAGCTGAGTCCAGAATTTAAACTTTGTTATGATAAAAGTAAATATCTGCTTCATTACCACCGCAGCAAAGACACACATGTTACCCAATTTAGAATCTTGTTTTTAATGACCAAAAAAAACCAAGCAATGTCGTGCAGACGCCCCGAACGCATCACCTCTGACTTCCCACTTTCTCAAGTGAAGTTATAAAGCACTCACACTTTAAGAAACTTTAGTTTGTTAAAATAAAACAGACTGTTTTAAAAGACTTGGTATCAAGAAGTATGTCAGTATTCAACATTGTGACGACCTTACTTTCAATCTGATATCGTGATTCTCTGAGGGATAAGGGGATACAAGTCCTGAAGGCTGATTGGTCAGCTGATGAGAACCTGGTGTGGTGTTTACTTTCTCTTTCCTGTGCCGACATTAAAAATAATGCATTTGTGCCTGAAACGAGACGTATCATCCGACAGAGGACAGTCTCTAAGGGACACCACACAGACATCCAGCCAATCCAAAACTATGTTCTAACATATCTTTAGGCACAAATGGTGGAACATATCACCTGCTGTATATTGGACCATCAAACACCTGAGTGCATTTCTGAGTAATGTGTTAAAGTTTATATCCCTCAGAGTGAAGGTTTCTGCCTCACAAAGCAACATGGTGGGTCTTCAAGTCTTTCCATTTTCAAAGGTGATTCAACAAAACCATTCACCAAAACAGGAAGCAACAGGACGTTTATAAAAGGAGCATCTTTTGTTTTCTTCACCGTCACTGATGAGCCGATGAGTCATCATGAATGTCTGCAGTGATTTTAGGCCCCAAAATCTCCACCATGCAGTGAACAAAGAAAGATAGATCACCAAACTTACTTTTATATCAACAGATTCTTGAAAGTAGGCCTATAGTTGCCATCCGACATTAAAGTGAAGAAGAAAAAGACGACAAACAGCCAATCATGTTGCAGGGATATGGGTAGACGGGCTTCCAGACATTTGGAGCAGAATTAAAAGTCAGCTGAGATGAGAAGCTGAGCGTTAGCGACACTGAAGAAAACACTGAGCCAACCAGCTCACAGCATCGTCGACAAGAAAGGACGCTCGACTTCAGGAGTTTGGAGACGTTTTGGCTTTTGACGGTCCGACAAAAGTGAGTAAAGTGCTCCGTTAGCTGTGCCGCTAAAACGGGAAACACCAGCAACATTTTTGACGAGGTGACCTGTTAGAACCCACGGAGGGAAAGAAATCACCAAACTCTTCCAGCCCCGTGCACTGATGGTGAAATGTTCCTGTTCAATGAAATGATGTGATAATAAAGAAAAGTTAAACCGTAATTAACCATCTGGTTTCTTCAACGCTCACTCAGGAGCAAAAATCAGCTTTTAAAGAATCAATAATTTAACATCTATCAGGATAATTATCAACATCAAGTGAGGTGATTTTTTTTATTTGTAAGATGTTAATTGACTTGAACTTGGCCAGCGTCTTCTGAATACTTGAAGAGCTTTTCATACCACATGTCACATTTACCCATTCATACATATTCACACAAAGTGGGGTTCAGTGTCTCAATGACACAGCAGGAGCTGCAGATTGAACGGCTGAGAGTTAAACTTTACGACTGGACCCCAACAGTTAATCCAACTTCCAACTTAGTAGGACATGGGTTGGAATAACGTGGAGACAAAAAGTATTACGTAACAAAAATGACCTCCAACTTTTTGAGAAAACGTTGTTCTGCATTTATTCATTTGAATCTAACCATTTACATAAGGCAGGAGCTCAGTCTGTAGGGGTTTGGACTTAGAGGGTTGCTTGTTCAAGTCCCGGTGCAGACCAAGTCTGAAAATTGGTCTAGTAGCTAGAGAGGTGCAAGTTCCTTTGCCCTTGAGCAAGGCCTCGGACCCCCCCAGGGTCCTCTGACCTAAATATAAGTAAATAAGTATTTCAGCGTTGAGTCAAGTCAGTCCTTCCTTATCTTCAAACTGCAGAAAAAGAAGCGTTGGAGGGATTTGATGTCCAACTATAACTTACTCTGATTGTTTAACTAACACTAACACTGTCACTCGTTAATGTGTTGATAAAGGACCATTTTGGAGGAAACTGAATTCATTCTCTCAGTTAACATTCACTATTTTAAGATAGAGGTGCAACATGTTAAACATAAATACAGCAGAAATCCAGTCTGTCCAGCTGGCCGGTATAAAAGTTGTTTAATTGAGGGACTAGAGAAAAGAAGAATAACTTACTGTACTCACTGCTTATTTGAATGTAATTGTGAAGCGCATACAGATCATGGTTTCTTGTAACGCAGTGTGAAGCAAACTAAAGAGCGCTAACGTTAGCATGCTGGAAGAACAACGCAGCTCGAGTTGTTTTGGTTTCATGCTGGAGCTCAAGGGCGACATACTGGATCAAAAAACCACGACCCAATCATCTACTGTAGCACGCCTGTTGACTTATTCAGTGAATAAAGGGGCTACACATTTCCTGCTGATTATAACTAACGTTGTTAGGACGTGATACCGTGAGTGGATGACTGGATACTTTCTGTTTCAGTGGAAACTGAAAGACACTCTGAATGGCGGACTGCCTGGACTGAAAATGCTGAGTTTACCTGCTTGGATGAGTGTAAGCATGATTTCTTGTTTGCTTGGCTTGTAATCTGTGAGGGATTGCATGTAATCCCACCAATCCCTAAAGCAGAAATCATGGCATCATCATTACAACGAGCATGCTCTAGAACATCTCTGATAATCCATCCAGCTTCCTGCTTGTGGTCTTAGGCCTCGTCACTGGGTCTGGTTTTTTTTTTTCCGATTTCACCATGCTAGCTATGGCGCCAACATTCAAGGATACCAACAGAAGTGCAATGCCAAAGCATGCTGGCTGCAATCCAGAAATACACTTGAGATCTAAAGTGTTCCGTCGTTTGGCTCATTCGTCTAATTTTCTGCTGCCCAGTTTCTCAAAATGTGTATTTCAGTGCAAACAGGACTGACGACATTACATGTTCTCCTCAGCTCATTAGCTAATCAGTCATAATTAGCCTCTCTGAGGGGTGTTGAGATGCCATGAGTTATGAGATCGAGTACACCAACCCCTTCCCATAAAAACACCTCTTTGATTTATCTCCATCTGAAGCTCAGCGGTCATGCGTGAATATTCTCTGCACGTTCTTTAAACAAATCTACACCTGACGTTTCATATGATCAATCCACCCTGCGTAAAGGATCCTGCTCTTTTTCTGATTGTGCGTCTCTTAACGTCAGTCGCAGCAGTTCTCTGTATCATGGATGAGTCTGGTTCTGCTCGAGGTCTCTGCCTGTCAGAAGACTGTCTCTCCTTGCCGACTGCTTGCTCATCATGGCGGACGACAAACAGTCGAGGTGGGCCTGAATGTGAAGTGTTGTGACTCCAATGTTGCTGTCAGCTCCTCGTGATGTATCTGACTAATTCCTTCTTTCCAGCTCTGTGTATGACTTTATTCTCTGCTGTCCATCACTGATCAAAGCACGCTGTTTAAGAGAGCTGCTGCTGAAAGAAGAGCTGAGAGAGGGAGCTTTTCCTTCAGTCTTCAGTCAACACAGTAAGCAGTTACAACAGATTAGACACTGTGTATTGTGGAATGACTACAAAGATGGATGCCCCTTAATATGCTGCTGACGACTATTTAAGTCATTGATCACATATCAGCATTAAAGTGGTCTCTAATTATCAAAGTTCGTACAGGCCAACCCCTGTGTGCAACATGAAAGATGAAAGCTTTTAGCTCCTGGGACGATGCTGTGTGACAACACAATTACAAGTTGGTTAAATTAGTCGTGGTTTTTAATAATTCAATTTACCTACGTTAGTTAAATGTTGTGTGTACGCTGGAATACTGCAGCCCACCACCAGCTGTGGCTGTAGCTCTAATGCTCCACAGATGGCATCTCATAACACACAGCAGCATCACACAAGAGTTTCACCGGCATATAAGCCCAAGTCTGTCTGTCTGGTGAGTGTTTTCGTAACTTCAGACGAGCGACGAGTGTGATGTCAGAGGAAGTGAGTGAACTTCATTCAGCCTCTCTGTTTTAAATACCTCCTTTATGCACACAGTTCATTGTTTTATCTTAATAGGTGAGTGAGAGTTTATGGACACTGGAGGATGCTGGGTAATAGAGGGCAGCGAGCGTTCCTCCACAAACCCCCACAACCTAAACAAGATACAACATGGAACTGCTTAAACGGTTGTTTTGCATTTCAGTTAAAGTTGACATAAATTACTTTAATTTGCCATCCATACTGTTTGTTTGAACCTTCTCATACGGCCTCTGTCTGCCCGGTCTATGTCACGCAGTCATGACCAAAACTAAACAATCCCACTCAAGATGATCTATTGCATTTCAAGAGAGAGAGAGAGAGAGACGGAGGCTGATCTGTAAAGCACAACAATCACGCAAATGCAAGTCGACACAAACAATGCCGGCCTCGAGCTGGTGCATCTCTATTAGCATTTACCCTGACTCACAGAATACTTACCTCAACTTTTCAAACACACCAAAACATGTCCCATTTATTTACTCTCACGGTCCAAACCTCAAAATATGTCCTTTTTATACCATGGTGCAGCCTGTGTCTTTGGGCTTAAACATCACGCGAGGGATGATGCAACACGCAGACACCGATCAGGCCCTGAATCAGACCCTGATCAGGCCCTGATCAAAACTCAATCAGGCCCTAATCAAACCTCGATCAGGCCCTGAATCAGACCCCTGTTAGACCCCAGTCAGACCCCGCTGTCTTCTTTAACTTTAGAGGCACTTCCCCTGCACGGGACATGTCTGAATGATGGTCCTTGTCTGTCCGTATTAATGCAGCGTTTCTGTCTGTGCTGTGGTAGTACATTTTTCAATGAGTCTACAATGCATTTATTATCCTCAAACACCAATTTCCCTTGTGAAATATACTGAAGACTGCAAACAGAGACAGGCAGACAGAGACTAAGACGAGCATAAATAGAACAATGTGTACTAATCCACGCAGAGACAAGGGATGCAGTGTGTGTCCCTGTTAAATGTGTGTGTCCGTGTGTGTGAGCATGTGTGTGTGTGTGTACAGTGGGGAGGGGGTATTATTGTATAACATCAGGCTATATGCCTATAGAAAATCACAGTCTTCCTAAAAGTGGTGTAGGCTCAGTAAGATCAGATCTGAAAACACTTTACATAACAAGGCCTGGACTGATCTGGAGCTGCACCTGACTGCCTTTGAGAAAAACACACTGCTGTAGTAGAAATCAAGTAGACTGAACCACTAACATCATAGTCTGCAGGCCGAGGAGGTCCTGTAAGAGTATATAGAGTAAAAAGTGTGAAATAGGTCACTACACAGTCATTAATGGTTGCTAGGGAGCACAAGGAGCTCGTGCATGGATAATAAGGGAATTTTTACGGAGCACTCGAGCCCAGTGATTTTTCAGCAGGAGGGTGTACCATCCCGACTGCGGCACCACCATAACAAAGAGACACGAATCCACGGAGCTCTGCATGGCAGTGATCCCCCCCTTACACGCCCACTCTCTCCTCCACCATTAAGATGGGAACCACCGCGCGCAAGCAATGCCCACATTTGCAGTGCGCCATATAAGAAGCTAAATTTAGGCCCACGTCTGTGCCCCTGCAACGCCAGACCTCAATAACGCCATGAATATGACATGAATTTCATCATTCATTCAGCAGTGCACGAGAGGATGGCGCAGCGCGAGGATACAGTAGACGCACAGTCACGCGATGACAAGACATAAATCAGATATCAATCGGACAGCAGGATGATATTAATATCTACTCACCGTTTGTCGCGCAGAGTGTGTCCGTGTGTGTTTGCGTGTGTGTGACAGTCACAGAGTGTGATGGTGAAAAGTCTCTCCACCTTTCACTGCTTGCGGAGCAGACTGGTGCCAGGACTCGGACTAAAGCCACGCCCCCCTCCTCAACAAGCTCAGCCAATCAGGACGCGGAAGCAAAAAGGAATCTGCAGGCAGCAACAATACTACTGCTGCCTTCAGGTGCTGCGGTAAAAACAGAGATTTTGTGATGCACAGTGTCATGCAAAATAAAGCGCAGGGATGATACGTTCAAATGGAGACACTATAGACCGTACATGGGAAACACTGAGGCGTTCAAAGACACTCAAACCAAATATTGTACAGTAATGAATTAATCATCAGTAAAAAAAAACGTAATACAACATAAATATTTGGATACAAATATGGATACATGACCAACAACAGAATATAAAGCTTTTTGTTCTAACAATTACATAATTATTAATCAGCCTCCTTTCATCACAGATGCCTTAAAGAGTTATTTTTGGAAATGATCGCCTCAGCATAGCCAGTTGACCTGTTAGATGTCTGTTTCTCCATGTGGACACGGATGTAGACCTGCTGGATTTCTTTAGTTCTGCTCCAGAACTTTTGTTTCTGTTCTGTTTAACAACAAGTAAACAACAATATGCAGAGTGTTAGCGATACAGTTTGTTAAATGCTTAAAGGAAACATCAGCAATGCAGCTGTGGCTCAGTTGGCAGAGTCGTCATCTCTCCACCCGACGGTCTGGGGTTCGTCCTCCACCTCCTGCAGCCACATGTCTGATGTGTCCTTGAGCAAGACACTTAACCCTGAGTTGTTCCTTCGTTGGCGCATGAAGGCGAATGCATGGGTTCCTTCTGACGTTCTGACTACATAGCGGGTGAATGTGTTGGTGTGACCTGCAGTGTAAAAGCACCCTGAGTAGTCAGAAGACTAGAAAAGCTATTATTACATTATAAGCTACTATTTACCATATTTATTATCACAGATAGTGTGACAACAAAACCCTCCAATATATGGTCTGCCCCAGTGATGTCAGCGATGACATCATGAACCCTATATATTATTGATAGTGTGATAGTCCTTCCAGCAGGGCCTGCTCTCGTGCTTTACCTTCTGTCTGTATAACTGGACAGACATGGCCAGTCTCACAGGTGCAGGCTGTTTGAAACCGGGCTGATTGCTGTCATAAACCGTTTGGTTAAAAACTGCACTAAACTGTACTGTACTTGTAAGAGTCGGGTCGTGAAAATAGAAACTTAGACAAGATGGATGGTCATGTCACATGTAATTTTCAACTCTGTTGTGAAAGATCATTTCAGAGCACTTATTACACGGCTCTGATGTGTGATTCTGATAGGTCAATTACGCATAACAATTGGCCATTTTCACTCGATGGACAGATAGTATTGTTGGGAAGAACAACATGTCACTTATAAAGGAAGACGGTAGATGGGGATGCAGATCTAATCACGAGGTCTATAAACATATCATTCAGTAAGAACTCACTTATCAGTTTATTTTCCATGGGAAAAAGCAACAAAGACAAGAACAGCAGACAAAAAGAGGGAAAAACATAAAAACGGCTCGTTTTGACAGAGAAATCAACAGAAGATAGCACATGGAGAGCTCTAGGTATAAGGCTAAGTTAAAAACTGCTGAATGACCGGGATGAGGCTGGAAAAAGAGCCCTCCAGAGCTGCACTGATTCTTGCAGGCCTATGTGTCTTATTTCATTTGAGTAATAAAAGCTGACTTGGCTCATAGTGAGAAGGCTACAGAGGCTGCGTTGACATAGGCACAGCTCTAATTTGAACTAATAGGGGCTATTTAGCGCGAGACAAACTAAGATCAAAATCACAAATTCAAATCACAATAAGTACATCCAATCATCACAGAGCGGCATTAGACATAATGAGCAATTTAAAGAAAAGCTAAACGCTGCTGCATCGGGCAGATTGTTCTTAATACATTTTCAAATCCATATTTTGTTTTTAAGAATTGATTTCCTCAAGGACAGTCAGCAGGATGTTACTACCAAGGAGCTCTGCAGGCTAAGACAAGACCCCTCCAAGTTCTTCCCGTAGGTCAAGGGTCATCAACTACACCAGACTTTAAAACATGCTTGCTCTTAAGCCTGAGAGATGTCAAGCCCGAAGTGTTTCAGCCTCGTGAGTTTATTTCTATGTTTCTTGTTAAATCTTTGTGACAAAGTGGGTGAGACGCTCTGTAGTTGTTCATCACTTATGACTTAAATCTTCATTTAATACCAAATCATATTAATTATTTAGATACAATGGTGTCCTTCGCTATAATGTATCGCTTGCTTGTGTAACATTGAGCCACTTACTATCCTGGGTTTGTTTGTGTCAGCATTAAGTTACATCAAAGTATAAATCACCTTAAAGCAAACACACAGTCTTGATTTAGTTCAATAATTTTTTAGTTTCTGGAATTTTTAATTGATCTCAGTTTGTCTGATATACATACTTACTTCTGTTTGTTCTGTTGTCCATGTGCTCCATGCAGATTAAAAGGGATGACCCAGCACTTCCTGGAAATATATAGGGTTCATGATGTCATTGCTGACATCACTGGGGCAGACCATATATGGGAGGGTTTTGTTGTGCAGTGTTTTCACTTCATTTAGTAGAATAAATGTTCTTTTGTTGAAGGTAAGACTTTATTTGGATTTCTTTGAGGTGACAGAAAACTGAAACTCCCGAGGTGAGTCGTGATGGACCCAGGTGCGGCCATTTTAGGGCAGTCTATATAGACCTGCTGTCCTTAATTTGATTTCGGTAAGTGTTAATTTACCTTATTATTTGTCATTAGACTTCTGTTGTTTTATGAAGTTGGAATTATCACTGTAAATAAATGTTCACCTCTGGAAAAATGTCATCTGCTGAGTTTGCCTTTTTATCACCTTCTAAAACACTTTCATCAAACTACTTTACAATCACCCAAGATCTTTTATATTCTGGGGGCCAGATAGTTCATTTTGGGGTGCCTGATGTTGGCCACCAGGGATCCTCGCTGTAGGGGCTCCATCCTGCGATAACAGAAAACAACCTGCTCACTACTGTCTCTCACTCGAAGCCCACCAAGAGTTTAACAGGAAAACATATTCAGTATTGAAAACACTGTGGACGCTGCTACTGTAGCCCGATGAGTGACTGGATGCTGGAGAGGCGGAGGTTTCAATAGGATTATCTGGGATTATGGCTCCCGTTTGATTTGGTGGGTTTGTTTGTAATCTCCCAAATACCTAATACTGTCCACAGCAGAACACAAGCACAAAAACAGTGTCAACAAAAACACACATCACAAAAATGTTTCATTCAGAAGACATTGTTTCACTGATGTGTGTTTTTGTCCATCAGACTTCCATCCCAGAATACAGTGTGAACAAGCGGGCATGAAGTCAGTGAAGAAGAGCACAAAACTGAGCACAAATGAACATGTTAAGAGGCCGGTTCAAAATCAGATTTGGTCTCAACTGCTCATTTACCCGTTTAGATTGTTATTAAACCGACACAGTAATTCATACAGTCAGAGTGAGGCTGATTGGAGGGATTGAAGCTTTGCTAAAAGGCTCATGGTCCACCTCGTTTGATCCAAAATCAGACAGAGCATTTCCAACACGGTGACCTCCATCGTTGGCTGCCACTGGCCTCTGTCAGTCAAGACGTCATATATGACTGTAACGTAATCAGCCATGAGCCATCACTTTTCTTTGTTCGTATGTGCAGAAACCATGAGCACTGAGCAACATTCAGCAACGTTTCAGTGGAGAGAAAAGAAAGGTCTTTTAGGAGGCAGAAAGCTCGAGCAGAACAGACGTCTGTAGAGACTGTGTCGGGTTGTTAAGTGAGATGGAGACAGAACAACAACAATGAATGAGATGTACAGTGAGTGATAATGGTAACGTATGAGTAGAGAAGCTCCCTGTGTGACATGAGTTGAGTAACAGGTAGACTTACAGCAGGGGTCCCCAAACTTTTTCCTGTGAGGGCCACATAACTTTTCCCTTCTCTGATGGGGGGCTGGTGTCAGTTTGTTACAGAAAAAGTGTGACGATCGTAGGGGAGCTTAAAAAATGTATTGTTTTCCAGAAAGCCACACATAACCAAATAACCCTTTCCAGGTTCTTTACAGAAAAAAAGTCAGGAAACAAATAATAACACTACTAATGAAATAAATAATAACTAAATAACCCTCTCTGAGTTCTTCACAGAAAAAACAGGAAATAAATAACACTATTTATGAAATAAATAATAACTAAATAACTCTCTCTGGGTTCTTCATAGAAAAAATAGCCATGGAACATTAACTTTCTGTTGTGCCATGCACAATCTTAACAGATAAAAGTTCAGCTCAGTTGTCAGAGCAGAATCTCTCTGACACATATGAGCAGTCTCTTAAAGTTCTTGTGTTCCTTCGTTATAATCCTTTTGTAGGTTCCAGTAGGCTTGTAGACACCGCTGTTTGCAGCTCTCTCTCATCAACTTCCCTGTGAAAACCACAAAGGAAGCAGGTTGAGAAACTGAACTAAGTGATACAACACCTACACAGCACAATACATTTCACTACCAGTATGGTTGTAAAGATGGATTTTATCCCAGTAGATTTTATTATGATTATATTTGTTTATGCTCAGAATGACTCATTCAAGTCAGAAAAGTGAGCTTACCTATGTATGTTCATCAGTGTGAACTGTGGGCCTGCATCTGGCTGGTGAGAAGTTGAATATCAGGTTCCATTCTAGTTACAGCCAGTCTCAAGCACTGATGCAAATGTTCATCTGTCAATCTTGATCTCATCGGAGTTTTCAGCAGTTTCATGCGAGAAAAGGTTTTCTCGCAGATATACGTGCTGCCAAAAACTGTGGACATTTTCATTGCGTGTTTTTTGATGTTTGGATATGTGTCGTTTGGGAGGGCGGCATAGAAGTCAATGAGACTGTTGGGCTTGAATGCGTCTTTCAGAACATCACAGTTCTGTAACTCAGCCAACTCAAACTGATATGAAGGCTGGGCTTCATCAATGTCGGCAACAAAGGGGTTCTGAAAAAGACGGATTTCTTTTGCATGAACATGTAGTTCACTGAATCGCACACCGAACTCCGCCTTCAGCATTTCCAGTGCTTCCACGCACTTTTCAGCTGGGAACGGAACCGCTGGGTTCTCTGTCGACAGGTTTTGGGTAGCAGGAAGATGGACGAAGTTGCGCTTTTTCACTTGTTCCAATTTTCATTCTGAATCAATTTTTCTCTTACCTAACCTTTTCGCCATTATTCCGTTCTCTCTTTGACAGGGCCGGGCCTAGGATTTTTTTTCTGGAGGCCAAATAGGAAAAAAATCCGATAGCGTCTCTGGTATTGTTCAGAGGGCCGGGCCAAATGTGCTGACGGGCCGTATCCGGCCCGCGGGCCGTAGTTTGGTGACCACTGACTTACAGTAATGTGAATGCACAGAGTGAGTCTCTTGACCCTTTACTTTGTGATTTCACCCACAGTTAATGTACAGTTACTGTATGAGTGCAGCTTTATTTAATTGGAAGAAGATTTACTTTATTGATCCTCAAAGGAGAATTAGGTTTTTACACTCTTTGGAACCAAGCTACACACTCATGGGCTGATATATACAGTACACGTGCACAAACAGGATCCTATGGACACGCACTAATGGAGAGATGTCAGAGTTAGGTGGTTGGGGGGGGGGGGGGGGGGGGCTCAAACCAGCGACCCTCTAGTTCTCAACCCAAGTCTCTTTGGACTGGGCTACTGCCGTGTAGTGTTCAAAGATACTGAGTCATATTTCTAGTAATAAGGTGATTGTCCTCTCATTGAGCTTGAGATGATCCGTTGTTACTGTCGTATATGTAGAGTCTTATGTTCATTCACACAGATCACTGTGACTCGGCTCATTGTTTCCTCTTCTGATGCAGCAGCAGCTATCGCCTCTGACTCAAAGCAGAGGGGAGTGACTACAGGTCAGTCATCATCCTCTTCATTCAGACTGCGTCACCGCCCTTCCTTTAGTTTATCCTCCTCTCCTGCTCCTCTCTCTCTCTCTCTCATCAATGTCGTTCTTGTCTGATCAAAACTCAGTCTCTACCCTCTCTCCTAATACTCCGTCATGTCTCCTCTCTCAGTCCTGCTTCTCGTGTTTTTCCTTTGCTGTCAGCGTTGTGACCTCACTCAGCAGCAGACGTCCTTTACCTTTACGACCCTCTGTTTCCATAACTTTTACTGTTAATTGTACTTTAATCAAGTCAGGCAACATGTTTATTTTTAAGTTCAGCTTCAGCTTAGAGCTGGGGAAATGTACTTCTTTTACCTCCTTAAAAATTTAATTTTAATACTTTAATTTAAACAGAGAAAATCCCTTCACCAATTTTCACCCAATTTTTATGGCAGGAATAAAAATCTTTACAGCCAGGTTTAAAAAAAAAAAAGGATTTTTTTCCTGTCTTTACCTGTGCACACGGCACACTGTTTACATGTTTTATTTTATCAGTCACCAGTTTTAATTTGATGAGTAATAAGAGATCTGCAGTAAGTGGTGTATCTGAACTGACTGATGGACAGTTGTGGGACTTTTTCAGCCACATGGTGACTGCCACAGTTAGGCTTCATCACTGCACTTCAGAAACCAATGGCTGACATTACCAAGACGACAGTCTAGTGTCTTTGGACCTCTTCTTTCACTGAGGAACATGGCCTTCAGGAAGGAGGGTTATCTGGTATTACAGAGGGCGTGGCCTGGGGTTTTCCTTGATACAGGTGTAGCTTTAGATCTGCAATACTTGACTGAAGAGGTTCAAGACTTTTTTCATTTTAACAGGGGGGGCATGGTCTTGTTATTAGTGTGTGTGTGTGTGTGTGTGTGTGTGTGTGTGTGTGTATGTATGTATGTATGTATGTATGTGTACTACTCACAATAAGTCAGGGACATTGTGAGCTCCTCAGTGGGTTTCATACATAAGGTTTGTTTCACGTCAGTGATTTTTGGGATAGGGAGGCAATTGTTATAGACGCCTTTACAAAGTGCCATCACTTTCAACATTCTGGGGGTATAAAAAGCTGCTATTGTCTGTAAGTCATTCCCAGTTCAGCCCTGAACACTCAACGTCACTTAACGGATGAGCAACGCCACCTGGCCTTAACGCGCCTTCAGGTCGGTAGCAGGCAGTCAGATGTCTCAAAGTGTCATCAGCAGACACGACTGGCAGTGTTTGTGACAGACCCAGGAGTGGAGCCCCACAAGTGATGATGACCAGGACCTCAGGACCTCAGGACCTCAGCACTCAGACACCGTTATGCTCCTGCCACACAGCTGCAGGTCTGTTTACAGGTTTCCAGACAAACCATTCACAACCCACTCCACCGCTTTAGCTTGAATGTCAGACGACCGTTGCAGGTGACTCCACTGACACCAAGACTGACCGTTTGAAGTGGGCACAAGACCATGTGACCTGGGCAATGCAGCAGTGCTCTACCGTCCTGATCGGGTCACTTTGAACAAAACAAACAAGTGCTATAAAAGCTTAAGTCCATTTATCGTCCTTTGTAGACGTTCCTCTCTGAAGAACGGTTCCTGTAGTCTCCACCTCTGTAGAGTGCTGTGCAGGATTTAGGCCAGCTGTTGGAGTCTAAATCAGTGGAGTTTTTAGTCTGCATGAATCCAGAGGAGTTTAACTCTTTAACCATCTGATGACCTAAATAAAGAGTGAACCCCTGCAGAGCCGAGGCTTAGCACAGGGATTGACACACTGATATACTGGATATACCATATTAACACTGGTTAACAACTCCCATTCACACACACACACCCACCCACCCACCCACACACACACACACACACACACTTGTGCAAATCCCATGACACACATGCTGGAATGAAATGTACAATAAAGCATGTATAGGGATGCATCCATCTGATGGAACATAAAACATGCTTCCTTGTTTCCTGATACGGAGCTAACAGTTCATATTAAATGTCTCAAAATGATGTTGAGGAGGAGGGTTAAGCTTTTAGTGATGTGCATCATGAAGAGATGGGGGGGGGGTCGATTAGAAGAGAGAGTTTTAAGGTTGAAGGGGGATTTGGGGCGAGGCTGCACAGGGGGTGTCTGGGTTAGAGGGCGAGACGTGGGGGAGAAGGGAGATGGAAGTGTGACTGCAGAAAATAATGACAACGGAAACTTTCAAATAAAAATAAATAAATACAACACAGTGACAAAGAGATACAGCACGAATCAAAGGAAGTCAAAACAGACGAGTGTTCACTAAGAAGAGGTGAAACCAACAACAGAAACAAGGCAATGAAGGATAAACCAGATCATTTATGAAGCACACGAGGTGATTCCCTGTAGTTTGCAGAAGACATCAAATCGTCATCACAAAGGGAAAAAACCCAACACAACAGAAGAAAACCTGGAGAGGACTCATTCAAAAGACAATTCTGACTTTAATCATTTTATGTTCAGACTGCTGCCCAATTCAGATTTTTCTTTTTTATTTCATGATAGTGTCGCATTGCGAGTGATGCAGAAGACACATTGAAGCGACCGAGACGTTCAGATTGAGACAGATCTGTAGGAACCACATTTCAAACCACCTGTTTAAGTGGTTTGAATCAGATTTGGAAAAGATCTTTGGGAGCTGGAGCTGAGGCGGGTTGTAAGCACCCTGACATCGCGTTACATCGCTCCTGTCCGTCAATCAAAACTGACGACTTAACCAAAAGTCAGACTTTATTCAGCAGAAATGTTCACACATTGATTGGATGAGTTTTGTTTGGATTCTAAAACATACGCCGTTAACTTGTTCAATATGTTGTTTCAAATATGTTTCATGAAAATAAAAACAAACAGTTCATTTCAAACCTTTTATTCCCCTATCTGAGACTCTATTCTTCATTTTCTGACGGCTTTTGTTATTGTTTACGTCTTTGTTAAAATATTATCCATGTCAAAATGTACCCAATATACAATATTAATGTGTATTTTATTTTGAAATACATCTGTTTTTGATTGAGAAGAAATGTGGAAAATAAAGTTATTAATATTTCATGCACAAATGATGAGCAATAATTTACTGTAAGCCCCAATATGTATAATTATTGTACAGTCAAGTACACATTACGTCCCTATAGATGCATCTATAAACAGTTTGAATGTTTTTCTTTCTTTATCTTTTTCTAAATGAAAAATCTTGTGAGTGTCACTGAGTGTCGTTCTCCATTTTTAAAGCTGTTATAAGGTCCCATGGGTTCATGCCGTCTGTCCCCTCATTAATTATTTGTGCAGTGCATGTATCTGGTTGTATCTATCAGGGTTTCTCACTGAGGACGCAGAGGAAGACTGCGTTTCAAATATGATCTGTCTAGTTTAATACAAAGGGCCAACGACTGACCCCACGAGCAAAACCGAAGATAGAAGTGCTGTGGAATATTTTCAGAATACAACACTGAGCCATCTGTGAAGAAGGGAAGAACAACACGGTTTACAAAGTGATTTGTGAGAGTATCGTCGTAGACCTCAAAGGGGATCAAATCAAAAGTGATCAAGAGTCAAGTCCATGAATCCCTGATGATCAGTCTAATAAAGCTGATCTTCTTACTACAAGTGTTGCTCTTCAAGACGCAGCATCTGTCATTCAACCGTCAGCGTGCAACCTGACTCAGAGCTGCTTTTGTGCTGTTTGAATTTTGTTCAAAATGTAAGTTCATTTTGTGAAATGATCTGAGGAACATCAAACATTCCTGAGAGCTAGATTTTTAAAAAAGTCAATTTCCTCCTGCTCCATCTTCTTACCTAACACCTGCCCTGAGGTCGACCATCCGCCATTACTGCGGCGGCATCTCCCATCAACAGCTGCAGCTCTGAATATGAGCTGCTGATACGTGAAAACAGTGCTGCTGTTTATGGTCATTTTTATGTAACTTTACCTTTTACAATAACCTGAAGGACTTCAGCAACAAACCTGTAGACCTTCACAGTTCACGAAGACACTGTATGAGAGGCGTACACTCTGCATACATCTGTGCAGAGGACTGATACGGTCTTCAGGTCAGGAGGTTGACCCTCCTGACCCTCCTGCAGGTTGACATTCGTGCTGTCAGGGTTCACTGCATCCACTGAAGCAAAAACACCAAACAAAATGCTCTTTGCTCAAACCGCTGACTTTGTTTTTGTTGTAAAAACAGCAAAAGGTCAGAGAAGATTTAGAACAAGAAACTTCACACACATGCTTTGAGAAACTCTGAGAATTATTGAAACTTGTGGAAAAGGACCCTTAAAGGACATTTTATAATGCAGTGTGAGTCTCAGCACTATCAAGTCTTACACAGGGGACATACAATCTGGTTCAATCTTCATTTTTTCTAAACAAAAACAAAACTGTGAACAACACAGATCCTGACATCCTGCATGGACACACAGCACCATCTAGTGGGCAAAATGCATCACACAACCTCAAGAGGATTTTACAGTGTTTCCCCTTCATCTTCCTCCTGCTCACCCTTCATGGCAGTGTGTTGGCCTCCTCTTCCTCTCTCTCTTCCTCTGCTCTTATCGTCATCTGTTTATGCCACTTCAGCTCTCTTTTATACTCTGACACGTGATTAAAGCATTCTTACATTTGAGTTTGCACGGGCTCAACACTCGGTAAATAAATAGATATCTATCTATTTACAGTATTGCGTGACGCATGAATATTAGAAGACGAAGCCTGAGTGATGTCACCATCTTTTTATGATGATGTCATCACATGACAGTCATAAAAAGTAACATACAGACAGGACAGGAGAAAGAGATCATACAGATTAAACGGATTGAAATCAGTATACAGTTCAGTGTGATAGAAAATCCTCAAAGGTTTTTGTTAAGGAAACAGGTACTTGGTTTGTCAGAGACAGACAAGGAAAAATGTTTTTTTATTGTTATAAATTAATTGCAAATGATGAAATACAATCATGCAAACAAATAAGAAGTATAAGCAAAAAGTAGGAAAAAAACACAAAAACAAATAGGATCCTCAGCACCAAACAAATGAGTCAAATAATATAGTTCAGGTTAAATGGGGAAGAAGTTACAAAAAAACACCCCTTCTCACTTAATTAGTAAGCTTAGTAAACTTATCATAATAATTATAGAAATGCAACATCTGTGAGCGAGTTCAGGCAGTCGATTCGAGCTGCACTTATTAATGCAGCCATTTTACATTCCTTCATTGACTGCTTAACGACTGTACTCACACCTCTGGCACTACCTCCAACACCTCTGTACATGCACATGTAACTAGTTTCTAGAAGGTCAGCACTTTGTTTCTAAGGTTCCTTAACTGTTTACAGGTCTCTTTTAACCAGCACATGTTTTTCTCTCCTCACAGGTTATGTACATTATGCTATATAAGTTTTAAGTCTAGTTGCTAATGCTAACTGCACAGGTTCAACACATAATTATGTTTATTCTTAGTCACATAGGGGCTGCTATATCTTGTTTGGGGGATTATTGCATACAGAGGGGGGGGGGGGGACAGCGGGTGTGTATTGTAACTAATGTCTTGTGTCCTGCCTGTCTGTATACTGCTACTGGATGCCTTGAATTTCCCTCGGGATCAATAAAGTATCTATCTATCTATCTATCTATCTATCTATCTATCTATCTATCTATCTATCTATTTCACACTTGATGCTTATCCACACTCAGCTCCAGCATCCAATCAGGGTCAATCAGGTCATCCATGCGCCATCCATGAAGCACTGTCCTTCAGAAAATTGAAACAGACGAGTTATTACGATAAAAAGTGAATTTATTTCACCCCCGTACAATGTGACCTGATGAGGACAATAACTAACGAGACCTATTTCACTTTTTTAAACCAGGCTGGATGTTAATTGCTGGTTTTTTCAAATGGTGTGACTTCTGGGTCTTTTGGAGAAAGCCTCCAGTGGACACTCGAAGAACTGCAGGTTTCAGCTGTGCATTATTTTAAAGTGTGTACGCTATAGTGAATAAACTTCTTTTAATGAGGAGTTTTATGAGTCTCTTCCTTTTGGCTGAAATGAGAGTGAGGATGTGTTTGTTAGATGTTTGATGTTTAATTTCTCGCTCTCACTGACTCACACGCTCCTTTTCTCCCTCGGCTCTCTCTGACTCTTTTTTCTGTCATCGATCCATTCACTCTGGTTTCCTCTTTCACCTCCATGTTTGTATGATTAAGCCTCCAGGCCGTGCATTCTTCAATGAGTCGATGCTTTCTGCTTTTCAGCACCTCCCTGCTCTTTACATTACTTAAGAAGCACACGCATACACGCAGAGAGACAGACGGACATCGGTGAGACAAATGTAAAATATCCTCCTTAATGGGAGAAGGAAACGTATGAATGTGCCTGCCATTGTCTCTGAAACAATCTGCTACTCTCACACTTCAGAGAAAAGAAAAGATCATTACCACTGGCTTCAAAGCGTCTCGCTGACTGAATGTAAGAAAAACACAGACACAGGATATAAAGCTTTAAAGGTTTATAAAGAGGTTTGGCCTCTAACGAGAGAGCCATCAGTGTTTAAAGGGGAACGCTGGGTAAATAAGACACAATATAATTAATATGACCTCCTGGACAACTAACGTGTTTATGTGTAAGGTCACACGTTCTCCTCCTGTCCCGGCATAAGTAAATCTCAGAGCTCAACCGGCCCAGTGCTCCAGATTGGACCTGTCGATACCTCTGACAATAGAGAGACAGAAGCAGTTCATAGTGTGGTCTGCTGTCTGCCATGTGTCCTGGTTTTATTGGGGGGGGTTTCTGAATTTCTCTGTAAATATTGTAAGTGAACGCACACATTCTGGGTGTTGCACCTTATTGTATGTGATGTAGTTTGCTCTTAAGGTCAGTCTTACACTTAG
Source organism: Symphodus melops (assembly GCF_947650265.1). Lineage (NCBI taxonomy): Eukaryota > Metazoa > Chordata > Actinopteri > Labriformes > Labridae > Symphodus > Symphodus melops. Next base: position 4,830,159 of record NC_136697.1, read on the forward strand.
CGTCAAGAGAGAAAACTTGAAGAAACGCCAGATGTCCGATGTGTCCTTGTTTAAGACAAGATAATCCTTCATTCATCTCGCAAGAGGAGAAATGTTCAGTGTTACAGCAGCAAAGCAGGATAGCAGAAGAAAATCACACAGTGCAAAAAAATTAAAGTGTAGAAAGAAAAAAATATGCATCAAAAAAGGAACAGCAGAAATACCAGTAACTTAAAGATGTTAGTCTGTGTTAACAGTATGAACACTATCATGCACACAGTGCGTATAAGGATGGACGTGATATTGCACAATATATATATATTTTTTGTGTTATATGTGTGTTATATGTGTGAGTATGGTGTCCCCCTGCCTGTACTGCTGTGAAAATGAATTTGCCCACGGGAACAATAAAGTAACTAACTAAATTGCCCCATGAATAAATATTGCAATGCAATCAAATTTAAAAATAAAAATACAAGACCCTTAACCCCCAGTTATTCTGCTGCTTTAGCGCTGATGTATGAATGGATTAGTTTAGTTTATATTAGAGTGTGTGAATGTGTAAGTGTGACCTGAGGTGTAAAAGTGCTTTGAGTAATCAGAAGAAAAAAAACAGCTCAACTCGCTCAACTTTCTTCATTAGAGGTGGAAGAAGCAGACCTCTCTCTCTAACACACATACATAGTTTCCCAGTGTGTGTGTGTGTGTGTGTGTGTGTGTGTGTGTGTGTGTGTGTGTCAGTGAACGTAGTTTTACATCTGTAGGATCTCTTACTTTGGTGCAGCCACAGGAACTCCTGCTGTTTCCTGACTGTGTTTTTTTTATCACAATAGAAATGGTTCCGTGATGAAGATAAAAGGAGCTCGTCAGGAACACGTCAGAGCTCTGGACATTTTCCAGCAGGTCATTTCATTAAAAGGCTGAGACACGCTAACATCCTTCATGCATCAGAGCAACTCAACACAGACTCTCGATTACGTGTGTATTACTGTAAAGAGTAAAGCATGCTTTATACTTCAGCTACACCGTAATGAGTGACCTACGCCGTCGACCTGGTCTGCCTATAGCTCCGCCTACAAACACTGTTTGGAGCGGCGATTTCTATGCTCGTTACATCGCTGGTTTCTGGTTCTGCCTCAATCTCTGCTTGTTTGTGTCCAAACAAAAAAAAGAATCGCAGAATTTGAATATGGCAGCAACACCACTATACAGACTGTAAATACTGTATGATGCTACTTTTTTATCATGCTGGACTTGGTATTCTAAATGTTTGTACTATCTTAATGGGGTTACTTTACTTCCTGTTTGGACTTAAACCTGCTTTTATTTTGAAATAAAGTGAGGAACTTTCCTTACCTGCTCTTTTATAAATTCTTTGAAGATAACATATTATGAATTGAGATTAAAAAAAATACATAAAATACAGTCGGTCATTTTTAAACCATCCACTACACCCTACCACTCCCTCTCCGTTCGCACGTCCACGCGGAGGGCCCGCCATATTAAGTCCTTCCCAAACCTATTAGGGGGGAGTGTTAGTGGGCTATAAAACCCTCCACCAGCGAATCTGCTCTGATGCTGACTTAAAGATCGTGTGTAACGCCTATTGCGTCCAGTCATTACGGAAGAAGGGACCAATACGAATGTAAGTTCTGTGTAAGTACAAACACTGTTCCAACTAAGATGGACATTTAATACGGTCATAACAACTTCACCTGTTTATTATTTTGAGGATCAAATAAAAGCCTCCTCTTCTTTTCTTCCTTCTGTTGACGTATATTAGATTTTTTATATTTAAAGGGACTGTTGCAAAAACTAAAGAATATTAAATTATGTTGCAGACAACTTCTCACTGTTATTTATTTATCATTGTTTTACTTTTGATTTCTTTGTAAAACTTAATTTAAGCTACAAAAAATAAACGTTTTGCTGCTGTGATGTTCATTTATATCATCCTCGTCTGTGCTTTCATTTAAGACAACCTGTTCTTTAAATTACAATAAATTAACTAAACGTTCAAATAATAAATTACAATAACGAATGTGGGCTCCATCTGATCGTTTTGCTATAAGTCTACACTTTTATTATTTACTAGAGAAAAACAAGAATTTTGCACAATGCATTTGTTATATAACTGCTCTGTTCACGTTTCTTACTGATGTCCACAGTAGCCATGGAACATGGTGGAACACCGTGAAAACTAAAATAAGAGACAAATAATATGTTTCAAACTCATATTTATCAACATTTACATTAATCACACATTAGGTTGTAACAGAGCAACAAAGGACTTTACCGTGTGCGCCTGATTGACCAGCAGTAGAATGGAGGGAATCCTTGTCGTGTCTTATTTTACAGACCTCTCTGACCCTTTTTCTCCATTCCTTTCACGTACGTCTCTCTCGTCTTTTCTCCTGCTGTTGGTCACTCGTACTTCCAACTTCTGGTCATTTGCACTCATCAAGAGTATTTGAGTCATTCCTGCTATTCGGTGCCATTTCAGCATGACACCTTTTTATTAAAAAAAAATGTCAAAATGTTCCTGATTTCAACATTTGATCTGAAGTTGGGCTTTAAAAACTGTCAGAAAATTAGTCCAGCTCAGGATTTTATAATCTATTAATTTTAAATAGATTCTTTCCATGTGACAGAGGTCAAATGTCCAAATTGTTACCAGACATTATCATCTCTATTACGTTCCTATTATTAAAGAAGTACAATTCATCTACCCCACCCCCTGACCCAAAACTTGTTCTTGAATACATCAGTCTTCTGATGCACCTGAACACATCATCAGTGATGTTACCTAAGATCATCAGATGTTTCGGGTCTTTCAAACATCTTACCGGGCTTGTGTTCAGGTGGCATTCACTTTTCCCCATGGTTCTCCTCTCCGAATCCAGAGCCATCTTGAGGCTTTCTCAACCGCTTCGGCGATGTTCTTGATGGCTCTGCTCCTTGCTGTTCCTTTGATGCCCAGGGCACTTAGGGCTTTGTGGAGCGAGTGCCCCACAAATCCTCTACTGCCGACTTCGATGGGCATACACCTAGCCTTGCAGCCCTGGTCATGACAGTCAATGACCAGGTTTTCATACTTGGTCCTCTTCCTTTCATGGGCCTCCCCCAAGCGGTCCTCCCATGGCACCGATGATTCCAATGATCTTTGTGCTCTCTGAGACCAGAAGGATATCTGGCCTCAGGGCAGAGCGGACAATGTGCTGAGGGAACCACAACTGCTTCCCAGTCTTGTGCTGAGGCCAGGATCTCGGCTGGTGGCTTCTTATGGCCTGCCTTTGGCTGATCTCCTGCTCTGACAAAAGTGATTGGGCAGGTGTTGTTGACCCTAACCCAATAAACAAAAGGTAAAAGATTACTGTTACTAACCCAACAGGTGTTTGAGGAAACGCTAACTATTTTCCTAACCAGATACCAAGATTCTTTTCTAAGAAACTCCATAAGTGTCTTCTCAAGCTGGAAAGACCTCTTATTCCGAGGTAGTGGCTCCTTCATAAGGCACGCAATCTGGTCATCTCTGGACCAGCTGATGTCCTCTCGTGGACTTGGCCAGAAAAACGTGTTGCCCCCGTTCGTATGCATGGATGATTCCTGGGTAACGCTTCCCATCATAGCCGACAATGCACCACTGCCCGATGCACTCGGTGGAGATGATCTCTGGCCTTGATGGTTCTTCAGAGGAATGTCCGCTGTCCTCTTCTTCAAGTCAAACCTCTTTCAGATCAAAACATGCACACTCAATCACATCTTTGTCTGCTTGGCAAAAGCAATTTATTTCCCGGTGTTTAATTTTCCCCGGAGAGAGACTGATGACTTGATGGATTTTCATGGTTCCTTTCACAAGTGGTACATTCATTATCTCTTGAACTTTCCTCTCAACCTCTGCTTCTTCTACAAGAAGAAAAGTTCAACTGCAGTGCCCATGTTCTTCAAGTGATGGAACATAGCTTCTGCATTTGGAATATCTCCTCCATGAAGGACAATTGTGTCAGCTGATCTTTTAAGGCTCCCTCAAACACCATCTGGAGCCCCCTTGCCATGACGAGCCTCAAAGAAATTCCAATTTATGCTTTTAAAGCCTTTTCTGAAAGACTCTTTCAACAAGAGATAAACATTTCCTGTTTGTACTGAGTCGCTGGACCGTCGCTGAAGACATGGAGGCAATTGATCAGAGGACATTTCTCCTTCACCATGTAACTAAACACTAATACAGGACTGAGGTGGACCCAGATTGCTGGTGGGTCATGCGCCTAAAAGGGGAGATGGTGCAGAACCAGGGATTAAAATTTTCTGTCTACATGACGGAATTCCATCAAATTAAAATTATGAGACGGAAAAACAATTCGAATAGATTGGTGTGAATGTACGTAAGCGTAAGCATTCGTTTGCAGTGTGAATCCACGTACCTGGTCTCCGTCCGGTTCTAGCACCCTCTATCAGCTGTCATACAGCCTATGGCTGAACAAATCAATGTAGCTCCTTTCCTCTATAGCAACCAATCAGAAACAGAGTCCGCCCCTGTGAGAATGGCGCGCTGAACGTCAAGTGTTTAGTTATTTACATCGTGATGACTCATATCTGTTGTAGGCCTAACTCAAAAGCAATAGCTGTGTGGATACAGACCTGATATGGATATGGTTGGGCCATGGATAAAGATCTGTTTGTACGGTAAGTTAAAAAATTTCCTGCCTTTCACGTTGACATTTTGCCGTTCTGCAGTAGCCTAGTAGGCATTAGTAGCAGGCTAAGCAGTTGAATGTGTAATCTCCAGTGCAGCAGTAGACATTTTGCTATTCTACTGTAATGTTTTCTGTGCAGAAAGACACAGGTGAAGTGTGCCGACTGGATTTCTTGTGAATACTTGCAGGAGTAGTTCTTACTAAAATCAATGTGAATTCATTGTTCCTCAGATTCTGCCAGCTGATATTGAAGATGTGCCGCCTACGTCTGAATAATCTGTAGTGTAATTCACCGGCAAGTTCATCCTCTGTTGTCTTCACAGTGAGTATTGACCTTTTTCCAGTCTCCTCATACACATTTACATTTTCCTCCAGAGACCACTGGGTAAAGGCTTTGGTGGTCGACATGAGCGGGTGGCGGTTGATCGCGTGAAGCCTGCCCATCAGGACCCGGACGGCGTGACGGTGCCTGCTCTTCCTCCTCGTCGTGGCCGGCCGCGGGCAACAATTGCGGACACTGTTCCTTCATTGGACAGACAGGCTGAATTGCCCGCTATTCCGGGCCAGGCTCGCCGCCAGCGGGGTCATCCCCGCGTGGAGGCGTCGTGTTTACCCGAGGGTACTGGGCAAGTTAGCCGCTATGGGCGTCCAATTAACCCTCCTAGAAGGATTTGATTATGTGTTTTTGTGGTTTGTTTCTGTTTCCTCCTGTTGCTTTGCAGTTTGGTTTCTTTATGCCAAATCTGGTGTTTCGGGGGGGGCCTGTGTGGCAGTCCACTAGGGGTGCTCATCACCAGATGGGATTGGCAGATAGGCCAGAGGAAAGCGGATATAAGGGGTAGCACTTCCGGGTGAATGCTGTTATTGTTTTGATGGAAGTCTGAGAATAAACTCACCGGCTCCGGAATCTCGTTCTCTCGTCTCGTTCTTTCGACTTCCACAGTCTTGTGTTTGCAGGAGGTCTAAGTAATGTATGTGTTGAGCTGACACAGTCTTTGCACAAACCATATGTACAGATTTTAGAGTTGGGATCGTACATCGTCCCATCCACCATCTTCTCGAGGTTAGTTGTTTCTAATAGACCTTGCCTGTTGAGGGTGTTGGCCATGAACTGCAAATCGTCGTGGATTTTACACAAACAGGTTTTCACGGTCAGCCTCTGTAGGCACCACAACCCAAAAGGGTCTCAATGTGCAGAAGCAAGAGTAAGAGACTCTGTTTGTTCTCTGAAAGAAACCTTTGGTGAAGATTTTCCATGGTATCAGAAAGCAAACGTTTCTGTTTTTTAATCTTCTTCTGTGTTAAAGTTTGTTTTCTGCCCGTAGTTATTTGACTGACACCATCTCTTAGAAAGAAATTCTTCACTTTCTTTTTACAAGGTCAAGTTTCACTCTATTGTCTTCAACACTTAATGCTAATCTACTCCTCAATAGTTGGGTACTTAACGATAATCACCCAAATCACTCCTGGTTTCATCTTATTGTCTAGGACACGTAATGCTAATCACTGCTCCTTTAAGTTGGTGAGCCAATTTACATTCCTGCATTGACTGTTTAACGACTGTACTCACCTCTGGCATAAGCTCAAACACCCTGTACATGCACATGTAACTAGTTTCTAGAAGGCCAGCACTTTGTTTCTAAGGCTCTTTAACTGTTTACAGGTCCCTTTTAACCAACATGTTTTTCTCTCCTCACAGGTTATGTACATTATGCTATATAAGTTTTAAGTCTAATTGCCAATGCTAACTGCACAGGTTTAACATATAATCATGTTTACTCTTAGTCACATAGGGGCTGCTAAATCTTGTTTGGGGGATTATTGTATACAGAGGGGAGGGGGGACAGCGGGTGTGTATTGTAACTAATGTCTTGTGTCCTGCCTGTCTGTATACTGCTACTGGATGCCTTGAATTTCCCTCGGGATCAATAAAGTATCTATCTATCTATCTATCTATCTATCTATCTATCTATCTATCTATCTATCTATCTATCTATCTATCTATCTATCTATCTATCAACAATCTTCTCCTTATTGTTGCGTTCACTGGTTGATGACGGAGCAGTGCATTTATTGTAGAGCGTGGTGATTTTTCCCCTTTTGTCAAACGGTGGTACCTCTTTTTGTATTTCTCTTTCTTTCTTTTTTCTCTTTCCAACAAGACTCAGTTTTTCAGTTTCATTTTGTCGCCCTTTTTCTCACCTGTCTAGCATTTCTCCTTCCAACAACACATTGCCTAACATACAGAAAACAAAGAAATTGTTAGAGTTCAAAGCTTAAATTTAAAGTTAAAAAGTTAAATGCTCTTGTTCAAGTTCGTTAAAGCAAAGCTGTTCCTACACTGATTATAAAACAATCTCTTTTGTTTGACCATCCCTTTATTCCATGCATTAAGTTTTAAAGCACATTACACATATTATGTATCCAAAGCACACACAAACACATGCACACACTTTAAAAATTAAATCTGCCTTTTACCTAAACAAAGAAACACTCAACACTGACTTTCATCTGACCTTGTGGGCCCTGGCTGTGGGACATTTTCTGGACTTGGAGGAAGAGTGGTCATTCCCTAAAGGGTTATGCTGGCTCTGGCACTTTCTCTCTGCTTTCCCTTTTTGACTCGTCATTTCTTTCTCTGTGTTCTCTTCTCTCTTTCACTTTGTTCTGATCATTTCTTTTTCCTTCCTTCCTCCCTGTCTCTTCTCCTCCCTGTAACGCTGCTGCTTTTCCGCAGCAGACATTGGTGCCATTTCCTAACAAATAAATGAATACTGATTTAAATAATTGATTTTGAAATATTAATTATAATACATAATACACTTATAACAAATACTGTAAACACAATTTCATTCACTGTGTCCACCCTGTTACTGAACAGTAACAGGGTGGACATTTTATGCTAAACCTAGCCATTTCTACTCCTGTGATGGAAAAACAAGCTGTCCAAAGGGACTCTCACCAGAGTAACAGGGTGGACAGTCAATTCAGTCTTTAATGATTTTATGCATTAAAATATATGCATAAATATATTAATTTTATTTATTATTAATTTATTAGAATTAATGTAACATGTTTGGACATTTATAGTGAAATGGCTTTCTTCATTCCTGTTTGTCACACACTATTTAGTGCCAAAAAGAGATATTTTTTTTACAGTGTTGTTAAAGGGTTGTTATTTGTATCCTCAACTCAAAAAAAGGGTTAGGGTTAGAGTTTGTGTGTTTTTGGTCTGTGGCAGTCACACTCACTGTTTGTGCCACGGCTGCAGAAGCATGACAGCTCTCTATGTCTTATCTTCCCTGGAGTCACAGACACAATCTGATGGATTTTCATTGTGCCTTTTATTACTGGAAGCTTTTCTGGAACAGCTTCATCATGTTAAGAATGTCCTCCTCTGATATCCAGAAGTATTTCATGCTTGAACTTGTGCTTATTAATGTGTTGTAAATGTCTCTGGGTGTCTGGATGGCAGCACCCATTTTAACCTTTTGATCTGCAGCACGTTTTACAGCACCACCAACTTCGTCTGGTGCACTTTTTCCGTGGGCCTTTCCAGCTAATTCCAGCTAACCTCTTTAAAGCCCATAATGGAGGGAAGTGTGCTCATGAGTCACAGGCCCATCGCTCATAAACTGGACAGTAGTCAAATTGGTGTTGTACATCTTAATGTCCTTTAAAATACACTCCATGTGTCCCCACACAGCTCACTCCACATGCCTGAGGCTGTCTGAAATTGTTGTAAAGCACTGTACCCCCTCGGACGTGTAGGCTACACTCGTACTAGTACTCTCTTTCTCTCAAGATACTCAGCCCTAGCTTGTGGCTCAGCATTCTTCCTGGCCCTGAAAAGCAAAGTTCTCCAAGATGGCGGCGCGGGTGCACGCAGCGGCTCCTCTCTCTCCCGGCAAACCTGCGTTTTTATGTTTTTTAGGCTGTTTATCTGTGTGTAATTGTCTGTCTTCGTCGCGTCCACTAACCCCACTAACCCCAAGGCGCACATTCACCCGTGAGGTTCTGCTTGACATCGGTAAAACCACAAATACGGAGGTTAATGCAGTGCTAGCGGAAGAGCTACGGGACTGCGGTCTGCTCCGGAGGCCTGCTCGATCACCGACCCCCACTCCTGCAACCAGCCCACAGTGGAAGCGCCACTGTCGGAATACAAGGAAGCAGAAGAGGGGGAAGCGTGGAGGTATCCGGGCTAGGCTAGAGGCTAGCCCTCACCGGCCGGCTATCCCGACCATCACTCTGGCCAACGTACGCTCGCTGGACAATAAACTAGATTATATTCGCTTGCTCCGGACAACTTCCAGGACTGTGAGTGAGTCTTGTGTTTTTGTTTTTGTGGAAACATGGCTTCATGACAGTGTTCCGGACCATGCTATTCAGCTAGCCGGGCTAACATGCTACCGGGCAGACAGAGTGCTCGTCGAGGGTGGTAAAACTCGCGGCGGGGGTCTGTGTGTTTACATCAGTGATGCCTGGTGCCGTGACGCGGTGGTAGTATGTAAGCACTGCTCACCAGTCGTGGAGTTTATGGTTATTAAATGCCGGCCATTCTACCTGCCGAGGGAATTTAGTGCCATATTGCTGGTAGCAATTTACATCCCTCCTGGCTCCACCAACAACAGGAGTGAGGCTCTGAATTATCTCCACAAACACATCAGTGAGCAGCAGACAGCACACCCTGATGCTTTTCTCATCCTGGCTGGGGATTTCAACCACGCAAACCCCAAGAGTGTGCTTCCACAACTTCATGGTCACATCAAGTTTCCCACTAGAGGTAACAATATTCTGGACAATGTTTACACTGTAAACAAAGGGGCCTACAAAGCCCTCCCCCTCCCCCACCTCGGAGCCTCAGACCACACCACTGTTATGCTAATGCCAGCATACAGGCCACTGGTTAAAGTCACCAAACCAGTTAGGAAGCGGGTACGGGTGTGGCCTGAGGGGTCCACAGAAGCACTCCAGGACTGCTTCTCCACCACTGACTGGAACATGTTTAAACAAGCAGCCACCAACAACAACATCACCGACCTCCAGGAGTACACAGAGACCGTCACGTCCTACATGGAAAAGTGCATGGACGATGTCACGGTAACCAAGACCTTCACCATTCGGGCCAATCAGAAGCCATGGCTGACAGGTGAAGTCCACAGGCTCCTGAAGGCCAGGAACACTGCCTTCAGAGCTGGGGACGCGGTGGGCCTAAGGACTGCCAGGGCCAACCTGTCACGAGGCATCAGATTGGCCAGGAGGCAATACTCCAGGAGGATCGCAGACCGGTTCACCGACAGCAGAGACACCAGGAACCTGTGGCGGGGGGTCCAGACCATCACGGACTACAAGCCCCCTCCGCAGACCTGTGACAGCTCCACCTCTCTGCTAAACAACCTCAACAACTTCTTTGCTCGTTTTGAGGCAGACAACAGCACCCCAGCACAGAAGACGCCACCTTCTCCTGGCGACCAGGTACTGACGCTTTCCCGGGATAGCGTGAAGCGATCCCTCAAGAGAACAAATGCACGGAAAGCGCCAGGTCCTGACAACATCCCAGGTCGTGTCCTGAGAGACTGTGCTGAGGAGCTCACAGATGTCCTCACCGACATCTTCAACACGTCACTGAGCCAAGCTGTTGTCCCCACATGCTTCAAAGCCACCACCATCATCCCGGTCCCCAAGAAGTCGTCTCCATCCTGCTACAATGACTACCGCCCGGTCGCACTAACCCCCATCCTCATGAAGTGCTTCGAGCGGCTGGTCATGCAGCACATCAAGTCTGCCCTCCCCTCCACCCTGGACCCCTACCAGTTTGCATATCGGCCTAACCGATCGACTGACGACGCCATCTCCACTGCCCTCCACTCAGCCCTCACCCACCTGGAGACCAAGGACGCCCACGTCAGAATGCTGTTCATCGACTTCAGCTCAGCATTCAACACTATCATCCCGCAGCAGCTCATCCACAAACTGGACAACCTGGGCCTAAGCACCTCCATGTGCAACTGGCTGCTGGACTTCCTGACAGGGAGACCACAGGCAGTCCGGGTCGGCAGCAACACCTCCAGCACCATCATGATGAACACGGGGGCCCCCCAAGGATGTGTGCTGAGCCCCCTCCTCTTCACTCTGCTGACCCATGACTGCGCCCCATCTTCCAGCTCCAACCTCTTTGTTAAGTTTGCGGACGACACGACTGTGGTGGGTCTCATCAACAACAACGATGAGTCAATCTACAGGAGTGAGGTGAGCAGACTGGCCTCGTGGTGCAAGGACAATAATCTCCATCTGAACGTGGAGAAGACGAAGGAGATTGTTGTGGACTTCAGGAGAACGCACACCCAGCATGCTCCTCTGACCATCGACGGTGCTGCAGTGGAGAGGGTGAGCAGCACCAAGTTCCTGGGTGTGCACATCTCCGAAGACCTGTCCTGGAGCCTCAACTCTGCATCACTGGCCAAAAAAGCTAATCAGCGCCTTTACTTCCTCCGCAAACTGAGGAGAGCAAGAGCCCCATCCTCCATCCTGCACACGTTCTACAGAGGCACCATTGAGAGCATCATGTCCAGCTGCATCACCGTGTGGTGATGCAGCTGCCCTCTGCCCCCCATCCCCCCCCCCCCCCACTTCATCCTGCCACAGTCTGCCCCTACAGGACCTGGCATCACCCCCCTCCTCCACCCCCCGCATGCTCCAATAATTCACGCACCCTAAAAACTCTGCACAGCCGTTATTGAACTGTATTGACTATGCTATTGCACTATTGCACACTACCTCACTTTAACGTTGTATTTTTAATCTGCACTCTGTTTATATTGTTAATACTGAAATCTATCTACCTCATAGTAATTTTGCTACTTGCACTTGCACTATTGCACACTACCTAACTTTAACCTCGTATTTTAATCTGCACTCTGTCTATATTGTTAATACTGTAATTTATCTACCTCATAGTAATTTGCTATTTGCACTACTGCACACTACCTCACTTTAACTTCGTATTTTAATCTGCACTCTGTTTATATTGTTAATACTGTAATTTATCTACCTCATAGTAATTTATCCACATTCTACCTCAAAGCGTAACACTCACAAGTGCCCTTGTCTGTCTATTGTCTGTTGTTCGTTATTTGTTGTCCAAATGTCTTTAGTTAAGTTATTTGTTGTCTGTTGTTCGTTATTTGTTGTCCAAATGTCTTTAGTTAAGTTATTTGTTGTCTGTTGTTCGTTATTTGTTGTCCAAATGTCTTTAGTTAAGTTATTTGTTGTACAGTATTGCTAGTTTTTCTTTAGTGCTCTTTTATGCACTGCAGGTTTGCACTGGGGGGGGGGGGAATGCAATTTCATCTGTGCTGTATGTTTAACATGTGGCATATTTGACAAATAAAGAACCTTGAACCTTGAACCTTGAACCTTGAAAAGTCTCTGTCTTTCTTTGTTAGACAGTGGCATCTGCAAGGTTAAAACTGACCCTTAAAGATCAAAAGCTATACTAACACTTTATTAAAAAACAATAAGATTAATTCATAGTATGTAGTACATATAAAAGACATTTATTAGATAGCACAGTTGAGAGAGATAGGAAACGGGTAATGTTCTGTGGCGCTATCATTGAAAAAGATAAAAAAAACACCATAAAAGTTCAAAAGTACATGATATTGCCTCATTAATCGTTTAATTAATCATTAATAATAATATGATTTGATGTTGTAATGTTACAATAATTTAACATTACAACATCAAATCAATGCCAAAAAAGCTACAGATACTGATACTAATCTGAATTGATTAACAGGTTCTTTCTGGATAAAAGAGGACATGTCCTGGGAAACAGAATATCTTTGTTATCCAGGGAGGACAAACAAACAAAATTGCCTTCATAATCAGGCACTAACTGAGTCTACTGCATAAAATATTAGCTTAATCTTTAATCAATGTCATATTTCACATGAAATAGGTCATTTTAAAAAGTAAAAAAAAAATAGAAATGGTTTATTCGCGTTATCCAGAAAGACATGACTTTAGGATGTCATGTGCAACCTACCGAAAAGGTAAAATATCAACATTTTAAGACAGACTGACCTTGTGATCTGCCTTGGGGGTCCTTCAGAGTCTGATGGCTGATGCAACACCCTGCTATAGACTGGTGTAGTTTTGAGTCCTAAAACCAGGAACCGAGTTAGCATTTTAGCACCATGGGTTCCTAACTCTAAAAGTCAATGGGGATTTTGAATGGGTTTGTGTTTAGATGCCGGAAATAAGGTCTGTGGTTAACACAAGCTGAAAAGACGTTTTGTTCGACGAGAAAAACTGCGTTAGCTAAGACCCCCACTTGTGAATTTCAAAGTTTTTACGCAAACTTTAAGCAGCGGTTGCTAATGAGTAGCTAACTGAAACCACAGTGGTTGTTGCAGACATTAAACGTCATCACGCCGGGAACTCTCTCACTAATCCTCCTTACAGCCTCTAGTCATGTTTTTCAGTGTTCTTGCAAATATTAGGTTAATAAACAACTTATTAAGCTAACGTTTCACTAGCTTGTCAAATCCGTTGATTGGATCGATGAAGCATGACCGCGGTGTACTTTGCTACGTTAGCTTTTTACTTCTCTCGGCTGCATTAACTCTTCAAACTTCATATAAATGATGTTCATCTGTAAAGATTATGTTTGACACAGCTTATTTTCTGCAATGCTCCAAAATCCACAAAAAAATACGTCATTACTAAATCCGTCTATAGTATCAGCTCCAAGCTACATTAATAATAAGCCGTTCCCCCAAGATGCCGCTGAGAAACCATGGTAACACACACTTCCTTTTTCTGCCTGAGAGAGTGAAGTTTGTCCCAAAGCCTGTCGCTGTATTTCCACCCTACACCTGGATGGAGGGGACTTCATAAATCTGCGAGTGTGACTTCTGACGGAGTGCACTCCGTCACGGAGGGGGAGTGTGGAGGGGTTGGTTTGAAAAAGGGTCCAGGGAGACGCTAAGGAACATGAAGGGACAAAATAGCCTGAGACTTTATATGTATGTGGTTATTTCAGACCTTAATTGTGATTAATGCCTAATGATGATGCCTAATGCCTAGTTTTTAGTAAGTACTTTAATGCTAACTCGTGTCTTTGATGCTGTGAACTGGACTGAAATCATGGATGCCAGATGCAGCGGCGTTTAGCTTTTCTTTGAATTGCTCATTATGTCTAATGCCGCTCTGTGATGTTTGGATGTACTTATTGTAATTTGAATTAGTGATTTTTAACTTAGTAACTCATGTATTTAATGCACTACAAGTGAGCAAAAAAACATACTGCAGGTTACTTATGTGAGAAAGGGACAAATAAAATGAATGTGTTTTAGTCTTTATTTCAAACTGCACAACACAGACTGCAGTTTTTATATCGACACAGGGCTCTGACCCTTGGCATGATCACTTAGTCTTCAGACACACACACACACACACACACACACACTATGCCTATAGGTCTATAATGATTTCATCATGTAGCAGGATATCCTACCAGCACTATATAAACACTCAGAGAGGGCCCAGAGGTCTCTCCTGACTTCCTCTCCCCTGTATCCCTTTCTCCTTTCTTCAGTCTCCCCTCGTCTCTTTTACCCTCTGAACCCATGACACGTCGGGTCGTTTCAAATGGACAGCAGTACTCGTCCCCGCTGTTGTGACTTGAATCTTTCTTGGATTTGTCTTGGAACCTTTACATTGATTAAAGCCTCAACGTTAAATGGTAAATTGACCTTAGCATGTTTAGTTTTTCTGTCCTTCTGATACTCTTCTGTTACAAAAGGAAATGCGTGTGATAACATTGCAACCAAATTAAACAACAGAAAGCAGCAGTGCTTTGATTATGTCCTTGTTATCAACATTGTTCCACTGACAGGAGGATTAAATAAACTCAAACATTTTAGCATTTTTGGGTTCTGGATAGCCCCCTGTATGGAGGCCATATAGTCTTCATCACAAGCGGGGGTGGGTTTAAATCCGACCCTCTGCCCTTTGCTTCATGTCGCCCCCCACTCTCTCTCCTCCCAACATTTCCTGTCTATCTTCTAAAAAAAACCAAATGCATTATATGTTTCAGTTCTTTGACACCGGGCACTGATTTAAACAACAGTGGGTCACAGAAAAGAGAGTCAGTACGTTGCACGGTCCAATCAAACTTGAGTTATAGCTCGATTAGTCATTTTAGCGCCTGTCCTTGTGTTCAAGCAGTGGGGAGAATGGATCTATTGATGGAAGCACGTTTGACTCCGCTCGGGTAGGTGGCAGTATACCTCCTTTGAGTGAGCCTCTTCTGGTTGACCTATTCAGCCACAAATTAAACACAAAAGATACTCACTGTGTTGTATTTGAAACAGTGAAATAAACATTCATACAAAATCCACATGCACTTATATATCTTCAAGCAGGCGTAACGTTTTTAGTTTTAGTCAGACGCTGCCGCAGAAATCATGTTGGAAGCCATATTCCCTCATTCACAGTTCACATGCATTCACGTTCTTCTTGTCTGCGGTCAGTCTGCATGCAGGGTAAAGATGAGGTTCTCTGAGTCTAATGCATTGTGACTTTGGTTGGTTTTTGTTGGCTCACAGTTTGACTAAATAACTCAGAGCATCCCAGCCCTTCTACAGAATCGTCTTCCACTCTCGGAGAAGAACAGAGCCTCACACACTCCCTCTCTTTCTCTCTCTTTCTTGTGTGATTGTCCCACTTGGCCTAACAGTGACAGAACACAAACATGAGTTTCTTTTTAAACAGGATAGCTTAGCATTATCATTAACATGCAATTAAATATTGTGCTTATCTCTACTCAACCAGGGTTTCCCTCTGGTGTTGTAGAGAAATTAGCGTGACAGTCACTGCCTTGGTTGTCCCTCTGTTCCTTGAGGATTTGGCTCATCCAATTTAGAGCAACTGGGCCTGTTGCTCTCAGGGCATAGAAGCCCGACCCCAGGGTGGCTCTCTCTCTCTCTCTCTCTCTCTCTCTCTCTCTCTCTCTCTCTCTCTCTCTCTCTCATGCCTTGGTGCCTAGTGAACATGGACTTACATCTAACACAATCACACATTTTGGACACTCCACAACACCCCACACTTCATTTAGGTCACACAGACATAGAAATCTGAATGATGCTACTTCAGTGTATAATTATTGTAGTTACATAGCCTGGGAACCGTACAAATCTGTTGGCATATATGTATTCAATCTGGCAGTTCCATATGATCCCCTCTCCATCAGGCCGAGTTCCATTTAACCTCAATAAAACAGACAGAAACAAAGAGTTGGAGGTTATCAGTAAACACATTTTTCAAAACATCTAATGTGAAGATATGTCAGAAGGGAATCATTTCAAGTTGCTCCGGTGTTAAATGATCTGGAAGGAAGTTCATGTTTCATGGAACTTGCATGGACTTACAGGGACTGCTGTAAAATGAGTTCAATCCTTTTTGTTAGATTGAGCTCACGATAAATCCTCCGCACACCAAAGTTAGCCATGGAGTGCCACAAGGTTCAGTGCTTTGACCTTTTAAGTTATTGACAGTTCTAACTGGAGACACACTCAACCAGAAAACAGGATTGCAGTCAGATGAATCCACTTTATGTGAACATAAATGAAGATGCACGGATGATTGTCATGGTTCAGAAGAATGGAAAAATTATCATGATATCTGTCTAAACAAATCATATGGACTATCATTAAATTAGGTTAATTATATGCATCTGTAAGGTTAAAGTTCTATACATGTTCAAATAATAATGAGCCCTATATCACAAGAAAATACATCATATTACTAATTAACTTTAATGTCAATTCTCCTCAAGCAAAAAGAAATCTTAACTCACACTGATGGTCATTTAAAAGACACATGGCAAACAGAAAGGTGAGAAGTGCTACCAAGTACACCTGACCACTGCACGGTGTATCCTAATAGTGCGCAGCGGAATTAACTTGCTGTTTTTCACAGATCTGATAACATTGTGATAACTAAAAACCATCAAATCGATGAATGCCTGAGAGTCCCTGCATGGATCTGTGCAGCAGTGTGTTTATTATGAACAAGAAGCTATATGAATTATATATCAAAACCAGCCAACTAATCCAGCAGCCTTCATTGTGTTAGACGTTTCATTGCTGTGATTGGTTGAAGTGTACTAATACCATACCTCTGTCCTCTTTCCTCCCAAATAAATTTATCCCAACATGTATTCACATCTTTACTATCAGTCTATTCCTTCACAGCGGGACACCTGGGGTCCTTCTGGTTTTACATATAACCTTTAAAGCGTTACATTTTTTATTTGTTATATGAGGTACAAACATCTTGTCACTAAAGAGACAAAGTCCTGCACTGGAAGCAAGGCCTCAATCCACTCCTTGAACATCTCCAAAATAAGACACCAGAATGGATGAACCATGTAAATTCACAGATCATATGGGCCCAAGTCTTTCACACACTTCCAGCCCTCATCACTATTAGCAGTTTCCATCTGATCTAGTTGGTGTCCTGTGATAGCTGTGTAATATTGTGTTGTGAATAAGTTTTGCTGGGGCCTGTCTGATGTTTTTGACCATTTTTACAATACAAACCATTATTGTGCTGCTTCTGTGAAAATAGAAGGAAAAAGAGGGTTAGCTCAGTTTGTGAGAACTTGAGCTGAGTACCAGACGGTCGCTGGTTCAACTTCTCACACAGACTGAGTGTTTGGACTGGTTTCTAAAAAAGTGGTTCGTCTGGTTTCTACTCTACCAGTACTGCCAATGTGTGCTTAAGAAAGGCTCTGTGACAAGAAACTCTGGTTAGTTCCTTTAAGTCTTTTCTTGACAACTTAGTGATACAAGAGTGAAACGCAAAATCCCTTGAAGCACTTTAAACTGAATTAGAAATGACACTACTCAGTGTTTTTTTGACGTTTTCTCTCCACCACTATCTCCAGTAACTCTTCATCTCAGAGAGCATCCAGCCATAACACTGAAAGGTCCAACGAGTGAGATAAGAGAAAAGACACGCACAGATAGCTCTAACACAGCGATGTGACAATGTGTGGCCTTTTTAAGATGCACACACACACTGTACACACACACACACATCCCATATAACCCTTATTTACCCTTCAAATGTAGCAGTGTGGCCTCTGTCTGAGCCTGTGAAGAGATTATCTCCAGTGTCTGCGACAGCAGTCTGTCAGAAAGTCAGAGGTATACAGTGTGGTGAATGGACTTGAGCCTGTCTTCTGACTTACTTTAACCCTGCAGGTCACACCTAGCCATTCACACACTGATGGTAGAGGCTCCTATGTAAAGTGCCCATCAGTATTAACTATAGTGACACACATTCACACGCCTCCGACAAAACTTGGGGAAGACAGCTGGGAATCGAATCCCTGACCTTCCAGTTGGGAGATTACCGACTCTACCACTAAACCACAGGCTCACCTTTGACTGGGAGCTATGGGTGAAGACACGTAGCAGTGGCTGGAAGTCGCCATGTTTGTTTTGTGGACACTCGGCCTGTACAGGAAGTCATCAGCCATGCCACAGTGTCCAGTGTTTTATGTCTGAGTTCCCCGGCTGGAAACTTTTTGTTTCTAAAAACATGGTTGGAGTCAGTTAAATGATGTTCAGCCTAATCCAGCAGATCGTAGAGTCAGATGTAGCTGGGAGGAGAACAAAGACAACCATCAGCTCAGTTAAATACATATAGGCAGATAAATACGGTTATTGTGAGAAAATACTAAGCTTCAGTGGCTTTCTCTGCCAGGACCTTCAGGCCTTTTGTTTGTGTACCACCCAGCCAAGTGACCGGACGTTTACCTCCATTACCTCGCTTTGTTTACCTCCACACTTTGCCCAGAATAACCTGTCACTCAGCACCCACTATTCAACCATTTCCTCCAATGGCGTGACTGTGTAGTACAAGGAGGCGGGAACTTCGTTAAAACAGGATAGAATGAGGAAAACAAGATGTGACAGAGAGGAGGGTTTCACAAAGGACAGGAAACACAGAGACATGTTTCAAGAGAACAAGAGGGAGAGATGGAAGGAGAGATAGAAGGAGAGCAGGCGGCGGGAGTAAGTCAACGGGAGAGAAAAGAGAGGAGAGACAGACAGAATCAAAACTAGAGAGAGGAAGTACAGAAATAAATAAAAACAGAAAAAAGAAGCAAATTGGAGTTCCACTTTTAACTACAAAGTGGTTTTGTTGTCGTTATGATATGATATACTAACAGTAGGGGCTAGCTCTGAGTGCGCTGGCAGATGAAGTGATGAAAGTTTTCTAACAACACAAGTGAGTCAAAGCTTTGAGTTTTTAACAGCACGACTCAGCAGGCTGACAGACGCAGCTTTGATGTCGAACGCTGATTCTCAGCATGCAGACCCGGGGACAAACTGAAGACTGTTACACATCACAAACACACAACTCTGAGGGCATCAAACACACACGCACACAAAAAAAGTTTCACATATTCAATATCCTCAATCATTAAAAAATTAACGTGACTTCAACATCTTTTAAATTGTGTTTTGTTTATTTTTAAAGTGAAGTAATACGTTTTCAAACCCAGACTTGTACAAGACGTACTGGGTCAAATAGTAGGAAGATAAACGACGCAGAAATAGGCACGACAGTAATGGGGCGGCTGGGGTTCAGTGGGAGAGTCAGTTGTCTCTCAATCTGAAGGTTGGGGGTTCAAACCGATGTCTGATGTGTTCTCGGGCAAGACAGTCAACCCCAAGCTGCTCCCGCTGCTTCGTTGGTGGCATATGACTAAGAACAGTTAAAACTGATGGACACTTGACACAGCAGCCTCTTCGATCAGTGTGTGATTGTGTAGCTAACCTTTAAGGTGACATACCAGGGGAAATAAAAAAAGTAGTGTTTCTTACCAAACTTCTATCTCTGTAAAGTCCTGTATAAATTAGATTCTGATGGTATTTTATTTTGAAAGGTAACTAACTTGTGACGAGGAGCAGAGGGTTTTTCCCAGCAGCCTTGTGTTTGCCATTAAACTTTCCCAATGTCACTCTTGTTACCTTACACCGGCTGTAGATTGAGGTTGTGGCTGCTGTTTCCACCTCATCATGATGATTTGTCATATTTAAAAAAATATATTCTTCATATTTTGTAGATTAAGGGTAGATTAATACTGTTAGGGCCTGATTTACTAAAGGTTTGCATTAAAACGTGTGCAGACTTGATACCACCAGCAAAAAACGTGCTATCTGATTTACTAACAGCGTGCAGTGAGGATTGCGTCTTTCATATGAGCAAAACAATACGTACTGTTCATTTAGTACGTTTGCCTTAATGAATATGCAAAACAAGGAGTTTCTGCCTCAGAGTGCAAAATACTGGGAGGAGAAAATGAAGTTAAGTTAGTACACACAATGTGATTTACCAAGCCAGGTAAAGACTGCGGTGGTTGTGACGGTGTCTGAATTTAACATCTTTGAAAAGAACGTGCTAATCCAAGAGCCCCAGTGTTACACACTGCAGGCTGCAGTTAGGAGGAGACATAGGCACAATAAAAGACGTGTTAACATGTTTCAATGACAGAAAAATAAATGGTATGCATTTATTTTGTGTCTTGCTTCAATAATAGTTTAAAAGAAACGCCATGATTAAACTGTGAACATTCACAGCGTCTGCATTCTAAAGAATTTCAACATTGACACTAATGTCGTCCTATTTCCCTCTTCTCACCAACATTACATTTTAAACTGGGCATTTCATTTTCTTTAAAGGTTACGTGTCTCTGGTGCGCTCCAGAGACACGTCTCTTCACTCTACAGCCCCCTCCCCTGCTGCTGCGCTGTGGGACGCTTGAATGGGGGGCTCACCATGCTTGTACCCCCAACTTCAGTACCTGTTGCCAGACACAGCGCAGCGAGGTTTTCTTATAAGCCACTTTTTCCTTTTGTTATATTCATATTTATCTGCTATTACTTGAAAATACTGGACGTTCATTTGCCTCTAACTAATACCTATTTTGCGCCTGCAGTCGTCCAGCTTTCCGTCCAAACTCTCTGTGACGTAAACCAGTAGAACACGCAAAAGCCTGACAGAAATACTACCGCCTCCACAAGGTTTGCACCTGACGTCATTCATGCAAATGTTCTTAGTAAATCACCCGCAAAACGCCCACAAGCCAAACGTGCAAACTTTTGGAATGAGCACGCAATTTAGTACTCTTTAATTGAGATCTAAGTAAATCAGGCCCTGAGTCTCTTCAGAGACAGTTGAGACACCTGAGGCGGCACGATAATGAACTTTGCATCAAGAAAAATGCTGGTCACTGATTGGTCACATAAAGTTTAAACTTCATTCCTTAAACAATATTTTGGTTAGTTGAGATGTTACACTCTCAGATGAACTTCATGACTTCAGGTTGCAACCAAACAATGACACAAGATGGATGGATGGATGGATGGATGGATGCATGGATGGATGGATGGATGGATGGATGGATAGATGGATGGATGGATAGATGAATGGATGGATGGATGGATGCATGGATGGATGGATGGATGGATGGATGCATGGATGGATGGATGGATGGATGGATGGATGCATGGATGGATGGATGGATGGATGGATGGATAGATAGATGGATGGATGGATAGATGAATGGATGGATGGATGGATGGATGGATGGATGGATAGATGGATGGATGCATGGATGGATGGATGGATGGATGGATGGATAGATGAATGGATGGATGGATGGATGCATGGATGGATGGATGGATGGATGGATAGATGAATGGATGGACAGATGGATGGATGGATGGATGGATGGATAATGCATTCGACACGCATTGGGAGTGAGTGCTGTCAGATGGGGCCTCATTAGGGAAGTTTCCTACTGTCTTTGCAAAACTTTTACATTTTGAGGCAATGCTGTGGTTTAAAGTTTGTCAGCCGTTTTGGGGCCCCCCTACTGGCCTGGGGCCCAAAGCAGTGGCCTTTCTTGCCTGTTGACTAGCAGCGCCTCTGCCTTCAGGGAAAGGGTTCTTTAAGGTTTACTTAGTGTCCATGGACGTCTCTAGAAACTCAAAGAGCCTCAGTATTACATGATCTGAAGATAAAGCATTTTCTTTGGCTTGTTTGAAGTTCTCTTAGTTTTGTTACACAAGAGTGAAACACGTAGGAAGTATCTTGATGGCTATCAAACATGCGGGCCAAAATACACAGACATTTAGGGGAATTTTCGCCTGCGGCTCTCAGATTTATTGTAATGTATCTGCGTGTGCCAGAAGAGGCATACAGAAGTAAGATGAAAGTGGCCTGTCAACACCAACAGGAGGCCTTTTAGTGCGTTTAAACGTTGGTGTTTGAGTCTCGTTGGCGAGCCAATCGACTGGGAGAGCTGTGTAGCTGCAGCCTCAGCACTCGGCACCACAGCGAGGCCTTTGGGCATACTTGGAAAGACATCACGGAAAATATCTGTTTGACTTGATCAAGGAAGTTCTGCAGTTTATGTGTTGAAACGAAAGTAATATAAAAATCCTCCTGCCATTATCTTTTAACTGTCATTTATGATAAAAAAAAAAAGCATCTGCACTGAGGTGTAAGTCTGATTTTTAAAGAGAAATAGTGAAGTAAAGAAAATAAACTACGGACTAATACTGAGGTAGATCATTTATAGAGTTTATGAACTTTGGAGCGCCGATTCTTTTCTTCCAGCATCTCTTGTGCCTCACACATCATGGCAGCGGTTGGTTCTTTACATGTGTATATTTAATTGTTCAGAAAGCATGAACCCTTTATTTTGTGTATCTGTATACTGTCTTTCATGTGTTTAGTTGTTGGTGTTTCCTGTTTTATTTTGTAGTACTTGCCCCAGTGATTCATGTGATACCTACCTTTGTGATTGTGTGCCCTGCCCTCGTTGTGTTCGTCTGTATCGTAGCCTGTGGTGCTGCCCTGCTGTGTTAGTCTGAAGTGTTTGACCTTCTGCATGGCTTAACTGCAAATTCCTTTAGCATACAGGCCCAATGACGTTTAAGGATAAGTAAAAACTGAACAAAACCACCAGGCAGATGACAGCTTCATCCATAATTCATGACGTGAGTATTTAAGCGTCTCCATCAGAGACACTGTGAATGCCTCCAATGTTGCAGTAAAGCCTTCGACTGACTGCGGTAATCTCAGGAGAGAGCTAGCATGCTAACTTGCCTCCTAGGTGAGAACACTGCTTCCTTTGGAGCAGTGAGGGAGGTTTTAAGTATTCACTGGCTGAAATAAAGATCCAGGGAGTTCTGACTACGGATGACGGGGGACAAAAACACAACACAACGTGATGATATCTCAGCGTAGTGTCGATTTTTCACAAGTTGGAGATGACAGACGTTCAGTCACTGAAGACATAGTTGAGCAAACCTTTCTTTGACCTTTAAATGTATGATTAGTAAAACATGTTTCCATGTAACCTATGTTGTTTTTTGTTGAGTACTTACATTACCTCTAATATTTCCAACAGTTTTCAAAACAAGAAAAATCCTTCATTTGGTGGCAGCCAACATGACAGACACAACAGGTTTATCATTGCCTTGGTAACACTGGACTTATGTCAAAGACCACTGCATAAGGAAGCTAATGTAAGCTGCCATACTGTTACTGTGTGTGCTGCGGAGGTAAAAAATGTCATGTCAGTTAAACTCAGATACAGCTCCTCTGTTAACTAATCATCTTCCTCAGGTCTGTTTCACCCGGTCGCAGGGCCAAGTGGGGGCCCTAAGCAGGATTTTATTTTGGGGCCCACCTTCCAATAACATAATAATAATAAATTACAGTTACTAACGAATCAAATGAACAGTCTCTATCAACAGTGGAACAATAAAAGCATAGATTGATAGGCTATAAACCTGAGCTAACATATGACCACCAACTGGTCAATTAAAAACTCATTTTTTTCAATAAAGCTGAAAATATTGAGTTAACAAGACATTTAATAAATGGTCATCAGGGCTGTTTGAAAATGTAATCTCCAGTCCACATCTCAACACAGTTATCATCTCTTCTGTCTCATGATTAGCACGAGCAGACATGCCAGCAGTTTATGTTTATATGCCACTAAGTTTTTTTCTTTTTATTTTAACAACATACCCACCTTCAAGCACGAGCCTCTTCTTGTTTGGACTTTTTATTTCTTTTGCTAGCTCCTGAATCGTATTGACGTTTGGAAGTCATCTCTCGCTGATTGGTCAGATGGTGATGCTTCGCACTGTCAATCATTGCGTCTCTTTATTTTTTCTCTCCTGCCTCGGGCTGACTTGGTGGCAGTGCTCTACGCGCACCTCTCAGCAAAATGCACGCGCATCCTTTGCGCATTTACAGAGAATGAAGATACTTTATTGATCCCGAGGGAAATTCAATTCACTTGCGCAAAATGGGCCCCCCCATGGATCGCGGGGCCCTACGCACAGCGCGTGTTCTGCGTTTAGGGAGGGATGGGCCTGCCCGGTCGTCTTGGCTACGGTCAACTCCCATGATTCCCGCCAGCCATTTTTGATGTTGTTTTGATTGGTGGCAAAATGTTCATTCTGTGTGTCTTAACTCTAGTTTTAATGATCCTTATCTTCCTCAGTCTGCTGGTGATCCTACTGTACATGTGCTGATGACCTCACAAAGCACTTCCTTACTCCAATCAACAGCTCTGACCTTTTTACTGCTCTCTTCAGTTGCAGAATTATGTATCCTGCTGTCGTGTTTACATTACCAGTCACCAGACTCCTCCCACTAACTAGTTAGCCTAAATCCATCCAGGTAAAGTAATGGCTCTACAAGGGCCCAGCGATCAGCTCCCCTCGATGATGTCATTTCCCTCCCGGTCCAAATAGTCCTCCATCCCGCTCTCCACTGTGTCACTTTGCAAAGAACAAGTCATCTGTCATTGGCCCTTGATGCTAATGAGGTCCAGATGTTGCAGTGCCATGTTCCATCCAGCCATACCCCTTTATCTTTTGTTGTCGATGCAGTACACTACCCACAATCCCTCTGTTTATTTTGGTTTTCTTGGGGATGGGGTACTGTAGCTGAGAGCTTAATCTAAAAGGGGCAACATTGACAGATCAGTTTGTTAGAATGCAAGCTGATGCTATCTGATGCAAACAACGTAAAAAAAAAAAAACTAAAGACTTGAGTGACTAACAGAAATCTTGGCTCCTCTGTCCGTCTTATGTTATGGTCTTAGGGGCTGCTAACACATTTATCTGTTGTTGTTGAACATTTGCAAATGACATTCAGTGGGCTATAGGTGCCATGATAAGAACTATTAGGGCTGTCACACTTGCAGAAAACTCCTGACAATTGCCGGAGGAGCTGATGTGAGAATGCTGCAGGATTTTCTCTGGAGAATTCACCTCGAGCCAGTGGGAGGGGGAGTGACGTGACTGCTGCACGGTGCACGACCACTATGATCTCTGTGCGCATCATTTACCGGCTTCATTATGTATTCAGTTCATCAGCATGTTGTTCTCCGCTCTTGGTTTATGATGTGTGATTCTGTTGAACTACACGGAGCATTGATAGAAACGCAAATATTTTATTCGTCTACTTCTTCTTCTTATCCGTCTTTTTTTATGTATCATGTATCTTGTCTTTCCTCGGTTGAACCCCCGACCGCCTGACAGGGACAGTCTCCTGCTGTGAGGTGCGTATGAGATTTTATATATATATATATCCAGAGCACTCCTCGTAAAATTATATTTTCAGGAGTGCAAATCTGAAAACAGCTTAAGTTAAGTCCAGAACTAGTGTTAAATATCGGAGTCCCCTGCTGCTGGTGCTCTTTGTGTTTAAGCTCACTACAAATACTTCGGGATGTTTCAGGAGGTTTTTGCAAGAGTGAACACAGCTTTAAATAGCTTATCATTATTGCAGTTATGAGTAATATTAGACATTTTCACTACTAATATTTGCACTGTTATCATCAGCCTTTATAACCTTTGTTGTTTGTGTTACTGTATATACTTATCTCTGTCTGTTCCCCTCTCTCTCTCTCTCTCTCTCTCTCTCTCTCTATCCCATTTTCTCAGCCGATCCAGTCACCTCAGATGAGTGTTCACCATGAGTCTGGTTCTGCGTGAGGTCTCTGCCTGGGATGGGCAGCCTTATGCAGCCTCATGCTACACATTATTCACAATCTTGATTTGATGTCTGAGAACAGGGATGAGACCGCTCAGATATTACAAGTAAAATAGTTCAAATAAGTTTTATAAAGATTGTGCATATCATGAACCACACACACACACACACACACACACACACACACTAACTTATCTAATTGTAACCACCTGTGCTGTACTGAGTGAAAGGACCACCATCTTCCAGTCATACCTGTCACAACCCAACACTTCCTGTCAGCGTCAGGTAGCCAATGAGACATGGGAGTTGGCGCAAGGGACCGTCCCTGACATCAAGCTAAGTGATCTCAGATGTGCTTTCGACAGAACACACACACACACACACACACACACACACACACTCTCTCAGCTTCAGAGTGACACACCCCTATCATTACACTGGAGGCACAGAGATAAGCACGGCATGTCATGACCTAACCAAAAGCAACTGTTGCCTTTAACTCAAAACAAGCGTGAGTTTTGTGCTACGCTGGGATGTTTTTGGCTGAGGAGGGAAACCAAGCCCTCAGACAAACACTGCCACCGTCACGAACCCCCACGACATGATGAGAAAAAAAAAACTCGCCTGAGCTTCTATTATTATTCGAAATCAATCAATGTGAATTTTACAGAGACGTTGATTTTTACATAAATGAAAACATCAAATCTGCTAATTCAACATTCGGTCAGTTTTTGTATTTGTGTTTTTTATAGAGGCTATAGTCCTCCAAGCGGGAGGCCCAGGCTCAACTCTGACCTGTTGCTCCTTCCCACATATGGTTACCTTCTCTCTCTCTCTCTCTCTCTCTCTCTCTCTCTCTCTCTCTCTCTCTCTCTCTCTCTCTCTCTCTCTCTCTGTCCAATTTCTGTCTCCATCTGCTTTTCTTTCTCTGAAACAAGGAAACAACAACAAAAATCAGTTTAATTCTGTTCAATAAAACCAACCGAGGTGATGAAGAAAATGCAGGCTCAGAAAGATATCTGCCATTTGGATAATTTCCTTTGGAGGCAGATGCAGGTCAAATTAAAAGATGTAATCCTTCTTGTCAATGACAGTTTACATCTCAGATTTGACAGCTCCATTAGTCACCACCACTCGTAAGGAGCAGGTGTCTGCAGCGTGTTTGTTGTCCAGAGCTCTCGGTCCTTCTTAAGTCAATGATGTTTGAGAAGAAATGGATATAAAAGCAGCTGCATCATTTCTCTAATCCGGAGTTTTTGAGCGAGGGAAAGCGTTCATGTCAGCAGACAACCACAGGACGGCACGCAAAATCATAATATATGAAGTGGCTTTTTTTAATCTTCACATTTGCAGTAGCACTGACAGCTACACTGGATGTTATAATAATTAAAAATACTACAATTATCTGCTCTGAATTGAAAGGGGAAGAATCCTTTCAGGAGCCGTCACTCAGAGTTAAATCCCATAACTCAGACTCCCCACTCCTCTTTCAGTCCAGCAGCAGATGCCGTCTGCGTGAGTGTTGTCCTAAATCCTCCAAGAGGATTAGGGAGCGGTGCAGTGGAGAGGTCTGCCACAGGTGAGAGACAATGGGAAAGTCAAAGTGAGATCTGCCGTCTGCCTGCTGGAACAGACTCATTTAAAAAAAAAAAAAAAATGAATGAGGACAAAAATGTCCACATTCATTTACAGTGCAGAAACAACAACACAGAACAGTGTCATTGATTCACTTCAACATTAGTTCAGTATGTTTGTTCGTCTAAGTATCAGAATAATCAGTTTGTCATCACACTCTGTTACTGCTGATTTCAAACTGGGTTCATTATTATTGGTTGTTGCTTGTTTGTGTCCCCATCCATCCATCTCTCTCTTCCTGCTTCTCCCTCTATCCCACTTTAGAACCCCGACAGCAGACAGCAGACAGCTAGACAACATGAGTCTGGTTCTCCTCGAGGTCTCTTCCTCTGAAAGGAACCTTTTTCTTCTTCTTCCCATTGTAACACATGATGGATTAATGTTGGGTCTTTGTAAATAGTTGCTCGTCTCTCAACCAAATGGTCGGGGGTTCGATCCCCAGCTCCTGCATCCACATGTCCGATGTGTCCTTGACCGAGACCAGGAACCCCAAGTTGCTTCTCTGCTTCATCGGCTCAACATTCACACTACACTGTCTGTGTGACCTACAAGCTTAAATCCATTTCAAGCTCCTGGAGTCTTTAAAATTAGTCAAATCAACAATAATATTGAGGATATAAAAACCATGTTAAGTTCTGAAACTTACGTGCTGTACGTGGTGAAACTCTGTAACCTTTACTTCAGATTACAGGAGAGGAAACTGATGGTTTCTAGATTCAAGACTTAGTGTCAAGCTGAGGCAACAACAGAAGTTTGGCTTAATGTTATCGATCTTTCTTCATGGAAAGGATGAATCTGTTTGAGCCTATCACTGATTTGGCATCCCTGAAGCCGTCAGAAAAAAGGCAGATGTTTGAAAACGTCAACAAGAAAATGTCTAATTTTTATAGCTTAGATATAATGACACAGTCAGTATTTGTTTTTTGCGCTTAACTTACACCACGTTGGAGCTAATTCTTTCATTCCTAACAACAGTTTTTCTGTGAAAAGTTAAACTTCTATAAACACACTATGTACAAACATTCAAACAGCTGTACTGATGGGAAGCAAAACGAAACAAAAACAGATTCTCAGCGACTGGAAGACAGCGACTCCACCCTGCTTGCGTGAGCTGGTGTTAGCACGTGTTTTCACGGATTCATTCATCTTGATCATTTTGTGAATGTGTCTTTTAATTGTGTCAACCATCTGAGACTAATTCTTGTTTTAGGTTTGTGAAGCTGTAATACAGACAACAGGATGACAACATTTGTTTCCATATATGGATTGTTGTATTTTCTGTTTTGTTTATGGATAGTATCATTAATAGCTTGGATTTAACACACATGGATGATAAATAATGATGTGTATGCTCTTGTATTCTTCTATTCTCCTTTATATTTTTTATTTTTGTTTGGATTATATTGTCATCAAAATGAGTCGATGAAAATAAATGTTTAAAAATCACATGCTGTTAAACTTTCTCATAGACATGCAGTTAAAAAAGGCTCGGAGGTCTGAGGGATCAGGTTGCCGACATATAAGGCCCAAAGGATTCTGGACCCAGTCTCTTTCCTCTCTCCATTCACAAAGTGCCCTCTGAGACATTTCATTCATGCCTCTTTGACCCCTGGCTCTGGTGAGCCATCGTCTCCACTTAAAGTCTCACTACATAGCCTCTTGCATTAAGAGCGCAGTCGGACCCCACACTTGAATTCATTACTTAACGCACTCAACATTTCACCTCCAGAAATGTAAATAAGGGTAGGACAAAATGTCTTCAAACACTGGGGTTAGTAATATGATACAATAACTTAAAAAGCAAGTCTACCAATTAATATAACGTAAAGGTATACGTAGAGTTTTTAAATATTGTATGACAATAAAATCTCAAGGCTGGAAAGTAAGTTAACCCTGTCTCATGTGACATGAACACTAAAGCTTTCAGGAGTTCAGTGTGTGTGAGTGCTGCTGGCGCTCAGACGGTGTTGGTGTCTGAAATAATATCATTCGGTCCCTAAACTCAACCTGTGCTGTGTTCATGAAGTCCCTGAAGAGCAGGAGTGTAAAGATGAAGAGCACAGATAAGGTCACAGGGCTGAGTGAAGAGAAATGCTTCTCACAGAAGAATGTGGACTGTTGAAGAAGGTTTGATAAAGAACATTAAAACAGTTTTCATAAGTTGTGAGGGCAGGTCAAGGGGGTGACCAGTGGTTGCTTTATATACCAGTCCAGACTGTATCTGACAATTATTACAAGTTTATCTTCTGTTAAGTAGTTTTCCATGGTGTGTCATCAGTGGAGCATGAATATTAAAACACCTTGTAAGGCCTTAGATTCACATCCCGCAGATTGTGAGACAGACGTGCAGCCTTCTGACCCACAATTAGCTGACTCCAAATTATTTCCTGATCGGGTGTTTGTGTTCTCATAGACAGGGCTTTAGACATAATTATTCAAGCAGTGTGGTGGCAGCTATTGAGACTTCCCTTGCATTTCAAATGTATCATTTTGTTTTTGTGTGAATGAATCTGAATGCAGGAATATTTTAGAAAGGTTTCTTTAATGATATTAGTTAAGTTAATATTAGTGCATATAGAAAGGGTAAATAATGTGATTTTTTCATCCACGTGTGTGTGCTGTTTATGTTTATTTATAAGTCAGGGCCCCAGTTTGGCTCCCCTGGTCAGGAAAGTCTAGCTCGCCAGTGAGTCTGACTTCAAGTTTTAGACTTCATGACAGGAGAATGCTGCATTGATTGTTCATTTCTTACATTAATTAAAAGAAAAAAATCTGAAATCTTGAACAGGATCAGATAAAAGAGGAATCTTCACAAAAGGCCAAATGAAAAGCATCCGCACATCGTTGATCCGCAGCAGCAGCGGGCGGGTCCAGGCCTCACTGTGGGCGGCGCGCGGCGCTGCTTTAAGTGACAACAGTCAAAGTTGTTCCTCTCTGACTGGTGACTGGAGAGAGAGAGAGTTATAAAGTTGAGACTTTAAACCGAGTTGAAGCAGGCTGAAGTGCGGTGGACTGCTGACGGAGGCAAACATCTGGCTCTCTGTCCTGTCAGCTCCTGTGGAATAAAAACATCTGGCTGCGCCCACAGATGCTCCGTGAACATGTTTACCTCCGTGTCCAACAGCGTGGTGAGTGAAAACACATCCATACAGGTCTAAGGCGCAAAACTCAAATATATTTCATAAGATTTGACATGGAATCTCCTTCATATCGACAATATTACCTTTAAAACCAACAATGAGACATGCTCTAACTTAAATGTAACTTTACATTTTACATTTCAGAGAACAAGCCGATGTGTCATGTCTCTTGACATCTTTTTCTAAATGTTTCATTTAAAAAAAACCTTTTATATTTGCACCGAAGGCTTTACACACATTAATGATTTAGGCTATTCTAGACAGGAACATTTTAATTGATTATAATATATTTATGGCCTATATGCAGAAGCGATATCCGCTCCAGAGTTTCAATGATTTTTCATATTTTCTCTTTGGGGTGTTAAGCTTCCCCCTCACATACTAAATAGGCCACCATGAAACCTAAGATAACGGGCCTACATGTACAACATTGCACCGATATAATGCAAGTTAATAGATACATTAAAGTCAAATAACTGTGATATTAGAATTATAATTAAAGCCTGTTTCATTTAGAAAAATGGGCCTCTTAAGGAGGGATTAATAAAAATGTTTTATGAGGTATATAAAGTCAGGGCAAATCTTATATGAAAAGGTACTTTTATCTGATTGTGTTCTCTCTTAATAAGAGGCCAGTCCATAACGTCACCCTGCCGTGTTTATAATTTATAGGCTATTCATCAGACCATCCGAAAACATCAAAAGCTTAATTAAAAAATAAATAAATATATATATATATATACACATCTTTTTCACTTAAAGTAGCACATACTGTAAGTGTGAAGTCTGTGGATAGGAGACCAGTTTGAAATAGTGATTTAAAAGTAATTGGTTATTAGTTTGATTTGTGTATGTTTACGAAAACATATAGTTACACTAAGCTCTACAGCATTTAAAAACTTTTTTTTTTTTTTTTTTTAAGTTTAAGCGACTTTAAACTAGTTAATGAGAGTCTGATTTGGCTTCATCTCGGAGACGTTGCCTTGACTACCGGGACATCAAAGCGACCTCTCCTCACCTGATGCCTCGTTAACTGCTCACGTGCGCAGCAGAAATCAATTAGTAAGAATCACGTTCAGCTGCGGACAGTCTCCATTGAACCACAAGTTGAAAACGTTGTTTTATTTGCCTTTTTTTATTTTGTGAATAAAATTAAGTGTAGGCTAAGGCTGACACGTGAATAAACAGAGATGCATGCTGAACGTGTGTTTGGACTGAACTTAGTGTGGGGGGTAATTACTTGAAGTGTGGGGGGTAATTATCGCGGTTGTCATGGATATACAGTATGAGGGGACTTTAGGTCTCTTTGTCGTCATTTGGCTTCATGGAATTCACTGACAGCATGTCGGACGGAGGGAGGCGACCGAAGGAGGCTGTGTTCACTCAGCTGCAGGGGAAAAGTTGTATCGACTCAGTAGGTGTTTTCAACGTCAATGAATTCAGGTGTTTAAAGTGTCAAAAGTGGATAGAACTGAAATTGCACGTAGCTGTTGTGTACAAACACTTTCTACAGCTAAATGCGAAATTAAATGAAGAGAACTTTTTTTTAAATTCACATTTTAAACTCTAATAGTTGAACAATGTTTTCACGAACAGATGTTTCGAGTGCTGTTTACATTTGAGACATTTCTCATTCGGATTGAAGCTTACATTGTGTTCAACTCAAACCGAGGCACTACAATGTGATAAAAACATGTCGTCACCCTGATGGTTTAGAGATAACATTTCTAAAAAATAAATACAAATTGTTCTTTTTTTCTTAATATTTGTTTCCTCTGTCAGGGTTCCTCTGGGCCTGAAGATATTTTCGACGAGGACTGCTACTCTCCGTCCTCCCTGTCCTCCTCCTCCTCCTCCTCCCCCTCCGTCCCCACGGTGGCCTTTCTGCCGGGCCGGACCCTGTGCACCTCCTGCGGCCTGGAGATAGCGGACCGCTACCTCCTCAAGGTAACACTCACTTTAAACTACAACTCTTTAACCCGCTTTCAAAAAAACAGAGACAACAAGAGGAAAGTGATATAAATATTTTTTCTCTTTATTTTAAATCTGAAGGATAAAATGAAGATAATGTGTTTAATTATGTCTCTTTTAAGTCCAATGATTAATTAGTGATTTTACTTTGATATACTTATCTTGTGAGAAACGCAACTATTTATATGAAAAAGGAAATGAGACGATGACAAAATAACTTAATTTATAGTAGATTTCATAGTCTCAAAGTTTGCTTTGTTTGAATTATCCAATTTTAATAAACTTTATTAGACCATCATGTTTCAGCATGTGGCCTTCATCAGATTCATAAAAAAAAACACATTGCAAGCATAATTTAAAAAGTGAAATTTAGATGAATGTAAAAAATATAGATAATAAAATTCATCAGACAGCTTATAAGGCACCTCGGTGGGCAGGTTAGACCAATGAGCTTTTCAAACATTTCACTCTCCAGGTATCCTGTCAGAAAGTGAAGTTGTGCCAGAAAATATTTTGTTCTTCAGTGACGTATCCTGAACCTCACCTTTAGAAAAGTCCAATCATGTGATTCTTTTGACTTTTATTAACAGTGTAAAAATATAATTAAGCAGACTGTATGAAAATCTTGACGCCTCACTAAAAAAATTCTCTTAAACTCCATTTAACAGTGGTTCAATATATGTGTGGCTCACACGTTGACATCTTGGCCAGATGAACTTTACACAGGGCACATATCTGATGATCTGCACTACAGAGCGTGCAGCCTCTGGCACACCTTTGGACAGTTCACATCATGCATGATGCCAGCTTGAAGCCAAATCTGAGCCTCGTGCGTGTGCTGTGTGGGTGGGCGACCCTGTACCTACTGTATGTGATATCCATCCTCAAACTGTGAAAGTTAAAACTCTTATTAGATCTATAATCCACGAGTGACACTAGAGACAATCTGATGTCTTTATGCTCTTTCAGTCAATTTTCCCTTTTCTTTATTTAAAGTGAAAATGGCCTTGAAAGTTCTTTGTTCTGTCAGGAAACGTTTGGGCCTTTTAATTGAAAACGCAATCAAAGTTCAGAATTATGCAATTTACAGTAAGGATGATTGATTCCTGTTAGGGTAAGCATTAATGCAGGTTTTAAATATAAATAAGTTTTTAAGTATTGATAAATCTCAACATGTTCTGCGGTCTTATCTTTGTTTTTTTGAGACTGTGTACTTTTTTCACTGATGATAAAAATAATGTTACACTGAACTGTAATACATCTCACTGATGTGTTTGTTTAAAAGCAACAGTGAGCGGATCCTTTTCTCTCCAAAGTGAAAACGTTCCTCTCGTTTGTCGACGTCAGGTGAACGACTTGTGCTGGCACGTGCGCTGCCTCTCGTGCAGTGTGTGTAAAACATCTCTAGGGCGACATGTGAGCTGCTACATCAAGGAGAAACAAGTGTTCTGCAAACTCGACTACTTCAGGTAAGTGAGACACATGTTCATCTTCAGTCTTGTTAAAACATATACCTGTTAAAACAAGAGAACGCTGATCTAATGAGACTGCAGTGGTCTTTAATGTGATGTGTGTGTTGTTCTTTTCTGGGGCATTTTAGCCTTAATGAGGCAGGACAGATGAAAAGTGAAGGAGAACGGCTAAAGGCCAAATAGATCCCATAGAGGCAAGGCCGTAGGTTTGGATTCAACATTGGGGGGGGGGACATTTTCAGCAGGGGGTCTGGGGTCCCCCCCTTCATTTCCTGCATTCTGGTAAATAAAAAATGCAATCATTTGTGCTTTATGGCAGAAACTTCTTTATCGTTTACCCCCGTCTTTACAAGGGCACCAAACATAACTGCTAGGTTGAATGGAGCCTCTGTGTGTTGCATTTTTTCATATTAAAGTTTTTATTTTTAAGAGGTCAGTGTTTAGTAAATACAAAAAAATGGTATAAAAAGTTTTTGCGCCCTGCAGCACTCTTGTTCTTTCTCCCTGATTCTGCCTCCTATGTTGTCTGCTGCGCACCTGAAAGTCATTTAAACTCAGAGTTTAAAGTTAAACACAAGCTTTATTCAATATTATAATACCCCCTCAAGATTAAACAAAGAAAAACTAAAACATACACACATTCACAAAGTGCCCTCTGTGAAACACAAGGGGCTGGAGACCCAAAAAGAACAAATGATGGGAAGGTGGGGAGCTGGCTCCTCTACATACCCCTCCTCCACTGGGCTAATTGAAGGAGCCATGTAAGAGTCAGCAGTCCAGCTCGTCTGTACTGTTTTGAAAAAGTCTTTCCTCATATTTGACTGACCGGTAAAATCTCGATTAGTAAATCTGTGAAACTAAAGACAGAAAGATCACCAGGAAGCCTGAAGTGTTGCTCATGACTTGGTCCGACACTCTCCTTTAGAGACCGATAATTTGACTTCATTAGAATATCTTGGGACATATGATGAATCAAATGAACCTCTGTGTCTCACATCTGTCCACAGGAGGTACGGGACGCGCTGTGCCCGCTGTGGACGTAACATCCATTCCAGTGACTGGGTGCGTCGGGCCCGAGGCAGCACCTTCCACCTGGCCTGTTTCTCCTGCACGTCGTGTAAGCGCCAGCTTTCCACTGGGGAGGAGTGTGGGCTTCTAGAGAACAGGGTCTTCTGCAGACCCCACTACGACATCATGATGGACAATATCAAACGGGCGAAGGAAACCGGTGAGTTAATGCATGGGACTGATGATTGGAGACTGGACGGATAACGATGGTCGGGTTGAATGAAAGGGGGAAAAAATCAAAAACTGTTGACACAATTCAAATAGAATAGAGAAGCATTCACCTTGAATCCATTAAAACAAGTTCAAACATATTAGACACTCTATAAACTGTTCACCCTGAAATGAGGGAAACTCTGGGTTTTTAAGTTTCTGTGAGGTTGGTCCCTCAGACCTGACAAACGGGTAACTTTAGCTCTGAGTCTGTTACTATGGTTACTGAGGCCCCGTCCACACGTAGCCAGGTATCTCTCATCCACATGAAAATGCAGATTAACGGCATCAAAAACGAAGCTTTTAAAAACCTCAGACCAAAAAAGATTCGCGACTTCTCCGTTTATGCGTTTGCATGTGGACGGCAATAACTGTGGTTTTGTGTTTCAAAACGTCACTGCCTGCAACAAAATATGTTCTGACGTCACATAGACGACCTGTGTTTACAGTCGGAAACAGTGTGAATGTGCTTAAAAACACACTTCTGCGGTTACGTGTGTACGTAAGTTTTTTTTCTAGACGGAGGGGACAGGATATTAGTTTTTATAAAAACCTGGCAACGTGTGGACAAGGCCTGAGTCTAACCTGGTCTGGAGAAACCTGAGTTACTCTCCTTCTCCGCCGTCCTTTTAAATGCTGTTTCATGTCCTCATTCCCTCATTCAGGCCATATCGTGGTTTGGTTTGTCTGAATAAAAATCCCGGTCATTTTACAGTAATCACAAACAACACATGAACAAAGAAAAATCAAACAGAAACCAAATAAACCGAACATCCAGGGTTAAATATTTCTAATGATGGAAGGACGTTTATGTGTCAGTCTATGTACTTTACATTCAGTCATAAATCATCCACTGCTCCTGTTTATCACTCAACACTTTTTATCCTACTGTTCAGTTGATTGGTCTTTTTTCTCCAGAGTACAAATGTGTTTTTATTTCTTATACTTTGCACAGCAGTGGAGTCAGTCTGGTCATTTCCCTCTGAGCTGTTGTCAGTTAGGTCTTGGACATGCACATGATTGTTGATAAAATAAGTTACATATTCTTGCATCCCGTTTGTAATTTTATTGAGTTCTTCTTTCACACAGGTGATGCAAAAATGCCAAACGGTAGATAAATCAGACTCATATTGTGTACTAATAAAGCTGCAGTTTTTACATCTCTGATGTTACCAAAGCTCGGTGTAGAAGCTGCACACCTCCTTCAAACTGGCTCTGTGAGATCCATAACCCTGTGTCGTGTTTTATTTTCTTATAGAGCAACCAAGAGACGAGGACGAGGTGGAAGACAAAGAAGAGTCCAGCAGCACGTCCAGACCCGCCAAGAGGGCCAGGACCAGCTTCACTGTAGATCAGTTACAGGTACTGCAAACCACAGGCTGGGAGAAGTCATGTTAAAACCTGTGTGCGCTATAGCAGCTTATTTTTGAGGTTTTCTGCCCCCTAGTGTCAGTGGCAGGAAGTACGTTGTATTTAAATACTGTAGAGATCGTTCTCTGTGCAGTTCGCTCTTGTGTATTATTATATCAGAATTAAACAATAAGTCAGAGAAATGTAACCCTGTCCCCCTCTGTCATCTCTACATGTGTAGGTAATGCAAACTCAGTTTGCTAAAGACAACAACCCAGATGCCCAAACTCTCCAGAAACTGGCAGAGAGGACCGGTCTGAGCCGCAGGGTCATTCAGGTGAGTCACTGCAAGAGCGCTGTGATCAACCCCTGATAAGGTGACTTGATGCGTCCAAAAGTGTCAGTGAACATATTCAGATGTGTCTGTGGTTTTACAGGAGAGCGGCATCTAACCTCCTATTAGTTAAGTTTAAGTATTTGATTCATTTGCTTTCAGATTTGTATTAACAGCTGTAGCTCTACAATTCTTAAATGTTTACAAAGAAAGTCGACACGGTGTCTGTCTCCTTCGGCCTGTCACTCGTGTCTAAGCCTCTCCCAGTGAGGAGTTAGAAAAGACGCCAGGAACAGATGTAAGGACAGAGGAGGCAAAATGAGCCAAGTCCCTCGTTCCGCAGCGTCAATTTGATTGATGACGAGCTGCACAGCTGATTCACCCAACATCTGTTAGGTTTAATATTTATTCAGATGGATGGATGGCTGTAGTACGATTTTGTTTATTGAACCTGTGATGGCCTATAATCAGGTGAACAGCTGAGTTGTTTAATCTTCCTTAGAAATCTACTTATGTAAGATCAGTGTTGTGTTTGATAAATGAGGCTTTTTATTTGACTTTATTGACACTTTTATTAACCCAGCACTGAGCTGCATGAGTTTATATTTATTTAAAGGTTCAATAAAAAGGCAACGACGGACAAACTGTTATGTCTGATGCAGGTAGGTGCCGTGAGAAGAAACTGAAAAGACGTCATGAAAAGTAAATCTATCGTCCACCGTCTCGGCCTCCTCTCTCCTCAATGCCTTCAAATAAAATAAAAAAACTTTGTCCCTGGGGAGCAATTCACCGGCACACAGAGCAGTAAATGAAGAACAGTGCAGCTATACTAAAACTTAACCAAAGATAAAGTGTCAACAAAAGAATGTGTGAAAATACAAAAAGGAGGTATAAGTGGACTGTGATGTCGTGTGTGTTGAGGCACATTTGATGAAGCTGGTGAACAATTTCCAGGTCAGTCGAGGATGATTTAAAGAAATGTAATCAGTAGAACCCAGACTCTCCCTTTGTGCTCGACGTCCGGCTGATTGAGATAGGTTAGCGTTGAAGAGCATGGATAATATTAACAACCTGTTCTCCCTTCATCCAGGTGTGGTTTCAAAACTGCAGAGCTCGTCAAAAGAAATACATCAGCCCACATCCCGCCTCTTCAGCCATGATGACATCACTCGCTCCCGGTCAGCTGACACCGCCGATGATGGAAGATCTGCAATACACAACCTTTATTTCCCCGGACACGCCGCTGCTCACCACTCTGACTTACATGGACGGTAAGAAACATGTTCAGCTGGAGAGCCATGCTTCAGATACGGACGGCCCAGTGAGAGCACTGATGAAGACGCTCTTCTTATCTTCGCACAGCTCTAACACACTGCTGGACTAAGAAATCAGGGACAGTAGTTGTGTACAGGGGTAACTCTTCTGTACTTCTACTTTCAACAGTCAAGTCCTGAAGACTGAGCACTCCCACTCTTTGTGGTTTATCGCTTCAATATTTTAATTTTCCATCCATACCAGAGTTTGAAATATAATAGCAAATTTTCTTAAAACAAAAAACAAAGGAGTGAATAGCTACATCCTGTAACAGCCTAACTATGGATAACACGCATCCATCATAAAATCAAAATGGATGTTTTAAAAAAAAAAAAAAAAAAAAAAAAAAAAAAAAAGTGACCCATGGTTTGTGTGGCCATGAGGACAATGACTAACCAGACAAATATTGTTTTCTATGTTTTTGTACCAGGCTGCGCTGCTTTCATTTTATCAACAGTGGAAGTTGTTGCTTGGTTGTAAACTACTTTTCACAATGCATTGTGGGATACAATGCGTGGACTGTATAGGGTTTGATTATGGTGTGATTTTGGACAGCGCTATCATCATAGCTGTAAATAAAGGATATGATTGTCTTAACAGAAGTTTGTTTAAAAAAAACAAAAGAAGTCATTCATGTTACAGAAAATACTCTTTGAATATATAATCATTT
The DNA here is from genome assembly GCF_947650265.1 of Symphodus melops. NCBI lineage: Eukaryota > Metazoa > Chordata > Actinopteri > Labriformes > Labridae > Symphodus > Symphodus melops. The sequence continues at coordinate 4,869,107 of NC_136697.1, forward strand.
TAATGTACGTTACTGTTTTTATTTTTCTCCACAGTTCAAAATCCAGACCAGCTCCTGCTGCAGCCGCTCATATCTCATTCGTTGACACAGCTGCCAGCCAGCCATGCCTGAGCCCAGCCGGCCTCATGAAGACTTCGAAGAGCAAACCCAAACTCTTCACGGAAAGAAATCAAAAGATTGAATGACTTTGATTCACTTTATTTCCAGGAAGGTCAAAACACTTACTTAAAACAGCTTTTCTTTTTTTATTTTAAAGTGTAAGAAATACAATGAATGAACCTGTTGAGTTACGGATATCAAACTGAGAGTCCAACGTGTGTATATGAGAAGACCTTCAGTTCTTATCTATGTTGTTTATTTGTCTTTAATTTATTTGAAAAATTTAATACAAGAAGGCACTTTGTCAAGAAAAAAAAATGAAGATGTTTTCAGTTGGATCCTATTTAAAGTTTGTTTTCTGGGGTAACAGAAATCAGTATTGTGTCTTTTGTGTGAAGTCACTTTCAGAAAATGCTGCAATAAAATCGACCAGCTCCACCGCCACAGGCCAAGTCTGTCCTTAACATTTAGATCACAATACATTTCCCAGGATGCCTTTCTGTCGAGTAGGAGTTTAGGATGGATTAAAGATGTGTTCCTTTATTGAGTAATATCTGAGTTAATATATGAGCTATGCTTTGACTGTACACTGGAAATACATATAGTCTGTCACGTTTGATAATTGACTGACTGGAGATGTCTTTAGTTTTGTGCCTTTATTAGAGGGATAGAGACTGAAACCAGGGAGAGAGAGTGAGGATCAATATGTCTTTAAGTTATTGTGCTTCCTCGAGTATTGCTCCTCAAACATGGAGTTATGAACAAACAACAGCTTCTTTTACCGAAGCGTGAACCTTGAATGTTTGGTGGCACATTTCTTAAGTGTTCATGAAACAGTTTATAACAGACACTGCTGTAAGATAATCTGACCATCAGCTTGACTGTAGATATCTTTACAAGTAGCCGTCTCACCACATCCGCTTCAATTTTAGTGAAGTGGCGACGATTAGCCTTTGTCAATGTTTTGGAGGACAGTTTTTCAGTGAAAATGAAAGCTGAATCAAGTTTTAGGTTAATCTGATTGACATTACATCCATAACTATGTAACATCCATGCATCGAAAATATATTTTTAGAACCAATCTTAGACAAAAACAGGAAAGTCCTGTGCTTTCTTACGAGAACAGAGAATTAATATGAGACAACACTAAAATGTGTTAAAGGCATTCGATTTTTACGGCCAGGTGAAAGGAGCTGTTACACTTTCTGGCTGTCCTCGCTTAATGCAGCGAAGTCTCTGGATGGATGGATAGATAGATGGATGCATGCTTTATTGAACCCGGGGGAAATTCAAGTAAAGAGAGGTCTTCTCCCTGCATTTTTCCTTGTGTAGTCCCTGAATGAAGGGGAGAGAATCCCCAATAATAATCAGAGCCATAATCACCATGTGCTGCAATGTGGAGTTAAAATAATGAATGAATGATGCCTTTATGATAAAGATGTTGAGAGAAAGCATAAAGATTCCCCTTTTTAGTTCTTATAAATGTCTGACCTCACTCTTGTGTTACGGAGTGACAGCCTTTTTAAAGATGACGGAGGCTCAATTGTCCTTTGTGAGCGTTACTGCTCTTTTTTTATTTAAGGCAAAACTAGCCGCACTCGCGGTACATCTCAGAAGTGTTTTTTTTTACCAATGAAGAAGCGTCACACACAACTTCACAAAAGACTTCTAACAGTATAACAAATCTTGAGTGACAAGATTTCAAAATAAAGTGCAATCCCATTACATTCTATTAAATCACCAACTGTAAATTATATCTCATAACAGTACAATGAAAATAAGTCACAACATCCTCCCGCCCAATGAACAGCCGTTCATCATCAGCCCTGGATTGGCCTTGCATTAACATACCTCTAGGGGATAATAACTGAACAGGCCTCCTTAATAAACCACCTGTAGCAGTGCAAACATTGCAGGAATGAATGAGACTATTCCTGCCTGGAAAAACTTTTGCAGTTCTGCCCATTTTCCAAACCTGTCTGGGTGCATTGTCCTCTGCAATGAGAACAACATCTCCTACTTTCAGAACAGTTGCAGTAGGAGTCTCAACCTTGTGGGCTGATATCAAGTTCATCAGATAGTCTCTGCACCAGCTGTTCCAAAAGCTGTCTCTGCCGGTATTTCCACCTTCTGCTCAGCTCTCTGGCATTTGCTGTGGGTACCTGAGCTGGGCAAGGAACAGTTTTTGGTGGCAAGGTAGTGAGACGTTTACCAACCAGGAAATGAGAAGGGGTAAGAGGCTGGGGCTCTAACACATCACTGTGTACATAAGACAGAGGCCTTGAATTCAGCACTGCCTCAACCTCAGTAAGTACGGTTGTGAGCTCCTCAAAACTCAATGACGCTTTCCCCAGTACCTTCTTTAAGCATGTTTTAAGCATGCCCCCCTGCTTGACCCATGCAGTAATTCTTAACACAGTATTAAGTCTGCTGTTCTTATCTAAATCCAACAGAGGTTCAGTTTGTTCAGTGCTATTTACATTTCAATTCATCATTAACCTCATTCAACACACAGTCATTATTATTGTCCAGCTCACTTTCAGATGCCGATGGTGAAGTGGTTCCACTCCACCACAGCTGGCTCTCAATGAGGATCTGCGCGTGCTGACCTTGTGTGGGCAAGTCAGCAGGGTTAATCTTACCAGCACAGTGGGACCACGACTCCGGGTTTGTCAGCCCTTGTATTTCCGTCACTCTGTTGGCCACGAATGGCTTCCATCGCTGCGCTGAGCTGCAGATCCAGTGAAGAGTGATCATCGAGTCCGTCCACATGTTGAGCTGATTCATCTCCATGTTCAATGGTTTAAGAAGGCTGTGTTCCAATCTTGCTTCTATGAGCGCGCCCATAAGCTCCAAGCGAGGCAACGTCATTTTCTTCAATGGTGCGACCCGCGACCTGGAGGCCACCAAACTAGTCACAGTCTCTCCTTGTTTGTTTTGTCCAGTGATTTTCCACAGCACTGTATGCCCTTTCACTTGCATCGCAGTAGACGTGTAATCGCACATCGTGTGACTCCGGCTGGATCTCGATGTGGTACCATCTAGGAAAAGTTACCAGGTGAAGCAGTAGCAGCTCCAAACACCACTGTTCCCATTTTTCAGTCAAATCAGTGGGTAATTGTTCATCCCAACTGAGCCATCTCTCCCACATTTGTTGGAAAGGGCACTTCACTCTGATGGTAAAGGGCGTGAGAAACCCAATGGGGTCAAAGATACGAGCAGATGTCCGTAGTACACTTCTCTTTGTGTTTTCCTTGTCCCTCAGAATGTTCATTAGGCCCCTTTGATCAAACACAAAGTCGTCTTTCTCTGGTCTCCAAACAAGTCTCAACACCTTGAGCACATTTCAATTGGGTAACCCATTTGCAGAGGTTCATGCCGGCTTGGGACAGAATGTGCTTTGCTGCGGTGGTCTCATGTAGCGCTTCTTTCACAGTAGGTGAGCTTGAAAGGAAGTCATCTACATACAGAGCGTCACTGAGTGTCTGTACTACCTCTGGTTGTTCCGTTTGAAACTGTTTGAGATGCTTTCTATTGGTGGCAGCGAGCAGGAATGGGCTAGGAGACACTCCAAAAACAACTCTGTTCATCCTCAGGACACGTACTTCATTTTTGCAGTCCTTGGACAGAGGTCTGTACAGCAACAGGAACCTCACAGCGTCTTTGTCCTTTTCTGCAAGGGCAATCTGCAGAAAAGCCTTCGCTATGTCAGCATTGAACGCCGTCTCATGCAATCTGAACTTGATGAGCACATCGAGCAGGTTTGGGTTGAGGTTAGGCCCCGTGTACAAACAGTCATTGAGGGATGGCTTCAGTCAAACTGATGTGCATGCAAGTGGTGTCTGCTACATTGGAGGTAGTCACTGGACCCTGTAAAGCCCATCCAAAAATACTTTCCACTGCCACAAGTGAGTTTGTTAACTTTTGGACTTTACCAGTAACTGCTTGCCAGTAGTAGTCTGCTCCTATTAACACCTGCAACTCTTGGTCATTGGCGCCCTCCAGACATTTCTGTGAATGTAACTACGCTGGCTGCCCCAATCAAGCAGACAGCGAGTTATCTTTCTCTCCTTTGGGCCTACTGTCCATGTCTTAACTGTCTGAAGCAGTACTGTGTTTTGAGTATTTCGCTCAACCTTTACAGGACTAGTTACTGATGACAGCACAGCATCTGTGTTTCCACTACTATCAACATCAGTATCAATATCTGGCTTTGCTTCAGACTGCTCACAAACTGACAAGTGATGTTTAAGGTTGCACAAGCTGCACAAAACCTTCATTCTGCAATATTTTACTATAGGTTTTGGGCCTAAGCAGACATAACACCGCCCAAGTTTTTTCAGTTTATCCTCGCGTGCACTTGCTGTCCTCTGGTTTGTGGTTACTGCTGTCACAATACACACAGGTCTTGAGCACAGTGCTGGAGGTGTACAAGGCAGTCACTGATGGAATGCTCACCTTTCTAGGTTTGTCCAAGGCGTAGGATGACTTACCCACATACTTGTGTTGTAGGCTTGGGTCCTTTGAGGCTTGGGCTGCTCTGGTGAGCTGCATTGCCTGTTCTCTGCTTTGCACCAGCTTTGGCACATTCCATTCAATGGTTGAGCTTTGTTGGCGGCTGTATTCAAGTGCTATGTTTTCAGGAATCAGTTGTAGTAGCACTGGACACAAGAGGCAGCCATATGTGTCACTCTGCACTTCCAGTGACTCCAAACCTGATTATCTGAATCTTGCATTCGTCATACAGGTGCCTTAAAGCAGCCACATCAGGCGATCTTTTGACTGATGTCAAGGTCAATAGTTTGGACATATTGGCACTTATTACAATGTCCTTTCTCCCAAAATTATTCTCAAGCAACTGTATTGCAGCATCGTAGTTAGCGTCTGTCACTGTACGCCCTACAATAGTTCTAGCAGCTGCACCGGTCACGTATCTGAGATAGGTAAACTTCTCTGTCTTGCATAATGCATCATTTTGTGAATATCTGTTTCATAATGTGTAAATTTGTAGGTAACAGGAGGATTAAGTTATTTAAAATGTGCAAAATAATCTTTTTATTTCCATGTTGAACTTGTTATCACACTACAGAGGTAATTGTAACCTGAACAGCGATCTCACATCATATTTTGAGTCGTTACTCCTGAACAAATCCAGACTTAATGAAGGTCTCTGCATTGCGAAGTGTTGCTTTACATAAACCCAGACTACATGATGATAATGTAAACAGATTATGTTTCCTCTTTATCAATCCGGCTTGCTGTAATGTGCAAACCTGACTTAGTTTTGTTCCTTCATACTGCCATCCCCCTCTGATCTGCTGCACCTGTCGTTTCCCTTTTCTTTCACTGTTTGCTCAACAATGTCAGTAAAAAAGTCACGTTTGTGATGAAAGACTGTTTTTGATTCTGCATGTTGCAGCAGGTTAATAATAACAGGTCAGAGTTCATTGAGCAGGATGACCTTTAAATAAATACCAACATAGTGAGCTTGTAAAAAAGTGAACAGTTGTGTTTGGAACGCTGCTTTTGTTTCAACTTGAGGTCGTTGTTTTTTTCTGACTGTGTTATAAGGAGAAAACATTGGTGTGACAACTTAAACAATGAATAATAAAGGGTATGAGGTGGATATTATTTAGTGTTTACATACCAAGACGTGTGTGTGTGTGTGATATTGTGACAGGACAATAAGGAGGGAATCAATACAAACTCCAAACTGCATTTGTACTTTTCTTATTCCTCCTCAGTGTCTTTATTTCATTCAAGCTGACATTAAGTAAATGAAACGAAAATACAAAAAACATAAAATAAGAGCATTACACGGTACATTAATTACATATTCACAACAAACTCACAACGCTGATAATTAAACATAAATCAACAAACTCAATCCTCAATATCTCAACCAGCAACAGAGGCCTCTCCTGCAGCAGCCAATGGCCCCGCAGCAGCCACAGCAAAATCTCTTCCTTGTAGCAAGCTTCTGTTTGTTGTAGAAATATGGCATCTGTAAGAAAGATAAAAGACATGAGGAAAGTGTTCATCTCCAGCATCATCACTCACTCAGTTTATTCTCTCTGCTGGCACTCATCAAACCACACAAGGACACTGGTATGTGATTATGTCCTGATAATGAGTTTCATTCATTCAGTTCATGTACCATCAATGAGTCCACTGGGATCTCTGGAGGTTCAGCCACTTGATTCTCATTGTTTATTGGCTCCTCCAGGTCAACCTGTTAAAGATGAAAAGACAATTTATCACGTTACAGGTGGGACTAAGTATTCACACAGGTACCAATCCGTCCCAGCAGGGGGAGCCACCACACAGCTTCTTTTTTTTCCATCACAGAGGTCGTCAACAGGATGCATCAAATTAACTTTTCCATGTCAAGGAAACATTGTAACAAAAACCTAAATGCAGTAGGAGAGGGAGCAATAGTAACAATCATAAGAAACAAATAAATCACATCTCCTCATTCGATCCATCAGGAATGAGAGTACCCAGAGACTGGATCCAATTTGTCTCTCTATAAAGAAGGATCTTCATATCAAAGACTGAAACTCACGTTTGTTTTTCATTAAAAGTAGACATTTAAAACATACCAAAATACAAATTTGAAGTAAAAGTGTACCTGTATCTGATAATGTCATGAAGATTAGTTTCATTCATTCAGTTAACTTAATGTACCTTGTTTGAGTCCTCTGAGATCTCTGGAAGTTCAGCCACTGGATTGTCTTTGCTCATTGGTTCCTCCACTTCTTGAACCTGTTAAAGAAGACACCAAATGATATTATGTCTGTTGACAATTCATGACAAATAAAAGCAAAGAGAAGAAGAAAATTAAAACCGCAAGCGGTGATGAAGGGCCCGAAGCATCCCATGCTTGTCGACGTGTGTTGCAACCGCAAGATTGCGACCGCTGGAGTGCAACCACAACACGTGGCCAAGCAGCAGGCCTTACAGTTTTATTTTTTGTAAAAGTCAAGGTTTGACGGCACGCCGTGGCCACGCCCTATGATGTAGCACAACGGGAGATGTTCAACTTGTCTAGAACACACAGACATTGACTTTGTGATGATCTGATGAACAAGGTATGCTCCAATAGGAAGCTTGAAAATGTAAAATTGGGTCATTTTTTATATATTAAAAAAATATGGCGGACTTGCTGTTGGGTTTTGGTTATAGGTGTAAGACAATTTTTTGTAGGTCCTGACATGGTCAACATAGAAAAACATTGTCATGCATGTCGGAGAAGAAAACCTCGAGGGGGAGGCCTTTCGGAAAGGTAAAAAAAGGGATAAGACGAGACATCAAAATTTGATGGTACGCTGCGGCCACGCCCTTTACCGAAATAACGTGCAGAGCACAACAGGAGATCTTAAACATGTCGAGAACAGACAGACACTGACACACAATGAGCGGATAAATGCTTTTGTAGGAGTTCGTTCAAATAGGTAACTAGGAAAAAGGAATTTCAGCCATTTTTCTTGCTTTCATAAAAATATGGCGGACTTCCTCTTTCGTTATGACAATGGGTGTAAGAGGATTTTATGTTTTTTTGACGAAATTACATGCAGAGCACAATGGGAGATCTTCAACATGGTAAGACAGAGACACTGACTTTTTGTAAATCAGATAAACGCTATTGTTGGAGTTCGTTCAAATAGCTAACCTGTGAAACGTGAATTTGAGCCTTTCAAAAAAGATATGGTTTTGACTATGGGTGTAAGAGGATTTGATGTGAGACCTCATATGCTTAATGTGAATAAAAAATCATGCATGTAGGCCAAAAAAACCTCTATGGGGAGGCCTTTTTGAAAATTGCAAGGGGGCGCCACTGAGCCAATTTGCAAATTTTTTTCACGGAAATATGAAAATATCAAATTTTTCGCCAGACCTGATGACCTTGAAAGTGTTGGTGAGTTTTCATTCACGTTCAAGCTGTCAAAAATGGCTCCAAAGACACAGACCGAAAAAAAAAAGAATAGTAAGGGATACAATAGGGTCCTTCGCACCTAACAAGTTCTTACCTCAGTTAATGGTACAGCAGAGTTCTGCTCAACATAAAGAAATGTGAGCATAGTGGCCACAACGACTAAAACACTGAATGTCTTCATCTTGGTTTGATCTGTTCTTTGATTCTTTGGCTCGGTTTGCGACTCCTGTTGACGTTCTCAAGTTCTTCTTCTGTCTGATAGTCAACGTGGGAATCTGCTGATATTTATACTCATCAGGTTTCGTTATCACCAATGCTTATCACTCTCTGAGGGAAGAATGAGAACATAGATACGACTGCACCAATTCGTGGAATGGACCATACAGTAGGACATTGTTGTTGGGTTGTCCATTTGTGATAAATATTAATAATTAATACACTTCCTGCTCCGCCAGGTAGGCACATCCACATCACCCTGACTCATCACCAACACCGGAGCCCCTCAAGGCTGTGTGCTAAGCCCCTTCCTCTATACCCTGTACACCAACGACTGCACCAGCCCCTCTCCCACCACCACCTACCTTAAATACTCTGACCACACCATCCTCTCCCTCCTATCAGATAATGACTCTACCACAGACTACCATTACACTGTCACACACTTTTCACACTGGTGTAAGCATAACTTCCTCCACCTCAACGTAAACAAAACAAAAGAAATAATAATAGGCACCCTATCACCCGAGCCCCCCACCCTCATCAACAACGACACAGTTGAAACTGTTGACAGCTTTAGATACCTCGGACTCACACTAGACAACAAACTCACCTTCGACCAGCACACAACGGACATTCAAAAAAGGAGCCACCAAACACTGCACGCCATCCAGAAACTCAAAGGACTCTATGTCGCCCCCCATCTCCTCCTCCTGTTATACCAAAGCATCGTCCAGCCCATCCTGCTCTACTGTTCTTCCTGCTTCTTTAACCTACTCACAGTCAAAAACTGAGCCAAACTCACCCGTGTCACAAACTTTGCAGCCAAACTAATCGTCTCCCCACTCCCACCCTGTCAGAACTCAACTCAAAGGCCATCATACGCATCGCTCACACAATAGCACTGGACATCACCCACCCTCTCAACTGCCACCTCTCCATCATGCCCTCCGGACGCAGGTACAGGTCCCTGTTGTGCAGGAGGGCGCAATACGGAAAAAGCCTGGTGCCTGCAGTCATTTCAGCCCTCAATAAAAATCCACATCAATCCCCGATCCCCCCATAACCATATGCACTGTATGTCCTGTTGTCCCACATGTATGTTCCTGTGTTCAGCCTCTGTCGGCGTGCAGCCCTTAAAACTGTGCTATGTTGGTGAAAAAGAATTTCTCCTCGGGGACAATAAAATCAAAAGTCTCAAGTCTTTTGCAGCAGTCTTTCATCTTTTCAGAAAGGCACCGTTGACGTCACCAACACTCTTTTCCAAATGTTTAATATTTCCCATATTTTTGTCGACTGTGGAACGCGTCTTGTACCCACATCCTGCATCTTTCCCTGTGTATGCTGGGGTCAGTAAAACGGATTTCAACAGATTGTTGTAATAGCGACAGGATGGATGTGCAGCGCTTTTCTCCTCAGCGCAAAACGCTTCATACGAGAGCTCTCGAGCGCACAGTCAGCACTTTTCTACCCAGACAAACAATGCTCGGTGGACATGGGGTCTAAAAAGGAAACCTTGGTTGTTACAGAAGAGCTTTGTAGCTTTTATGTGTTAAGTTGATAATGTGACTTTGCAACAACAACTGACAAATAACAATATCAAGACAGTTGTGGACATTTTAAGGCGTCAGACATGCTGAAGATATTGTATGTTGAGGCCTACGATGAAGAGCTCCAGATTGTTGCTCAGTCATACAGTGGTATGTGAAAACAGTTATAACAGCATCTGAAGTCCAAACTGATATTCAGCATTCAAGAAACCTGGCCTCATTTTTCAATGGATTTATACTTTATTTATGCTGCCAGGGGGAATTCGGTTGACCTCATTAGGATTTTATTATCTTTATTATCTTTCAGGTTTGATGGAGGTGAAAACCAGGGCAGAGGTTTTGTACGTTTATAATATCAATCCAATCCAATCCAATCCACTTTGTTTATATAGCACATTTAAACAACAAAGAAATGTCTCCAAAGTGCTGTACATATGATAATAAAAACAGTTAAACAAAAATTTCCAAGACGATTCCATAAACAAAACAATAAAATCAGATTGGAACGTGATGATAAATAACTTATACAACACTTGTAAATGGAAAAAACTGTTTTTCATCTTATCTGTCTGTTTACAGCGAGCAATATTCTTTCTCCCAGGATGCTGCTGTGCTGATTATCCACAGTCACCTGACAATACCTCCTTCCAATCAGGGGTCAATTTAAGGTGCAGGATTTCTGCTCTCTCCCTCTGATGTTTCCGCCCCACATTCCCCACCACAGCATCCACCTGTAAGCTCTGACTGGGCGTTTCAGATATCCTCCCGTCACTCCTCTGCAAAGGAAAAACAAACATTCACAACAAGAGTGTGTCTCTGCACACAAAGACAAAAATATCAACACCTCATCAATGTAGCAGAAAATAAACAAGAAGCACAGACAGGGTTTGTAGTTAAGAAAATCAGACAGTCTCGAGCAGGGCAAACACTTCTCTGAAGAACTTTCATAACAATGTCCATAATATGTCAGTTTTATGATTGAGGACATGAGTCAGCATCTCCATATGTAACAATGCTGGGATTTGTCATATCTGCAATCTCATTTTAAATCCCTCCCTTATCACTGTTTGTTGTATGCACGTGTGGGATGGACTTCTTAGACCACATGCAGACTTAATCACTGGTGTATTCTTATCGTCGTATGTTTCTGCTTTGACAGAAACATACCCTACAAGCTCTGCTCTCAGCATTACCCTACATTAAAAGGAATCTGCCGATTTACTTTTTTAACCTTTATTAAAACAGGGAAAAAAATCTGATTGAAATTAAAAATCCTGACAAGACAGGCAGCGTCAAATGTTGCAGAGTTTTAAAGAGGCAGCCACACATTCAAATACAAAAAAAAAATATATATATATATTTGTAGACATTAAGCACAAATTTTAAGAGCAAATGTTTGTCAAGATCATCCACAAACACATCAATTAGAATCAGAATCAGAAATGTTTTATTAATCTCCTCTGAAAAGCATCCAACTCGCCCAGCTTGTGAAGTCTCATTTGTTTTCAGAAAAATGAAAGCTAAATCAAGATTCAGGTTAATCTGATTGGCACTACATCCTCGCTATGTAATATCCATACATTGAAACATTTTTTTTTTTTTAAAACCAGTCTTAGACAAAAACAGGAGAGCCCTGTGCTTTGTTACGTGAACGGACAATTAATATGAGACATAAAACTAAAATATTGTGTTAAACATTTGATTTTTACGGCCAGGTGAAAGGAGCTGTTACACTTTCTGGCTGTCCTCGCTTAATGGAGTGAATTCTCTAGATGGATGGATGGATAGATGCATGCTTTATTGATCCAGAGGGAAATTCAAGTAAACTAGAAAGCACGAGAAGGTTTTCTTCCTGCATTTTTCCTTGTCTAGTCCCTGAATGAAGGGGAGAGAGACCCCTTTAGTCATCAGAGCCATAATCACCATGTGCTGCAAAGTGGAGTTAAAATAATGAATTATGCCTTTATGATAAAGATGTTGAGAGAAAGCATAAAGATTCCCCTTTTTAGTTCTTATAAATGTCTGACCTCACTCTTGTTGGGTAGATGTCAGACGAGGTCCATCCATCCATCCATTTTCTGCCGCTTATCCGGGGCCGGGTCACGGGGGCAGCAGTCTAAGCAGAGACGCCCAGACTTCCCTCACCCCAGACACTTCCTCCAGCTCTTCTGGTGGAACCCTGAGGCGTTCCCAAGCCAGCCGAGAGACATAGTCTCTCCAGCATGTGCTGGGTCGACCCCGAGGCCTCCTCCCAGAGGGAGATGCCTGGAATACCTCCCTAGCAAGGTGTCCAGGGGGCATCCGGACCAGATGCCCGAACCACCTCAACTGACTCCTCTCGATGTGAAGGAGTAGCGGCTCTACTCTGAGCTCCTCCCTAGTGACCGAGCTCCTCACCTTATCTCTAAGGGTGTGCCCAGCCACCATATGGAGGAAACCCATTTCGGCCGCTTGTATCCGGGACCTCGTTCTTTCAGTCATGACCCAGAGTTCATGACCATAGGTGAGGGTAGGAACGGAGAGCGACCAGTAAATCGAGAGCCTCCCCTTTTGGCTTAGCTCCTTCTTCACCATGACGGACCAATACAGTGACCACATGACTGCGAACGCCGCACCGATCCGTCTGTCAATCTCACGCTCCATCTTCCCCCCACTCGTGGGAAGACCCCAAGATACTTGAACTCCTCCACCTGGGGCAAGGACTCCCCACCGACCCGAAGGGGGCAGACCACCTTTTTCCGGTCGAGAACCATGGCCTCGGATTTAGAAGTGCTGATCCTCATTCCAGCCGCCTCACACTCAGTAGCGATCCGCCCCAGTGCACGCTAAAGATCTGGGTTCAATGGAGCCAACAAGACCACATCATCTGCAAAATGCAGAGATATAAAAGTATATAAAAGTAATGAACAGAACCAGTGACAAAGGGCAGCCCTGCTGGAGGCCAACGCGCACCGGGAACCGGTCCGACTTACTGCTGGCAATGCGAACCCCACTCCTGCGCTGGTCGTGTAAGGACCGCCCCTTAGCAAAGGGCCCCGAACCCCATACTCTCGTGGTGGTGGTGGAGCACCTCCCACAGGACGCCACGAGGGACATGGTCGAACTTCTTCTCCAGATCCACAAAGCACATGTGGACTGGCTGGGCGAACGCCCATGAACCCTCGAGCACCCGCTGGACACCCAGCCAGGACAAAAACCGCATTGTTCCTCTTGGATCTGAGGTTCAACTAACGGCCGGATCCTCCTCTCCAGTACCCTGGAATAGACTTTCCCAGGGAGGCTGAGGAGTGTGATTCCCTGGTAGTTGGAACACACCCTCCGATCCCAATTCTTGAAAAGAGGGACCACGGACGAGTCTACCTCTGAGAACTCGGCCTCTGCTTCCTCAGTGGAAGACGTGACGGTGGGATTGAGGAGATCCTCAAAGTATTCCTTCCACCGCCCGACTACATCCACAGTTAAGGTCAGCAGTTCCCCACCTGCACTGTAAACAGTGTTGGTGAAGAACTACTTCCCCCTCCTGATAATATGGACGGTTTGCCAGAATTTCCTCCATGGACTCCCCGAACTCCTCCCAGGCCCGAGTTTTTGCCTCCACGACCGCCCGGGCTGCGGAACACCTGGCCTGCCGGTATCTGTCAGCTGCCTCAGGAGTCCTATGCATTAGCAATACCCAATCGGACTCCTTCTTCAGCTTGACGGCCTCCCTTACTTTCTGTTTCCACCACCGGGTTCGGAGATTGCTGCCATGACAGGCACCAGAGACCTTGGAACCACAGGTTCAGCTCTGAGCAGCTGCTTTGACAATGGAAGTGGAGAACATGTTCCACTCAGACTCAATGTCTTCAGCCTCCCCTGGGATCTGTGAAAAGCTCACCCCTCCAGGATGGGGACCCGGCTCCGCCATGTCGGGCCCCACGGGCAAAGGCCCAGTCACCAGGCGCTCTCCTGTGGGCCCTAACCCCAGGCCTGGCTCAAGGGTGGGGCCCCGGCTACGCCATGCCGGGCGACATCATGGTCCTTGCTTTTAAAAATTCCATAGGGGTTTATGAACTGCTTTTAGTCTGACCCCTCACCGAAGACCTGTTCGCCTTGGGTGACCCTGCTGGGGGCATAAAGCCCCCGACAGCATAGCTCTTAGGATCATTCAGGTGCTAAAACTCCCCCACCACGATAAGGTAGCAGTTCAGGGGGGAGTTAATTATTGTAATTAATAATAACAATAATAATATTAATAAAAACAATAATTAATTTTTATACAACATTTATATACAATATTCATTGGCATTGTTATTGTTATAATAGTTGTTATTATCATTTCTTTGAAAATATGTTCATATATATTATCATGTAATTCTCGCAGACTCAGACAAAAGAGTTCACTATCACCCCGTCTGCTTCATGCAGGTAACAGCTGGAGGGCAAAGTCACAACCTGCTGTTGTCTGTTTGCTGTGAAGTAGGACAAAGATATAACCGTGCGCCCGCTCACACAGTTTGCAGTGCTGCAGCACACACAGGCACACAGTGGGTCGACTGTACGATGCAAAACTTGGCTCTGTAACCACTCTGTATTAGAGTTCATGTATACGACGTCATATGTGTTGTGTCATGTCATCATGAAGTTCATTTTGTTTGTCTATTCAACTGATAAAATACCTTTTTGAATATCTCAATGTTTAATTGCACTGATTACAGTCTCTCAGGGATTGTTGTTGTTATAATGATCAACTTTCAACCATCTTACACTAATGTGGACTGAAGAAACCAAACAATAAAGGACATAAGACTTTGCAAACACTTTCTGTATTTCTTATATTTAGTGCAATGATAAAAATAACGGGAATTATATCAGATTGAATTTCAATTGAATTTAATTCAGAAAACATTTTAATCCTTCTTGGGGAAAGCACAGCTTGTACATAGACCAATGATCTCACATCATATCAATAAATGTCCTGAACAAATCCAGACTTAATGAAGGTCCACAGTTCAGAGTTCATTTAGCAGTGTTGGATGACCTTTAAATAAATACCAACATAGTGAGCTTGTAAAAAAGTGAACAGTTGTGTTTGGAACGCTGCTTTTGTTTCAATTTGAGGTCATTGTTTTTGTCTGACTGTGTTATAAGGAGAAAACATTGGTGTGTAAACTTAAACAATGAATAATAAAGGGTATGAGGTGGATATTATGTTGTGTTTACGTACCAAGACACGTGTGTGTGTGTGTGTGTGTGTGTGTGATATTGTGACAGGACAACAAGGAGGGAATCAATACAAACTCCAAACTGCATTTGTACTTTTCTTATTCCTCCTCAGTGTCTTTATTTCATTCAAGCTGACATTAAGTACTTCTTGTAAATGAAACTAAAATACAAAAAACATACAATAAGAACATTACACGGTACATTAATTACATATTCACAACAAACTCACAACGTTAATAATTAAACATAAATCAACTCCTTGTCCTAACTCGATCCTGAGTAACTCAACCAGCAACAGAGGCCTCTCGCGCAGCAGCCTAGGGCCCCGCAGCAGGGACAGCAAAATCTCTTCCTCGTATCACGCTTCTGTCTGTTGTAGAAATATGGCATCTGTAAGAAAGACAAAAGACATGAGAAAAGGGTTCATCTCCAGCATCATCACTCACTCAGTTTATTCTCTCTGCTGGCACTCATCAAACCACACAAGGACACTGGTATGTGATTATGTCCTGATAATGAGTTTCATTCATTCAGTTCATGTACCATCAAATAGTCCACTGAGATCTCTGGAGGTTCAGCCACTTGATTCTCATTGTTTATTGGTTTAATTTATCACGTTTGTTAAAAATTAATGGCAAATAATGTCTACACAGGTGGGACTAAGTATTCACACAGGTACCACTCTGTCCCAGGAGGGGGAGCCACCACACAGCTTCTTTTTTTTTCCATCACAGAGGTCGTCAACAGGATGCATTAAATTAACTTTTCCATGTCAAGGAAACATTGTAACAAAAACCTAAATGCAGCAGGAAAGGGAACAATAGTAACAATCATGAGAAACAAATAAATCGCATCTCCTCATTCGATCCATCAGGAATGAAAGAACCCAGAGACTGGATCCAATTTGTCTCTCTATAGAGAAGGATTTTGTCCCTCAGTATGGAGGATTTCTGTTTGGCTAAACTCACGTTTGTTTTCCTTAACATAAAAGTAGACAAAAAATACAAAAATACAAATTTGAAGTAAAAGTGTACCTGTATCTGATAATGTCAGGAAGATTAGTTTCATTCATTCAGTTAACTTAATGTACCTTGTTTGAGTCCTCTGAGATCTCTGGAAGTTCAGCCACTGGATTGTCTTTGCTCATTGGTTCCTCCACTTTTTGGACCTGTTAAAGAAGACACCAAATGTTATTGTGTCTGTTGACAATTCATGACAAATAAAAGCAAAGAGAAGACGAAAACATGTTCTTACCTCAGTTAATGGTACAGCAGAGTTCTGCTCAACATAAAGAAATGTGAGCATAGTGGCCACAACGACTAAAACACTGAATGTCTTCATCTTGGTTCGATCTGTTCTTTGATTCTTTGGTTCGGTTTGCGACTCCTGTTGACGTTCTCAAGTTCTTCTTCTGTCTGATAGTCGACGTGGGAATCTGCTGATATTTATACTCATCAGGTTTCGTTATCACCGATGCTTATCACTCTCTGAGGGAAGAATGAGAACAAGGATACGACTGTACCAATTCCAAGGAATGGACGATACAGTAGGACATTTTTGTTGGGTTGTTTATTTGTGATAAATATTAATAATTAATACACTTCATGCTCCGCCAAAACCCCCATCAACGGGCTTCAGGTGTCACATTGGTCACCAATGGGTAACATCCTTAAGATTTTGATCATTTACAGTCTCTGCTCACATGTCGGGGTGTGTGGAGGACAAATAGTATGTATCTTTGTCTGTGGGGCCTGGCCGGGTCAAGTCCGTAAGGACGGAGCAGGCCAGTCCTCCTGTGGAGTCACCGCTCAAAGAGGAAGCTGTAGGGGTCGGGTGCATTATGGATCGGGCGGCAGTCGGCGGCCCGATCCCCAGACGCAGCTTCTGGCGTTTGGGACATGGAACGTCACCTCACTGGGGGGGAAGGAGCCTGAGCTTTTGCAGGAGGTTGAGAGGTACCGGCTAGATATAGACGGGCTCACCTCCACACACTGCTTGGGCTCTAGAACCCAGCTCCTCGAGAGGGGCTGGACTCTCTACTTCTCTGGAGTTGCCCACGGTGAGAGGCTGCGGGCTGGTGTGGGCTTGCTCATAGCCCCACAGCTCAGCCACCAGGTGTTGGAGTTCACTCCGGTGAACGAGAGGGTCGTGTCCCTACGCCTTCGGTTAGGGGACAGGTCTCTCACGGTCGTCTCGGCCTACAGCCAAACGGCAGTGCGGAGTACCCGGCCTTCTTGGAGTCCCTGGAAGCGGTGCTGGACAGTGCTCTGACTGGGGACTCCATTGTTCTACTTGGGGACTTCAACGCTTACGTGGGCAATGACAGTGAGATCTGGAGTGGGGTGATAGGGATGAACGACCTCCGTGATCTCAACCAGAGCGGTGTTCTGTTATTGGACTTCTGTGCCAGTCACAGTTTGTCCATAACAAACACCATGTTCGAGCACAGGGATGTCCATAGGTGCACATGGAACCAGGACTCCCTGGGCCGGAGGTCGATGATAGACTTTGTGGTCGTGTCATCTTCATCATGTCATGGCAGGGTCTCTGGTGCCTGTCGTGGCGGCAATCCCCGAACCCAGTGGTGGACACCTAAAGTAAGGGAGGCCGTCAAGCTGAAGAAGGAGTCCTATTGGGCGTTGCTAGCGCATAGGACTCCTGAGGCAGCTGACGGGTACCAGCAGGCCAGGCGTGCTGCAGCCTGAGCTGTTGTGGAGGCAAGAACTCGGCCTGGGAGGAGTTCGGGGAGGCCATGGAGGAGGACTTTCTGTCGGCCTCGAGGAAATTCTGGCAAACCGTCCGTTGCCTCAGGAGGGGGAAGCAGTGCTTCACCAACACTGTTTACAGTGCAGGTGGGGAGCTGCTGACCTCAACTGGGGATGTAGTAGGGCGGAGGAAGGAATACTTTGAGGATCTCCTCAATCCCTCCGTCATGTCTTCCACTGAGGAAGCAGAGGCAGAGTTCTCAGAGGTAGACTCGTCCATCATGGATGAGATTCGCCCTGAGTATCTTAAGTCTCTGCATGTGCAGGGGCTGTCATGGTTGACGAGTCTCTGTAGCATCGCATGGAGGTCGGGGACAGTGCCTCTGGACTGGCAGACTGGGGTGGTGGTACCTCTTTTCAAGAAGAGGATCGGAGGGTGTGTTCCAACTATCGGGGAATCACACTCCTCAGCCTCCCTGGGAAAGTGTTATCTTCAGAGGTAATACTGGATTTCTGCATATGTATGTAAAAAGTAACATACTCTGCCTGTAACAGAGCTTAAAAGGCCTGTATGATCTGATCGAGCTTTGGAGGACTAATCCATGAGGCCGATACTTCTGATTTGCATGAGGAATCAGCAAAACATCATCATCAAATGAGTCAATAATGTGTTATGAGTGGAATATTTAAAATAATACATGTACTGGAAATAATCATTATCCCACGATATACTCAATAAATGTTGAAACAGATATTGATTAAAGAAACAGTCTTAAGAAGAGTTGTTTGGAAGATGATGAAAGGTCAAACGTGTGCACGTGTGGGATGGACTTCTTGGACTACAAGCTCTGCTTTCAGCATTACCCTACATTAAAAGGAATCTGCCAATTTACCTTTTCAACCTTTATTAAGCCATGAAAAAAAATCTGATTGAGATTAAAAACCCTGACAAGAAAGACAGCATCAAATGTTATAGAGTTTTAAACAGTGAAACACTGAAAAGCATCCAACAAGCCCAGCTTATGAAGTCTCATTTGTTTTCAGATCCAGGTAAAGGGAGCAGCAAACTTGCTAACTTTTTCCTCCCAGTACAGTTCTGACCTACAGTTCTGGCAGACAGTGGGAAAAAGTCCGGGATCAAAGATTGTAAGTCCCTGTAAGGACTGAAGGAAGTAGATCTAGAATAGACCTGCAGATAAGAATACACCAGTTTAATCTAAATGACCTACAGAGTACAATGCACACAGCCAACCTCTGCTCTCAGGTGCCAGTCAAAGCAGAAACATACAATGATAAGAATATGCCAGTGATTTAATCTGTAGTCCAACAAGTCCATCCCACACGTGCATACAACGAACAGTGATAAGGGAGGGATTTAAAATCAGATTTACAACATCATTGTTGAGTTTTGACCTTTCATCATTAAGACTGCGTCTTTCATCAATATTTTGTAACACTCACCCCTTAAGGGTTGTATTAACTCACACAAGGGATTCAGGGAAGGATTAACTTAACTCAGAAAACTTGTCGTTAAAGTGACTAAACCCACAATTACACCATATTGTCCAAACTCACTTTCACTCAATTCAATTTAATTATTGTCGGGATTATCCCCTCTGTCATGTGACTGATCATTAACCCAACACAACAATTAATAACGCCCCAAATAATCATTTCAACAATACCACAAAACGAAAACCACATAAAGAAAACAAAAAATCATATTTTACGGTCTCTTAGTCTCAGTTTATCCAAAATTAAATCCTCCGTCGGTGCGGCCGTATGCGCATCCCAAACGTTTCGTCATCAAAAAATAAGCGACGTTATCCCAAAAAATAATAATCCAAACAGGGTTCTTCCCACGCAGGCCACAAAAAAGGGAAACAAAAAAAACCGATCTCACCCGGATCCTTGGAGAGCAAATGTCCCGTTCCCTGGCATCGCCAAACTTTTCCTCAGCCACGAGCCGCGTGTCCAGGAATGAATGAGAAAAGTCGGAAATCCTTATTTTCCCGTTCTTGGATTTGATCCTTTCATATTCCGCTGTTTATTTTTTCTAAACACTTTATGTCCCAACAGCATATGAAATTTAAGTTGTCAGCTGCAGAAAAACTTTTTCCTGGCACTGAACTCTCTTTCCTTTTTTTTTTACCTGTTCCCTGGTCCCTCTGGGCTCTCGTTCTTTCCCCCCCCCCCCCCCCTTTATCACCTCCCTCCTCCCTCTCCCTACAGGTTAATTGATGCCCCTACATAATTCTTTCGCTACAATGGAATAATATTTATTTTATATGTTTCAATTGTGGTTCCTTTCCTTCCTCATTTTGAAACATTCATTCTTTTTGTGGCTCTGTCACAATTTGTTTCAACATTTATTGAGCATATTGTGGGATAATGATTATTTCCAGTACATGTGTTATTTTAAATATTCCACTCATAACACATTATTGACTCATTTGATGATGTTTTGCTACATATGAAGAAGCCTGATCAATATTTTCCTTCAATATTCCCCTTTAATTCTGCTTGGTCCCCCTGGCATTAAATCCCGATTCCTCATCCAAATCAGAAGTATCAGCCTCATGGAGTAGTCCTCCAAAGCTCGATCAGATCATACAGGCCTTTTGAGCTCTGTTACAGGCTGAGTATGTCACATTATACACACATATGCAGAAATCCAGTATTACCTCTGAAGATAACTCTGAGTCATGACTGTCTACAATGAGTGTGACACCTTTTGAAAGAGGTTCATTTTTTTGATCCAGGAGATGACCGACAAACCGCGTCCTTTACTTTCTACATCAAACTTGTTGTTGAATCTGACTCAGGATATTTTGCTGACTCATGGCCTCAATCTTAAAACTGACATATTGTGGAGATTGTTGTGAAAGTTCTTCAGAGAAGTGTTTGCCCTGCTCGAGACTGTCTGATTTTCTTAACTACAAACCCTGTCTGTGCTTCTTGTTTATTTTCTGCTATATTGATGAGGTGTTGATATTTTTGTCTTTGTGTGCAGAGACACACTCTTGTTGTGAATGTTTGTTTTTCCTTTGCAGAGGAGTGACGGGAGGATATCTGAAACGCCCAGTCAGAGCTTACAGGTGGATGCTGTGGTGGGGAATGTGGGGCGGAAACATCAGAGGGAGAGAGCAGAAATCCTGCACCTTAAATTGACCCCTGATTGGAAGGAGGTATTGTCAGGTGACTGTGGATAATCAGCACAGCAGCATCCTGGGAGAAAGAATATTGCTCGCTGTAAACAGACAGATAAGATGAAAAACAGTTTTTTTCCATTTACAAGTGTTGTATAAGTTATTTATCATCACGTTCCCATCTGATATTATAAACATGCAAAACCTCTGCCCTGGTTTTCACCTCCATCAAACCTGAAAGATAATAAAATCCTAATGAGGTCAACCGAATTCCCCCTGGCAGCATAAATAAAGTATAAATCCATTAAAAAATGAGGCCAGGTTTCTTGAATGCTGAATATCAGTTTGGACTTCAGATGCCGTTATAACCGATTTCACATACCACTGTATGACTGAGCAACAATCTGGAGCTCTTCATCGTAGGCCTCAACATACAATATCTTCAGCATGTCTGACGCCTTAAAATGTCCACAACTGTCTTGATATTGTTGTTTGTAAGTTCTTGTTGCACAGTCACATTATCAAATTAACACATAAAAGCTACAAAGCTCTTCTGTAACAACCAAGGTTTCCTTTTTAGACCCCATGTCCACCGAGCATTGTTTGTCTGGGTAGAAAAGCGTTGCACATCCATCCTGTCGCTATGACAACAATCTGTTGAAATCCGTTTTACTGACCCCAGTATACACAGGGAAAGATGCAGGATGTGGGTACAAGACGCGTTCCACAGTCGACAAAAATATGGGAAATATTAAACATTTGGAAAAGAGTGTTGGTGACGTCAACGGTGCCTTTCTGAAAAGATGAAAGACTGCTGCAAAAGCTCTCTCCTCACTGAAAAAACTAAAGAAAGACACTGGTGCTCTTTTGAAATAAATGCTCGGTTGACAACGAGGCCAAGTTTTGAAGGTGTTATATTTTCAAAATAAAGCGGTACAGAAAAAACTATTGACTTAATCCGCTCTGTAACCCAGGCACAAAGTTTATCGTAGTTACGTGTGTTTTGAAATGCTGAAAAGAGTTTAAGGTACGCTGGGAGTTTCAGGTATGCAGGATGATCTGTGTCTTCAAAACTTTTAAAGGCTCCCTTACAGTGAATAAATGATCTATGAGGTATAAAACTATTTGTGCTCCACACACCCCGACATGTGAGCAGAGACTGTCAATCAACATGAACAAAGTCTCAAGAATGTGACACCTGAAGCTCGTTGATGGGGGTTTTGGCGGAGCATGAAGTGTATTAATTATTAATATTTATCACAAATGAACAACCCAACAATAATGTCCTACTGTATCGTCCATTCCTGGAATTGGTGCAGTTGTATCCTTGTTCTCATTCTTCCCTCGGAGAGTGATAAGCATTGGTGATAACGAAACCTGATGAGTATAAATATCAGCAGATTCCCACGTCGACTATCAGACAGAAGAAGAACTTGAGAACGTCGCAAACTGAGCCAAAGAATCAAAGAACAGATCGAACCAAGATGAAGACATTCAGTGTTTTAGTCGTTGTGGCCACTATGCTCACATTTCTTTATGTTGAGCAGAACTCTGCTGTACCATTAACTGAGGTAAGAACATGTTTTCGTCTTCTCTTTGCTTTTATTTGTCATGAATTGTCAACAGACACAATAACATTTGGTGTCTTCTTTAAGGTCCAAGATGTGGAGGAACCAATGAGCAAAGACAATCCAGTGGCTGAACTTCCAGAGATCTCAGAGGACTCAAACAAGGTACATTAAGTTAACTGAATGAATGAAACTAATCTTCATGACATTATCAGATACAGGTACACTTTTACTTCAAATTAGTATTTTTGTATTTGTATGTCTACTTTTATGTTAAGGAAAACAAACGTGAGTTTAGCCAAACAGAAATCCTCCATACTGAGGGACAAAATCCTTCTTTATAGAGAGACAAATTGGATCCAGTCTCTGGGTTCTTTCATTCCTGATGGATCGAATGAGGAGATGTGATTTATTTGTTTCTCATGATTGTTACTATTGTTACCTTTCCTGCTGCATTTAGGTTTTTGTTAAAATTTTTCCATGACATAGAAAAGTTAATTTGATGCATCCTGTTGACGACCTCTGTGATGGAAAAAAAAAAAAAAAAAAAGAAGCTGTGTGGTGGCTCCCCCTGCTGGGACGGAGTGGTACCTGTGTGAATACTTAGTCTCACCTGTGTAGACATTATTTGCCATTAATTTTTAACAAAAGTGATAAATTGAACCAATAAACAATGAGAATCAATTGGCTGAACCTCCAGAGATCTCAGCGGACTCATTGATGGTACATGAACTGAATGAATGAAACTCATTATCAGGACATAATCACATACCAGTTTCCTTGTGTGGTTTGATGAGTGCCAGCAGAGAGAATAAACTGAGTGAGTGATGATGCTGGAGATGAACCCTTTTCTCATGTCTTTTGTCTTTCTTACAGATGCCATATTTCTACAACAGACAGAAGCGTGATACGAGGAAGAGATTTTGCTGTCCCTGCTGCGGGGCCCTAGGCTGCTGCGCGAGAGGCCTCTGTTGCTGGTTGAGTTACTCAGGATCGAGTTAGGACAAGGAGTTGATTTATGTTTAATTATTAACGTTGTGAGTTTGTTGTGAATATGTTATTAATGTACCGTGTAATGTTCTTATTGTATGTTTTTTGTATTTTAGTTTCATTTACAAGAAGTTCTTAATGTCAGCTTGAATGAAATAAAGACACTGAGGAGGAATAAGAAAAGTACAAATGCAGTTTGGAGTTTGTATTGATTCCCTCCTTGTTGTCCTGTCACAATATCTCACACTTCTCGTGCACGCACGCACACACACACACGCACGCACGCACGCACGCACGCACGCACGCACGCACACACACACGCACACACCTTGGTACGTAAACACAACATAATATCCACCTCATACCCTTTATTATTCATTGTTTAAGTTGTCACACCAATGTTTTCTCCTTATAACACAGTCAGAAAAAAACAACGACCTCAAATTGAAACAAAAGCAGCGTTCCAAACACAACTGTTCACTTTTTTACAAGCTCACTATGTTGGTATTTATTTAAAGGTCATCCAACATTGCTTAATGAACTCTGAACTGTGGACATTCATTAAGTCTGGATTTGTTCACATTTATTGATATGATGTGAGATCATTGGTCTATGTACAAGCTGTGTTTTCCCCAAGAAGGATTAAAATGTTGTCTGAATTGAATTCAATTGAAATTCAATCTGATATAATTCCCGTTATTTTTATTATTGCAGTGAATATAAGGAATACAGAAAGTGTTTGCAGAGTCTTATGTCCTTTATTGTTTGGTTTCTTCAGTCCATATTAGTGTAAGATGGTTGAAAGTTGATTATTACCAGCAACACAATCCCTGAGAGACTGTAATCAGTGCAATTAAACATTGACATATTCAAAAAGGTATTTTATCCGTTGAATAGTCAAACAAAATGAACTTCATGATGACATGACACTACACATATGACGTCGTATACATGAACTCTAATACAGAGTGGTTACAGAGCCAAGTTTTGCAATGTACAGTCGACCCACTGTAGATTTTCTGTTCAGTACATTGCAGAGGAGCTGTGTGCCTGTGTGTGCTGCAGCACTGCAGACTGTGTGAGCGGGCGCACGGTTATATCTTTGTCCTACTTCACAGCAAACAGACAACAGCAGGTTGTGACTTTGCCCTCCAGCTGTTACCTGCATGAAGCAGACGGGGTGATAGTGAACTCTTTTGTCCGAGTCTGCAAGAATTACATGATAATATATATGAACATATTTTCAAAGAAATGATAATAACAACTATTATAACAATGCCAATGAATATTGTATATAAATGTTGAAGTGGCTAGCTCTTCAGACTGCCCTGTCATGGCGCTGGCCACTGACGGGCTGAGTGAGGAGCTTCAGGCTCTCTTCCTTCTTGCAGACCTCTGCAGGTTCCTACCAGAGGGTGCAGGTGTAGTCCTGCAGCCGAATCCAACATTTCTCCCCAATTGACTCTCTGTTGAGTCAATGGTTTGAGCTCCGGTCTCTCTACTCCATGCAGAGAGGAAAAGAGGATGCCGTGGATGCTGGGACAACACTGTCATAACAAACTTACAGCTTGAACAGAAAAAAGATGATCCTCCATCCTTCTCTGAGTTTTTGTTCCTGTTGTGCACAGAAGAAGATAGACAACTAGCTAAAGAAAATCGAATGAAGAAACACATCAGTTCATCGAAGCAACGAGTCAGTTTGAATACACAACGTGCTTGTGTTTGTGGTTCAACACCAGCATATGATTTCAATGTGATTGAAGATCTCAGAAAACAAATGAGTAAACTGCAAAGCCAGCCAACATCTTTGATTTCACAGAAAAAACATTCTCCGCCAAGATACGAACCACGTCAAGGTAACACAACCAGATCTAGAAATGTCGGTTCTTCCATGACACAACTTTCAAACAAACCCAAACCCTGGTACTGTTTTAAGTGTGGGGAAGATGGCCACATTGTCACTTTGTGCACTAATGCTGCAAATCCAGATCTGGTGACAACCAAACGCAAACAATTGCAACAGAAACAACAGAAGTGGGATATGCAAAACAGTTCTCCCAACAAGTCAAACTAGAGGCAGCTTCTGAGGAGGGACAGATGGGGGCTGCATTCAAGAAATGTCCCATGAAATGGAATCATCCACACTTCACTTCACCACGATGCATGTTGCCAGCAGGACTCATCGGAACAAAAAGCACAGCTCAAGTAGACATCAATAACACACCATTCAACTGTTTATTGGATACAGGATCACAGGTGACAATAGCACCACTTTCTTTCTACAGAAGTCATCTGTCCACTCAAGAAATCAAACCTCTAACTGACATCTTTGAAGTAGAGGAAGCAAATGGTCAAACTGTGCCATATCTAGGCTACATTGAACTTGACATCACTTTTCCAGCTGAGTTTCTCGGTACATCAATAGACATTCACACTCTTGCTTTTGTTGTGCCAGACTTGAAAACTTCTCAGTCTTTTCTGCTTGTTGGCACAATCACACTGGACATACATAGAGAACTATCTGTTAAACAACATGTTAGTAAATCATTATCTTCCTTATGGCTACAAAGCTGTATTGCAGACACTTGCACTTAGACACAAACAGTCAAAAGACGGTTATCTTGCCATCGTCAAGATGCATGGAGCAGGCCCACAAACAATTCTAGCTGGAAAGACTGTTGTTGTGAAGGGAAGTGTTTTCACTCGCTCCCCGTGCTCAGAGAAATCTGTCATTGTGGAGCACCTATCTTCTTTTCCTTTGCCTGGTGGCTTGACTGTAAAATCTTGTCTTGTGAATCTTCCCAGACTTCAGCCTTGTCAGTTACCGGTTATCATAACCAATGAGTCTGGTCATGATATGGTTATACCTGCTAGAGCTGCCATTGGAGAGATAAGTGCAATAAGATCTGTCATCTCAAAAGAACAAAGCGTTGTTGATCCAGTCCAAGCTTCTTCACCAGATCTGGAATCACAAAAGTCAAACTTTACCTTCAACTTTGGTGATTCAGCACTCTCATCTGAATGGAAAAATCATATCACAGCAAAACTCAATAGTATTCCAGAAGTATTTGCAAAACATGATCTTGACTTTGGTAGAATAGATAAATATAATATATAATAGTATAATAGTTACTCACCAGATCAAACTTTCCGATGAAACCCCATTCAAGCAAAGACCAAGACCTATCCATCCCAAAGACATTGATGCTGTTCGTAACCATCTTGTGGAATCTGGAGTAATCCGTGAATCTGAATCTCCTTTCAAATCATCCAATGTTGTTGTGAGGAAAAAGAATGGCAGTGTTCGGTTATGTATTGATTACAGAAAACTAAACCTGCAAACCATTAAAGATGCCTACGCACTCCCAAAGCTTGAAGATGCATTCACAGCACTCTCTGGATCTGAGTGGTTCTCAGTGCTTGATCTGAAATCTGGCTATTATCAGATTGAAATGGAGGAAACAGACAAATCTAAAATTGCTTTTGTATGTCCTTTAGGATTCTGGGAGTTTAATCGCATGCCCCAATGAGTAACAAATGCACCCAGGACGTTTCAGCGACTTGTGGAGAAATGCATAAGAGAAATGAACCTTAAAGAAGTCCTTGTCTTCAATGATGACTTGATTGTTTTTGCACCGACTTTAGAAGAACATGAAGCAAGGCTAATGAAAGTGCTTAAGCGGCTGAAAGAGTTTGGCCTCCATCCATCCATTCTTCCAAACCTCCGTACGTTACTTGGGACATGTAGTTTATTGTAATGGTGTTGAAACAGACCCAGACAAGATCGCCACCCTCACAACCTGGCCAGTACCCAAAACCTTAAAAGAATTGAGGTCATTTCTTGGTTTTCCTGGATACTACAGAAGGATTGTGAAGGGTTATTCTGCCATTGTTAAACCCCTGCATGATCTTACATATGGTTACCCCCTATCACAGAAGAAATTTAAAGAATCATTCAAACAAGAACAATACCTCAATCCAAAAGAACCATTTGGCGGCAGATGGACATCTGTCTGTCAGACAGCTTTTGAAACAGTGATTGACAACTGCCCCAGTCCTTGCCTTTGCTGATCCTCAAAAGCCATACCAGCTTCACACAGATGCCAGCTCCACTGGTCTAGGAGCTATGCTCTATCAAGAACATGAACATATGAACAGAGTCATTGCTTATGCCAGTAGGGGGCTGTCACGCAGTGAATCCCGATATCCAGCTCACAAGCTCGAGTTCCTTGCAAATTTGATGACTACCTCTATGGAAATAGTTTCACAGTAACAGACAGCAACCCTGTCACTTACCTTCTCACTTCAGCCAAACTAGATGCGACAAGCTACAGGTGGCTTGCTGCACTGTCCACATTTTCTTTTAAAATCTTGTATCGTGCAGGCAAACAAAACGCAGATGCAGATGGGCTTTCTCGTAGGCCCCATGGTGATCTGGCTGATGATGTCAAATCTCAAAAGGAGAGAGAGAGGATATGGAAATTTGCTCAATATCATCGGTCAGACCCTACTTTGACTCAAATTGATCAACAGACCATTCAAGCAATCTGTGATAGACAGCTAATTTACAGTTCAGATACGACCGATTCTCATCCTCCTCTTGCTCTTGTCCAGTCCCTTTCCACTTCTGCTGATGCACTTCCTGACAGTTTTGTAAATGACAGTCAGTTTGGTTCCTCCATCACTCCTCAGCTTACAGACTCCAAAATGGCTGCCAAACAAAGAGCAGATCAATCAATCAAACATGTCATAACACAGTTGGAGTGTGAAGAAACACCACCACCTACCTTGAGGGATGAACTTCCTGATCTGCTCCTTCTTCTTCGAGAATTCAATAGATTGGAGCTCCAAAACAACATTCTTGTTAGAAGACAAATAAGAACTCAGTGCTCCTATCAAGTTGTCTTACCCCAAGAACTCCGTGAGACAGTCCTGATCAGTCTCCATGATCACATGGGCCACATGGGTATCGAGAGGACATTTGACTTGGTCCGAAACAGATTCTATTGGCCAAGAATGTCTCTCGATGTTTACAAAAAAGTAACAACGTGTGAGAGATGTGTAAAAAGGAAATCCCTGTCTGAGAAAGCAGCACCGCTTGAAAACATCAAAACAAGATCTCTGGAACTGGTTTGTATGGACTTCTTGTCTCTAGAGCCAGATAATAGCAAGACAAAAGACATCCCGGTAATCACAGATCATTTCACAAAATATGCATTAGCAATTCCCACACCCAATCAAAGGGCCAGAACTGTGGGAAAATGTCTTTGGGAGAATTTCCTTGTGCACTATGGCACTCCAGAAAAACTTCAGTGATCAAGGCCCCGACTTTGAAGCAAAAACAATAAAGGAGCTGTGTGAACCAGTTGAACGTTTTAATAGAACTCTATTAAATATGCTTGGAACTCTAAAGGAAGATAAAACTCACTGGAAAGACTTTGTGAAACCTCTTGTTCATGCATACAACTGTATGCAGTTGTATGCAATTATTTTCACCCTATGAACTAATGTTCAGACGACAACCAAGCCTGCCAATAGACTTGGCATTTGGACTTCCTGTAGTTGATAAACAACATCCATCACACTCCCAGTATGTTCAGACTCTTTAATCTCACCTAGAGGAAAGCTACAAAATGGCAACAGAAAATGCAGAAAAAGTCATGCAAAGAAACAAAAGCTGATTCGACAAGCATGTCACTGCCTCTGATTTATCTGTTGGAGATCGAGTTTTAGATAGGAATGTCCATCTGAGAGGTAAACATAGATAAACGGGAATCAGAACCATACGTTGTTGTAAAGAGAGCAGGTATCCTTCCCGTCTATACAGTCAGGCCCGAAAGTAAAGACCGCCCTCTTAGAACACTACACAGAGACCTTCTGCTTACTTGTGGTTACTTACCCCAACCAAAAGTTCCCTCTGCAAAAGAACCCTCCAAACCAAAGACCTAACCTGAACCCACCTGACAACAAAATAGATATGGACGATCTATCAGATGGAGATGAACCGATTTCATTCCAATAGCATAGTGGACCACTATACTCTGAACCCTCCAGATGCACAATCATAATAGACATCCCAAAAGCTTATGTTACAGTGCCTGATGCTCTGCAGACCCCCCAGTGTGAAACCTCTCCTGAAGCACACCAGGAAGTTGTAGATACTGTTATGGTTGGTACCAACCAAATCTCTGAAAGTGCATCCCTACCTGAAAATATAGAGCTCAGATACTTACCACAAACTTGTGCTTCTGAGGAAAGGGCATTGTCCCCCTCAGAAAATGATTCGAACAACTTACCTGAACCCCCTGATATGGACAGCGACACAGAAATTCCTGTACACCGTTCAACTAGGACTCGGAAACCCCCAGATAGACTGCAGTATATAAAACCTGGACGTCCAGTGCTAGATACTATCCAGTCATTATTTCATGGACCAAGCACAGCATTTTTGTATGCTTTGAGAGAACCTGAACCCTGTTCCCCCACTGTAACACCATACCTACCAGTTAATAGCCAACCACTAGCATGTAATGGGACGTACATGAGATCAGTGGGGAAAAGTGTAACCCAGGTTAATTAATTTGAATATCTTTTAGCCTCTTGTTTTTTTCTGTGCAAGGGGAGTGACCTCCGTGAACCTCCATAAATATAAGCATTGGTTTTTATTTTATTTTGAATATATGTAAACTTTCCTATTTCTTTTCTTCCTTAAAACATTTAATAACTTCAACTAACTCCACCAAAATCGATCAACCAATCAGAGCTCAACCCACTTATCAAAAAGATCCGGTTCACGAGATCACTCCCTCTCATCCCATTCATCGTGTGACAGGGCGGGCGTGGGGATTGTTTGGATTTTCTCTGAAACAATAAAATAAACTACGGACAACGCCACCTGGGGACTTGCACCCCAGGAGATACACAAATATGGAAACCAAAACAGGAAAATTAAAGACACATAAGTTTGAAAAAACTGAAGAGGCAGAGTCGTTTTACCAAAATATAAAAAAGGTGTTTATTATAGTAAATCAAAAGGAAACAAAATGTAGGTTGAACCGAAGCTGTAGGGAGGGAAAACTAAACACAAGGACCAAATACTAATAAGTGAATTAAAATAATTGTTTTAATACAAACTAAAATAGTCGAAATCAAATTTACTAGATATATTAAAACACTAATCACAAAAAAAGGAATAAACCAAAACTGAGCTTAAGCCACTTAGTTAAGAGGCAGACTACGCTGAGGAAGGTGCGGGGGTGCTACCACATACTCACCGTTGTGCAGCACAGCAAACCTCACAACAAACCAAAAACGTCAGTGCCTTGTAATAGTGACCCAGTGCTCTTAACTCTCATGCGAAGTGGAGGAACCTCACCCTGGGTGACTAGCCTCTAAACATAGTGGCTCAGTGGCTGAAAGAAAAGCACAACAAATTAAACCAAACAGAGTAGGAAAAGAACAACTTCAAATGGTGGCAAAATTAAAGCAAACTAATATCAAAACTGAGGCAAAACAGGGCAAAACAACAGCAGTTAAAACACCTAAAAAAAGAAGAAAGAAACCATTAATAAAAACACTGATAACGTGTAAAGTAAAACCAAAGCCACCCTACTCACCAGGAACCCTTCAAACAAATGCCAGGCTGATCTCAGGCACTCAGGTGCATTAAATATGCCGACCTGATTGATGAGCAAAGGGGGGAGGGGCAGGTGAGAGGCTGCGTTCAAGAGCAGCATGGTTGGACTCTACTACAATCGCATGGAGAAACAACAGAGCAGAGAAGTGCAGAATTGTTTGTTGCCCAAGACGGGAAAGCGATTTGGTTTTTAGCACTCAGCGGTGAGTGTGTATTTTGTTTATTGTTTCGCATAGTTTGTTTATTTCCGAGGGAATCGAGGAGAATTCCCATACAAAACCTCATTTAAAAAACAACTAATTTAAACCGTGGCCGTGTACCGCGGTTGATGATGCAGAAACGTAAAATGTATTTATGTTGTATTTATATCACATTTAAGATTAGAGTTTAATCACAAATATATTCCCGTTCTCTTCGTGTTATTGAGATATTGTTTTATTCATTTCAATTTGATAAAGCTTTAATTTAAAGCATATCTGTGTTGTGCTAAATTAAAATGTATTTTTTTCCAATTAGATATTGTTTTGTACTCGTAATGAATTGAATTACTGTTCATTACCTTTGTCTTATAGGTCAGGGGTTTTTTTTAGTTTATGATGGCCCCATGATCAAGATGGCGAGCTACCCACAAGATCACTTCACCTCCCCCTACAAGTGTGGTAGGAAAGGAAACTAAACTCTGGAAACCCTGAAAGACTTTTCTTTTCACTTCTCACCTGTGCGCCGACGTGAGTGGCCGCATATCTCAGTAACTCCGTCCCTGTCGTACACGTCTGATATGTTATTCGTTTTGTCTTGGCTCTGTGCCAACTTCTACTTTTATACTTTTATAGTTTTATAGTACACTTTCGGTGTATAACCTTATGTATCCTATGGATACTCTTTCGTGCCTTCGTGGAAATAGCAGCGGAAAACTTTCTTATTCAAGGGAGACGCTGCTCTCGCTCCGGTCAGCGGGACAAGCCGGCATCGTTCATCCGATACCCGATGAGCTGAGGCGGCGGTACAGAGGCTGTAGAGCCGGGGCTCTGCTAAAGGCTAAGCTAGCGGCTAAGCGAAGGAGGTACAAGCCCTCGGTTCCGGTCCTTACTACATGCCAAGGGAGTTCTCTCACGCGATCGTGGTTACTGTTTACGTCCCACCCCGTGCACACACCGAAACTGCGTGTGACGTCATCCACTCTAACATCGCGAGATTACAAACGCTGCACCCGGATGCTTTCATTGCCATCTCAGGGGACTTTAACCATGTTACATTGAACTCCACACTACCGGACTTTCACCAGTTTGTAAGCTGTCCCACCAGGAAGAACAGGACAATAGACCTCCTGTATGCAAACGTAAA
Organism: Symphodus melops; assembly: GCF_947650265.1. Lineage (NCBI taxonomy): Eukaryota > Metazoa > Chordata > Actinopteri > Labriformes > Labridae > Symphodus > Symphodus melops. The sequence goes on from NC_136697.1 coordinate 4,901,505, forward strand.
GGACGCCTACACTGCCACCCCCCTACCACCTCTGGGGAAGTCCGATCACAACCTGGTCCTACTCAAGCCACAGTACAAGACTAAGATCCAGAGACAACCGGTAACAACACGCACCTTCAGAAAGTGGTCTCCTGAGGCAGAGGAGGCGCTCAGAGACTGTTTTGAGACCACTGACTGGAGTGCCCTGCAAGAGACCCATGGTGATGACATTGAGGGGGTCACACACTGCACAACTGACTACATGAACTTCTGTATGGACGTTGTGGTTCCCACTAAAACTGTGCGCTGCTTCCCGAACAACAAGCCCTGGATCACCAGCGATGTCAAGGAGATCCTTAACAGGAAGAAAAGGGCATTCAAGGAGGGAGACCAGGCAGAGCTGAAGCGTGTGCAGGGGGAACTCAAGGTCAGACTCCGAGAGGCAAAGGAGGAGTACAGAAGGAAGGTAGAGCAGAAGCTGCAGCAGAACAACATGAGGGAGGTCTGGGAGGGCATGAAAACCATCACAGGCTGCAGGAAGAAAAATAACAATGCAGAATACGGGGACCCTGAGAGAGAAAACCAGCTGAACTTGTTTTTTAACAGGTTTGACAGTCCCGTCGCTGCAGCCAGTGTCTTTCCCCCCCCCCAGCACCCCTCTACACACCCCCTCCCCCCCTCTCACCTGTGGTGAGGCACGCTGGACACACTCTGTGGTGTCCAGCGTCCTCTTCTACGCCGTGGTGTGCTGGGGAGGAAGCTGCAAGAAGAGGGACACAGCACGCCTGGACAGACTGGTGAGGAGGGCCGGCTCTGTGGTGGGTACAGAGCTGGACTCACTGGTTACAGTGGTAGAGAGGAGATCTCTGGACAAAATGCTCTCCATCATGGACAACACACAACACCCTCTGCACAGCACCTTCACCGGCCAGAGGAGCATGTTCAGTGACAGACTGCTGTCACAGTCGTGCTCCACGGACAGACTCAAGAACTCTTTTGTCCCCCTGGCCATCAGACGGTACAACACTTCACTGTCACGGCAGGGAAGAAGCACACGGTGAACCCTGGACTCTTTTTTCACTTTTTTCTCACTCCTCATCTGCTCTGCTGACCTCAGAGTCAGCCTCCAGTTGGACACTTTAATGCATATTGATAGTCACCTTACTGAGCACAGGTCACTTTAATGATAATCACTGTAATCATCTGGTTCCACCCTACTGTATTGTTATGCTACATCTATAAGGGTTGACATGATCACCCTAACTAGGTCAAGTTTCACTCTATTGTCTTCAACACTTAATGCTAATCTGCTCCTCAATAGTTGGGTACTTAAATGGCAATCGCCCTAATCACCCCTGGTTTCACCTCATTGTTTAGGACACTTAAGGCAAATCACTGCTCACTACTCATGCATTGACTGTTTAACGACTGTTTAATGACTGTACTCACACCTCGGGTATAAGCTCAAAGACCTCTGTACATACACCCAGCACACACAGCACACATGCTTCTCTCATGCAAACAGCGCACATGCTTCTCTCTCCTCACAGGTTAGGTACACTATGCTATATAAGTTTTAAATCTAATGCTAATGCCAACTGCACAGGTTTAACCTTTACTCTTAGTCACATAGGGGCTGCTAAATCTTGTTTGGGGGATTATTGTATAGAGAGGGGAGGGGGGACAGCGGGTGTGTATTGTAACCGATGTTTTGTACTGTAACCAATGTCTTGTGTCTTGTGTCTTGTTTCCTGCCTGTCTGTATACTGCTACTGGAGGCCCTGAATTTCCCTCGGGATCAATAAAGTATCTATCTATCTATCTATCTATCTATCTATCTATCTATCTATCTATCTATCTATCTATCTATCTATCTATCTATCTATCTATCTATCTATCTATCTATCTATCTATCAAGACATTGAGTTTTTCTTTTTTTTCCTTTTTTTTTTGCGAAACTGACCTAAAACTCGTCTTTCCAGAGCGGAAAGAGGACAATTGTTTTTTTTATTTTGAACTAAAGGCCTCCATTGTTTTGAGAGTACGCCAAAGTATTCGGTAACCCCTTGTCGAATGCCAGTCTTCCCACTGGATTGTACATGCTATCCAGCAGACATATGTGGGCACAGGGATACCTGTGGGTGCCGGCACACTTTACCAGGGGCATGGCAGCTTCCTGGGCATTGTGGCAGGGTGCATTTCTAAGTGAGATCGGCACAGCTGCTACTTGGTCCTGTCCGTCTACAGTTGGTCGGTTCTACCAGATTAATGTGGCTGCAAGCAGTCGTTCAGCGAACGGATGCTGGTCTAGCCCAGCGATAGCGCCATGTTTTACTTTCCCTTCTCCGTTAGCCTGGCATGGCAGCATCTTGCTGGGCAGGCTAGCCTTGGTAGCATTAGGCACCTTGGCATCAGGCAATGACTGGCAGTCAGCGGTGCTTGCTGGCCTGGGGTGTGTTTATATTTGAATATTTTTATATAGTTCATAAAAGTGACATCCACGTGGGGGTTCTTTTGCTTGGAGCGGCTACGTCTCGTTCAAAGGACACACAGTTCATGTTTTGTGTGGGTGCTGCTCTATCCCCTTGTGGTGTGTCTTACAGAGCCCCATACATATGAAAAATGTAGTGGAGAGATAGTCTCGATACGATAGTGACACATCCGTTTAGTCACTTAAGTTATGTTTGTTTATTTTCTATTTCATTCTTTGCCTGTTCCTGTTTTATTTTGTACTTACCCCTGTCTCTGTCTTCCAGATCCTGCTCCTCATGTTCCTGCCTTGTGTGTCAACTCCGCCCTAATTACCCTCACCTGTGTCTCGTCATTACCTGATTGTCTGTCCATATATCCCTGTTTCATTCCTCATGTTGCCAGTTCGTAGTGTGTTCTTGTGACCCTAGTTCCAGCAATTACTTTCCCTGTTAGATTATATGGTATTTTTGACCCTCTGCCTGCCTCTCGTTTGATTCTCTGCCTGCCCCTTTTTGGATTTGTTTGCTTGTGAGGACTGACTTCTGTGTACCGACCTGGACCGTATTAAAACTACCCTTTTTTGGAAACTGTCATTTTGAGTCTGCATTTTTGAGTCCCTGTGGTTCCTGGCTTTGACAGATAGAGAACGTAGGTTACAAGGTGTAACCATGGTTCTCTGAGTGAGAGACTATCTCTCCAGCTCGAGGCCACACAGGGATATGTTCCATCAAAAAATCAGTGACAGTGTGGTGCACAGGTTCTCTTATACTGTAATTAGCCACCTCACAGGTGGATTGTCTTAAAGCTATTTGTCCACAACGTCACCTGACCCCGTGGGTCAGCCCCATACATATGAAATATGTAATGGAGAGATACTTCTCTCACTCAGAGAACCATGGTTTCACCTTGTAACCTACGTTTTCCTTTGCAGAGGAGTGACGGGAGGATATCTGAAACGCCCAGTCAGAGCTTACAGGTGGATGCTGTGGTGGGGAATGTGGGGCGGAAACATCAGAGGGAGAGAGCAGAAATCCTGCACCTTAAATTGACCCCTGATTGGAACTAGGTATTGTCAGGTGATTGTGGATAATCAGCACAGCAGCATCCTGGGAGAAAGAATATTGCTCGCTGTAAACAGACAGATAAGATGAAAAACAGTTTTTTTCCATTTACAAGTGTTGTATAAGTTATTTATCATCACGTTCCCATCTGATATTATATACGTGCAAAACCTCTGCCCTGGTTTTCACCTCCATCAAACCTGACACACTCAAATCCAGGTATAAAAAAATCCTAATGAGGTCAACCGAATTCCCCCTGGCAGCATAAATAAAGTATAAATCCATTAAGAAATGAGGCCAGGTTTCTTGAATGCTGAATATCAGTTTGGACTTCAGATGCTGTTATAACTGTTTTCACATACCACTGTATGACTGAGCAAGAATCTGGAGCTCTTCATCGTAGGCCTCAACATACAATATCTTCAGCATGTCTGACGCCTTAAAATGTCCACAACTGTCTTGATATTGTTATTTGTCAGTTGTTGTTGCACAGTCACATTATCAACTTAACACATAAAAGCTACAAAACTCTTCTGTAACAACAGAGGTTTCCTTTTTAGACCCCATGTCCACCGAGCATTGTTTGTCTGGGTAGAAAAGTGCTGACTGTGCACTCGAGAGCTCTCGCATGAAGCGTTTTGCGCTGAGGAGAAAAGCGCTGCACATCCCTCCTGTCGCTATGACAACAATCTGTTGAAATCCGTTTTACTGACCCCAGCATACACAGGGAAAGATGCAGGATGTGGGTACAAGATGCATTCCACAGTCGACAAAAATATGGGAAATATTAAACATTTGGAAAAGAGTGTTGGTGACGTCAACGGTGCCTTTCTGAAAAGATCAAAGACTGCTGCAAAAGCTCTCTCCTCACTGAAAAAAACTAAATAAAGACACTGGTGCTCTTATGAAATAAATGCTCGGTTGACAACGAGGCCAAGTTTTGAAGGCGTTATATTTTGAAAAACAAGCGGTACAGAAACAACTATTAACTTCATCCGCTCGGTAACCCAGGCACAAAGTTTATCGTAGTTACGTGTGTTTTGAAATGCTGAAAAGAGTTTAAGGTACGCTGGGAGTTTCAGGTATGCAGGATGATCTGTGTCTTCAAAACTTTTAAAGGCTCCCTTACAGTGAATAAATGATCTATGAGGTATAAAACTATTTGTGCTCCACACACCCCGACATGTGAGCAGAGACTGTCAATCAACATGAACAAAGTCTCAAGAATGTGACACCTGAAGCTCGTTGATGGGGGTTTTGGCGGAGCATGAAGTGTATTAATTATTAATATTTATCACAAATGAACAACCCAACAATAATGTCCTACTGTATCGTCCATTCCTGGAATTGGTACAGTCGTATCCTTGTTCTCATTCTTCCCTCAGAGAGTGATAAGCATTGGTGATAACGAAACCTGATGAGTATAAATATCAGCAGATTCCCACGTTGACTATCAGACAGAAGAAGAACTTGAGAACGTCAACAGGAGTCGCAAACCGAGCCTAAGAATCAAAGAACAGATCAAACCAAGATGAAGACATTCAGTGTTTTAGTCGTTGTGGCCACTATGCTCACATTTCTATATGTTGAGCAGAACTCTGCTGTACCATTAACTGAGGTAAGAACTTGTTTTCTTCTTCTCTTTGCTTTTATTTGTCATGAATTGTCAACAGACACAACAACATTTGGTGTCTTCTTTAACAGGTTCAAGATGTGGAGGAACCAATGAGCAAAGACAATCCAGTGGCTGAACTTCCAGAGATCTCAGAGGACTCAAACAAGGTACATTAAGTTAACTGAATGAATGAAACTAATCTTCCTGACATTATCAGATACAGGTACACTTTTACTTCAAATAAGTATTTTTGTATTTTTTAAATGTCTACTTTGAATGAAAAACAAACGTGAGTTTCAGTCTTTGATATGTGAACAGAAATCCTCCATACTGAGGGACAAACCCCTGTGTAGTGGCTCCCCCTGCTGGGACGGAGTGGTACCTGTGTGAATACTTAGTCCCACCTGTGTAGATAATATTTGTCATGAATGTTCAACAAACGCAATAAATTGTCTTGTCATCTTTAACAGGTTGAACTGGAGGAGCCAATGAGCAATGAGAATCAAGTGGCTGAACCTCCAGAGATCTCAGTGGACTCATTGATGGTACATGAACTGAATGAATGAAGCTAATTATCAGGACATAATCACATACCAGTGCCCTTGTGTGGTTTGATGAGTGCCAGCAGAGAGAATAAACTGAGTGAGTGATGATGCTGGAGATGAACACTTTCCTCATGTCTTTTGTCTTTCTTACAGATGCCATATTTCAACAACAAACAAAAGTATGGCAGTGGGTGGGTATACTGCTGTGGCTGCTGCGGGAGGTTAGGCTGCTGCAGGAGAGGCTACTGTTGCAGGAAGTGGTTGTGAGGATCGAGTTTGGACAAGCTGTTGATTTATGTTTAATTATCAGCGTTGTGAGTTTGTTGTGAATATGTAATTAATGTGCCGTGTAATGTTCTTATTGTATGTTTTTTGTATTTTAGTTTCATTTACAAGAAGTACTTAATGTCAGCTTGAATGAAATAAAGACACTGAGGAGGAATAAGAAAAGTACAAATGCAGTTTGGAGTTTGTATTGATTCCCTCCTTGTTGTCCTGTCCCAATATCACACACACACACACACACACACACACACACACACACACACACACACACACACACACACACGTCTTGGTTTGTAAACACTAAATAATATCCACCTCATACACAGTCAGAAAAAAACAACGACCTCAAATTGAAACAAAAGCAGCGTTCCAAACACAACTGTTCACTTTTTTACAAGCTCACTATGTTGGTATTTATTTAAAGGTCATCCTGCTCAATGAACTCTGACCTGTTATTATTAACCTGCTGCAACATGCAGAATCAAAAACAGTCTTTCATCACAAACATGACTTTTTTACTGACATTGTTGAGCAAACAGTGAAAGAAAAGGGAAACGACAGGTGCAGCATGTCAGAGGGGGATGGCAGTATGAAGGAACAAAACTAAGTCAGGTTTGCACATTACAGCAAACCGGATTGATAAAGAGGAAACATAATCTGCATATATTATCATCATGTAGTCTGGGTTTATGTAAAGTAACACTTCACAATGCAGAGACCTTCATTTAGTCTGGATTTGTTCAGGACAGACGACTCAAAATATGATGTGAGATCGCTGTTCAGGTTACAATTACCTCTGTAGTGTGATAACAAGTTCAACATGGAAATAAAAAGATTATTTTGCAAATTTTAAATAATTTAATCCTGCTGTTACCTACAAATGTGCATCTTTTATCCTCGAGGTCAATTTGACTCCAGCAATTTAAATCTCCAGAAAAATTGCTACCCAAGTTTGTTTAAATATCCCATCAAACAAATCCACTCTCCACCCTCTTATACATTCAGAATACACGTTAAACGACTATAAAATAGTAATGCAGATCACAATAAAAACTCTGAAATTGAACAAAGATTTTTCAATGGTTTAATTTTATTTCTAAATATTCTTATTTTGGCTGTAGGATTTGGAGTGAAAAATAATTTCTCCTGTCAAGAAAAGTAACATCATGGTCGGTGTAAATTTCACCCCAGTAAGAACAGCCTGAGCAAAAAGAAACAAATCAACGTAGAAAGTTATGTTGAAGAACTATTATTTTAGCGTTGTTTTGTTTACTGTGTAAATCACTCAGGAGCTGCTCTCATCCGGGAGAACTTAAATTCAAATGGTTTTACAACAACATCAACATTTTAGATCTGTGTTTATGAACTACCGTGACCTCCTTGTTCGACGTCATTCAGTCAGTCTGGACCACACGGTGCTATGCAGTCAGTGTTAGCATAACCACTTCAAATGTATTTTTGGCAGTATATTTCTTGTTTGTAACTTCTTGGCAATTAATCTTATACCGTTGGAAAGCGTGTTTATTCCACTTTTAAATTATGCCACATTTTCTAAGTAACATCAATGTTTTCGAATGAGCAGCAGAGCAGGGTATTTTAAGAAACTTTAACAACTTCTCAACATCTCCACAATCTTACAATTATGGATTTATCGTTGTCTTGTCGTACTGAAGAATGACGTAATATAGTTCTTTTATTTTGAAAACACGAGCGGAAGTTGCGCTTGGCATTTGGCATGCGCATAAAAAATAGCGAAGAAGAAAAGCAGCAGCGTTCAACCAAAGGTTTTAAGATTGTAAACATTAGCGACCCGGGGGACTTCTGCGTGGTTGGGATGGAAAATTAAGGTAAAAACACAGCTCTGGACGTATTTAATTCTCTTTTATTAAAGTGTTAGGTCCTCTAAATCTACAGGAAGTTAGTTTGTGTTGGCTTTTTCCTCCCAGTTTATCAGAGAAAATGGTTTCTAACTGGGATACCGGGTGGACTTTTAAAACCCGAACACGTCGGCTCTGCTCAGGAAAACCTTTATGTTTATGTAAAGTATTTCTCTATCCTTCTCTATAGTTAGTTTAATGTTTTTATTCAGTGATTGAGTCTCCTCATAGCACCGGGGCTAGCATTAGCACAACTTGTTAGCTCACTTAAAGACTTTATTTCCCGGCCTAAGGTCATCAAATGTCCTTAAATTACATCTGTCATCTGATTAAACTAACTCTTCTGTGTCCTGTGAGTATCATGTACTCTACCTGGGACTTAATCCTAACCACAACATTAGTACTACAGATAAGCTAACAGGCTAGCCTCCTTCTTGTATATGAGCAGCTCCTGAACATATAAACAAACATTTCACCTTCATTAGTTTAGTTTGACAGGAATACAGACTTCATATAAAGGAAGGTGTTAACGTTATTGAAAGAGGTAGCGTGAGCAGATTGTGTGTCCTCACATTAATAGTCCTGATCTGTGATAAAACCCCAGACAGACACACCTACACACACACACACACACACACACACACACACACACACACACACACACACACAAACATAAACACACACAACACACAACACAACACAAGTCATTTGATTCCTCTGATGGTGAAATTCAGATTGAAACAAAGAGAAGGAACTAAATAAAGATGTTTTAAAAGCGTTTTATACACTTCATGAGACCTTTTTTTATTTGCACCCCCTTTTGGGTCCAGATCCAGTTTTGGGTCCAGACCCACCGGTCAATCACAACTGGACCAGTACGTACCCACTGATTGTTAATGAGTAGTTTGACGTGTCACTGGTTGTTTGACCTAACATCCAAACGCTTCCTGTCTTTTCAGCTGTCCTGTCTCCAATAAAAAAAAACCTTCAGACGAGACAGTTCAGAGTTCTTACACTTCAGTTTAAAAGATTGAATTTGAAAACCTGACAGCTGCTTTTCATTTTCAGAATGGTCTTTTATTGCCAAGTACATTTACTGTTTGTCTCAGTGTAAAGGTGCAAATGGTGTCCAAGAGAAAGTAGCACAACAAAACTCTCATTCACTATTTCAGTGGTTAAGAAACAGGTAAAGCAGCACCTGTGTGAGGCGCTCATGTTTGTTACAGGTGTGTCGCTCTTTAAAGCTGTTCATAATTCAGATCATCTGAAGACCGGCTTCATGGTAGACCAGAATTTCATGAATGAATGTCAGTGGAGGACGAGCGCTGTGTTGCTTCTCTGTGAGGACGCTGAACGTACATCCTTTCCTGTTGTGAGAGAAGCCTCGTGTACAGGAAGTAACCCCCCCCCCCCGGCCGGCTCCAAACACATCTGATGTCTGAGTTCTTGTTTGTCGTCTTGACAGGTTGACCTGAAGCTGTTGGACCGATCGTTGATCTTCAGTGCATGGACTCGAAGCCAATGCGCAGGTACGTAAAAAAGAATCTCCACCTGTGTTGTTAAAGCCAGCAGGATGACGAGCGTCTGTCTGTCCCTCGATGGTAAGAACTACAAACCAACCTGAGCTTGTAGTTTAACTGAGGCCCATCTTTTCTTTCAAACAAACTTCACTTTAGGTCTCTGTTTTAGGTGTTCGTGTGTCGACGCCGCACTGTCAGACAAATACAGAGAGTGTTTTAGGAGTCCATCGATTATAACGCAGGAAACGTTTCAAGTCTCAGGTCGGATTACCCCCATGATGTCATCAGGATTATATAACTGACACGTTAGAAAAAGGTCATTATTACAAGTCGTGGGGTGTAAAGACGTTTGACGTCAATCTCTGTTATTTAAAGAAGCTTCAGATCCTGGTGTGAAGAATAACCTCTGTTATTGGACCACGGCAATATTCAGGAAGTAGCTCCTCTCTAACGTTAAGACTCCCTTTCCGTACGGGGATTTGAACCAGCAACCCAAGTCTCCACAGCTGGAGCTGAAGGAATCTTCGTTGTTTTATTTTGTTAACGATCTTTCTGATTTAAAAGGACATCATCACTCACTGTGTCGCTGCTGGTCTGCTTGACCTTTAGGGCCACCAGCGCACGCCAAGACGCCACTGGAATGGACATCACCAGCCGCTGCACTCTGGGGGACCCCAACAAGCTTCCTGAGGGGGTCCCCCAGCCTGCGCGCATGCCCTACGTCTCAGACAAACACCCCCGGCAGACCCTGGAGGTGATCAACCTGCTGAGGAAACACCGGGAGCTCTGCGACGTGGTGCTGGTGGTGGGCGCCAAGAAGATCTACGCCCACCGTGTGATCCTCTCGGCGTGCAGCCCGTACTTCAGGTAACGCAGCCGCTCGGCACGCACGCTCCTGATCTGACATGTGACATGTTTTATTTTGAAGGGGCTTCACTGAGATCTGTTCGTGTCCACCTTCAGGGCGATGTTCACCGGCGAGCTGGCGGAGAGCCGGCAGACTGAAGTGGTTATCCGTGACATCGACGAGCGAGCCATGGAGCTGCTCATCGACTTCGCCTATACCTCACAGGTCAGAGCTCGTGTGTCACAGCTGTTTGGATTCACAAACCTCCCACACATTTAGTTCATCCACAGCCCGACGCGCCCCCGTGCCCCAACGTGCCCCCGCGCCCCGACGAGAGGGAAATCACAATCTGAATATTTCTAGAATTCATGAAACATAAACATCTTCTCCACCTTTCAGTGTCCTGCTCAGTGTGTGCAGACACACTTACAGAAGCCTGGAAGGTCGGTTAGTTGACCAGCGGGGTCGAGTCGGCCGTGTCTCAACAGGAAGCTCGATCCCTTCAGCTCCTGCAGCTACATGCCTGATGTGTCCTTGAGCAAGACACTTTAACAACAAGTCTCTGCTTCGTCAGCGGCGTCTGAACGGTCGACTTAATGACGTGCTGTGATTCGGGATGTAAAAAGGAATCGTGACGCAGTTAAAAACCGATTCAAAGGTTTCAGTGTTCGAACCTGTCCTCTGGAAAAAAGGAATAGCAAGACGATCAGGAAGCAGCTGCAGAGCAGCCTGGTTGGAATAATCCGGCGTCATCCCGGCAGGTGAAGCAGAAAATGAAAGACAAAAAACTGAGTGACAATAAGAACTAAACACAACCAATGTGATGCAGCGTTTAATAAAGAGCACAAGGAGAAGCTCCAATCACCTCCAGATTCTCTCAAAGTAAAGTGAGTCATTGACCAGCCCTCGCTCTGATGTCAGAGTTTGATTCAGTCGCTTCGAGGCTGTTTATAAAAAGTTTTCAGTTCACTTCATCTGCATGTCAACTCTCTCGCTAATGAATCCCTTTATGTCCGCGGGCTTCCAAAGAGAAATAATGCACTTCTTCTTCTTCTTCTTCTGCGCCTTACTAATCGTATGACGCAGTTTAAAAAATGATGGTGATGAGCGTGAACGCAGGAAGAACCTCAGGAGCATGAAAGGCAAGATGACACGTTAACTTTTAGCGGCTCTGCATCGAGCAGCTCAACACGTAGCTCATCAGATCTGTCCCCGTGTGAGTGAATGCTGGGTAATTAAAATCATAGACATGTTTGTCTTTTAAGAGTTTTCTCTTTGTGCCGTAAAGCTTCAGAGACATTCAAGAGCCCCTTGTTCAGTAAAGCTCCTCACGTGTCATGTCTAATGTTCAGACTGAGTGTCATTTATAATCAGATTTGAAAGCTCAGATTTTCTACCTTGTTAAAGGTTTTTAAGTTCGTTGTGCTCTCCCTTTAAACTCAATTATTCTCTTTAATCTGTTTTTTGTACAAAGTGAAGAAAGTCTGTCAGAGTGGAAAACAATATAGAGCAGCTGTTTCTCCAACCAGAGCTGAGTGTCTGTGTGAGGAGACAGTTTCATGACCTTCCACTACACATGACGAGTCTCTGATTAATATTTTTTTTCCCAGGTGACTGTCGAGGAGGGAAACGTCCAGACGCTGCTCCCCGCCGCCTGCCTCCTCCAGCTGGCTGAGATCCAGGAGGCGTGCTGCGAGTTCCTCAAGAGGCAGCTGGACCCGTCCAACTGTCTGGGCATCCGGGCCTTCGCAGACACGCACTCCTGCCGCGAGCTGCTCCGCATCGCCGACAAGTTCACCCAGCACAACTTCCAAGAGGTAACAGCAGGTTCCAGTCACGCGCATGGAGGGAACGCTGACATCTCTCGTGTGGTTCACAGTCTGTGTTTACTGACGACATCAGCTCACTCTTCCTCCTTCTTTGTTTTCCTGCACGTCTTTAAAGCCTTCCTCAGGCTGTCGGCTCACAAAGCGTTTTTCACATATTCGACTTCTATAGACTCCTGGATGCTTTCAGGAGGACTGCTCACATGTGCAGCTCACAGCAGGGAGTCTCTGTCATGAGAGGAAAGAAAAGTGTCACATGATCATATTCTGTACGAGCCAGAGAATTTAAATAATGTGAACACGCAGACTGAGAAGAAATGATTGAAGGTAGGTTATGATAAGAGCACCATAGATCTGAAGTTCTCCCTCTGAAGGAAGGATTTCATGTGTCCTGTCTGCTCGGACCTTTACAGAGCTTCAGAAGGAAAAAGCATCCAGATCCACGTTCTGAAGGTTTTGGGTTGAGAGTGTGTTCAGGTGTTTCAACTTTTACAAACTCAGTGCTCTGATGAAGTGTCACTCAGTTTGACCTGGAGGGGAGGCGGGGCTATGTTGAGCCACCCTTTGTTGCTAGGATACGGTAAAAAAGAAAAAAAAAAGACGAAAAGACCAAATATTTTGGAGCAAGGCGTCATTTCATGAAGAAGCACATGGGTGACGTGGTTAGACATTTATTGAAAAGTGAATTTAGTGAATCGTTACGTTTCATGAGAATTGTGTTTGAAACAGATAATTAAAAATTAGTTTTACACATCAAGTGTGATATCTATGAGCGACATTATACAACAACCGAGCATAAAAGAGCAGCACTTTCTCTTTGAAGGGAATCACAACATCTATGCAGCTATGTTAGTTAGCAACAGAGCTATGATTGCTGATCATTCTGCTTTAGATACGATCGATCAGGAGTGTTTCAGACTGAACAGGCGATCTTCTTCTAAAGAGTCGTGTTGTGTACGTGACCACATGCAGGATGTGTTAGATCAGATTTACGATCGCTCGCTCTGCTCTCTCAGGTCATGGAGAGCGAAGAGTTCATGCTGCTGCCTGCCAACCAGCTGATCGACATCATATCCAGCGACGAGCTCAACGTGCGGAGCGAGGAGCAGGTGTTCAACGCCGTGATGGCGTGGGTCAAATACAGCATCCAGGAGCGACGGCCGCAGCTGCCCCAGGTACGTGACCGAGGACGAAGCCAACGAGCAAACTCTCTGGTTCCTGTCATGAGACGTCAGGAGGACTGATGTGGACTTCCTGTGTTCTGTAGGTGCTGCAGCATGTCCGCCTGCCCCTGCTCAGCCCAAAGTTCCTGGTGGGCACCGTTGGGTCGGACCCGCTCATTAAGAGTGACGAGGAGTGCAGGTGTGTTGGACTAGCATCGTCATGCTCTCTGCAGGCGTTCATTTAGACCCGGTCAATGTAACCATGCCAGAACACGACGCATCGGTTTAGCAGAGAAAAGAAGAAAACGGGACAGGAAGTCCCGTTTATTTTCAGAATAAAACACTCTGTGTTAATGCTTTAGACAAACAACGTACTTGTGTTTTGTTTCTGTGTTTATAAGGTTAATATAGAGTTTTATACCACATCATATTCTCTGCAGGCTGAGAACACAGCTGTAATGGACACGCAGTTCACGCCACGTGTTTTTGGCCTCCTGTAACTAGGGATGTAGGTTACTAGGGAAGGTACACACGCACCTACTGGACTCGTTCTGATTGGTCAGCTGTCAAAGAGGCGCTTAACGTCACACAGCGCTTTTCTGAAAAGTTCAAACAATTCATCTGGTAAAGGCGGCATCCTGTTTTCTTTGTCCGTACGTTTTTGTAAAAAAAGGTGCTGGCGGTTGAAAAAAGAAGTCCAGTGTGATCAAGGCGTGAGGTTGTCAAAATATTCAAGAGTGAGCGAGACACGATGTTGAACATAAAGCTGAGATGTTCTGTTCGGACTGTTTCACTGTGGATACTCTGAAGAACTGTGAAACATTGTCACTACACTGCCTTTAATCCTCTGCTCAACAAATACAGAGGTTTAGTTCAAAGTTCTCATTTATTCATCTTGCGAGGGGAAATCAGAGTGGGGGGGGGGGGGCTTCTCAAAGCGAGTGCTCCTGAGCTGTTGGAGGGGTTTGTTGCTTTGCTCAATGACACCTCGGCAGTACTCAGGAAAATAAACAGGCACCTCTCCAGCTACCAGCCCAGTTTCCAGATTTGGTCGTCACAGGTCCCTGCAGGCTGAACTGTGTCCGAGTATCATGTCATAGTCGCACACAGACAGATCAGAGCAGAGAGACAGTGATGTCACCAGGACTGTTGAGTGTCAACTTCACAAACGCAGACGTCTTTAAATCGTCCTGAACGAGGCGAGGCAAGTTTATTTCTATAACGCTGTTCAGACACGAGGCCATTCACAGAGTGAACAGACGGATCGTACATCGTTAAAAGACAGAAGAATGTGAAAGTACTCGATAAGGGAACACCTGTCAAAGACTATTAGGAAAGGAAGAATGTGTTTCAGTGTATCTGTAGTGAAAGCCTGAGTGAATAATAAAGTTTGAAGGAGCTGATTGTGGCAGCAGTCCTCGGAGGAGAATCACTGCAGACTATAAAAGAATCTTACTGCGGCTGTACATCCATCATGTTGATGTTGCCTTTTATCACTCTGTGTTGTTTTGGTGAAGCTTCCCAACGTACAAACTGCAAATCTGAGCTGACAGAATGAATGAGGTTAGGTGTCCAGGAGGTCTGTTTCTGTTGCCGTGGTAACGGAAAGGGTGTCAATGTTTGATTTTCACATGGTGATGACTTTGATATAAGCGTCCTTTTTGTTGATGAAGATGTTTCCGGAGTTTCACTTGACATCATGTGTGTCTGTTTTCAGAGACCTGGTCGATGAAGCGAAGAACTACCTGCTCCTGCCTCAGGAGAGGCCGTTGATGCAGGGCCCCAGAACTCGGCCCAGGAAACCCATCCGCTGTGGAGAAGTTCTGTTCGCCGGTCAGTGTGCGCCGATTTGATAAATCCGCCTTCAAGAAGCAGAGTGGGACTTTCTGGAACAACTCGTCAACTCACGATGAACGCCACGAGCGAAAACACGTCTGTCTGATTTCTTAATAAAGTTCAGACTACAAGTGTTGCTGGATCTTTTCGCTCTCTCCACGCACCGTGGGAGGTCGGCGAAGTTGTGCCAGGAAATCCCACTCTGCTGAGACGCACCACGAACACGAACCTCCTCCAGCAGGAGCGTCGAGCTCAACGCTCGCCGTGGTGATCATTCTCTGATAACATCTCCTCCGCTCTCGTGTCTTACTGCTCCTGTAGTTGGCGGCTGGTGCAGCGGCGACGCCATTTCCAGCGTGGAGCGTTACGATCCTCAAACCAACGAGTGGCGGATGGTGGCCTCGATGAGTAAGCGGCGATGTGGAGTGGGCGTCAGTGTTCTGGATGACTTGCTGTACGCCGTGGGAGGTCACGACGGCTCGTCCTACCTGAACTCTGTGGAGAGGTGAGACACGTTTTTATTCATCTTTTTAATCAAGAAGGAAAAAAAGTTTAATTTTCTCTTTTTCTGATCTCGGGTGCAGGTACGACCCGAAAACCAATCAGTGGAGCAGCGATGTGGCGCCCACCAGCACGTGTCGCACCAGCGTGGGCGTGGCCGTCCTCGGAGGTTATCTGTACGCTGTCGGCGGACAAGACGGGGTTTCCTGTCTCAATATTGTAGAAAGGTATGAAACGTGTTCAGCTGGAACATGAAACACTGAGAGGTAAACCAAGCTCAGCTGAGGATTTACAGGAAGTTCACAAGCCGCCATTACTGCGATCTGAAGAACAGATGTTTACTTGTAACGTGACCATCGATCCTGCGGCGCTCTGAGCGGCTCGACCAGTCGGGACAAACTGAAACGTGGGCGTGAGCAGTACACAAGAGCAGAGCTTGAACACACATCCTGCTCGGAGGATTCTTCAGTCGAGGATCAAGAACTGTTTGATCAGAGAGAACAAAGTCTCCGTGATGGCTCGTTCTCCAGGAACGCCCTGCTGGATTCTCTTTAAAAAAATCCCAAAACACCAAATCAGTCGATGAGTGAAATGATCTGATTTTAATATCGATGAAGCTGTGAGGCGTCCCAGTTTGTAGGAAGCCTTATATCACACAGCTCTTTTCTCTGTTTCCTCATAATCAGGAGCTCTCATGGGTTTTCAATCCTGCCAAACATGCTGCAGTCACATCATCACACGACGACTTCGCCCGGTGGTTAGAGCGACACCACATGGCCACGCCCACAAATCCATCGTTGTATCTGTTTTCTCCAGAAAAAGTTCTGATGAATGAAATGAAGTTCCATGAATGATCCGAGAGTCGGAGCAGATGGATCCATGACGTCTGACTGACTCTTTGATTGTTGACGCTGCTCTTCTCCGGCTGTAGATATGACCCGAAGGAGAACAAGTGGACTCGTGTGGCCTCCATGAGCACCAGGAGGCTGGGCGTAGCGGTGGCTGTGCTGGGGGGTTTCCTGTACGCCGTCGGAGGGTCTGATGGGACGTCACCGTTAAACACAGGTGCGACACTGACTCGACTCCAGAGGGTGGAGAAGAATGACGCTGACGGATGAGGTCACTGTTTCCTGTTTCTCTCTTCCTCAGTGGAACGCTACAACCCTCAGGAGAACCGCTGGCACACCGTGTCTCCCATGGGAACCAGGAGGAAGCACCTGGGCTGCGCCGTCTACCAGGACATGATTTACTCTGTCGGAGGGAGGGACGACACCACGGAGCTCAGCAGTGCGGAGCGATACAACCCCCGGACCAACCAGTGGTCTCCTGTCGTGGCCATGACGTCCAGACGGAGCGGGGTGAGTGTGTGTTCATATCGGATGATGAAAACATCCTTCATATATCTGAGTCATGTGATCAGCTCTGTAAAGAAGTGGATGCTGAGATAACACAGTGTGTGTGTGTGTGTGTGTAGGTGGGCTTGGCCGTGGTGAATGGTCAGCTGATGGCAGTGGGAGGCTTTGATGGAACGACGTATCTCAAAACGATAGAAGTCTACGACCCGGACGCCAACACATGGAGGTAAGTGCACCTGTGATGTAACGCTGTGTGATGACATCATCACAGAGTTCAGTCTAATCCCACATCACTCTCGGGCCTTCGACCTCGACACGTTTGCAGCCGACCTCTTGAGCGGAGCGCACGGTGCAGGAGCCGCGTCGCGTCTGACGAGTTACAGAACACGGCACGAGAACAGTTGATGTGAACTGAAGGTCAAAACAAGCGTGTTGATTTGTTCAAACTGCGAGCAGACTTTATGAAGCTAACGTCGCCCAGGCTATGCTAACGTGCACGCAGACACTGGAGGTTACTCGCTTCCTTCGTCATGCCCGGGTCAGTGAAGAAGACCAGAGCTTCGTTATGTTGAAGTCACCTTTAACTTTCAGCTTCTGATCCTCTCTGAGAGGAGGGATCGTAACGACCGCAGCCCTCTGACTGCATCAAACTACTTCCTGTCTGAGCATCAGTGAACTCTTAGAGCTTTAGATAGATTTTAGATTGAGACAAAAAAACAACAGTCCGTACAGATAGAGGGTGTAACGTAAGTGGGTCACATAATCATGGTTAATAAGCACCCTTGAAATTTATGCTGAAGTATCGACACAAACGAGACTCATCCCTCGTCCTTCTCCTTTCATTAAATCATTCTTCTTCTTCTTCTTCTCTCCGTGACGTCACGCACTCTAACATGTCTCGCCTCTTTCCAGGTTGTACGGAGGAATGAACTATCGCCGGCTCGGTGGAGGAGTGGGCGTCATTAAAATGACTCACTGTGAATCCCACATCTGGTAACACTAGCTCCTCCCCCCCGTCTCACACACACACACACACACACACACACACACACACACACACACACACACACACACACAGATGGTCATACTTCTCTTCACACTGCGATGGATGCCTCCTAAAGAGACACTGGGATTCATTCGGGGGATGAGAAAGCCTGACGGGGGACGAGACATTGAACTCTATTTCATCCCGCCTCCACCCTGAGCTCATTCAGTTTTTTTTATTCCGGTCGTCGACATCGATTGACCACGGGCGCCGTGAAGTCCACAGAGAGCAGACAACCAGCGAGTACCGTCGGACCGGAGCGTCCTGTTTCTGGAACATTTGATTCGACGCGTGTGACGAGCTCATGTGTCTGAGGATCAAGAAGTTCAGAGGCATCGGGTAATCAGAAGAAGGTCATTCCGAGTCTTTATGAACACACTCCTTCGCTTACACTTCAAACGGTTTGTCACCCCCACCTTCAGTCAGGCTGCAGACACGTCGACTCCAAAAACTGGACATCACATACTGTGAGTGTGTCGGAGGTAACTCCAGGCTCCCTCCATCTTTTTCCACATTTCTTCAGGCTTCAAAACACGAACCTTGTGAGCGGTGGCAGTTTAGTCTTCGGGCCTCATGTCGTAGCATTAAACAGTAGAGCTGTGTGTGTGTCGTCACAATAGAGCAAAATATATCCAGTAATTTATTTCACGAGTAAAGATCTCCACGATCTGTAGAAGGATGATGTCACCACTCTGCTGCTCAGCACCCTGTCGGCTCGATTTCACCTCTGACGTCTGTGGAAGAGAAGTCGACGCTCGGTGTCATCAAACGTCCTCGCTGGTTTATTTCTGGCTGCGTCCTTAAAGCCTCCGTGTGTTCATTTTAAAACGTCTTCAGAACAATAACTTTCTCGGTGTTTAGTCGTGAGTCCCCAGATGGAAACACTTGAAGCACTGCGGTGATACGTCGTGTCTGTGTAATGTCGACACGATGCAGGAAGTGCACACTTGGCGTTTACCACGTTGAAGTTGTTGCTTGTGGAATAACAAATGACCGTAAAGTTTAAATTCCCGTCTTCATCAGACGCATGCTCAGACTTCAACTGTGTCTGTATTTGTTTTGTTTTTTGTTTTTTATTGTCAACAAATCTCTCAAATGTGTTTTTCACCTGCGCTGGTCTGAAGCCGGTTCATTCCTTCTCAAGTCTTAAAATATGAACTCGTTGGTCAAACGTTTAAATGTGTGCGTGAGGAACATGTCAGCGTGGCTCCTTCATGTTGTCTGAGTTCCTCGGCTCACTCGGATGACTTTGATCAACATGATGGTTGTTAGTGGAGACTTTTGTTGACAATAAGAAACATCTAGAATACCATCTGTCACTCTGTTCAAAGAAACTGTAAAGAACGACACTGTTTATAGTCGAGGTCAAACATGGAGCCAGTGATCGACTGAACAAAATGCTTTTGTTGAAGTAGAGCGAGCAGGCGGAGTCTTTAGACCTCGATGCAACTCATTCAGCGTCACGTAGAAATGTGATAACCTTTGTAAATATTTTATAGCAGAACTGAAGCGATGTTTCATAAGAAGAAGTGGTTTATCTCTGGATGATCCAATGTTCATATGAGGTTCTTTCGACCTACTGGTGTTTCCGTATCCAACACTGTGGAGCGCTCAAACACCCGAAGACTTTCTTTTTTTCTTTTTTTTTATAAACTCTAATAACATCTGTGTTAAAATAAACAGAACTGCATTCATGTTAAATGCTCCACACTTCTTGTTTCAAAGTCCTTCACAAAGTCAGTTACATGCTAGTTGAGTATTTAAAAACTACAAATAAACATCCCATTGTTTAAAAACTACAAATAAACATCACACAGTTTAGAAACTACAAATACGTGTCACACAGTTTAGAAACTACAAATACGTGTCACACAGTTTAGAAACTACAAATACGTGTCACACAGTTTAGAAACTACAAATAAATGTCCATCATTGGTCCAAATGAATCGAACTCATAAGTGTGTATGTTATTAAAGAAAGGCTTCGTACTAGTCAGTGACTGGTGTGTATCGCTTGTGTGTGCACACTTCAGACATTGGTCCACTTTTATTACTGATTTATCATCACATACAGTATGGTGTAATGGCTCCCCCTGCTGGAGGACAGGCAGAGTGCAGCACGGATGCGAACAATCATAAGACCCTCTGCAGATTTCAAACAGGAGAGGAAACAGACAGTGTGAGGATGAAATCGCTCAGAATTGATTGCACTGTGATTGGAAACGTATTTACGATTTTATCTTCTTTGTTTTTTTTTGTTTTCATTTATTATTTTCTTGTTTGGGGTTTTGAACTTTCCAGGTAAAAGAAAGCTTGTAAATCTTCAGAGGTCAACGTGGACGTTTTGACATTTCACTGAGAATGAAGAAATAGTTTAATGGACGCATCACAACAATGACTCGACCTGCTTTGTGTCACACACAGTTCATCACAGTTGTGCACTTTATATATTGCGTGTGACAGCAAGGTGGCGATGATACAAGGCTGCATTATTGAAACCACAGCTGAGCGGGCATGCAGACGATAGACACCGTCTGACTGTGCAGTTATGCAAAACGTGTTGAAAATGAAGAACATGTCTTGGGATGTTTCGTGTCATGCAGATTACTTCACTGAAATTTCCTCAAAAAAATGTTTGCTTAACACAAACTGATGCAGTGCAGCCGACTGTGTTTGCTACTTCTTGAAAACTCTGCCAAGGATATGTTGCTATGTTTCCACTGCCATCGAAACCCCACTCAGTTCAGGAGACGATCCCTGATGTCTGTGAGAGCTCAGAGTTTAAATCCCTAAAAGATTTAGTTTTTTCTGCTTCCATGAATCAGATGATCCAATGTGTGTGTTTGTTTTATCTTAAAAAGATGGACACTTCAAACTTGCAGCTAAAAGCTCAATTTCCCCCCAAAAAGAACAAACTTGTATGAATGAAAGTCAAATCGTCTCATTCTGGGTTTCGGGGTGTAACACACAAACAGCTCGGATCTTACTATGCTGAATGCCGACTGTGACACTAAATTTAGTTTTTCATTCAATCAGTAATCTTGTATTTGGTTTTCCCAAACTGAGTGGAGTTTCTTTTTTTAAAAGACGTAAGCTACTGCTGATGCATTGTGATGCAGTGTGTCAAACGCGGCTGTGATCTCTGGTGTTTGTTTTCATCTCTCAGCAGCCGTTACGGATCAAACTGTTCACCATGACAACCATTAAAGTTTTTTCTCTGGAAAAGAAACCCAAACCTGTCTGATTACTTTGTGAGATGACTGTAGGATGGAGATATGGAAGAAGTAAAAGATCACAGTTTTCATACTTTAGTCCACTTCAACCCTGAAGATGAAAACTATTTAACTATTGTTTCGTGCTCTCCCAAAATTGATTCTCTTCTTGTGTCGTGCAGAGCACCTTGACTATGTGTACAGATTAGAAGTTTGCTTTCAGCTCCAAACTGCTGAAAGGATTTTCGTCTGAATTTTAAAAGAGAAGAAGGAGGGCTGTTCAGGTTCTGCCAGCTAACAAACTAATTAAGTGATTTTTTCTACAAATGTCGCCCGAACTTTCAAAAACTGCTCTTTGGGAAAACTGCTCTTTGCTGTCAGTACTTTTTCAACCCTCTTCTACTTTTCCTGTCATGTGAGGACAGAGGAGAAACACGTTGCTCTGATGAGCTCTTCGAGCCAGCGTTATTTGCGTGCAGTTACACAACCACGAGGGGAAAGCTGGAGTGGATGTTGAGTGTGAAACGCTGTGCGTGCCAAACCAGTATGTTTGTCTTTACTCTCGACAAGTTAAGTTAAAGGTCACATCATATACTCAACAAGATCATGTATCGAGGCTACAGTCCTCATGTGGGCGGCCCGGGTTTGACCCCGGCCTGTGGCCTCCCTCCTGCATGTCATCCCCTCCCTCGCTCTCTCTCTCCCCACGATTTC
This sequence comes from Symphodus melops, assembly GCF_947650265.1. NCBI lineage: Eukaryota > Metazoa > Chordata > Actinopteri > Labriformes > Labridae > Symphodus > Symphodus melops. The sequence continues at coordinate 4,923,357 of NC_136697.1, forward strand.
CGACCCTATCCACTTTCTCTCCAATAAAGGCAAAAGCCCCCAAAAAATAAGTCTTTAAAACCATCATTCACAGAGTAGCTTTAAGTTTCATTTCAGGAACAAATAACCATCCATCCCTGGCCCAAGTATTCTTTTCTCTTTCCTTCTTTTTCTCTGTTTTGACCAATGACAAAAACTAAATGATTAGAGCTGGGAGATTGTGTCTCCCCCATGCACATTGATGATTTGAAGACGTGTTTCGACAACATGCTGATTTCTCTCTCGGGGTCGTCGCCTCAGTTTCACATCGGGTAACAAGATACTCTCAAGGTTTTTAGATTTGCATCTTACTGCTGGCAAACAGTAAATGAACAGTTTTAGACTTAAGATATATATGAAATGCATTCATGGAAAGATGTCAGAGTGAGGCGGCTGCACCCACTGGAGGCGCCCCCTGAGCTGGTGAGGGTTTGGTGCCTTGCTCAAGGGCACCTCGACAGCTACCAGAACAACTTCCATGTTTTGGTCCGCATTGGGAATTGAACCTACGACCCCCTGGTTCCCTACCCATGTCTCTACAGACTGAGCCACTGCCGCCCCATCATATGTAAAATGCCTCTCAAATGAAACCAACCCTGGTGCACTCTGATGAAAGATTTCTGCAAATTTGTCGATTTGAAAGCTCAGCCTGAGATTACTGTGGGGGAATTTGTAATGTTTCCATTGCTGAAGACATTTAGACAAAGCCCAGAGAACATTCACCAAAAAGCCTGTTGGATTAAATTCTTAACTATGAAGCATAAAAAGGCTGCTAAAGCTTGTTAAAAAAAAAGACACCCTGTGACCCTCTTATTACGGATACGGTGCAAGAGTTCTTATAGTCTATAAAATCACAGCACAGGCAAATCAAGAGCAAATCATAATTTTAAATAGATTTTCAAATGACAACAGTATTGACAGGTCTGGTTTCCTGCACAAGATTTACAACAACATTAAAAGCATGATCATCAATGGTATCAATTCAGATTTGTTTGGAGGAACTTTTCATCCATCTTTGAGGTTCTACAAATGATCTCGGCAGGTTCTCCTCCACCAGACCTTCCTGTCAGGTCAACCAATATTGGCGGGTCTCTCGCGTTCATGATTCATGGGACAGTTAGGCCCTGTGTCCATCTGGCGGTTTTTTCTCAGTGCCAGCGTCTTTTTTCAGTTGTTTACAATGGCTAGAGGGCATTTTCAGCAGAAAGCAGCCGCAAGGATGAAAAGCGCAGCGCCCAGCATCTTTTCAACAAGCGGCCTGCAGTTTTTGTGCAGCCATTCCAAACAGCTCAAGTTAAAAGTCTTTAAACGTTTCAAAAACTTAGATTTAATTTTAGTAAGCCTGAAATATGACTGAAACCGGGCTTCATCCAGTAACAACTCCTGAACAAGGTGGTGATATTCCCTGTATTGTTGTCTCCTACCTGGTACAGTACGAGTACGGTACGTTTGTGTTCACACTGGTCAAATGACCCTGACTTTAGAGTCAAGAGTACTCTGATCCAGACTCAGATCCAGGCCGGGGTCCCTGGTGTTAAACCACCTTAAGAAAGAGGGATGAGTTTAATATGGTTTGTTTGATGTTTTTAATTCATATTTTAGTAAACGAGACAAAGTCATTTTGTATCAGTTGAAGGTTTAAAGTTACTAGAAGAAGAGAAGAAATGATATCCTGGCTGTTTGACTTACATGAAATCTAAAACGAGCTGTCTTTGTTTTTGTATTTCAGCTAAATGTGACACGTCTTCTGAAAACAGCTCTGAGCTCGCTGAGAAACTGAATCCAGAACCTAATCAAACAGACCATATTTCGTGCCTGGTCTGTAGTTTTGAGTTTAACTGACTCAAGCTGTGTGCTGAATCTTCGTCGCTCCTTCTTTGTCCCAAAAACAATAACCTCTGTTTTGTCTTTGATCAACTGGAGAACATTTTTGCACACCCACTTATTGATTTGCTCTATGCATTTATTCAGTGCTTTGATAGGACTGTGATCTCCTAGCACATTGTAATATATGTGTGTGTCGTCTGCGTAGTTATGATAACTTATTTTATTGTTTTTTATAATCTGAGCTGGTGGGAGCATGTAGACGTTAAACAGAAGAGGCCCCAGGATTGAACCTTGGGGAACTCCACAAGTAATATTTGTTTGCTCAGGTTTGAAGTTACCGAGAGACACGAAATGAGTGTAAACGTGTAGCTTTGTAGAGCTGCTGTGGGTTGCACCATGAATGAAGTGGTGGGACTTACCAGAAGTAGATGTTGTGGACTGAGTGAAACACCCGGGGCACAGTCAGCTCCAAACAATCACCTGAGAAGATGATCAAGACTGGAAAGTTATTTTATTCTTTTGTGTGTCAGTCATTGTCCTGACAGTCGGCCTAATCTGTGTGTAGACCTCTACTGAAGACTTGTACACAACACATGCAGAAAGTGATAAAGAGAATGATGAGTACTTCAAAAAAGGTTTAAGATGTCCTCCTTCATCTGGTTTAATAACATTATTATAAATGTGCACGTGTATTTAAATGTGTGATAATCACAGACCACATTGAGTTACTGCTCACCACATTTACTCACTAAAACTTATATCAAACTATATTTATATCTGGATTAGGACATTTTATATTAAATCACAGAGCAGCCAAACAAAAGCACAATAAGACGTCATCTCTACAGACTATATTATCCCTGTATCTGACCTTTAAACTCTCACTAATGTCTATGTGTTCTGTTATGGAAAATTTTACTCCATGTGTACTACGAAGGTCTCATAGAATCTGTCATATGAAATGTATCTGAAATGTCTTAGAATACTACATGCACAGCATATTGGGTGTTTTGTTTCCCATCAGTTTGTTCCCTTTATTCTGTTTCTCACACTCTGTAGATGTGGGAAGAGTCACCCAGGCTCTTTCTCACTGGACTCCATCTCCTTCTCAGCCTTGGGAGATGGTAAATAGTCATGTAGTCTCTTTTCTCACACTAGGGGATAGATGGCGCCCTGCCAGGTGGGCAGTGGCTCTATGTGGCGTGATGGGGAAGTGATCTGTGTAATGTGATGGAAATGTATAAGTTTTCATGTTTGCCTTTTCTCGGGGCCTTTTTCTCTCCTCACCGTGTGAGAGAGGGGTCTTCGAACGCTTATCTTGCCTTCGAATAAATGTTCGTTGAGACCAGATCGATCTTGGGCTTCCTTTTTGAATAGATCTTCTCACTCTTTATTTTCACTCTTTGGTAATGGAAAAAATTCCACAACAGTTCTTAAAACTTTAACCAACAAAATATATCAACATCCTCTGATCAGCTTGAAGGTTTAACATTACTATGATGAATAAATAAAGTCATCACAATGTTCTGCCATGGACTGAAAAACAAGCTGATTTCACTTTCACTCACAACCTGTCTGAACAGTTTACTGGTGACGTTTATGCTCCGGCTGAATTCCTATTGGCTGAGACAGAGGTTGAAGTCATAGAGAAAACTGTCAAAAACATAAAGGATGTGAATTGGTTAAAGCTGAAGAGTTCACAGGTTACAATGAAGACTTTGATGTTTGTGGCTCTCGTGGGATTTTTCCTCCACAACACGACGGCAGGTGAGTTCAGATTCATTGAAGATGATTTAATGGAAAGAGAGAAATGTTGCATGTCGTTATAAGTTTTTAATCTTTAAAGTGGTTAACAGAGCATTTAAATTGAGTATTTAATTACATTTTAATGTTCTACTATATGTTGTTGTTATTGTTGATGTTTTTTAACAGTGCTGTCCAAAAATAACCATAAAACATCACTGCATGTGCGACTCCTAATCAAAAACAAGCATGGATTGATTTAATCAATTTTTAATTTAGACCAAAAGTGCCTTTTGAAATCACTCATCTAAATTTAAACAGGATAATTTATATTACATCTTATTGGTTTATTTTAATTTATATTTTGTAGGCCCATTGCTTTCTTTTATTTGTATTTTCCTCTATGTAGTCTACATTATTTTATTGTTTAATCTTTTTTTCCCTTTATTTACATTACATGTTTCCTTATATGTGCAATCATCTTCAAAAGTAGTATGTTGTAGTACGTTGGTTAGTTTACAGGATGTGTTGGCCGGTTAAACTGGTTTCCGGACCTGGAATGCAGAAGTAGATAACGGCTGAGTTCAAATATTTCATCTGGCACTTTGCATCGTGGGAAACAGTACACAAGGTTGACTGGTCCGACGCATGTTCTACATGTTTCCCAAATCAGTATGACATCCTGGTACTTTTGGCATTATGCAAATCTCTCTCTTGTTTGCTTACTGCAAACTGCATTTTGGCCAAATCATTACGTACTACAGGTATAGTTTTTTAATTTGTAAAAGTAACAAAACATCCACAACGAGCCTCAACAACTATCAACAACTGTCTATCAAGTGGAGACATTTATTTCTGCACAGATTTATCTAAAGAGTAGATTATAAACACAACAATAATCAACATAAATGCATTTGAACTTGTATATTTCTTTTCTAGTCTTCTGACTACTCAAAATACTTTTACACTGCAGGTCACATCTACACATTCACACACAAGTGGAGCAACATAAAAACCAGATTAAATTGATCCACACAAGCACCAACAATCACAAACAACACACACGCACATTCATACACACACTAACAGAGACAATAGGGCAGATTCAAGGCTTTCTCATCAATACTTTTTTTTCTGCACTAGCAGTGAAGAAAACAGTGACGCCGCCCTGGGTGGCCGCACGTTACAGCAGCTCTGTGCTGCTGCAACACTGTAAATTTCTCAGCTCGCGAGATGAATAAAGGATTATCTTATCTTACTCCAGTAATAACACCCACCTTCGTGAGGACGAGTCATGAATGGTCAAGACCTCAATAAAAAAATAAACATGTCTGTCAGTGAAAGTCAGGAGCATGACTGCATCACTCGAAGATTTGACTCGTTGAATCAATTATTTCAGTGTCCAAACATTTTTTAACACATAATTCAGAAATATCAGAAGACGAGCTCCAGGAGAACTTTTTCTCTTCCTCTCTTAATGAACGAGAGTCTTCAATGACTGCACAGAGATGATCAGGCTTGGTTGAATGTTCTTGAAGTGATTTTGATTATGTGTGCTGGATAATAACTTTTGTTCAATGGTTCAAAAAGTTTCATATTAAACTGATGAAAACATTTTGTCCTTACAGTGATGCACTCCATGACGATTTTCTCCACGGCGTCTTCTGAAGTCACAACATTTCCAGAGTTTGTGATTGTTGTTATGATTGATGAATATCAGGTACATTACTATGACAGTAACACCAAGAGATTTGTGTCCAATCATGACTGGGTGAACAGGATCACAGAACATGATCCTCACTACTGGCAGGATGTGACTGGGTCAGCTCTGTATTACCAGCAGAAGTTCAAATTCCACCTCGACAATTTAATGAAGCGCTTCAACCAAACTGGAGGTTTGTTTCTGATTCATACTACAACTCTGTGTTTGTGTCTTTCTAAAACTTTATGTTAGACTCAGTGTGTCTATGAAAGGATTTGAACTATAACCTCCCTCTCTCTCTCTCTCTCTCTCTCTCTCTCTCTCTCTCTCTCTCTCTGTCTCTGTCTCTGTCTCTCTCTCTGTCTCTCCCTCTCTCTCTCTCTCTCTCTCTCTCTCTGTCTCTGTCTCTCTCTCTGTCTCTCTCTCTCTGTCTCTCTCTCTCTCTCTCTCTCTCTCTCTCTCTCTCTGTCTCTGTCTCTCTCTCTGTCTCTTCTCTCTCTCTCTCTCTGTCTCTCTCTCTCTCTCTCTCTGTCTCTCTCTCTGTCTCTGTCTCTCTCTCTCTCTCTGTCTCTCTCTCTGTCTCTGTCTCTCTCTCTCTCTCTGTCTCTCTCTCTCTCACTCAGGTGTCCACATTTTCCAGAATATGAACAGCTGTGAGTGGGACGATGAGACTGGAGAGATTATTGGTTACAATCAGTGTGGTTATAATGGAGAAGACTTCTTAGCTCTGGACTTCAACACATTGACGTGGATCGCTCCACAACAATGGGCTGTCGTCACCAAACACCAGTGGGATCAAGACAAAGCTCAACTACAGTTTTTTAAGAACTACTTCACCACAGAGTGCGTTGACTTGCTGAAGAAGTTTTTGAGCTATGGTCGGAGCTCTCTGATGAGAACAGGTAGGATCAAATAACCTGATGGAGTTAAATTCTGACAATGTTCATCCTCTTATTTTCTTGTTGATATTGTCAATCAATCAATGTTTCATACATTTCTATCACATGTTCTGTCTTTATCTTGAAGCTTCCGCTTACCTTTCCCTTCATGTTCAATCTCTTTCTCTCTGCTGCTCATGATAGATAGATAGATAGATAGATAGATAGATAGATAGATAGATACTTTATTGATCCCGAGGGAAATTCAAGGCATTCAGTAGCAGTATACAGACAGGCAGGACACAAGACATTAGTTACAATACACACCCGCTGTCCCCCCTCCCCTCTGTATACAATAATCCCCCAAACAAGATTTAGCAGCCCCTATGTGACTAAGAGTAAACATAATTATATGTTAAACCTGTGCAGTTAGCATTAGCAACTAGACTTAAAACTTATATAGCATAATGTACATAACCTGTGAGGAGAGAAAAACATGTGTTGGTTAAGAGAGACCTGTAAACAGTAAAAGAGCCTTAGAAACAAAGTGCTGGCCTTCTAGAAACTAGTTACATGTGCATGTACAGAGGTGTTTGAGCTTATGCCAGAGGTGAGTACAGTCGTTAAACAGTCAATGCAGGAATGTAAATTGGCTCACCAACTTAAAGGAGCAGTGATTAGCATTAAGTGTCCAAGACAATATGGTGAAACCAGGAGTGATTTGGGTGATTATCATTAAGTACCCAACTATTGAGGAGCAGATTAGCATTAAGTGTTGAAGACAATAGAGTGAAACTTGACCTAATTAGGGTGATCATGTCAACCATTACAGATGTAGCTAAACACAACATTAGGATGAAACCAGACATGATTAGGGTGATTATCTTTAAAGTGACCAGTGCTCAGTAAGGTGACTATCAATATGCATTAAAGTGTCCAACTGGGGGCTGACTCTGAGGTCAGCAGTGCAGATGAGGAATGAGAAAAAGTGAAAAAAAGAGTCCAGGGTTCACCGTGTGCTTCTTCCCTGCCGTGACAGTGAAGTGTTTAGTCCAGTCTTATGGCCAGGGGGACAAAAGAGTTCTTGAGTCTGTCCGTGGAGCACGGCTGTGACAGCAGTCTGTCGCTGAACATGCTCCTCTGCCCGGTGAAGGTGCTGTGCAGAGGGTGGTGTGTGTTGTCCATGATGGAGAGCATTTTGTCCAGAGACCTCCTCTCTACCACTGTCACCAGTGAGTCCAGCTCTGTGCCCACCACAGAGCCGGCCCTCCTCACCAGTCTGTCCAGGCGTGCTGCGTCCCTCTTCTTGCAGCTTCCTCCCCAGCACACCACTGCGTAGAAGAGGATGCTGGACACCACAGACTGGTAGAACATCTGCAGCAGCTTTTTGCAGATGTTGAAGGACCCCAGCCTTCTCAGGAAGTACAGACGACTCTGTCCCTTCCTGCAGGTAGTGTCCATGTTAGGCGACCAGTCCAGCTTGTCATCCAGCTGCAGCCCCAGATACCCGTAGGTCCTGACCACCTCCACGTCGACCCCGCCGATGGAAACAGGTTCTAGATGTGGTTTGTTCCTTCGGAAGTCCACCACCATCTCCTTGGTCTTGGAGGTGTTTAGCTGCAGATGGTTGTCACTGCACCACGTCACAAAGTCCTCGATCAGGCTCCTGTACTCCTCCTCCTGTCCATCCCTGACACAAGCAACTATCGCAGTGTCGTCCGAGTATTTCTGCATGTGGCAGAGCTCAGAGTTATACTGGAAGTCAGAGGTGTACAGGGTGAACAGGACAGGGGAGAGCACGGTCCCCTGTGGTGCTCCGGTGCTGCTGACCACAGTGTCAGATGTGCAGTCTTTCAGTCTGACGTACTGTGGTCTCTCTGTGAGGTAGTCCGTGATCCACCTCACCAGGTGCGAGTCCACCCTCATCTCGGTCAGCTTGTCTCTCAGTAGGAGGGGATGGATGGTGTCGAAAGCGCTTGAGAAATCAAAGAACATGATTCTCATCACGCTGCTCCCTTTGTCCAGATGAGAGTAAGCCCTGTGTAGAAGATAGAGGATGGCATCGTCCACGCCCACCTTTGCCTGGTATGCAAACTGCAGGGGATCCTGTGCGTGTTGTACCTGGGGTCTGAGGTGTTGGAGCAGCAGCCGTTCGAAGGTCTTCATAACGTGGGATGTCAGAGCGATTGGTCTGAAGTCGCCTGGCTCACTGGGGTTTTTCTTCTTGGGGACAGGGGTGAGGCACGAGGTCTTCCAGAGCACAGGAACCTTCCCGAGCCGCAGGCTCATGTTGAAGATATGCTGAAGTGGCTCCCCCAGCTCAGCAGAGCAGGCCTTTAGCATCCTGGGACACACCTTGTCTGGGCCTGCTGCCTTCCTGGGGCGGAGTCTCTTCAGCTCCTTGCTCACCTGGTCTCTGGTGATGGTTCTCATAGTTTCTCTGTATTTCTCTCTGTCTTCTTCTTCATCACTCCATGTTAACCCCCCTCCCCTCTCTTGTTCTGTTTCTTTCCCTCTGACCCTCTCTTCTTTGAGTTAGACTTTAAGAAGGTTGATTTTCATTGTTGACACACTGGATTTTAAGGTCCTTTTTTCCAAGTACATTTAAAAAGTGACCTTAAACATGAGTGCTAACAGTATTTCAATCAGGAGAGACATGTGATCTTAAGAAAATTATTTATTACAATGATAATGTAAAAAATGTGACTTGACAAAGTTTTTGGCGCTTGGACTCTATGGGGTGGAGGATGAGTTTGGAGAATGAAATTCTCAGCGTCATTAGGATAAATCCCCCCATGGAGTCCGGACCCTGGTGGTGGTGAAGCTGAGGACTTGATGAGACCAAGTGGGATGAAGAATTGATGGATGATTCTGCTGCGGCGGTGATGGGGAGGTGGAGGGGTGCACAAACACCAGGACGAAGGAACTAAGGTAGAGAAAGAATCATATATAAAAGGAGAGCTGAACGCTGACAGGCTGAAAACGAGGGAGGAACGCTGCGCCATTGGTTAGATCAGGTCCGCTGACAGGACAGCTAATTAACCCACAGACAGCCCAAACTAACCGCTCAAGATTGACAGTGGAAATATGATAGTGTGACATAGGGTGAATGAGAATGAGACCTAAATCGTGGATCACTTAAAGTCTTCCTTACTGAACTTACGCTAGAGCTTCATTTAACAGTAAATCCTGATAAAGAAACTAGAATGTGTCTTCCTGTTTGTTCTCCAGACCTCCCCACAGTGTCTCTCCTCCAGAAGACTCCGTCCTCTCGGGTCACCTGCCACGCTACAGGTTTCTACCCCAACAGAGCCGTGATGTTCTGGAGGAAAGATGGAGAGGAGCTTTATGAGGAAGTGGAGCACGGAGAGATCCTCCCCAACCACGACGACTCCTACCAGATGAGCGCTGACCTTGAACTGCCCTCTGATGACTGGGGGAGGTATGAATGTGTGTTTCAGCTCTCTGGTGTGGAGGAGGTCATCGTCACCAAACTGGACAAACGAGAGATCAAGACCAACTACGGTAAGACCTGGATGAGAGGTGATGAAAGGAGGATTTGACTGTGACAGTCGTGTGATGGAGGGAACATTTCGTTGTGTCTTTTCCTTTTTTCCAAACTTTTCAAATTGTAAAAGTATTTTCATTAAAGGGATGATGATGTTCACCTCTCGACCTCTTAAAGGAAGGAAACTTTTTAAGTTTTAAAAACTTTTAAAAAGTTAAAAGTTTTAAATGGATTAATGATGATTGATGAGTTAGTCCTGTCTGTACTGTTTGCTCTTTAATGACCTTCTATTTACACAGAACAGGTCAATAACACTCATGACTGCTTTGTTCAAAGAGGCTTTATTTAACTTTAAAAAATATTGTTTGCAGCGATACCGCATGGCTGTCTGGCAAACGATTTATATATAGCTACATGTTACACATATATGTAACTTTGTGCATATACAAATCATTTGTTATCGCCCACTAATAAGCAAATGTTTAACTGAAGAAAACGTAGATCTTCACTGTCTGTTTTGTAAAAGGATTTGTTCATTCTCAACATCCTCCTCACTCCGCTCCACTTACAGAAATCAACAGTACAAAGTACAAACTCATCACACACTCCTGCTCTCAGGCAGTGCCTGCAGAGACTTCCGTTTGTATTTTAAAATGTTTAAAATGTCAAGCAAGCAGCTGTTTGTTTTGGTTTCATGCTGGTGGTTAAGGGCGAAATCTAGCGGATCAAAAAGTCGCACATTCTTCCTTTACTTGTAGAGATGATGAAGTTGATGAATTACTGGATGTATAAATATGTCAGGAGATCTTTCATGCTTTGTTTTCCTCGTTCAGTCAAAATGAGTTTGACAAAATCTGTCATCGAGCGAAACATCAATGTAAAGAAATCAGGATTCAGATAAACGACACGACTGGAAGATGAATCAAACATAGAGGATTTATTTACAGACGAGTGGAGATTCAGATGAACAGCAGTAGGACAAACCATGATGTTTACAGGATGATGACTGTCTGCTTGTCACATGTTCTCCTCCTCTAACCTGCTTCATCTGCACAGGTTGTAACTGTGTTTGTTGACTTCAACAGTGAATCCCTGGCACACCATCATCGCTGTCATCACTGTCATCGCTGCAGTCCTTCTCCTCCTCGCTGTCATCGGTTACAAGGTTTACAGAGGCAGAAAATGTAAGAGACAGTAATAATAATAACATCATTCTGTACCCAAGTACACAGTCCGATACGACAGGGGACAGTATGCTCACAGTGGGTTTGCAAATCTGGCAAAAAGCAGGAAGAATAAGAAGTAACCATGGCAACAACTCGCAGACTGAGTCAATCCTGCTAACTGTGGTTGTTTGTTATTTCTGAGACGCCATCAACGACCCTCTTCTTACTTCCATATCTGCTGTGCAGTTGAGAAGATGAAACGGGCCTGTGCTGGATAGGACGTGTTTTTGATGTGAAAGGAGCCGTTTAGAATTTGTTATATCGCGGCTCACTTCCTTGTTTGAGCACAGTGACATTTACATCTCCCACAGAGCGTACTCGTACACAAGCACTCGTGAATCCTGCCTGAGACTCTTTTAACAGACTTGGGTACAGTACGTTTGTGTTCACACTGGTCAAATGACTTCAGTGTCAAGAGTACTCTGATCCAGACTCAGATCCAGGCCTGGGTCCCTGGTGTTAAACCATCTTAAGAAGGAGGGATGAATTTAATATGGTTTGTTTGATGTTTTTAATTCATATTTTAGTAAACGAGACAAAGTCAGTTTGTATCAGTTGAAGTTACTAGAAGAAGAGAAGAAATGATATCCTGGCTGTTTGACTTACATGAGATCTAAAACGAGCTGTCTTTGTTTTTGTATTTCAGCTAAATGTGACACGTCTTCTGAAAACAGCTCTGAGCTCGCTGAGAAACTGAATCCAGAACCTAATCAAGAACAGACCACCCTGCACCCTGTGAGTTTCCTTCTACAGGACGTGGACGATTCTCACAGTTAAAAATGACTCTTTAAGCACCGTGCTGAAGAAGCTTTTTTGTTTAACGTGTGTGAGGGTGAAATGAGTGTAAATGTGTGGATTTGTAGAGAGATTCAAACGTAGACTAGTTTGAAACCCAACTTCTGTTAGTGAACACCGGTATGGGGTGGAGCAGTGCAAATGGGTCCTAAAAAATTGATGGGCCTGTTTTTTCTTCTCACTTCTCCTCTGTACTACTCTCTGAAGAGTCAGCCACTCGTTGGCACTATAATTCTGATCTGACAATCACTTTATTTCACATCTTTAATCTCTTTAATGTCTGTTTTCACACTTTTTACACTAACTTTATCTTAAACACTACTGTACATACAGAAACAAAACACACGTTCAGAAGTTCAACACTCTTTGTTTCTTACGTACAGCTCTAATTACTGAGGTTCCTTAAGTTTTTATAGGTTTCTTTTAGATTGCACTTGTATTTCTAATACTGCACAGGTTATATACATTATGTACATACTGTATGTAAGGGAGGGGGGACAGTGGTCGTTTATTGTAACAAGTGTTTTGAGTTTTGCATGTCTTGTACGGGTCAATGTCACTATGAAGTGCCTTTGGTGTCCTCATGAAAATGTAGAAGAATAATGAAAGTCTGAGGTCTTGTTACAAGTGGCCAAACATTTGCACACACATCAGCACAATGATAAGTCTCTGCTAACTGCAGTGTGTAATAAGTGGTTAAATGATACAAAATAAAAAAATAAAAAATACATGGTTTTATTGACCACAATAAGTTATTTGATAAAAAGTCTTTTTGATCATGTATGTTCTATTTTCATTACCACACTGAACATTTTGCATGTGTCCCTGACATTGCTGTCCACCCTGTCATTATGGGGTTACTGCCCCTTTAAGAAACCTACTGACGTTTTCAGTGACATCATTAAAAGTGTTGTCTTTCTTCAATTGAGGCTGAAGCAGTAGCTGGTTGCAGAGTAAGTATTTACAACTATGTTTCGTAATTTTTTATCATATTATTATTATTAGCTGTCAAGCTTAACATGTCCACTCTGTCACAGTGAAATATCAATTGATAAAAACATATCAGAATTTTGAAATGTATTTGTAAAACAGTACATGGTCAGTTTGCTAACTGTTGCATGTTGCTAAGTGAAGGTCCACCATGTGCTCATTACATGCTAACATTAGCCAAAAAAGTCCACCCTGTCAGCAAGCCTTCCATGATAGGGTGGACATGGTTCATGACAGAAAGGACATGTACATAGTTTCGGCCACATGCTGATAATGTGACACATATTACAACAGCTATTACACATATTTTATAGCAGAACATAATGTAGCAATCGTAGAGCCAATGGCAGGGACTGGATGCTGCAAAGCATTATGGGTGTTCGGGACTTTGGTGTAAACCATGAGTGTTTGGGGTATTGCTGTTCATGACCTCCTGCTGTTCGAAGTGTGTTGTTGTTGTTGTTGTTGTTTATGTTCTGTCTAAATAAAAGCACCTGCTTGGGGCAGTGAGTGTTGACTGAGACTAAAAGCCCATCTTGAGTCATTCTTCCATGCAGCTCACCACAATAATATAAAGGAAGAATGGATAAAATTATGGTATCATGACAAGGCAAGCCTAGTTTACCAGGACTGCCAATTAAAATGAGAATTGTCTTTTTCAAGGAATCAGTTTCAAAAGGAGCTGAGATTGCTAGGAGATATCGGGAACATTGTGATGCTAACCAAGAAAGAAGAAGAGGGTATTTTGAGAAAGAAAGGGAGAAATGGAAAAAAGACAGAGACTAGAAAGAAGAAGGGTATCAATGAGCTCAGTGAGAGAGAAAAGAGGGCAAAAAGAAAGAAATGGAGAGAGGCAAGAAGTAAAGCCAGAACCAGAAACAGGGCCAGTGCTTTGCTACACTCAGAGACACCACCCAACTCCCCTGCTGAAACGCCTGAAAATCAGGGTGAGCCAGGGCCCTCCAGGTTAGAAAGTTTAGATTCATTTGAAGGGCAATTGAAAACTGATTTTGTCATAGTTAGGTTCACTGTATTTAGATTTGAACCTTTGTGGGATTTTTTTGGGGGGATTTGTTACATTATATATTTTGGAAATGTTATGGTATAAGGAATCAGAAAATCAATGTTTGTATTTGCCAAGATTTCTATGTGGCCGCTATCTTTGATTTAAAAAAAAAAAAAAAAAAAAGGCTGCCGTTAAACTTTAATTTGTAATATCTAAACTTCTGATTAAACTGGAATGTTGATTTTAACTGCTAAACACACGTTTTCAGGGTCAGAGTTACAAAGCCACAAAACGTTACCATATTAACCAATAGATGCATAAGTGAGCCAAAAATAATACATTTAAAGTAAATAAGTAAATAAATAAATAAGAATGAAAAGTTGTTCATATTTAATATTTCATGCTCATCAAAAACATGTCTTTTTCATCATCCCATCAAAATACATAAAATTGCTCAACAAAAAAACTACACATCAAGCAGTGGGTCAGATAACTCAGAGTTCCTTTTACTAAACAGTTTTTTCTTTGAGTATAAAATTAGCTAATATAAAACATGGATGTTTTGGAACTATCAACATGCACATTTAGACCAAAGTATGATTTACTTTTTATTCTATTCATATTGCAAGAAAACAACCACACGTATGTATCTATGGGTCCAAAAATGTATAGTTCAACAAATCCCCCCCAAAATTATATAGTGAACCTGACTATCATATTAATAATTAAGTTGCTAAAATCTAAAAACAAAAAATATTTGTTGTACAAATATGTGTTTCAGGCAACAGCGTCAAGAGAAAAGCATTCGAAGCAGGTCGAAGACAAAACTGAGAAAGTAGAAATATAAGAAGAGGTACTATAGGGCCAAGAAAGAAAGTGTCTCCAAATCGCCACGTCAATGCTTTGTTGGCATGTCAAAAAGTTAATTCACCAAATGGGCTCTTCTTTTCCATACATCACTGATGAAGATATTAGAAGAAAATATGAACATGCAAAAACAAACAGAGAGAAGCAGCTGACAGCAAATGTGGTCAGTGGAAACATTCTGAAAAAGTATAAGCTCCAGAAGTATGCCCAGACTGCTTTTGGCTTCTCTAAGATGAGAGCAAAGTATCCTGTGGATCTGACCTACCGTGGGAGGAGGTGCTTTAGTTGAAATGAGATTAGCAAGAACGTCACATCACTTTTTCTTCAAGATGATGTTAGTCGTATGACAACTGGCCGCAAACAAACAGTCACACGGCTGAAGAAAAAAAAGCAAAAGAGGTTGCGTACTGATACAAAGAAGAACTTGCATAGGTTTCTTTCTGAGCACATAGGCCACACGTCATATACCTCTTTTGGCCGTCTCAGACCTTTTTGGGTGGTAACCCCCTCTTCCTCTGACCGTGACACATGTCTCTGCAAAAAACACGAGAACTTGGAATTCATTGCAAATGCCATGCAGAGCCAAGGGTTACTGTCCTCAAGAAATATTGAGGAAATGTCTGAAGCAACCATGTGTGACCCGAAAGCCAAGATCTGTTCTTATGGTGAGTGCAATGAATACCTCCCAACATGTCACCCGATGCTGAAAACTCCTGGGGAAGAGAACATTTGTAAGGTAAGTACAGCGAAGACATACAATCTGTGCATTTTGGAGGTTCACACAAGTAGACCAGTCTGCACGCTGGCGTGTTCTACACCACTGGTGAACATGCGCGACACACCTTCTGCTCTATATCACCCTCCAGAAGACATGACCCTGTGGCCATCTGGACCGACCTAGTTCTGAAGGTAGTGAGAGAACAACACCCTCAAGTCATCACGTTTCAGAGTATCAACAAAAGGGACATTTCTTCTACCTCTCAATGCAACACTACAAGTATGGCATCAAAGAAATAACTTGGGATTTCTTTGAGGCTAATCATGGGAAGGGGCACCAGACGTGCTCAAGCGGTCAACAGACCAGATTGTAGCCCATGGAGGAAACATTCCTGATGTGTTTGAAGGCTGGACACATCTGTGGAGCTGTTTTTCATCCCAGAGAGGGATACTGAATCAAAGCCTGAGGTACCTCCTATAGCTGCCATAAAGGCTTCATGAAAATCTGCCAAGCTATCAGTCTGACACCCAGCTGAATGAAATACAGAGACATTTCATGTATGTGTAAAAGAGAGGACGGTGTTTTGGACTGCCCCTGCTTTAACCTTCAAGAGGTCACGCTAGGTAATGTTCCTGTTTCATCTGACAAGTCCCAAACATGTGGAAAGACACCAGATAATCCGAGGAGACCAGAAATGATTGAGGTAAAGTACATTGGAGAGTGGTGCGTTGTTAATTATGACAATAAAGCATACCCAGGTATCATTACGGATGCAGAAGAGAACAGTGTGAAAGTTAAGTGTGTGCAACACCATGGCATAAACAAATCTTCGGGACGAGATCTGTTGGTACCATGACTGGCAGGTAATACCAGAACCACAGCATGGAAGTATGTGGAACAGCAACTGCAGAACTGAGCCATGTCTCTGCAGAAAGGGAGAGACTGTTTGGAGACGCATCCAAGTGATCTTTCTGTAATATTTTTAATAATAATAGTTTTTTAATATATATATATATATATATATATATATATATATATATATAAAATTATTATTATTTTTAATAATAGTTTTTCTTTTCAAATCAAATGGTCTCCACAAAAAGAAAAAGAAAAACCATGTTTGATTTTCACTGTGCAGAATGATGTTCAGAGTTTAACACTAGAAGGCCACTGGTCATTTTGGTCATTTTTATTAAGTGTCTGATCTAATGGTAATTTGCCCCTACATGGGAAAAGGCTCTTTTTTTTTTACATATCTTTCTTGCATTGTTCTTCACATTTATGAGGCCATTCACTGACATTTCACAATATGTCCACCTTGTCATGTCACTGTACACCCTGTTATCTTCATGCTTCAATTATTTTCACAAGTAGCAGCATCTTTTGTGTTTGTTCTAAACAAATGAAGGCCAAATAGTATTGTTTAAAAGTTTGACCAGATATTATTTAGAAAAGAAAGTGCAACTCTCGCAGATGCTATAGAGAAACAAATAGTTTGCCATACTTTCATTATTATCCAAATACTTTTCCCATTAACTAAAGATCATGTTGAGAAAGTGACTAAATACCTTTTGTACATTTTATAATCACTATGTAATTACAATGTATTTACTCTGCTTTGAAATTGTCCATGACAGGCTGGACTAATTTTGTGGTTTGTGCTAGCAATTAATTCATAAAAAGTGTGGGAGCTTGACCAATGTCCATTTCTAACAACACAACATATACTTAATGCAATGTATATGAAGTTAAATGGGAAATCTCAGCTCTTTGGGGGGGAAATGGGGAAGTATCAAAGGCACCTTATGGTGATATTGACTCGTATATTGTTTTTTCCTCAGGCTCAATCAAGTGTCTATTTATCTTCCTGAGTTCATTGCACCTCAATCAATCAAGTTGCAGATTGCATTCCAGCAGCAGCCATCCAGGAGCTCGTCCTCTTTATCCAAAGCCACCTGGTGGCCATACTCTTTAAAGTTCCTGTTACACCAAGACCTGCCAGAGCTTAGCAGATAGAGCACCCAGCAAACCCCCGACGACTCTTCAATCAGCTCACAAAGAGCCCGCTAGCCTCGCTCTCCACACTGCTCCTCCAGTTCCTGGTATTAGGCTAGCTTCCACATGTTGACATCCTCCATGTGATCTTCACAGTCAGCTCCAAACAAACACCTGAAAAGATGATCAAGACTGGTCAAAGTAAAATCTTATTGTGTTAGATTGTGAGGATCCACCGTTGATTGCCTATAAATCAAAGAGTCGTTCTGCACAATCGAGCCCTAGGTCTTATAAATAAGAGGGATTTTTATCATCACACAAACGTGAGTATCTAAAGAGGAGGAGACAACATCTGGAAGTACTCTCCTAACATGCTCATTATGTTAATTCCAGCTCTTATTCGTCAGCTCCCAAGTGTCTCTTCAGATTTTTACCAACAATAATGTAAAAATATGCACAATATGAATTACTGATGTAAAAAAAACGCAATGTTCTCCATCAGCTCGGTGGGTTTGCTGTCCCCCAGGCCGTTGAGTGACAGGAGGCGGTCGGCTTGCTCGGCATCGGACAGCTGGTACAGGCGCAGCAGTGAAGCCTTTAACGCACCGTACTTGCTGCAGCCGGAGGATCCCTCAGCACCCCCATGACGCGCCGCGTAGTCTGTGCGTCCAGAGCAGAGACCACATGGTAGTACCGTGTCTCGTCCACCGTGACCCCCCGAAGCCGAAACTGGGCTTCCACATGCTGGAACCAGGGTTCGGGGTCATGTTGCCAGAACTCCGGCAACTCCGTCGCAGCGTACACGGCAGGAACCGGCTGTGGCAATGGAGCCGGGGCAGCAGAAGCTGAGGCGGCGGCGTGATCGGCGGCGCTCAACATGCTCAAACAAGCGTCTAGGGTCACCAATGTGGAAGTCGAAAGAATGAGACGAGAGGATGAGATTCCGGAGCCGGTGAGTTTATTCTCAGACTTCCATCAAAACAATAACAACATTCACCCAGAAGTGCTACCCCTTATATCCGCTTTCCTCTGGCCTATCTGCCAATCCCATCTGGTGATGAGCACCCCTAGTGGACCGCCACAGTATATCAAATGTTTTTTAAATAAACACACTTTTATTTAAACAAATAAATATAGATACAAAAATTAGAAGGTTTAACTATTTACAAATTAACAACTTTGAATTATTTTTAACTTTCAGCTTTTTACTATTAAACAAATTTAAAGTGGAACAACATACAGAATCACACAAAATAGGATGTGGCTACAATGCACAGTGTCCGTTTGTGAGATGTGGGTAAACTGCAGCCTTGCTCTCCCACTAGCTCAGTGGGTCAACACTCCTCTGGTGAGGTAGGATCTCATTTCCAAAATCAAATCTACTGAGGTATTCCTTCTTACAGTCTCTCCACTTGCTCGTTCTTCAAAGAACCTCCAAACAGCAGATTCTTGTGACCCCTCTTGTCCGTGCTTGGCTTCCTCTTCTCCCTCTGTGCACTATGGCAGTGGAGTTTGCTGGCTGGATCTTGCTGCTGCTGCTGCCGTGATTCTTTGAAGAGCTTCATGAACCGCTCAGTTATCATTAAAGGCCAGTTTCTTGAATCTTGGGTCAAGAATGGTGCTTTCTGACAGAATAGTGTTATATTCAATTCTGTTGAACTTTCCGTCCATGGATGCACAGAGAGCAGCCATGAACTCTGTCACTTTCACTGTGGTTACTCTGGTCTGGTGCTCAGGCTCAGCACTTTGGAGGCTGTAACATAGCTGAAAAAGTGAAGCAGACAGGACACCATTTTATAATTTTCAATAAAATGACGTGTAACTGACAAGTAGGATGTGGTGGTTTGGGATGTCCACCTGTCAGTTGTTAGACAAATTGCAGTGGCTTTTTAAACCCTCTCTTGCAGTGAAGCACGTTCTCTGTCATATCGGCCTGGGATGAGTTTTTGGGAGATATTTTTCCTACTTAGAATTGCATATGTTGGATTGAGAGCATGGATAAACCTTCTGAAGCCTTTGTCATCCACAACTAAAAATGGTTGGAAATCACTTGCTATCATTTTAGCTAGTTCTCGATTGCATTCTGTCTTGCTGGGGTCATAGACTTTTGCAAATATTGGCTCATTGAGCGCTGGGTTGTACTTTTAGATGACTGTGGGGATGTACTGTATGATGCTGTAGCAACAGTTGTAGTAGACACACTGGCCCCTTCATTAACATCATGCTCACTTTCTTGTCTTTTTTCTTCCAGTTGCACTGATGGATGGACAGTTCTCAGGTGCCTGTGCAGGTTGTTTGTTGAGCCAGCACGATACGATATTTTAGTTTTGCATAATCTGTATTCTGCCTTAGTTTGATCAATTCTCTCTCCTGTTGGTTTGCTGTATGTACAACCCCTTCCCTCCCTCTGCTCAGTGTGGACACAGACGCCACCGCACATCTTGACCAATGATATGCGGCTTTAACAGAAAAAAAGACGAGAAAAACACTAATCGGCTCGGCTCCCATTTGGCTCCCAATGAGGAACCAGCTCCTGTTGTCCACTTCAAAGATCCGACTCTTAGAGCTGTTTTGTTTGTGACTGACACATCACAGCTTTGAGTCTGATCAGATACTGAGGTGCTTACAGGAAGTGACCAGAGGGTGCTGACAGGAAGTGACCAGAGGCAAAGCACATCAGCAGTGAAAATGACAAGCTTCTGTCATAAATGGTTAAAATCTTTATTACGACAAACATATAAAGCGCAGCCTTTGACACCATCTCTCACAACACACTCCTTGACAGACTTGCCTCCATTGGAATCACTGACACACCCTTGCACTGGTTTTCATCTTATCTCTCTGGGCGCACTCAGGCCATTCAACTTAAAACCTTCAAATCCCAGCCATTTCCAGTCACTACCGGTGAACCTCAGGGTTCTGTCCTGGGTTGCCTTCTGTTCATCATCTACCTCCTTCCTCTTGACATATCTTCCGTAAGTATAAAATCCAGTTCCATTGCTATGCAGATGAAACCCAGCTCCTCCCTCCCGCGTACTTCCCTGACTGATCGCCTGCAAGAAATCAAATCCTGGTTCTCCTCCAATTTTTCTTAAATTAAACAACCAAGCTTCTTCTCATCGGCACAAAATCCACGACTTCAAAACTTGACAGCTTTTCACTTCCCATTGATCACTCCTCAGTCTCTCCCTCCCCTCAGGTTAAGAGTCTGGGTGTCATCCTTGACAGCAGATTAAAATTCTAAGCTCACATCAATAATGTCACCCGGTCTGCACATTTTCTTCTACGCAACATTAATCACCTCCGCCCATCCCTCACTCCCAGCTGCACCGCCATCCTTCTCAATCCCGCATCCCGCATTGACTACTGCAACTCCCTTCTCATTGGTCTCCCTCTCAAGTCCATCCATAAACTTCAACTGGTCCAGAACTCTGCAGCTCTCATCCTCTCCAGAACTCCCTCTGTTAATCACATCACTCCGGTCCTTCAACAGCTTCATTGGCTCCCGGTTAAATTTCGCATCAACTTCAAAATTCTTTTCCTGACCTTTAAGACCATCCATCACCTCGCCCCGCCGTACCTCTCTGAACTCCTGCACATCAACACATCCACTCGCACCCTCAGGTCTTCTTCTTCCCTTCAACTCACTGTACCACCTTCACGCCTGTCCACCATGGGGTCCAGGGCCTTCAGTCGATCTGCCCCCCACCTCTGGAACTCCGACCCACCACACATCAGTAACATCGACACTGCATTTTTAAATCCCATCTCAAAACACATCTTTTTAAACTGGCATAATATGTCTAATCATTCCCTTCTTCTCTCCCCAGTTTTATAAATCCACTACATCCTGTAATTTCTCTTTTTAATGTTAATTTTATTGATGCAATTGTAACTTTGCTTTTATATCTTTTGTTTTTATCTCTTTGCTTTATACGGTGACCTGGAGAGTTTCTAAAGGCCCCTTTAAATAAAATTCATTATTGTTACTTTCTCCTTCATTTGATTGAATAACATTATTATAAATGTGCACACGTGTATTTAAATATGTGATAATCACAGACCACATTGAGTTACTGCAGGACAGGAGAGCAACTCACAAAATTTTCTCACTAAGAATTATATCAAATTATATTTATATCTGGATTAGGCCTTTTTCTATTAAATCACAGAACAGCCAAACAGGACAAAAGCACAGTAAGACTTCATCTCTACAGACCATATTATCCCTGTATCTGACCTTTAAACTATCACTAATGCCTATTTGTTCTTAAAACTTTAACCAACAACATATATCAACACAATCTGATCAGCTGGAGGTTTAACATTACTATGATGAATAAATAAAGTCCTCACAATGTTCTGCCATGGACAAAAACACAAGCTGATTTCACTTTCACTAACAACCTGTCTGAACAGGTTACTGGTGACGTTTATGCTCCGGCTGAATTCCTATTACAGAGATTGAAGTCATTTCACCCTTAGAGTCTGAGCTGGAAACACACAAAGGAGAGATAACTTTCTCAAAAACATAAAGGATGTGAATTGGTTAAAGCTGAAGAGTTCACAGGTTACAATGAAGACTTTGATGTTTGTGGCTCTTGTGGGATTTTTCCTCCACGACACGACGGCAGGTGAGTTCAGATTCATTGAAGATGATTTCATGGAAAGAGAGAAATGTTGCATGTCGTTATAAGTTTTTAATCTTTAAAGTGGTTAACAGAGCATTTAAATTGAGTATTTAATTACATTTTAATGTTCTAATATATGTTGTTATTGTTGATGTTTTTTAACAGTGCTGTCCAAAAATAACCATAAAACATCACTCCATGTGCGCCTCCAAATCAAAACAAACCACCATAGATGAATTAAATCAATTTTTAATTTAGAATAACAGTGCCTTTTGAAATCAATCATTTAAATTACAAAAGATTGCAAATGTCCTTTTACCCTCTATTTAAATAGATTATTATTAATTATTAATTACATCTTTATTGGTTTATTTGAATTGATATTCTGTAGGCCCATTACTTTCTTTCATTTGTACTTTCCTCTATGTAATGTATGTTATTTTATTGTTTTATCTGTTTTTTCCTTTATTAATATTACCTGACTGTAACCTCGATGTACGATAATCTTCTTGGATATTGACCCTGAACAACAAAACAACTTCCAATGAATCAAACTAAGTAGGATCAAGCATCTACCTGCTGTGCACCTCTACTACATACTACTATCAAAATCAATATGCAGTATACTGCGTTCAAAAGTAGTTGTATGACTGCCAGACGTTGGTTAGTTTACAGTTTGTGTTGACCGGTTAAACTGGTTTCCGGACCTGGAATTCAGAAGTAGATAACGGCTGAGTTTGAACATTTTTGCTTCAGCTCTTCGATCTCTGATCTGGCACTTTGCATTGTGGGAAACAGTAGATAAGGTAGACTGTTCTGATGCATACTGTACATTTTTCCCAAATTAGTATGACATCCTGGTGTTTTTGGCATTCTGCAAATCTCTCAGTTGTTTGCTTACTACATATTGCAAACTGCATTTTGACCAAATCATTTACGTACTACAAGATAGATGTAAGCACAAGTGATAGAACTTGCTGGGCATTTCAGCCTGACGCACCTCCGACGGTGCCATGATGCCAGCTGCAGGGTCATCAGCCGGGAGCCACCCTTCACAGATGTTTCGCTCCTTTAGTCCCGGAACATCTCTGGGTGGTGGAGTAGTGACAGAGACGTCTCCCTGCCACCCGCTGCAGCCAGCTGAAAGATCCTTGTTCACCCCGCACTCTGTCCCCTGTGTTATTGCTTTTGTGGTTATGGAATGAGTCCCAAGGGACTATGCATGGCAGGGACGTCCATCTCCCTGAGTCAGATGTGGGCTGACCACATACCAGAGCATCTCAGGGTGATGGCATATAGCAGCAGGAAAGGTTTCATACTGCCCCCTGTCTAAGCTCCTTGTTTTCCCCACATCTTATCATTTCTCCTGAGCCACAACCAGTAGCTCCCTTGTTCTACCTCCTCTGCCAGGACTTTGAGGGCAGTCTTCAGCTTGGAGCCTTTGATCCCAAGGGACTTTAGTAGCCGCTGGGTGGATGCTCCAGTGTAGCCTCTACACCCGACTTCCACTGGGTATGTGAAGGCTCTCCATCCTGCTTGTGAGCACTCACTTGCCAGCTCTGAATATTTGTCCCACTTTCTCTCAAAGACAGCCTCCATTCCCTCCTCCCAAGGAACAGTCAGCTCTACCATGATGACTGTCTTGGTGGAGGTGGACCACAACACAATGTCTGGATGTAGAGACGTGCAGGAACTTCAACTGCCAGTCCAGATCAGCCCTCATGCTCCACTCGCTTCCGGCCGACAGGAGGGACTGTGGGCTCTTGATGATGCTCTGCAGCTTTCCCCCTTGCTTGACAAACTGGATGGACTGCTCTGCTGTTCTTGAACTGGCGCCATTTGCTTCCGTTGTCTTCAGTTGTGGCGCCATCCATATCGGCCCTGCGTCAAAGCCACATTACAGCCAGAAAGAATGTGCTGCAAGCTTGCGTTCTGGGAGACACAGAGGTTGCAGGTCACCTCTGTCCTGTACCACACATGCAGATTCCAGGGACTGGAAAGGGTGTCGTATGTGGCCCTGATGAGGAAATTCAGCCTCGCTTGGGGCATTCTCCACATATCTGCCCATGTAATGGCCCTGTTGACTACGGCCTTCCAATTGGTCCATCTCCCTTGTTGCTGTTGGCCCACAGCCTTGGTCACATAGCTCTCCTCTTCCATCTTCACCACTTCTGAAACCAAAAGGTCTTTCCTTTCCTTCTTTGAGGCTTTGGACCACACTGTGGGTTCTGTACCCCATCCAAAACCAGCCCTGCCAGACTGCACTTGTCCTACCATCTCCTGGTGTTTTAGTCAGATGATGGCCTAGTCTACTGTCTGACAAGCATTCCATTTACGTCCTGTATGAACTTGGGCCTTGGTGTTACTGACAGATGGATCAGGTGAGTCTCTCAGCTAAAACACAAGCCTCACCTTCTCCTGTTTGTTGGTGTTGGAAAGACATCTGGGAAGGCCCAGTCACTTACGGATGTAATTGTTGGCTTTTGAATCCATCTTGAGGACAGTTGTGGAGGTGATACCACACAATTTCAGGGGCCACATCAAACGATGGAATAGGGTGAGAACTGGTAACACCAGACCTTGAATTTCCCTGAGAGACTACGTGACTTGGTAGGCTTTATTTTCATCCGGGCCCATGTTAGAAGCTCCCCGAGTCTTTTCAAGAGTCTGGAGGTTCACGCTGCTGTCTGGAGGAGGGTGGTGACGTCATCCATGTAGTTCCGTAGGGCCGGGAGTTGCTGACCTGTTTGGGATCGGATTCCTCGGACCATCTGTCTTCCACCTATCAGGATGATCTCAAAGGCTATTGTGAAAAGGATTGGAGAAATCGAGCAACCCATTGCTATCCCCTTCTCTAGCTGGTGCTAACCAGTTGAGACCTCTTGAGTTGTGTAGCAGACTTGAAAGTTATTGAAATAGTTCACTACAAGGCTCTGGATGCAGGTTGGAATATGCAAAAAGTTGAGTGCGAAGCTGATAACTTGGTGGGGAACCGACCCATGGGCATTTGCCAGATCCAACCAAACTACGTGTAGATCTGCTTTGTTGCGCTTGGCTGTCTGGATTTGCTTCCAGATCATAGCCGAGTGCTCCACACAGCCAGGGAAACCTGGGACACCTGCCTTCTGACAACTGGTGTCAATGTAATTGTTTGCCAGAAGGTAGTTGGACATGCGCTTTGCCACCACATTATAGTATGTGGTTTCTGCAAAAAACAAAAAGAGTCTGAATAAAAAAAGAAATAGTTTTAATTTGTAAAAGTAACAAAAACATCCACAACAAGCCTCAACAACTATCAAATGGAGACATTTATTTCTTCATAGATTTATCGAAAATCTCTTTGTTCTGAGCAGCTATTTATTTATCTAAAGAGCAGATTAAAAACAGAGCAATGATCAACATAAATGATAAATGCACTTGAGCTTGTATATTTATTTTCTAGTCTTCTGACTACTCAACATTTACTCAACTGGTTTACTATGTTGACATACAGTATTTAGTCTAATAGTGGAGAAGAAATAACAATAAAAGCTAACTACACAAACTAACCAAATCAAACAGGAAATAAACAGCAGCCCTAACCCTGTGTTTCTAAAGTTAGTGTGTGTTTACTAAACTAAAGCCTGATCCAGTCCAACATGAACTCAGAAAACACCAGACCACTAGTTCTTTAAAGAACATGTGACAAACAGACAAAGACGACGAGAGGCTCGGAGCAGCGCCCAGAGTATGAAGGTGGTGTTAGCAGGGGCTGTCCTCTGATTGGTTCATTGTAGCTGTGTATACTAATCAAGGTTAACCAGCAGCAGCACAGGTGGACAGATAATAACTTTTGTTCAATTGATGCAAAAAGTTTCAAATGAAATGGATGAAATCATTTTGTCTTCACAGTGATACACTCTTTGAGGTTTTTCTACACAGCGTCTTCTGAAGTCGCAAATTTCCCAGAGTTTGTGATTGTTGGGATGGTTGATGATATTCAGATAGCATACTACGACAGTAACACCAAGAGAGCAGAACCCAATCTGGACTGGATGAACAGATTCAAAGAAGATTATCCTCAGTTCTGGAAGGGGCTGACGAGGAGAGCTGAGGGTCAACAACATCGCTTCAAATTCCACCTTGACAGTTTAAAGCAGTGCTTCAACCAAACTGGAGGTTTATGTATGATTCAATTTATACTGAAAAATAATTGTTTATTATTTGATTCTGTGTTTTACTGAACAGATGTTACCACACACGTATACTTATTTAATGAATTTAGTTTATATTCATTTAGATTATTTAAAATCATATTAGATCAACTCAGACAAGATGAATTAAGATGAACGTGATGATGGTGTGTCTGTGTCATAATAAACTCTGTTACTGAAGGACTCTCTGCTGAGTATTGCTCAGACTAAAGAAGTCATTTAAAGATTGAAGTTGTGATTGATTTGTTTGACTTTTTATTGACATCTAACGGATTCCAACTTTTAGTGATTGATTAAAAAAGCTGTTACATCAACAATAATAATCATAATGGGTAAACGCTCTAAATATGTGGTATAAAACATAGGACATCAGGACACACAGACTGTCTCCTTACTGGTCCTGCTGGTCTCTGTATTAACACACTGCTGAACTCTGTGAGGGCCGAGCAGGAGGAGTCTACAGACCTGATCCTGGACTGAGACTCTCCTTCAGAGATAATTTGGAGAACAACTCGGGACAGTCGAATGTGTGTTTTCTCACAGGAAGAGCGAAATGTTTAACTGATCCACAGAGAGTCCACGTTCAGTCCAGGATCGCTTTAATCTGAGTCTGCTAGTCAGGACTACAACTCTGTGTGTGTGTTTCTAAAACTTTATGTTAGACTTTATGTTAGGAAAATGATTTAAACTATAACCTTACTATCTCTCTCTCTCTCTTTCAGGTGTCCACATTTTTCAGAATATGGACAGCTGTGAGTGGGATGATGAGACTGGAGAGATTAATGGTCATGATCAATTTGGTTATGATGGAGAAGACTTCTTAGTTCTGGACTTGAAGACAATGACGTATATTGCTCCACAACAACAGGCTGTCGTCACCAAACAGAGGTGGGATCAAGACAAAGCTCGACTACATCGTCTTCAGAACTACTTCAACAAGGAGTGCATTGACTGGCTGCAGAAGTTTGTGGACATTGGGCGGAGCACTTTCATGAGAACAAGTAGGATCAAATGACCTGATGGAGCTGAATTCTGACAATGCTTTTCTTCTATTCTTGTTGATATTGTCAAGTTTGATCTCTTTCTCTCTGCTGCTCATCGCTTGTTCTCAAAGTTTCTCCGTCTTCCTCTTCGTCTTCATCACTCCATGTAAACCCCCTCCCCTCTCTTGTTCTGTTTCTTTCCCTCTGACCCTCTTTTCTTTGAGTTAGACTTTAAGAAGGTTGATTTTCATTGTTGACACACCGGATTTTAAGGTCCTTTTCCCCCAGTACATTTAAAAAGTGACCTCAAATATGAGCGCTAACAGCATTTAACAGTAAATCCTGATAAAGAAACTAGAATGTGCCTTCCTGTTTGTTCTCCAGACCTCCCCACAGTGTCTCTCCTCCAGAAGACTCCGTCCTCTCGGGTCACCTGCCACGCTACAGGTTTCTACCCCAGCAGAGCCGTGATGTTCTGGAGGAAAGATGGAGAGGAGCTTTATGAGGAAGTGGAGCACGGAGAGATCCTCCCCAATCACGACGGCTCCTACCAGATGAGCGTTGACCTTGAACTGCCCTCTGATGACTGGGGGAGGTATGAATGTGTGTTTCAGCTCTCTGGTGTGGAGGAGGTCATCGTCACCAAACTGGACAAACGAGAGATCAAGACCAACTACGGTAAGACCTGGATGAGAGGTGATGGAGGGAGGATTTCCAAAGATAGAGTGATGAAGATGGGACAAGCTGACTGACAGACTGAGAAACATGGTCTTTAATGAGTGTGTCTTAAAGCTGTTTCATCGCACAGGTTGTGTGACTATGTTTGGTTTGTGTTCAACAGTGAATCCCCTCATCATGACCATCGCCATCATCGCTGGTGTGCTTTTTCTTGTCACTATCGTTTGTGCGGCTGGATTCTGTCTGCATAAGAAGAGAAATGGTGAGAGACCAAAGAGGAAATATTCAAACATTTATAGATTTGGTGAATAGGTCTGTTGAGGTGACCTTCAATAAAATAAATCAATAATAATCTATTCATTCTGTTTCAGCCAAACAAGCTCCATCCCGTAAGTAAAATTTGACGTTATTCTGTTAAGTCTGGCCTTAAAAGCATTCTGTAAATGAAAAAGGGTCCTGTTGTAAATGTTGGTTTCAGCGTTGGCTGTGTGCTAACATTGTGTTTCTGATCTCACAGCGGTAAATGGCCCGGTTGTGGAACAACAAATAATGCTTCCACGTCAACATTTCTTAAAGACAAAGAGACAACCCTGAACTCAGTGAGTTACATGAAATAAGCCTTTAATTCAGGACATAGCCTTTATTCTTGTTGTGTGTGGTAAGTCAGGTAGACTCTGCATGTATACATTCACCTGGGCAGAGTTGGTCATCACAGGTTTGCAGGAGCTCAAACTTTGCTTAAACAACAACAAAAACTTAATCTCCTGAAGAAAAGAGAATTTTCTTGAGAAGAATCCCTGTAAGGATCAGAAGTTCAGATTCCTGTATATAAACAATGCAACAAAGCTTGTTTATTAAGGGCCTCACACGGGGCACCATAATGTTGGGGTTCACAGGAGCTCATACAAGGCAACCAAATACAGAAGCTAATTCAAAATCAACAACTATGTTGGGTATTATAGAGTAAAATTTGGTCATCAAATGAACATTAATAATTAACTTGAATTAATTATGAATATATCCACAATAATATTAAACTGAGTTTAATAAATCTAGGGACACCATTTTAACATCAGAGAACAACCAAATATTACAATATCAGTGTCAAAAATACTACTTAAATATTAACATTATTAATAATTAGCAATCTGTAATCATTATTAACAAAGTGAAACTCTGTCTTGACCTGATCTATGTCTCGGCAGCATCTGAACGGTAACAGATCTGTATGTGTGTGTGCGTCTGCGCTGAAAAGTGCAGGTTTAGAAAAGGGAAAGGAGAATAGAAGCAGCGCATGTCTTAAGAGGCTGGTTCCTAGTCTGAAACCTGCGCACATCTCGGGAATAGTTCACTTTACTACCAGACCCCAGTAGCCAAACTTATGTTAGATAGTGTTTACACTGGCTTAGCTGATCATGAAGCTATTACCTGGCTTTAACACTGGAGTTTGGACGCTGCGGCCCAAATTAAGAAAACAAAAATGGAATTATAACATTTATTTTTTGCTTTCGTGGAGAGAAGACAGTCATTAGATGAATCTATGATGGCGTCACGCCACTCTTTGTTTATATTTGAAAAGGTGCCATGGCACTTCTTGAGTACTACAGAGGTGGCCTTGAGGAGGGCATTGAACCCCCAACTGCTCTGGTGCGCTCTCTGTGTAGCAGCCCTATGCTGAAATCTCTCTACTGATGCATGTCCACAGTTCATGTGTGTGAGGAACATGTCTTAATAACAGAGTGTAAAAACAGTATTTCCTATCTGGCATTAATAACGTATCTAAAAGTACCAGTAACATACACAATGATGTGTTGAATCAGTGATGCTAGACCCAGTTGCCAGATGCCACATATGCACGATACAAACATTATACACTTTGTTATCCAGTTGTGTGAACAGTACCGCTTATTTCTACGTAAGTAATAAAGTGTGTTGATTTTAACAAGGCTCAGCAATTATAATGTTTCATTAGTTATCAGGACTATGTTGTATTTTCTTATCTGATATCTATTTTTAAATAAAGTTGAAATGCTTCAGAGTCAGAATCGTTTTTTGAATGACAAGTACATTTACATATACAAGGAATTTGTCTTGGTGCAAAAACAACTGATAACACATTGATCTGATGAAATGGAAAGTGGTTAGTATTATTGGAGTTAAGATCTTGAATGATTTGGGATTTCGAAGGTTTTTCTGTAAATATTTATCTACTAATGGGAGTAGTTGAAGGATTTATTTTAAGTTGTGAACCATTCAAAATGCATCAACGCTCATCAGTTCTGGTGATGTAAAAATTTCACATACAGAGTCTAAATAAACGAGGAGCAGGTTTCAGGCACAAAGAACCAAACAGATATGCAGACGTGTTTTTCAATGTATGATAATAAAATATATTTTCTCATGAAAAAGTGGTATTGCAGTTTTTGTCCTTAATATTATTAAATTGAAGCTAAAATTGAAATTGTACAATGTAGTATTTTTTCCCCTTCAAATGGTATCCTATCTTCTTAACTAACAGATTACATGGAGTGATAGGAACCAGGAAGGAACAGGGGCGACAGCTTGTGAAGAGGTGGAGCTAGTCAACGTCGTACCCTAACAACAGAATAGGTGTCAAAAGTGGATAATTATTTGCCATAATCTCTCATATTGTATTCAGATTGCAAGTCATAACAATATTAAATTTCAACAGCAAGGGTAAAAATGCTTACATTGCATGCAATCCCAACAGCACTGTCCAGAAGATATGTTAAGGTAAATCTTTTTCTGATGAAGCCGCTAGTGGTGTGAGGACTGCAGCGTGGCCTCAATGACCATGGAGTATCGGGATCGGTAGTGTCCTCCTCACTGCTTCAAGTCTGTGGTCACAACCACCCCACAAAAAAAGCCGTACCATGTATTGCAGGGTACTGCTGTGGAAGTTACCAAATGAAGGTAAGATCCAAAGAGTTGGACTACACTATAAAGTCACTGATGTTCCTGTCTGGTGAGGCAGAATCGTGACGCTTTGTGCTTGGGTTTTTTTTCTATACAAACCAAATAGTAGTGTAATTAAACTAAAACAATCTTTTCATACTTGGTGTTTCAGAGTGGTCTATTACACTCACAAGGAGACAAAACATCCACCCCAAGACCCAACAACCATCGCTGCCAGTCAGATGTCATAACTTGGGTCGTGAGTCATGGCCAAAGAAGCAAGGAGTCAGAACTTTGCCCCTCCCAAAAAGGTTATAATAAAAAAGCTAAGTTAATAAACAAATGAGCAGACAGTGTGGGTGTGTGATAGCAATATGTGGTTTGATATGTTGAATTGTACTAACAAAAAATAACTAAATAATGTGCAAGCATCGGTCCAGCTGAGAGATCACAAAGACGGGAAGCAGAGGATCTTTGTAGGCCTGAATGCACCAGGCCAAGGTGCAGCTGACCACATGGTCCTCATCAGCAGGTTCACGATATTCACTAGATTTTTGGGGGGATTTGCTTAACTATACATTTTTGGAAAGGTTGTGGTACAAGGAGTCAGAAAATCAATGTTTACATTTGCTCAGCTGTCTATCTGGCGGCCATATTGGATTTTAAAAAACAGCTGCAGTGAAACTTTCATTTGTAAAATCTCAGCTTCTGAATAAGCTGGAATGTTGATTTTTACTGCTATACCCACATTTTCAGGGTCAAGGAATCCAATGGTGCCAGTTAAACTTTAGTTTATTAACCGTTTGATGCATGATTAGGTAAAAAATGACCCAGTGTGGTTGTTTTATCCTCACCTTTGATTAATTAGTCAGTTGTTGGTACTTCTTGACCTCAGCTCCGCATTTGACACTGTGGACCACGGTATTCTTCTAAATAGGCTAGAGCATATGGTGGGTATCTCAGGATTGGCCATGGAATGCCTCTCATCCTACCTCTCTCACAGGAGATTGTCTGTTTTGGGCCAGTTCTCTGACACAGCCCCTTTGTATGCTGATGACATACAATTATATTACTCATTCAAACCTAAAGAGAGCTACAAATGATCTGATTTTAATGACTGTTTGCAGGCCATTAGTTGTAGTGTTGAATGGTCATGAATCCAACCCTCATTTTGCCCTGAGACGAGAAAAATGTGTTTTGTTTTGTTTGAAAGTTTTCTTTATGTGATGCAAAAAGCGTCATATTGCATCACATGAAGAAAACTTCCAGGCAAAGAAAAACGTATTTTTCTCATCTCAGGGTAAAATGAGGGATGGATTCATGACCATTCAACACTACTACCATGTTTCTAATGATACAAAGCTTCATGCAAATGGGTGAAGTATCCCTTTAAGCAGCACATTGGGGCTTTAAGTGATCATGTTAAACCTTTGCTTCGTAGTCTTGGTGTGTCTTTTGACCTGTCACTATCACTAGACAACCATGTTAGCCAGCTAACGCACTCATGTTTCTTCCACTTGCGCAATATAGCTAAAATATATTGTATCCAAGGTGGAACTAGGAATGATTTTACATGCTTTTATCTCATCTCATTTAGATTATTGTAATGCTCTTTTTATTTGTCTAAGTCAGTCTTCTTAAAATCGCTTTCAGACTATCGAAAAATGCAGCTGCTCGCCTTTTAACAGAAACAAATCGTAGATCCCATATCACCCTTGTCCTATTGTCTCTTCACTGGATCCCGATCTCTTAATGTATTCATTTTAAAATATTGGTGCTTAACAATCTTAAGGGTCTAGTGGTTTCGTTGGATGCAGAGAAAGCGTTCGACCGCATAGAATGGGATTTTTTGTTTTTCACCCTTAAAGAATTTGGTCTAGGCACATATTTTATTGACTGGATACAACTGCTTTACCACGAACCATTAGGGGCTGTTATTACAAACAATAAATGTTCTCCATATTTCTCTCTGGGAAGAGGCACGAGGCAAGGCTGCCCCATCTCGCCTTTGTTGTTCGCGATTGCAATAGAGCCATTAGCCGAGGCTATCAGGACCCACCAGGATATTCATGGCATATGTGTTAACCACAAACAACATAGGATTTCATTATATGCGGACGATGTTTTGTTATTTATCACCCA
This sequence comes from Symphodus melops, assembly GCF_947650265.1. NCBI lineage: Eukaryota > Metazoa > Chordata > Actinopteri > Labriformes > Labridae > Symphodus > Symphodus melops. The sequence continues at coordinate 4,956,173 of NC_136697.1, forward strand.
GCCGGAAGTATCTATCACTTCAACTTTGAGTATCATCAAACAATTTAGTGAATTTTCTGGATATAAGATAAATTTCAGTAAGTCTGAGGCAATGTCGTTGGGTCAAGTGCATTATACTCTCTCCTCTACAGCATCCCCGTTCCGATGGGCAACGCAAGGTTTTGTTTATCTTGGTATATTTATCACGCCAACACTTCAAAATCTGTATAAAGCCAATTTTCAACCTCTCCTGAAACGCATTCATGATGACCTAGAGAGATGGGTTTCTCTTCCACTGTCAATGCTGGGTAGGGTAGCTCTGATCAAGATGAATATATTGCCCAGGCTGCTCTACCAATTCAAAATGATTCCGGTCCTGCTGAACAATAACACTATTAAAACAATAAATAGCTGGTTTAGGACTTTTATCTGGAACCGTAAGAAACCGCGACTTAAGTTTACAAGACTCCAATTACCGGTTGATCGGGGTGGGATGGCAGTCCCGAACATCAGGCTATATCAACTTGCTTCTCAGTTTCGTTATCTGGTTGACTGGATAAGAAACGATTCAGAATCTGTTTGGTTAGAAATTGAAGCTTATAATATGGGCAAACCATTAACACTAGCCAGTCTCCCATTTGTCTTGAATAAAAAAGCATTAGAGGTTGTAGGCGACAATGTTATTGTTAAATGCACATTGAAAGTCTGGGACTTAATTAGAAAGTGGGAAAAAAGAACAGGCGTTCTGTCAGCAATCACTCCAATACGGAAGAATATAGATTTTCCACCAGGAATGTCAGATGATGGGTTTTCTTTGTGGGAAAATGCGGGTATAAAACTCCTAAAGGATTTATTTGATGGGAGCAATATCATGTCCTTTGGCCAACTAAGACTGAAATATAGACTTCCTCAGACACATTTTTTTAGGTTCCTACAAGTAAGAAGCTTTTTGCACAATCATACTGGGTCTAAGTTTAGCCTAGAAATGTCGCCAATTGAGGAATTGTTGTCTAAAGTAAGCAGCAATAGGTTTGTAACAGGACGTTGCTACAAGGCCCTTTATAAGTCAACTAAAGTAAGTGATTCGGTTTTACAAACATGGGCTCAGGATCTTGGGGTGGAAATTGATGAGGACACTGGATTAGGTATATGGCATCATGCTAATAACATATCAATATGTAACAGAGCAAAAGAACTACAATTTAGGCTGCTACATCGTCTTCAGATATCGCCTCAGCTTAGAAATAGAATGGACCCTCAGAAGTCAGCTATGTGTACTAAGTGTAGTAAGGAGATCGGTAGCTTTATACATACTGTGTGGTCTTGTGTGCATATACAGGATTATTGGGGGAAAATTGTTTCAAAGTTGAATGTGATTTTTAACAAGGATTTGAGACTGGACCCAGTATGCCTTCTGTTAGGGATGCCACATCCACAAATCAAGGGCACCCATAACCAGAAACTGATGACTGTGCTAACTTATGCTGCACGGAAAAGCTTATTACTTAAATGGATTTCACAAAAACCACCAACCCTCTCAGAATGGCACAAGGTAATATTTGACCTGCTTCCCATGGAGTATTTGACATATTGGTCTAGAGGGAAAATTACAATATTTCATCATATATGGACACCGTTTTTTGATTATGTGGGGCCAAGAATATGTAATGTATTCTGGAGAGTGCTTCCTAAACCAAGGAGTGATGGTTGAAAGATAAGGAGAGGCTTTGTTGTTGTTGTCTGTATAGATCTACTCACTGTGTATCTATGTTTATTCTGTGTCTGATCCACCATGTTGATAACCAATTTGGGGCTGTGCTGTGCCTTGTGTAGAAGTTTGCAGGGGTGTGTTGATGGGGTGGGAAGTTGCTGGGGGGCAGATGTGTTTGTCTTGTGTGTGGGAGAAAAAGTAAAATGTATGTAACATGATTACGATGGCAATATGATGCTTTATTGTTAATAAAGATATTCATAAAAAAAAAAAAAAAAATATTGGTGCTTATTTTTAAAGCGTTGCATGATCAAACTCCTAGGTATATTGCCAACCTTATCCACCCGTATGCCCCTAATAGAGCTCTTAGGTCCGGCCAACTTCAACTTCTTGCTGAATCACAATCAAAATACAAAACCCGTGGTGACCATGCTTTTCAAGTTCTTGCGAAGCTGTGGAATGTGCTTCCGCTAAATTTTAGATCGGTCGACTCCCTTTTTAAGAGACAGTTGAAAACACTTTTATTCAGGCAGGCTTTCAGTTGACCAGTAGCTGCTCTATTCTATTTTTATTTATTTTATTTAGTGTGCTTGATTATGTTGTTCTTGTTCTTTACTGTTACTCGCCTGATTTATCTGTATTACCACTTATACGTTATTCTTACTGACATTATTTTTAGTGCTTTTATTGTTGTAAAGCACTTTGTGATCTTTATCTGTGAAAGGTGCTTTATAAATAAACGCTACTTACCTACTTACTTACTTTTCTTGCTATATCTTTGTGATGAAAAGTTAAATATTCCAGCTGTTCTTCAAAAAAATGTATATCATTCATTAAAACCTTTAAGACATACACATTGCCAACCTACTAGATAGGTACTGAGAGTGATCCACACACTCGTATTACAGTCATTTTTTGAGCCAATGGCTCTACCTCAGACTTGCTACATCAGAAATGTCATTCCTTAAATAAATTTTTTTACAGAGCATCTAACTCATGTAAAGTATGCATTATCTTCATTTTACCTCGGAAAACATGATATAACAACATATTGATACATTTACCTCTGGGTAAGTCCGATCTCAACCTGGTCCTACTCCGGCCACAGTACAAGACTAAGATCCAGAGACAACCGGTAACTACTCGCACCTTCAGAAAGTGGTCTCCTGAGGCAGAGGAGGCGCTCAGAGACTGTTTTGAGACCACTGACTGGAGTGCCCTGCAAGAGACCCATGGAGATGACATTGAGGGGGTCACACACTGCACAACTGACTACATGAACTTCTGTATGGATGTTGTGGTTCCCACTAAAACTGTGCGCTGCTTCCCGAACAACAAGCCCTGGATCACCAGCGATGTCAAGGAGATCCTTAACAGGAAGAAAAGGGCATTCAAGGAGGGAGACCAGGCGGAGCTGAAGCGTGTGCAGGGGGAACTCAAGGTCAGACTCCGAGAGGCAAAGGAGGAGTACAGAAGGAAGGTAGAGCAGAAGCTGCAGCTGAACAACATGAGGGAGGTCTGGGAGGGCATGAAAACCATCACAGGCTGCAAGAAGGAAAATAACAACGCAGAAGACGGGGACCCTGAGAGAGCAAACCAGCTCAACTTGTTTTTTAACAGGTTTGACAACCCCGTTGCTGCAGCCAGTGCCTGTCCCCCCAGCACCCCTCTACACACCCCCTCCCCCCCTCTCACTCCCCCCAACACCTCCACCAGGACAGACACAACCTCCAGTGACAATCCATCCCCCCTCCCCCCCACCATCACCAGAGACCAGGTTAGAAGGGAGCTGAAGAGACTCCGCCCCAGGAAGGCAGCCGGCCCGGACAAGGTGTGTCCCAGGATGCTAAAGGCCTGCTCTGCTGAGCTGGGTGAGCCACTTCAGCACATCTTCAACATGAGCCAGCGGCTCGGGAAGGTTCCTGTACTCTGGAAGACCTTGTGCCTCACCCCAGTCCCCAAGAAGAAAAACCCCAGTGAGCCAGGCGACTTCAGACCAATCGCTCTGATATCCCACGTTATGAAGACCTTCAAACGGCTGCTGCTCTAACACCTCAGACCCCAGGTCCAACACGCACAGGATCCCCTGCAGTTTGCATACCAGGCAAAGGTGGGCGTGGACGATGCCATCCTCTATCTTCTACACAGGGCTTACTCTCATCTGGACAAAGGGAGCAGCGTGATGAGAATCATGTTCTTTGATTTCTCAAGCGCCTTCGACACCATCCGTCCCCTCCTACTGAGAGACAAGCTGACCGAGATGAGGGTGGACTCGTACCTGGTGAGGTGGATCACGGACTACCTCACAGAGAGACCACAGTACGTCAGACTGAAGGACTGCACATCAGACACTGTGGTCAGCAGCACCGGTGCACCACAGGGGACTGTGCTCTCCCCCGTCCTGTTCACCCTGTACACCTCTGACTTCCAGTATAACTCTGAGCTCTGCCACATGCAGAAATACTCGGACGACACTGCGATAGTTGGTTGTGTCAGGGATGGACAGGAGGAGGAGTACAGGAGCCTGATCGAGGACTTTGTGACGTGGTGCAGTGACAACCATCTGCAGCTAAACACCTCCAAGACCAAGGAGATGGTGGTGGACTTCCGAAGGAACAAACCACATCTAGAACCTGTTTCCATCGGGGGGGTCGACGTGGAGGTGGTCAGGACCTACGGGTATCTGGGGCTGCAGCTGGATGACAAGCTGGACTGGTCGCCTAACATGGACACTACCTGCAGGAAGGGACAGAGTCATCTGTACTTCCTGAGAAGGCTGGGTCCTTCAACATCTGCAAAAAGCTGCTGCAGATGTTCTACCAGTCTGTGGTGTCCAGCGTCCTCTTCTACGCAGTGGTGTGCTGGGGAGGAAGCTGCAAGAAGAGGGCCGCAGCACGCCTGGACAGACTGGTGAGGAGGGCCGGCTCTGTGGTGGGTACAGAGCTGGACTCACTGGTGACAGTGGTAGAGAGGAGGTCTCTGGACAAAATGCTCTCCATCATGGACAACATACAACACCCTCTGCACAGCACCTTCACCGGCCAGAGGAGCATGTTCAGTGACAGACTGCTGTCACAGTCGTGCTCCACGGACAGACTCAAGAACTCTTTTGTCCCCCTGGCGATAAGACTGTACAACACTTCACTGTCACGGCAGGGAAGAAGAACCCTGGACTCTTTTTTCACTTTTTTCTCACTCCTCATCTGCACCGCTGACCTCAGAGTCAGCCTCCGGTTGGACACTTTAATGCATATTGATAGTCACCTTACTGAGCACAGGTCACTTTAATGGTAATCACTCTAATCATCTGGTTCCATCCTACTGTATTGTTATGCTACATCTGTAATGGTTGACATGATCACCCTAACTAGGTCAAGTTTCACTCTATTGTCTTCAATACTTAATGCTAATCTGCTCCTCAATAGTTGGGTACTTAAATGGCAATCACCCTAATCACCCCTGGTTTCACCTCTTTGTTAAGGACACTCAATGCAAATCACTGCTCACTACTCCTGCATTGACTGTTTAACGACTGTTCAACGACTGTACTCACACCTTGGGCATAAGCTCAAAGACCTCTGTACATACACATGTAACCAGTTTCTTTCTTCTTGTTTGGGAGATTATTGTATAGAGAGGGGAGGGGGACAGCGGGTGTGTATTGTAACCGATGTCTTGTATTGTAACCAATGTCTTGTGTCCTGCCTGTCTGTATACTGCTACTGGATGCCTTGAATTTCCCTCGGGATCAATAAAGTAATTATCTATCTATCTATCTATCTATCTATCTATCTATCTATCTATCTATCTATCTATCTATCTATCTATCTATCTATCTATCTATCTATCTATCTATCTATCTATCTATCTATCTATCTATCTATCTATCTATCTATCTATCTATCTATCTATCATTTATGACTACAGCTAACAAAGCTAGCTAATATTACCATAAAGGGTATTTCATACAAGACTTTTGCTCCTCAGACTTCTGATATACTGGGATAGCTGTGGAACACAACATTCTAACATACATATCAGCTTTGTCGTCCCTCAAGAACATTGTTTTGCAGAGCATCTGGTACATGTATAGTAAGTAGCCTATAATTTTATTTTTACCTGAAAATGTTATATTTCAACAACTTAAGCATAGTTTATACTTCTATGTCGTGTCAATGGCGTGCCTACGACGTAGACCCAACGCCATCGTTGTGCATTTATAGTTCTGCGTCAAGGGAACGCGTTGATCTGTCATTCATTGCCAAGCCACTAGGGGGCAGTGGCAACTGAAGGATAAAAGTTTGCTATTTAATCATTTTTCTAAATGTTGTTAATAGAAATCTGACTCCTCTAGACTACACTAGACAGAGAACATCTAACCAAATAATGCATTCGAGAATGTGTGGTTTCCTTCTTCCAATTGGGGCAGCTTTCCAAATGCGTCTCCTGATGCGTAGTTCTCTCATTGGTGCATCATACTCCCGAATCCTTTCACCTTTTGTAGGGGAAGACACTTCCTTTGTTATCACAACCTAACATCTAGTCTAGTAACCAAATATTTTTAAGGAGAAGACAATTTAGGTGATTAAGAATCAAGGCTCACTCAACCTATATAAAAGTGGGTGAGTGATTAACTGTTTCGGGCTTTAAACTAAACCTATGTTTGATTTGGTGAGTGTTTGGCAGTGAAGGGCTACATCAAACACATGTTGGAATGTGAAATCACTCCTGCAAGCCCTCTTTACACAAACACCTTTATGTACTGAAAAGTCAGACAATTTTATTAACACACACACACCTAGAATAAAACATGATAAAGTAACTGGTGAGATATTAACGTAAGTAAAAATCATTCATACTGTGGATATCAAACCATTCCTTTGGACCGGGTGATGGGACCTTATCAGATTTATTCAACAACACTTCATTGCAGTGAACCTTGAACCTTGAACCTTGAACTTGAACCTTGAACACATTAAAAGCAGAAAGAAGCCTATTGTTCTATCACAATGAAGGAGACATTTGCGGAGGTGGTCTGCCCGAAAACTACATCAAACGAGGCTGAAAACAGTGGGATAACACACTCGTTATCCCACTGAGGAACCTGGATGAAGAAATGCATTTTTGCTACTTTCGAATGTCAATCGGCTGATTTTCTTCGCTGTATACAGCCTTTTAACCCTTGCAATGTCCTCTGGGTCATTTTGACCCAGGTGGATATCTTGCAGTGTTTATTTATTTATTTCATTAGTTGTCACCCTCCCCCGCCCCACGGGTCATCCCATGTCAATCATTCAATCAATGTAATAATAATAATAATAATAATGATAACAATAATAATAATAATATTAACACAACTCAATACCCTAAGCAGAGCAGTTTTGTCCGCCCGTGCTGAAGCAGTCCGTCGCACATTTTTAAATGATCAACTCAGAATCATCCATTTTCTCAGAACATTTCCATAGAGAGCCACTTTGCATCAGCAGCACCATGCTCCAGTGCTCTGGGAGAGTTTATACTCCTGACACTTGAACACTGGATGACTGACAGCTGTCCTTCATCACAACAGAAATCCTCCTCCTCCTCCTCATCAAAAACATGACTTTTATCTGCGTCCTCATCTGGACTCTCCTCCTCTGCTGCTGCTTCACAGGTAAAGTCCAGAGAATCAAACTCCTCTCCTCTGTGAACATCCGTCCCTCTGAACTGAAGCCCATTAAACCCTGATGCTGCTCTGTCAAAAAACCTCTGTCAGCTGAAGAGGAACTGATCTGACTGAACAGCTGCAGAGTAACAGACACACTTTACAACTTTGTCTGCTAACTAGGTCCATCAAACAGAGAACAGTTTATAGTATAACTGTGTTTATTGATCAGTTTGATTGAAAAGAGCATTAAGAATATGAATCTGAACAAACTACATTGACTGTAGATAAAGTGCAAAGTGAACACATTTATAAAGAAACTCAAATGTTAACAACACTTCAGATAGATTCACACTTTTTTACAGATCATTTTTGGAGGTATTCAAACATCATGTTCCTGTTCTTCACATTCAGAGCATCATGTGTCGTCTTTAACTAAACTAAACACATGACATGATTGTGAGTGGCCTATGTTCATCATAGAAACATCAGTAGTTTCATATGTTGAGCTCATAATGCTGGTACTGAAACATTCAGGTTCTGATCATTTCTTCATATCTCTGATAAGCTGCATCGTTCCAGTATTATTCCAGTATAGTTCATATATCTGAGGATATTTTGACTACACAGATAAACATCTAATTAAAATGAGAAAATAAAGAAGGAGTTTCTGAAGTCGAAACTTTAGAGACACATTAATATTTACATCCATCTTTACTGGCTCACACCTAACCTCCACCACACGTGAACATGGACTGAGAGATTGTAGAAAATTATTATAATAATATTTTGGATATACAACACACACTGGGCCTGTTTACCATCAGAGTTGATCCATACTAACCCCTGCATATCCCTAAAAATTATATAATCCAAAACTTCTAAAGTTACATTATTGAATGAAGTGCCAAGCATGACATGGAACCATATAAAAGATAAAAAGCAATGTTCAATCCTCATGTATTTAGACTGAAAGCTGTTCTTCACTTATAGCTAAGAAACTCTTCAAAGCTTCAACTGAACTCAAATGATGTTCCTATGCCAAAAGACACAGAGAGTGCCTTTAAACCTGCAGACAAACCTTCAGCACAGCCTTCAAAGAAATGGAAAACAAACTGGCAGGATGTCTAAACAGCAGGTGGAAGAATCTCAATAAAACCTCACAATGACCTTGTATGCTGATGATGCTCTGCTGTTGGTTTCTAATGATCTAAAAACTTCTCATATTCAAATTAGTTTTCAGCACATTTTGAAACGAAGAACTCAGAATCATCCATTTTCTCAGAACATTTCCATAGAGAGCCACTTTGCATCACCAGCACCATGCTCCAGTGCTCTGGGAGAGTTTATAGTCCTGACACTTGAACACTGGATGACTGACAGCGGTCCTTCATCACAACAGAAATCCTCCTTCTCCTCATCAAAAACATGACTTTGATCTGCGTCCTCATCTGGACTCTCCTCCTCTGCTGCTGCTTCACAGGTATCGTCCAGAGAATCAAACTCCTCTCCTCTATGAACATCCGTCCCTCTGAAATGAAGCCCACTAAACCCTGACGCTGCTTTCTGTTTTTGTCTCTGTATCCTCAGAGTCCAGAGGACAGGTCACAGTGACTCAGCCTGCAGCAGTGAGCTCTGCTCTGGGAGCCTCCGTCTCCATCTCATGTAGGATCAGTCAGAATGTTTTTGTCGATAGCCACGGCCACCGTTTAGCCTGGTACCAACAAAAAGATGGAGGAACTCCTAAAGTCCTCATTTACTTCGCTAGCACTCGAGCATCAGGGATTCCAGGTCGTTTTTCAGGCAGTGGATCAAACTCTGCCTTCACTCTGACCATCAGTGGAGTCCAGACTGAAGATGCAGCAGATTACTACTGTCAGAGTTTACATAGCATCAACAGTCAGTGGGTGTTCACACAGCGAAAAAGCGTCGTACAAAAACCTCCCTCAGTCAGACTGAACAGAAACTGAACTGACTGCTGCAGCTGGAAGTTTCTGCAGAGACTGACACACTTCACTGAGTACACACACACACACACACACACACACACACACACACACACACACACACACACACACACACACACACACACACACACACACACACACGTTCCCATAAATGTAAATTTGAAGCAACCCCTTAAATGTCAAAGTCCAAACCTCACAGTTACAGTCACCTTTACTTTCCAGTGACCATAAATGTCATGATCATTGAAAAGAGTATAATTTTCATGAAACAGGTCAGGAGTCATTCGACAACCTTCTGGATCCTTTGTTAGTGAAAAAAAGTCCAAATGGAGTCACAATATTCTAAATTAAATCTGTAAATAAAGGAAATCATTAAATCATGTTCTTTATAAATGATATGTCAGAAATATGTCAAAACTCTAAAAGATGTGAAGACAGAAGAAAATACAGAAGCATCTTCTCAGAGACACACGACCACCAAATCATCGTGTACGCTGATGACATACAGTTATACTTTACAGATCTCCAATTCTTTGAGTCCATCATTTCACCACTTATTAAACCATTCCTTTCATTTTAAAAATACTCACTTACACAATGTGGATTTGACATTTCAACAAACTCATATTAAGTCTTAAAATAAAGAAGATGGCCGTTACTTGAAGGAATAAGAGATACCCTAAATATCTGCAGTGTGTTTAAATGTTTCAATCACAATAAATGTCCTGCTTCAAAAGATTTATTTCCAAATACAAAGTTTACACATTTATTTCCATTTGTAAATGAAAACAAATCCACACACAGGATTGTGTTGTTAAACTTATTTTTTTCCATTCTTCTACATCCTGTGAAGAATTTAAATGTTGAACTGGTCTTAAATCTGTCAGGGAGAAACGCTGTGATCAGTTGAGTACAGCTACAGCTCATTGACTCCGTGTGTTTGCATATAAGTGTTCAGCCTCTCTGCTCTCAGACGTTAAGAGACCAGTGTTGATCAGTGTCTGTCCACACCTTTCAGGGACTCTGACACACCTGCATCACAACCATGATGTCACTGATTCTACTGATGGTCACCCTGGGGCTCCTTGTTCAGGGTGAGACTCTTATCTGAAAACTTCTCCTCATGGTGTAACCAGGTTCATTAAAGTCATGTTCTGCTGCACAGTTTACAGAATGAGACTCTTCTGTTTGGATGTTGATCATCTCTCTCTGAGCTGGATTTCTCTCAATAATCCTTCTCCTGTTCTTCATATATTTCAGGTTCTTTAGGAGACATCATCCTGACTCAGACTCCTGGATCTCTGTCTGCTGTTCTCGGACAGACTGTCTCTATCAGATGTAGTGCAAGTTCACAAGTGAGCGATGACGTAAACTGGTATCTTCAGAAACCTGGGGAAGCTCCTAAACTCCTGATTTATGATGCTACAACCCGTTGGTCTGGAGTTTCATCTCGTTTCAGTGGGAGTCAGTCTGGAACTGACTTCACTCTGACTGTTAGTGGAGTCCAGACTGAAGATTCAGGAGATTATTATTGTCAGCAGGATTACAGCCGTCCGTTCACAGAGTGATACAACGTCGTACAAAAACCTCCGTCAGCTGAAGAGGAACTGATCTGACTGAACAGCTGCAGAGTAACAGACACACTTTACAACTTTGTCTGCTAACTAGGTCCATCAAACAGAGAACAGTTTATAGTATAACTGTGTTTATTGATAAGTTTGATTGAAAAGAGCATTAAGAATATGAATCTGAACAAACTACATTCACTGTAGATAAAGTGCAAAGTGAACAGGTTCATAAAGAGACTCAAATGTTAACAACACTTCAGATAGATTCAAACTTTTTTACAGACTATTTTTGGAGGTATTCAAACATCATGTTCCTGTTCTTCACATTCAGAGCATAATGTGTCATCTTTAGCTAAACTAAACACATGACATGATTGTGAGTGGCCTTTGTTCATCAAAGAGACATCAGTAGTTTCATATGTTGAGCTCATAATGCTGGTACTGAAACATTCAGGTTCTGATCATTTCTTCATCTCTCTGATAAGCTGCATCGTTCCAGTATTATTCCAGTATAGTTCATATATCTGAGCACATTTTGACTACAAAGAAAAACATCTAATTGAAATGAGAAAATAAAGAAGGAGTTTCTGAAGTCATTAAACCTTTAGAGACATTAATATTTACATCCATCTTTACTGGCTCACACTTAATCTCCACCACACGTGAACATGGACTGAGAGATTGTAGAAGATTAGTATAATAATATTTTGGACATATAACACACACTGGGCCTGTTTATCATCAGAGTTGATCCATATTAACCCCTGCATGTCCCTAAAATATATATTATCTTAAACTTCTGAAGTTACATTATTGAATGAAGTGCCAAGCATGACATGGAACCATATAAAAGATAAAAAGCAATGTTCAATCCTCATGTATTTAGACTAAAAGCTGTTCTTCACTTATAGCTAAGAAACTCTTCAAAGCTTCAACTGAACTCAAATGATGTTACTATGCTGAAACACACAGAGAGCGCCTTTAAACCTGCAGACAAACCTTCAGCACAGCCTTCAAAGAAATGGAAAACAAACTGGCAGGATGTCTAAACAGCAGGTGGAAGAATCTCAATAAAACCTCACAATGACCTTGTATGCTGATGATGCTCTCCAGTTGGTTTCTAATGATCTAAAAACTTCTCATATTCAAATTAGTTTTCAGCACATTTTGAAATGATCAACTCAGAATCATCCATTTTCTCAGAACATTTCCATAGAGAGCCACTTTGCATCAGCAGCACCATGCTCCAGTGCTCTGGGAGAGTTTATAGTCCTGACACTTGAACACTGGATGACTGACAGCGGTCCTTCATCACAACAGAAATCCTCCTTCTCCTCATCAAAAACATGACTTTGATCTGCGTCCTCATCTGGACTCTCCTCCTCTGCTGCTGCTTCACAGGTATCGTCCAGAGAATCAAACTCCTCTCCTCTATGAACATCCGTCCCTCTGAAATGAAGCCCACTAAACCCTGACGCTGCTTTCTGTTTTTGTCTCTGTATCCTCAGAGTCCAGAGGACAGGTCACAGTGACTCAGCCTGCAGCAGTGAGCTCTGTCCATCTCATGTAGGATCAGTCAGGATGTTTATGGTAATAACTACTTAGCCTGGTACCAACAGAAAGATGGAGGAACTCCTAAACTGCTTATATACACTGCCAGCTCTCGAGCATCAGGGATTCCAGGTCGTTTTTCAGGCAGTGGATCACACTCTGCCTTCACTCTGACCATCAGTGGAGTCCAGACTGAAGATGCAGCAGTTTACTACTGTCAGAGTGAACATTACATCAACAGTCAGTGGGTGTTCACACAGTGAAAAAGCGTCGTACAAAAACCTCCCTCAGTCAGACTGAACAGAAGCTGAACTGACTGCTGCAGCTGGAAGTTTCTGCAGAGACTGACACACTTCACTGAAGCAGCTCAGACATGATGAAGACCTGAAAAATCAATCAGCCCCTTACATTTAGTCTGGATTATAAACCTCATTGTAAAAAGCACTCACACACTACACACTCTTGAAAACAGAGGATTCTGATCTTTTAAAATCTAATTTACAACTTTTGCAGACATAAAGAACAACAGGAGGAAAAATTAATAATCAATCAAACAAAAAAACGGAAACAAATAAATCAAAAGGGCAAAACATTAGAAAAGAGACAACACAACAATCATACAGGTGATCGATTTAATGAGATATGGTGACTTCTGAGCTTTTTTATGTAGAGGGAGCTTAATCTCATGTGGGTAAAGGCTGGTATAGAAATTAAGTATTTTTGTAGGCCAACCTGAAAAAATGGCACGGGTAGTTCCTACGAAAATTTGCCTATGGGATTTTTGGTTTGGATTTTGGATCATTGTAGAAAATTAGCTCTGTGTCAAACACACGTTTCTGATGTGTAGCTGTTTTGTTCAGCGGGATAATCTTTACAGATGAACATGAATTATATGAAGTTTGAAGAGTTAATGTATAGCCGAGAGAAGTATAAAGCTAATTTTATGCTCTAAGCGAACTACACTGTGGTCGGTTTATAATGACGTCACAACCTTTATGCTTCATCGATCTAATCAGCAGATTTGATAAGATAGCCAAACGTTTTCTTAATAAGTTGTTTATTAACCTAATATTTGCAAGAGCACTGAAAAACAGGACTAGAGGCTGTAAGGAGGATTCGGGAGAGAGTTCCCAGCATGATGACGTGTAATGTCTGCAACAACCACTGTAGTTTCAGTTAGCTACTCGTTAGCAACCGTCGTTCACAGTTTGCATAAAAACTTTAAAATTCAATAGTGGGGTCTTAGCTAACGTAGTTTATCTCGTCTAACAAAACATCAACATCTCTTCATCTTGTGTTAACCATAGACCTCATTTCAGGTGTCGAACCACAAACCCATTCAAAATCCCCATTGACTTTTAGAGTTAGGAACCCATGGCGCTTAAATGCTAACTCACTTCCTGGTTTTAGGACTCAAAACTATACCAGTCTATGTCCTGGTCACAGCTCGTCATGCTGTCATGGGTTTTGAGGATGGGTTTTGAGGATTCACCAACTCCACCCGCTCGAGAGGATTCACAGCACTTATATCATTTTATGGCTTTTCTTAGCATTATATTTTACGCCATGATCAAGGCCATACTGGGAGCACACCTTCAGCATCTGCTGCAGCCCAGCACTATATGGACAGAGCAAGACCAGGTCATCGGCATACATTAGATGATTAACAGTAGTGTTGCCTACAAGACAGCCTGTATATAGCATATTTAACTCATTTGATAAGTCATCTATGTAAACATTAAATAGAATAGGTGACAAAATTCCTCCTTGTCGCACTCCATCACTGACACAGAATGGAGCAGATACAGCATTGTCCCATTTAACCTGGAATGTCTGATGAGCGTACCAAAACACTAAAATTCTAACCAGAAAATTGGGTGCACCTCTTTCTAACTGAAGCCAATGAAGAATTCTTTAAGTCTCAGTGTACGGAATTTTTTTTTTTAAGTCTATGTAGGTGGTAAGTTCATTACATTGGGCCGTGGGTACAAATGATAAGCCCTTTGAAAGGGCAGACAAACATGTATCATTTGGTGTATAGACATTTAAAATAGTACATTTCTTTCCTTTAAAATTACACTCTAGCCCTATGGCCCAGTTCACATTTAGGCGCACCACCTTCACCAATGAGTCATATTTGATGTTCCACAGTATGGCTACACCACCAGCTATCCTACCTTGAACCAGCCTTGTACTGAGGTCGGTAGTGGACTCCCCAGCCCCATGGAAATTCATGTGTCGAGTGTTCAGCTTATCCAGATCCTGTTTCGCCAGCCAGGTTTCTTGCAGGCACAGGATGTCCCATTTGTCCAACATTGTGTCAACAACCAGACGTCTCGATCTATCAGTAGCAGTATGCCCTACTCATAACCCGTGGGAGTTGTAAGAAGCAACAAGCATTAATTAATTTGTGACACTCCCTGCAGAGCCACTGGCCTTCATCCCGTCCTCGCTCACAGATGTGACCGGCATCCCAGCATTGTTACCATGAAGCAGCCCCACATCTTGGGAGCCAGGTGCAACCTCTGGAGCTGCAGACGGGCCTCTGTCTGCTTCTCAAGGGCGACGAGGCTCATAGTAGCGTCGGACAAAAGCCCCAGCGGGCCAGAGCCGCGGATCATACAGCTAGGCCACATCGTTACATTCAGCAGTGATACAGAAAACTGAATCTACTCTGTGTTATCTCGATTTTTCTACGTCACCTCCTGACCCAGCTTCGTTTTTGAATATTCACTGAGAGCATTGGTGTCCACACTGAGGTCAACCTTTGTAGCAAATACCTTTACAATCTTTGTTTTGACAGCCAGTATATTCTGCCCTACAAAGCAAAAAGGCAGTAACTACGCAGAGTGCAGAACTGAGAAAAACGACTCTAAAGTTATCACCTCGTCCAGCCTAAGTAGTTGTAGGTATATTATTGGACATGTAGTTTTTTTGTTACTTTATATGAGCTTATTCTTTGTACACATCAATCCCCATATTTGATTTTATATTTTACACCTATTTTACAGTTACTGTGTTCTTGCTTTGTATTACTTACCAAAAATATGCAACAATACCAAGGGAAAAGGCAGTAACTACATATTCGTAAAAAACATTTGTTGTTACAGTTTAGGCTTAGACTGTGTTAGATATGCTGTATTTAGACTAATTGGAACCACTTGTTTTCTTGAATATGGGTATACTAAACCCAAAGTCATTTGACCATTGTAGGTCAGTATTTTGACCGGAATCTGTTTTGGTGCTGACATAGCAGCTTAAAGTGTGTTAAAGTATTTCACATTTCAAGTTCCATCAAGGCCCAAGGGGACAGTTCATTTGGAATTACCACATAATTTTGTGACTCAATTAAAGTTGTGTGACATTAAAGAACTATTAAACAATAATCCCTTTGAAGCTTAAAAGTTAGGCTAACTCCTATTCAACAGAGCAATACAAAATACCCATGCCAAAGTTTTTTTAAGGCTTTTCAAACCCCTGTGATGACTACAAGGTGATGCTTTATATAAAGCAGTATTTGTTTCAGTGGGCTAATACGCAAAGTGCTGGATGAAATGAATAAATGGGACACGTATCTCTTTTGTAAACTCATTTAGTAATAATTCATATAGATCATTGGTTATGAAGACAATCAGGAATAATAATAATTTCAATCATATATACAGTACAGTTAATAGAACAACACATAGTTATTACTCCTCATCCTCTAGAGCATCCATTGAGGGCAAGGCATACCAGAACACCCTCCCATTTGGTGGCATAAGAGGACAAAGAGTTTTGATTATGTCCTTTTTCTTGGCCTCCTCAACTCCTTTATCCTGCGGTCGCAAAAGTGTTGGTACCTTTAGCTGGAATTTTTTCATTAGGAAGTCCATTTCCTCAAATTCGGCCTCCATGTGGGAGCGCTTAATAAACAAACTCTTAGACCCACGCCGCACCTGGATCTCTGCAATCTCCTTCAGCTTTGGTGCTTTTTTTGATTTGGCAAGAGAATTGCCATCTGTCCAATTAAGGACATTGCCATTTTCCAGCAGGACAATATCCACTCTCTTGGAGTTTGAGCTTGCCACAACACTGACAAAGTCCTCAAAGTCATAGACCACACCTCCTGGACGTTTCCGCATTTGCTGCTCGACACCATGGTGAAAACTGTCGGCACTCATGAAGGTGTGGCCCGGCTCAAAGTATTTCAGGGTGATGTCCTCCTGAGATGTAATGTCACTGTTCACGAGCGTGACGAGAGAGGAGAGGAGGCACCAGTTCTTGTTTTGTGCGCTGCAGTTGTCCACCCAGAATATGGTGTGGCGTACATCCCTCTCCTTCTTCAATGCAGCCATGTACGCTGATGTTATCTCTGCTGCACTTCGCCCTGCCGTTCCCTCATGCCACAGAACAGAGATGGTGTTGTTCTTCTTTTTCTTTCCCACTGAGGCAAAGGTTTCATGGTATGCCACGATGCGGCGAGTAAACACAGCCGACTTAACACCCGGCATGCGTGGCAGCATTATTACTTTCTGGAGGTCCACACTCCTTACTGAGGTGGTGTTTGGCCAATCCCTCCCTGCATCTGCCTGGTAGCAGAGACGGCTCTCCAGGGCAGACTGTTTGTGTTTATGCCACTGTTGGCACTCCAGGCAATCTGTTTCTGGGATCCCTTCTGTGTGGCCTTTCTCGTGTTCAGTGTGTTGTAAACACTCTTCACACTCCTCCTCCCCAAGCTTCGCAAAGCTGATCTTCTTTTCTTTGACCACCTTCCTATACGCTTCGTATGAGCAGGAGTTTCCCTTCTCGATGAAGTCTGAATGCATCATCTTTACAGTGATGTCACTTGGGAGGTAACGGCGATGTGGGGCATGTTCCCGTCTATAGTGGCTCACATTAGGGTTAAAGGACTCAATGTGTTCATCAATGGTCTTCACATCCAGCTTGTTGACCGCAGGCTGCTTTCCTCTCTGGTCCGTGGGTGGAGCCATTTGCTTGGAATTGGATTTCCCCATCATGGACATCACTAGACTGTCATTTTTGGGATGGTATCCCAATGTAGAAATAAAAAACACCTTGCAGACCTGTCTTGCCTCTCCTTTCTGGTCTTGTAGCCGGTAGATGAAGGTGCGGCCACGGCGACTCTCTGGGACAGTTGCTCTTTTGGTCAACAGTGGGGTTACTGAGTGAAACATCCAGGTTCTTCTTTCGGTGTAGGCCATCTCCCAGTATTGTTCCCATATCTCCATCCGTCTTTCCTCTGAAATATGGTCTGTACACCTTCTTTGACACTTCGCACCACATGGCTCCCTCATTGGTGGATGTGATCCTCCTTTCCTTCCTTCCACCTCAGGCTGTGGCACTGGCTCTCCTATTTCTTCCACTGGGTATTCAAGTTCCAGTTCAGTCTGTGTCAAAGTCACCGTCTCAGTTAGGGTTGGTGGGACATAGTCTGGGTCTGTAAAGTCATCATCAAACAAAGTTGGGCTGTTCAAGCTGGTATCCAGTAAAGTGTCCATGATGGTCCAGTCCATTTCCTCGGCAGGGGAAGGGGGCAGGTCTGGCTTCCTCTTTGATGGAACATCTTCACATACAGCTAAAATTAAAAATATAGAAAATCAGTGGCATACATGTGGCTCAGAAAACAATTTGACACTGCATACAATAATATAGGCTACATCTGTGTCTGGCTGTGTCTATCTTCAGTATCTGAAACAAGATATATGATATTACAATTCTTATTACAGCCTAATTTACAACAAGTGTCCCTACTGGACAACATTTTAAGTCTGTTAAATATTTGCACGTCATTAGGCCTAGTCTATATTTTATATTTAATTGTAGGCTAGGGAAAAACCTTAGCCTATAATAGTTAAGCCAGACTAATGTGTGAATTAGGCTGACTAAAAATAAATACATAAGAAATAAATAGGTCTAGAATTGCAACCATAACCAGTTATTTTTTAATTATTTGCATGTAGACCTAATAAATTGAATTAGGGAAACTAACAATAACAAAGAAGCTTGCGCGTATGCAGGAATGACGCAATAACACAAAAGCATAGATAGGCTATGTTTTTTTAGTTTATTTTTTAAAGGTTTTATTTTTGGCCTTTATGCCTTTATTGATAGGACAGTGGATAGAGTCGGAAACAGGGAGAGAGCGGGGAGAGGCATGCGGGAAAGTGGCCACAGGCCGGACGCGAACCCGGGCCGCCCGCGAGAGGAGCAAAACCTCACAAAATGTTGCGCGCGCGCTGCCGCTGCGCAATCGGCGCCACCAGATAGGCTCTGTTTTTGTGCAGAAAAAATGGGACACGGAACCACTTGTTTGAGCCGGAGAGGTGGGGGGACGTAATTCACTGTCGGCACACCTACTCAAAAGTTTGTTTACCGGTATGTTGAAAGCATGGGCGTGTAGAGAGAAAGAAGTCAGTTTTACTCCAAACTCTAACTTCAAGCATTCTTTAAACAGCGGAGTGCAAGGAGTGTTTAAAGTGGAAACAGAGAGCCTGTGTCACGTAGCCTACACTGACAGCTCTAGCTGACAACCTTGATGGTATACTCTTGCCTGCTGGGACAACAATGTCAAGCATTGTGAAGAAAACTAAACGAGGATGCCATTCATTAGACCGGAGATCGATGCCCATGGCTGCTGAATGGGGTAGGCCAAACATGATTTTACTCATCTGATTGTCTGGCTCGAAAAAGAAGGACAAGCCTACAGATGTGCGGGTGTTTTGAAACTTGAAAAGTAGGCGAGGCTACACTGCACGGTTTTGAATGAAGTGTTCGGATAATGTGGGTATTAGGATTAGGACCTGTATTAGGACAGATTGTATGTTGGTGGTAAACAAACGCGATTTTGTAAGCCTACATCAGTTTCAAGAATTAGCATACCGGGTGGCCTAATTAATATACAGATGAGATACGCCTACCTTTCTTGGGGCGTGGAGCTTTGCGTTAGGACCTACTGTTTATTAAATATTATATGGATTCTAACTTTGTGATATGAACAACAAAACAATGACGTGACATTTCGGATGAGGTGAGCTAGCTAGAGAATATATAGTTATCGCTAGGATCATGGCCAGAGAGTTACCAAACGCTGACTGACCGTGACGTTTGACTGCTAAATGAATGGCTTTTGTATTTAAATACTTACCAGACTTCGGGTATTTCCTTTTCAAGGCCATTTCGACCATCATCTTTCCTCTTGATTGTGCCATCTCAATCAGATTTGTCTGTTCAATCAAAGTTCTCTGTGGAATGTCAAAGTGGTATCGGTAGAATCTGTCTGTTGTGGCGCGGTCACCATGGAAACGGTAAATTTACTGTGCAGTAACACGGCTGTGATGTAGACTAGTAATACAAAGCATGAGTACAGTAACTGACACGAAACAAAGCAAGAAAACCGTAATGGTTTTTACTGTGTTGTTGCTTTGTTTCACTAGGGTTTTTTGCAGTTACTGTTCAAACAACAATTATTTTTCTCCAAAACGATACACATTTAAGACAAGATATTTTGTTACATAATAAAGGATGCAATGAATGTCACGAAAATGATAACTCATTTTTGACCAAAATTGCAGTTACTGCCTTTTTGCTTTGTAGGGCAGTATTGCTAACCACACTAGTCCAGACTATGCCAGTTTTCTTTCTCACATACCCCGTTGAAGTTTTTCCCGTGCTAGTTGTAGGGCGTCGGATGGGCAGAGTTCTCAGATGCTTGCTTCAGTCGTAGCTGAGTCTTGCGCCCAGCCTTTACCACCTTGCTCCAAGGAGGGCTCTGCGTATGTCCCCGGGTTGAATCAGCAGGCTGGGCTGGTTGGCCGCAGTCGGTCCCACCAGGCGTTACTGTTAACCATCCATTAATTCCAAGGGGAGTGCAGGGGGCAGGGTCAGGGTCCGATGGCTTCTCCACCACAGCCGAGGACAGGCCTGTCACAATGGGCGAATGGGCCCGGTTGTAGGCCTATCTTAGCAGAGAGACAGGCACCCGGGAAAGTAGCGTCAGCCTAAACTGATTTTGCTGGATTTAATTTGCGAAAAATCTTGTGAAGACTCTCCCATAGCACGCCGTGCTGCTGCACCACCCACCGAAATGACACTTTATTGATGCTGACAGACAGAATGAACAACAGAAATACAAAAAGCTTTAGTTTCAGCATACTTAGAGTCCTTAAAGACTTAAAATGATGAAAAAGATGCTGAAATCAAACATCAGACAAGTGAAAAACAAAGACATAAAAAAATGTGCAGGAATTTATTTCTCTAACGATTGTGACCCTACATTGACTTCACTCTATTACCACTTTTTTAATAAATCAATCAACTCAAAATCATCAGTTTTCTCAGACCATTTCCATAGAGTACACACACACCAAACAATACAAAATATACAAACTAAAAAAGCCTCAGGAGAATAAAGAAATCAAAAAACTCCTCTTCTCATCTGCCTGACTTCTGCATTTGGCCACATGTTCTGATCCACACCACCAAACCGTACTGGCGCCTGTGACTGGCATTGCCACGGTTCGCTCTCTGTTTTGTAGATTATTGATGATTATTGTTTCACTATATGTGATCTTTGCAGCCCAGTTGACAAATGGAAGTGTCCTGGCTTTACTAACCTATGATCGGGACTCTTTATTTCATATCAAAGAGTCATTTGAGGACATGTTTCATACCTGGGACCGTTACAAACAGGCATTTCCGCCTCCGTTTGAAATCGATCCCGTCTCACCTGACTACTTGGTGCTGTATCGGGTGCCGGGTAAGACCCGCAGGAGATCCAGAAGATCCAGAAAAAGAGGCTCTCGGTCCGGTATCCAAGTGAAGCGAGGGCGTGCTGCGGCTGCCGGGGGCTCCGTCGTCTTCGGCTGCCGGGACCACGCTCGGTTCCTGCGCCAGATTCCTCTCCTCGATGTGTGCGCCAGCGTGTCCTCGCTGCCGCCTGCCCGCACTTCAACAACTGTCCTGGACCCTTCGCAGTGCTGGAGCCATGATTAGGGGTTTTCATCGCCATCGCCTACTTCCGTGTTTATGCCGGCTTTTCCAGCATGGACCAGCTGGAGCTCACGTGACCGCTGGATGTGCCTTCGTCCAGTCCCGCTCCGCAACACGGACACTACCTCCGAGACGTCAATCCACGTCGGCCTATTGGATGCTCGTTCAATGTGACTCCGACACTTTCAAGAGTCAACTGGGGACGTTTTTATTTGTCCAGGCTTTTGGTTGGTCTCTTTTAGGGCTGCTATGATCTCTGTACTGTCTGTTTGTTGCTTGTGATGTTTTAAACCCTGTTTGTGAAGCACTTTGTGGCCCCTGCCTGTGAAAAGTGCTATATAAATAGATTTTACTTACTTACTTACTTACCTGATATCTTCTCCGGGCAAGGAATCTTGGAAAGAATCTTCTGGCATGCCTTATCCCCCCTGGCAGTGTTCAGTGCTCTGATGTCTTAACATTCAGCATCTATTGCATCCAGGAGGGACATTTGGTCCTGTGGACAATGGGTCAAAAACTTTCTACCACCAGGCTGAGAAAAACTCCTCAATGGGGTTGAGTAAAGGAAAGTGGGGGAAGTAAAAGGGACACTGTCCTGGGATGGGTGTCAAACAAGACTGTGACTACACAGGAATGATGGAATACTACATTGTCCCATGTGATCACATATATTGGCAAGTGGTCTCCCTACTGTCCCCTTTCTGCCTCTGGCACCAGTCTTTTGTTCAGGTCTTCTAAGAAAAGGAGACGGTGGTCAGGGGCCAATCTCACATTTATGCAGCAGTGCACAGTTGTTGGTGATTGTGGTGAACATGGTGATGTTGGCTCCTCTCTAGTTACTGTGGCCATTTTGCTGATTATGTTTCTTCTGCACCGACGTCTTTTCACCAAGTTGAAGCCAGCGTCATCAAAGTAGATCATTCCATGTGGGACTTGATCGACCTCCTACACCATGACTCTCTGAAAGTAATCAGATACCGTGTGTGTAAATGCTTTGCTGTATGTCCTGCTGTACTCCAGGTTTATAGAGTAGTTTACAGTAAAACACACTGTATAGTACAGCAATGACTGTATTCATAACCATACCTGGAAGTTTTGTTGACAGAGTTCTTTGATGCGTTCACTGCTCCTTTCAAAAGGAACTTTGTATAGTTGTTTTATTCAGACTCTGTGATTAGCTGGAGTCAGAGAAATGGACGTTCTGCTGATTGATATAATGTTCCCAAAGACAAGGTTGTCCTCTACAACTCTGGACTGAATGTCCTCCACTTTTATTTCACTGTCAGCAATCTCTATGTTGACAATAACAAGTTCCTGCTCTTTATTTAGGAGCTGTCCTCTGCCCCCTGGGGGAGGTAGATGTTGACTCGTTAGAGAGACAAAATACAGTTACATATTAGAGAGCGGAGTCATACAGTTATTTGTCTGTACTTGTTCACCAGCCTCTCTGTGGTTTATGACATGGACTATGATAGTAGCTCTTATTTCATCAGTGACCCTCGCTCTGGCTCTTCTTTTAGCACCACCACACATTTGCATTCATCTCCATCTACATCCTCTTGTCCCACTTCTCTAACTTGTCCTCGTCCAGGCATTCATCTCCCTTGTCCTGGTATTCGTCTCCCTCGTGCATTTTTCTTACTTTCTGTGTGTTGCTCTATATTGTTCCTTTTCCACACAAGATCAGGACAACGGGTTATTTGCATATCTTCAATCAGCTGTTTCTTAATAACCAGGCGTTAACCAATGAATCACTTTAACACATGATGGTATCTGTTCTGATGTACAATGTGAAATCATTTGTAAATTTCACAGTAAATATCCATTGTCTTGGTCTTAGTTGCGCTTGTAGCAATCATTAAAAAGCTGTATTATAATTTGTAAAATAATGAAAATACGATTCACAAAACCTCACAATGACCTTGTATGCTGATGATGCTCTGCAGTTGGTTTCTAATGATCTAAAAACTTCTCATATTCAAATTAGTTTTCAGCACATTTTGAAACGATCAACTCAGAATCATCCATTTTCTCAGAACATTTCCATAGAGAGCCACTTTGCATCAGCAGCACCATGCTCCAGTGCTCTGGGAGAGTTTATAGTCCTGACACTTGAACACTGGATGACTGACAGCTGTCCTTCATCACAACAGAAATCCTCCTCCTCCTCCTCAAAAACATGACTTTGATCTGCGTCCTCATCTGGACTCTCCTCCTCTGCTGCTGTTTCACAGGTAAAGTCCAGAGAATCAAACTCCTCTCCTCTATGAACATCCGTCCCTCTGAAATGAAGCCCACTAAACCCTGAAGCTGCTTTCTGTTTTTGTCTCTGTATCCTCAGAGTCCAGAGGACAGGTCACAGTGACTCAGCCTGCAGCAGTGAGCTCTGCTCCGGGAGCCTCTGTCTCCATCTCATGTACGACCAGTCAGAATGTTTATAGTAATAACTATTTGCACTGGTACCAACAGAAAGATGGAGGAACTCCTAAACCTCTTATGTACACTGCCAGCACTCGAGCATCAGGAATTCCAGGTCGTTTTTCAGGCAGTGGATCAAACTCTGCCTTCACTCTGACCATCAGTGGAGTCCAGACTGAAGATGCAGCAGTTTACTACACTCTAAAAAAAAATACAAAGGCTCCACTTAATTAAATTAAGGTAACAATTTGCATCAATCTTTTTAATAAATTCTGACTAAAAATTTTCTGTAAATCCAACAAGACTTTTAATGTTAGAAAGTCAGTTATTTAAGGACAACCAACATGATTTACTTCACCATGCGAACAGTTAATTAAGCTGAACCAACGTAATTTTAATAAAATGGCTAATATTAAATTAAGGTAAACCAACTTAATGGCTAATATTAAATTAAGGTAAACCAACTTAATGGCTAATATTAAATTAAGGTAAACCAACTTAATGGCTAATATTAAATTAAGGTAAACCAACTTAATGGCTAATGTTAAATTAAGGTAAACCAACTTAATTTTAATAAAATGGCTAATATTAAATTAAGGTAAACCAACTTAATGGCTAATGTTAAATTAAGGTAAACCAACTTAATTTTAATAAAATGGCTAATGTTAAATTAAGGTAAACCAACTTAATTTTAATAAAATGGCTAATATTAAATTAAGGTAAACAAACTTAATTTATTTATGTTATTTTACTTAATTTAAGCTATTCCAGCATTTGTTTTGCATTTCTCATCACAAATATCAATTCAAATTGTTTCCTCAATTTCTTATCAATAATGGTTTTTTTTTTTAAACATTAATACAGTTCAGTCAGTATAATGGTCAAACTTGTTTATTGTATACAAATGCCAAGTTGTCCAACTGTTAACCCTCAAATAAACATGGAGGAGCTCCAAATGAAGACATGAAGTCAATATTTGCAGGAGTTTGCTGTTAAACACACACAAAAAACTCAAATCCAAATTAATATTTGAATTTTGGAAGACTGATCCCCTGAACTAAATTTAAATAAATTAAAGAACAAAACAGGAAAAGTAACAGTCACGCAAAAAGGAATGCAGAAAACAATGTTGCTGGTGTTTGGAAAAAAATAAAAATACATCATATGGCTATAGGTGTTCTCCATGAAGAAAATTGAAACACATTTTCTATACAGAGCGAACACATTAATACTTCCAAAAATGTATAAATCAACATATACAAAAATGCAAATATACCTAGCTAAAATTTATGCAGTTTTTTTTATTTTTTAGATGGCTTCAGAGAAGTGTTGATTCAGCTTTATCATTTTGATGCTGCCTAGATTGTGGTTTGTGCTTGTTGTAAAACTATAATGCATTATAGCTATATGCTGTTTAGTCTCTTCTATGTATTTCAGTGGAGGTCTAAATATTAATAACACCTCAAAAGTACCAAAAATTACATTAAATGAAATGACTGTTGTATGTAACTGCATTTGTTTTAGCTGGGTGTATCTAATTAATAACCAACTGGCAACAATACTGGTGCTGTATGTTGCACCAAATACCAACACAAATATAACAGTGCAACATTTGTGGAATTAGAATGCAGCCTAATTTTTAGTACAGCAGTTTACTTTTTAGAGACATTACCTTGGGACTAGCTCGCAGAGCATCCAGCTCAAGGAATATCTTTTGAAATGCCTCAAAGGTGCTCTTTAGTTCTTTTGGGTAGCTCAGGTTGAGTGCGTACATTAGTCCCATGAGCAAGGCACATGCTCTCGGGACAGTCAGGCCATCCAGGACCTCTGCTCCCTCAATCACCACTGTTGCGTTGGCTGGTTCAGATGCCCCTCTGCTCACAACGAACTTCATCACCATCCTGGCATAAGTAGATCAGAATCAATGTCAGTGTTTTTTTGTCAAATGTAAAAACAAGAATAATGTATAGTGTATCTGAACTTAAGGGATAACTTCAGGATTTAACCTGGGCTTTGGGGATGGCCATTTTGTAGCAAAACAAACGATATTAATGGCATACTTTTAACACAAACAAACAAACACTGCCCACAAAGCTCTGTTCAAACTTACTGAATATATCACAGATCGTCCTGATCGTCTGCCATCCCTAAATACAGCCCAGGTTAAATCCTGAAGTTATCAGTTGAAGTTAGAAAAAAGTCTATATAGGAGCGCTTACAGGACTCAGAAGTTGTAAGTTTGAGGTGCTCTTTGGATGGGATATAAATGATGCAAAACAGGAAGGACTCCAAGGCACTCTCATGGAAAAGTTAAAAAGCCTTTAATAAAGTGGCTTGGTTACATTTAGCGTTAGTGTTTTTATAAGTTTAAATGTAACCAAGCCACTTTATTAAAGGCTTTTTAACTTTTCCATGAGAGTGCCTTGGAGTCCTTCCTGTTTTTTTTATCAGTTGAAGTGTTGGATTTACCTACCAACTGTTCTTTGAAGAGATCCTCCTCCTGTTCTCTCAGGTACGCCATTAGGCTACGAATTGCAGCTTCTCTCCTCCTTTCTACAGACTGTTCCTGTAAATGATACAAGAGAATGACATTTAAAAAATAAATCTTTAATTTATGATTAATTAATTTAGCTAACTTTTTGGTATTTTATATGAACTGTTACATTTATTTATACCTCCAGCAGCATGTTATTTATGTGCTGAATCTTCCTTTTTGCAGCTCCTCCTCTTGAGGACACCAAGGCCATTATTTTCGGGGTATACTGGTCCAGTTTTGCCATGAATGTTGTCTCAAGACCAACAGTGGTGATCCTTCTGAATTCTTCATTGATCTGTATAAAACACAAATACAAATAAAAAGGCGTGATTTGTTAATGTAGAAAATTGACTGACATTGCACATACTGCAAACCATTTTATGAAACAATATTAACCTGCATTGCATCGAAAAGAGCAGGCCATCGGTCTCTTAAGTCACTGATTGGTGGTGCTTCATTGACAACTTCCTGCCTGCGAATGGAGAATGTCTTTGCCATTTTCTCACTGATGACCTGGCAGTTGTTCCTCTTCTTTACTTCATCAAGGAGCTCCAATCTTACATGTTCCAAAGTTACTTCCGTTTCTCCTTGTGGGTGAGGAGGTAAATAGTTCACCTCTGCCCTTCTTGGCTTTTTAATATTCTTTGCAGGTGCTTTCTCATGTGTTCGCTTCTTTTTAAGAGAGTTCACATCAAGCTCAGGGCATCCAAGCCCTCTCAACTTAGATCTATAGCCGGCCATTTTATATTTTAATCTTTGTTGCCATCCATAGCATCCGTTATATGACCCTGGTTCTTTAAGGCAAGGATGCTTCTGAATCAGTGCCTCAGCAACATCGTTCAACTGCGCACTTGTGGGGTAGGCAACATACAGAAAGATGCTTTCAGCCAGCTTCTCAAGGATGTCTGAAAGGATCGTGGCAAAGCTGAGCTGAATTCCATCCTTTCTGAAATCTTCATTTCCTGAGGCCAGCACAAGCTCTGTGTTATAGGCAAAAGTGGGTACTGGAAATTTAGTGGGCCAACGCTGTGTACGCCGAGTAACACGTTCAGGTGATGAAAGAATCAGTGTGTCCTGCGATCCAGAAGAGCAGCCGCTGCTAGCAGGATGGACAGACCTCTCTGAATTAGGGAGTGAGGTAATTAGTGCACTTTCAAAGGAACTGTCCATATCAGTAAAGGTCAGAGTAAGTGCAGGAGGTTCAACAATGTGAACCACCTTAATGGTATCTTTGTCCTTGATGTCACTTGTTGATGTCAGAGAAAAATATTCCTCTCCAAAGTCAGCATCCTTATAATGCAAGGTAAAGTTCCCATCAAGACCAAATTTCTCTCTCACAATAGACTCGAGTTCATCCACAGTATCAGGGATTCCATGAGGTAAATCCAGTTTGCGAATTTCATGGTCCTGAAGAATGATCCGAAGTTTGGCTTGAGAAGACATCAGACTATCTATAAAAGAAAACATTACATCAGTTTAGGTTATAGAATGCACGCAGACACATCACTTCACATAATCATTCAGTATGGGAGAAGAATATGACCACTGAAAAAGTACTCTGGACAAATAAAAGCTTTGGACATAGCATACTAGTTTATATGATAAATGTGATGAAAAGTCTGAGAGGTACTGGTTGATTAAGTCTTCAAGAAATGTTACATTACACTGTGACATTTCCTCATCATCAAACTTCACAGCAAGTCTTACGTTTGTGTCCATAAGTATACTTCTACAGACCCTACTGCAAAAAAATCCTACATGTCTGCTTATACTATGACTTAATGTTGAAGACATTTATGTTTATGGCAAATGACAAGAATAGGAAGAAAGTTTTGTTCACTTTAACATTTCCCTCTGAAGAATAATGTAATAAATGTAAAACTACAAAGATTACCATCTTGATTTCGATATCAGTATTATGGACCTCATATTTACAACTACAACTCAAATAACTTTTTACATCTCCATATTAGCAGAGTCATGAAGAGCCTAACATCCTCTCCTCCTCAGTGAGAATCACTGTGGTCTGGGTTTAAAAGTCATAACATGCTTCTGGCAAATTGAGACACTAGTATTGCCTAATGTTTGATTATAGATTGAACATTATCACACTTTGAAAAATATTATTGGAATACACACATTGGAGGAGTTGTATATTCTCACTACACCTGCAATTGAAGATTATCATTTGTGCTCAAGTGTGGGGCAAGTACATTCATTAAAAAAATCTTTGTTTGCGTAATGAGACAGTAACCCCATATATAGAGAGGATGATGCAATTTTTGAGGTCTCATCAATAAACTCAAATAACTGACAAGGTATGCTGACCCCTTATGCTGGCCATCTATGGTACATAAATGTAGCACTTCTGGGTCACCATGCGCTTCCCTGCAACACTGTATGCTGCCATGGGGAAGATGTCAAACAACTCACTAGGCTCAATGAGTTTAACACTTCTTGTGTTTTCAAGCTCATAGCTTCTAAGATGCTCAATATACCATGAATTTAAACATTTCACAATGAAGCTAACCTTCCCATTTACGACAACAAGCTGTGTCAATTCTACAAAATCTGGCAGACCACCTGTTGAACCATGTGCCAAGATCATGCCAGTGGTGTAACTGGTGCCATTGTAACACACTGTGTTTGCCATGTGGACAAATGATTCCCCAGGGAATTTTGATTCCACTGCTTTCTTAATGTCTTCCCTCAGCACAGTCAAATCCACTGTTGACAGTTTTGCTACCTGTAGAGGTTGAACAATTTTACTGCCATGTAGTTGGTATGC
Source organism: Symphodus melops (assembly GCF_947650265.1). Lineage (NCBI taxonomy): Eukaryota > Metazoa > Chordata > Actinopteri > Labriformes > Labridae > Symphodus > Symphodus melops. Next base: position 4,985,326 of record NC_136697.1, read on the forward strand.
GATCATTAACTGATGCTTCACTGCAAGAGACAACAGAATGTTTCGGAAGCTATGCGTATGCCTGACCACACGCTTAAAAAAGCTGTGCTTGGCTTCAAAGCGCATAGTCCACAAAGACACAAGTGGACCAAAAGCCTTTATCAGGTGTGGGTAGTGTTCGAGAAAATGATGCTTCGGAATAAGTCTTTCCTGAGGGAAAACCTCCAGGAATCTGTGCCGATGCTCAGAAATCTTGCTGTCAAGGAAACAAATAGTGAGGTCTGTATGAACAGGAGAATGGACAAGTTCAACTACACTCAACAAAAATATAAACGCAACACTTTTGTTTTTGCTCCCATTTGTCATGAGATGGACTCAAAGATCTAAAATTCATTCCAGATACACAATATTACCATTTCTCTCAAACATTGTTCATAAATCTGTCTAAATGTGTGATAGTGAGCACTTTTGCTTTGCTGAGACAATCCATCCCACCTCACAGGTGTGCCACATCAAGATGCTCATCAGACACCATGATTAGTGCATAGGTGTACCTTAGACTGTCCACAATAAAAGGCCACCCTGAAATGTGCAGTTTTTGCTTTATTGAGGGTCTGGGGACTCAGAACCAGTCAGTATCTGGTGTGACCACCATTTGCCTCATGCAGTGCAACACATCTTCTTCGCATAGAGTTTATCAGATTGTCAATTGTGGCCTGTGGAATGTTGGTCCACTCCTCTTCAATGGCTGTGCGAAGTTGCTGGATATTAGTGGGAACTGGTACGCGCTGTCGTATACGCCGGTCAAGCACATCCCAAACATGCTCAATGGGTGACATGTCCGGTGAGTATGCTGGCCATGCAAGAACTGGGACATTTTCAGCTTCCAAGAATTGTGTACAGATCCTTGCAACATGGGGCCGTGCATTATCTTGCTGAAACATGAGGTGATGTTCATGGATGTATGGCACAACAATGGGCCTCAGGATCTCATCACGGTATCTCTGTGCATTCAAAATGCCATCAATAAAATGCACCTGTGTTCTTCGTCCATAACAGATGCCTGCCCATACCATAACCCCACCACCACCATGGGCCACTCGATCCACAACATTGACATCAGCAAAGCGCTCACCCACACGACGCCACACACGCTGTCTGCCATCTGCCCTGAACAATGTAAACCGAGATTCATCCGTGAAGAGAACACCTCTCCAACGTGCCAGACGCCATCGAATGTGAGCATTTGCCCACTCAAGTCTGTTACGGCGACGATCTGGAGTCAGGTTAAGACCCCGATGAGGACGACGAGCATGCAGTTGAGCTTCCCTGAGACGGTTTCTGACAGTTTGTGCAGAAATTCTTTGGTTATGCAAACCAATTGTTTCAGCAGCTGTCTGAGTAGCTGGTCTCAGACGATCTTGGAGGTGAACCTGCTGGATGTGGAGGTCCTGGGCTGGTGTGGTTACACGTGGTCTGCGGTTGTGAGGCCGGTTGGATGTACTGCCATATTCTCTGAAACGCCTTTGGAGACGGCTTATGGTGGAGAAATGAACATTCAATGCCCGAGCAACAGATCTGGTTGACATTCCTGCTGTCAGCATGCCAATTGCACGCTCCCTCAATGCTTGCGCCATCTGTGGCATTTTGCTGTGAGACAAAACTGCACATTTCAGAGTGGCCTTTTATTGTGGGCAGTATAAGGTACACCTGTGCACTAATCATGGTGTCTGATGAGCATCTTGATGTGGCACACCTGTGAGGTGGGATGGATTATCTCAGCAAAGCAAAAGTGCTCACTATCACACATTTAGACAGATTTGTGAACAATGTTTGAGAGAAATGGTAATATTGTGTATCTGGAATGAATTTTAGATCTTTGAGTCCATCTCATGACAAATGGGAGCAAAAACAAAAGTGTTGCGTTTATATTTTTGTTGAGTGTATGTCCTTAAGGTTCAGAAGGATCAGCCATGCTGGTTCATTCTCAGGGATTCTTTCTCCAACTATCAAGGGAAGGAGGCGAAGCAAAGCCCAGTTTTCATGGGCATTCCCACCAACAGTTTTTCTTGCAGCAAAAGTCAGTGGAACTGGTTGTGGTGCATCTGTTCTATCTGCCCATCTGTATGGGAACTCTTTGATTAATTTATTTAATTCATCGAGTGTGAAATATTTCCCTTTGATTAAGGCATTTAGGCATAGTGCTAACTCTAAAGGCACAATACCTTCAAAAAGATTGTGTAGCAAATCAGGTGGGTAGCCAGATAAAACATTGAAATATTTTAGTTTGTCAGTCAGTGGGCACTGTCTCTTTACTCCATAACAATGAGATGCACTTGTATCTCTCTGTGCTGTCTGAACATGCACCTTGTGCTCTTGTGTTGTCCGAGGACAAAATGCTCCTGTTTTAACTTCACTCACCTGGAATTGGGATCTTTCACCAAGACAGAACCTGCAGACGTGTGAACTTGAGAAGCTCTCCACAAACCCTCCGATAGAGTGGGCACCAAGGTTATCTGCAACGACACAATACACAGTACCTTTGACTCGAAGACCTAGTGAAGGAATGTAAAGTCCCTCTTCTTCTAGGCTGGCAAGGTCCTTTAGCAGTGGTTCTAACACAGCACTATAGCCAAATTTTTTAACATCATCAGCCTTGCAGAGAATGGCAAGGTAGATTGATGTCAGCGAGGATCTGAGCAATGGTGGCACATTAGCTAAAACCCAATACACAGCAGTAATTTTGTGTTTTTTTCTTGATGTGCCAAGTGGATTACACACTTCAAAATCATCCACATACAGAATGAGAGAAATTGCTGGATTGTTTTCTGATAGAAATGTATTGTTTTTAAAATGTATGCCATCATGAAATGATTTGTAGTAGTGAGTATCAGACCTGCCATCTTCTTCAGAGCTATGTCTGAGCAAATCCTGGATCTCTTCTTTCTTCAAAACCTCATGTAAGGACTTCAAAATAGGTACATATTGGAAACTTTTTTTCTCCCTAGCACTGAGAATGTACTCTATAGGTTCCACCATGGAAAAATGCTCCTTGAAATACTCTCTTCTTTTGTAGGAGGTGGACAGAGGAGCATTATGTCCTAGAGCTAATGTAATTGGTTTAGACTTGCATAGGTCTGTTGCCATCTCTGAGATGATCAAATCATCAACCTCACAATTATGCTTCTTTAAACATGAAGAATAAAGTGAAGTTCTTCCACTAACTCATCAATACACCTTTGTGGTACATCGAATATGCTTTCCATTTTCAGTAGCAGGTGGGCAACATTTTTTTCAATTAAGTTAGGCAATTCTCTCATTTCTTCATCTTCAGGATGTTCACTCACTGTACCCTCCATGTCCTCCTCAATAGGATCGTCCCCTGTATTTGAAGGATTAACATACCTCTGGAAGAGCTCCGGCTTGAAGTCATCCAGGGAATGAGGAGTGTGTTTCCGGCTCCTATGAGAGGCATATGTTCCATAAATGTTTGTTTTAAAAGAGCAATTTTCAAAAACACAAGACACGGTTTCCTGCTTTTTTAAATGACGGCCAATGTGTTCAAAGTATTCTCTTTCTGTGGAGATGGTGTTTAAAGAACAAAAATGAACATTTAAAAGACAGAACTTCTGTGCGTGTCCCTGTCTCACGGGTTGAATGGCTTCTTGACAGATGGGTTCTCAGGCTTCCCCATGTTTTAAACGAGCAATAACACTCCCAATAGAGGCAAGGGAGAAATTCTCCACCATGACCATGTCTAAGTCTATAATGCTTTAAAAGATCAGTTCTTCTTGACACTTCAAATTTGCAAATTTTACAAGTCCAATTCATTTTTAAAACTTAGCAAAGCTGTCTAAAATGCTTGTTTTTTTGTGAACTATTTAGTATTTTAAAGTTATAGTGATTAAACCCTGTGCAGCATCACTTTAAAAAAACGTGTTGCCTATGATGTGTTTCTAAATTGAAGATGGAAAAACAAAAAAATTGCTAGCAACCAACTGCACAAAAATAATCATTTGTCTTGGGGGATAACATTTTTAAATGTGTTTAGGCCTTATCATTGTTGTCTTAATATGTTGAAAGATTTTTTTAAAGTGAATTTATCGAGAAAAAATGAATGAAAATAAAACAACAGAAGTTGTGTTGACTACACAGACATTTTGACAATTCCGAACTTCAGAAAATGCCACTTGTCTCAATAGCAAAACAGAAAAATACCCAGGCCTACTGCAGCCTTACCAAAAGAAAACGTGTTCTATGGCGTTACTACAAGTAATGTCGGTGTGTTAACGCATTGCACATAAACACAGACCAACACGTCGAGACATAAAACTGAAATTTCTCTCATACGAGTAATTTATTACAGGTTTAGTTGTGACCGTCAAGCGATCCACTATCACCCATAGACTGTAAAAATAATGGACGGGACAAGGTCCCCTGTGAAGTGAAGCTTTTTTTTTTAGATCGCCCCCTACTGACTGGCTGCAGTATAGGTCATAAACCCCGCCTCCTCAATGATAACAGACGGGACTTGGGTCAAACTGTTAAGTTAAAATACTCGTCACATAATTTTTTTCCAGACCTAAACTCTGCTGTGATCATTAGATATTATCACCCTACATGGTGTTCAAGTGCTCATTTTTCTGTGAAGTTTGTTTTAAATAAGTTATTTGAGGTTAAAAAACGGGATTTGACGTCATACATGACAATGATTGACAGCCGCAGATCTTGCGTAACTCTCCTTGTGAATATCAGTTGCGTCGTTAATGAAAGCCGAGGAGCCATTTAACTTTTCAGTTCAGGTTTTTCGTCTTTTTTAAGGTCAAAATGAGTTCTGCAGTAAATTGTTCTAACCGACATGCGGATTCTAAGGGATCTTTGCAGTTTTTTCGGTAAGTAAAAAAAGTTTGATTTACGAGTCAAGTGTTATCTAGCAAGCTAACACATAAGCGGTCTAAGCTAGGTTACTTATCCGGCATGACTTATGTTTTTTTTTATTATTAACATGAGCAAATAATAAAATAATAACTGACTTGCTATGTTTCTTGATATTGTTATATCGTTATTGTGATTGGAATTGTATTTAAAACCAAGAGATCGTAATAAAAGATCAGCTCATAGATGCGGTTTATTGACTGTATATTTTTACAGTCTATGACAGAGACTAACAGAAAGGTGAACGCAAACATTAACAACCTGCTGCGGTGTAATGAAATATTAATGAACGATTCACGATTGGTGTTCAGGAGGAGACGTATAGGCTCAATGAAAGGAGGCATAAAGATCACGTTTTTCCCAAAATACATTAACATGTTTTTTTAAATGTCATGATTTTTTTTTTTTTTTTTTTGCTTCAATTATCGTTAACGAAGATCAGTTATCTTTTTATAGCTAAACAAAACTGAACATCACATTCAAAATGATTTCAACATTGACATGTATGTCTTTCTATTTCGCTCTTTTCACTAACATTATATTTTGAAATGGGCATTTTCTTTGTCGTCCCCTCCGGTGCGCTCGTCTCCTCCTTCTAAAGCCAAGTCATCGTAACACCGGTTCATTGCCCAAACATACCTTTTTTGGCTATAGAATATTTCGGTACCTATTCCAAACTGATGCAAATGTTTCAGCAATTGAGGGAGAAACAGATTATTTCGGACGGACGAGCGAGATTAATGTGTCATTAGTCATTACGCACAGAGGAGAAAGATGAAACAGACAGAAATTTAAACTCGTTCACCTGTTCTGTTGTATCTTAATTTACCAGAATAAAGTGTGATCTACGCTGCCTATACTGTGGTCTTTAACAGAATGACATTGTCCAAACAGCTTCAACGTGCGATGAGTGCGCATTGATGTATGCGCTTCTGCTCGACATCCTCACCGGCAGCTCTAATTATAATAGAATCAAACCGTCACAAGACTCGTCTGTGTGATATTTTTTTCCAATGGCTTTAGACTTGACGAGGCTTACATTTTTACAATTTGTAAAGCTGCAGTATCATGTTATTATGGTAAACTTACCAATTTAATACAAGTTAATCACAAGGAAAGCATATTAAATAATTTTAATCACTCATAATCATTGTACCACGTATGAAAACTCGATGCTTGATCAATTAATAAAATTGATCTTTAATGTAAACTGTTGATGCATTGCACCAGAGTTAGCCTTAGGCTAAGAATTAAGGAAATATGCCTGAAAATGATTCATACATTGCACACAGTACATCATTGGATAAGTAATATGAATTTTTATTATGATATTTTGAAACAGTTCTCCTTTAGGTGCTGGTGACACAGAGAGACTTGAGCAGTGGCTGGTGAACATGAGACGGAAGGACTGGAGACCTACACCATCATCTCGCCTTTGCAGTGCTCATTTTGAAGAGCACGCCTTCACCATCAACTCAAAGGTTAGAGAATTCATTACATAAACAACTTGTATTTTCATTGCTGTCAGCATCATGTTTGTGGATACATGAATGTGATTTTGGGAAATATATATTTCTTGTCTGCAGGGAAGTCGTTACCTAAAGACCACAGCTGTCCCTACTCTGTTTCCAAGTCATCATTTGAGGACCTCTGGTGCAAAACGCAGGATTTTGGATAGTTGTGACGCCAAGGTAAATCCCCCATCATTTCCAAAGAGCAGGTTTTGTGGTGATAATCGAGAGGATTCAATAGTAAAAAATGTAGAACATCATAGGTATCAAACAACATCAAAACAAGCAACACATGACATTCAAGAGGATCACTGCTACAACCTGAAGTCTCCTAGATCTCTGAAACAGAGACATCAGGTTACTGAAGAGTTCCTAAAAAAATACAGGAATAAGCTGAGAAGAAAATGCCAGAAGTCCAGGCGTTTAAAGAAAAAAATATGCTCGTTAAAAGGAGTCATCAATCAATTGAGAAAGAAGCAATTGATATCAAGTCAATGTGCATCTTTACTCGAGTCAGTTGATGAAGTACCATAACACATTTTGCGGAAGATACAACAGGGGAAAAAGTCAGCTAAGTACTGTGAGGAGCTGAAGCAGTTTGCCACCACACTGCACTTTTACTCTCCAAAGGCATATGACTATGTGCGTGACAACTTTAATAAAGCTTTACCACACAGTCACACCATCCGCACTCGGTACAGCAGCATCTCAGCTGATCCAGGATTTACTGTAGCATCTTTTACAGCGCTAAAAGGTCATGTAGAGGCAAACAGAGGGAAGGGAAAAGAAACAATCTGTGCTCTCATGATGGATGAAATGTACATCCACAAGATGACAGAATTTTCAGGGGATCAGTTGCATGGCTATGTCGACATTGGCACTGGTGAAATTGACAACACATTAGCCACCCAGGCCTTGGTCCTCATGGTTGTGGCTGTAAATGAGTCGTGGAAAATTCCCATCGCATACTTCCTTATCACAGGTATGGATGGATCAGAGAAGGCAAACATTGTAAGGGAGAGCCTAAGCAGGCTTCATGAAGTTGGTATTCAGGTTGTTTCACTCACATGTGATGCCCCATCAAGCAACTTGGCCATGATAAGGGAGCTTGGAGCTGACCTAAATATCAACAACATGAAGCCCTACTTTTGTCATCCAGAGAATCCCTCACAAAAAGTAAATGTACTCCTGGATGCATGCCACATGCTGAAGCTTCTTCGCAATGCTTTTGCGTCATCACTGGAATTTGAGAGTGAAGACGGAGGAAAGATTCAGTGGAAATATTTTGAAGCTCTTAACAATCTTCAAGAGAAAGAAGGTCTTCGACTTGGTAACAAGCTCAGAATGGCTCACATACAGTGGAGAAAACAAAAAATGAAAGTCCATCTGGCAGCACAGCTCTTCAGTAGCAGTGTGGCAGACGCCATGGAGTTCTGTGAGCAAGGGTTAAAGTTGGAGGAGTTCAAGGGTTGTGCTGCTACCGCACACTTTGTGCGCACTGTAGATGCAGCCTTTGATGTGTTAAATAGCCGAAATCCCCTTGGGAAAGGTTTTAAAGCGCCAATGAAGCCATCTACCAAAGATCGGGCTGAAAACATCTTAAAGCATGCAGAAACCTTGCTCCGGGGTTTGAAGGTCCAGCAGTCCAACAAGATGGTGCCTCTTCACACAACAAAAAAGAAGACTGCTATATATGGCTTCATTGCTAATGGCAGAAGTGCACTCAATATCTATCATGACCTTGTTGAGAGAGCTGAAGCTCCATGCAGGTATCTTCTGACCTACAAACTCAGTCAGGACCACTTGGAACTCTTCTTTTCTGCTGTAAGAGCTCGGGGTGGTCACAACAACAACCCCAATGCCAGGCAGTTCAGAGGGGCCTACAAACGTCTACTTGTGAGACACCAAGTGAAAACAGGCACAGGCAACTGTTTACTTCGAGACAACACCCACATTCTCGACTCAACACCTGCAGCTGGAAATGTTGCACGCAGAATGGAAGTGCAGTTGGTGGAAGTGCTAGAAGTAGATACCATCCCTGACCTCCCAGATGTACCCTGTCTGTCTGAATACAAAGAGGCAGTCATCAACTACATCACGGGATTTGTAGTAAAGAAGATGAAAGAGAAAATCACCTGCTTACCTTGCTCACAGGCTTTGACAACTGATGGTGCTGCACACAGTTTTATTCTTCAGAAGGACAGAGGTGGTCTCCAGAAACCATCACCAGGCATGGTGTCTGTGTGTTTGATGACTGAGAAATGCATTCAGAGGAGGATCAAAATGAATGGAGGTCAGCTTCCCTGTGGACGTGGAATCACATCGACCATTGTCACTCAGGTTCTTGCTGAATGTGGTGTGAAAGACCTTTTCCCACGTCTGCATGGCCATATGTTTGACACATGTGTTGAAGTGAATCATATTCATGTATTGGTGAAAATGGCCTCCTCCTGGTATTGCAAGGTTAGATTCAGTCACTTTGCAAGGAGAGAAACTGAAATGGCAAAAAGTGGCAAAATGGTTCGCAGACAACTGACCAAATTGATCCACTTTTATGGCGAATAATAAGATAATATATCGCTTGAAACAATAACAAATGATCATTATGATTTACAGTCCGCATAAACAGGACTGAATCATAGAGTAGAAGCCTCTCCACAGTGATCCTCTAAATTCTGATGTAGCTGGTTATGATTTACAGTCCGCATAAACAGGACTGAATCATTAAGAAGCCTCTCCACACTGATCCTCTAAATTCTGATGTAGCTGGTTATGATTTACAGTCCGCATAAACAGGACTGAATCATTAAGAAGCCTCTCCGCACTGATCCCTTACAATAGAAATGTTAATAAACTTTTTACTGCGGTTCTATGTAAATAAGTTTACAAATTGTTCCCCTGAAAGTCTGTTGGCATGTTTGCACTTTCATCTTAGCTAAAGAAAATACAATAAAAACTGCTTTGTTCTTCACAAAAAATAGGTTGTGTAGGTTTGCACTTTACAGTTTGAAGTTTGTTAGTATTTGAATTCAATGTACCATAAAACAAAAATAATAAAAACTAAGTTCCATAAGGTTTTAAATTATTTTGTAATCAATGTAAATATTGTACATTTATAGTTCTATGCAGGACAAAGTTCTGCATTTGTTGTGTCCACATGTTTTTCATTGTATTTGCATGTGTCCTGTCTGAGTTAGTTTTGTTTGCCAAGTATGTCTTGTCCTGTGTCCCCACTCATGGCCTACACCTTGTCGTGGTGAGTGGGCTCTAAACTAAGATGGGCTGCCTGTGTGTCAATGTATGTTACATGTTGTGAAGGAAAGCATACATAATTTATTTAAATCATTTACATGTTTTTATTTTTTTGTCTTCATTAGCGATACAGGGACAGACAGAGCGAGCAACAACCCAGAGGAACCATGTGATATTGCAACCCAGGCCGCTTGCCCTGAGGACCATGGCTTCTGCAAAAACATTTTTCTATTCTGAAACTCTTTCTATTTCTCCTCTGAAACAGCCTATGTTGAAGGTGGTGTCTTTTTGACTTCCTGTGGTCCTGTAGTCAGCCTCAGGCAGACATTCAACAAACTGCAGGATTGTGCACTTACACATTGGCTTCATTCATTATCACTTGTCAGTAATACTAGAAATAAGGGTCTTGACATGTTCATTTTTTAGATATAAAGGAAAGTAAAGTTCAAAATTTGGGGTAGTTTGGTCAAAGTAACCCAAACAGAAAAAAACTGAAACATAGAAGCATGTACCTGCTTTGCAGGTCATTGGGTACAACACACCCCCTACTGGTTTCATAGTGCAACATGCCAATTAAGTACTGAATTTGGATCTGCCTTACCTGGAGTAACACTGGTGATACAAACCAGAACCCCTTGAGCTGCATGATAGATAAAGAATAGGTTTTGAGGTATAAGTATAGCAGTAACTATAATAATAAACTGTGTGATAACTTATTTAATCTTATTTTTCCATCTCATTACAGGTGCTTCCAGAAGTTTCAGACCTTATCACAAACCACACCATGCAGGACTCATCTCATGTAGTTCCTGTTCCCTCTAAATAGATATTTGGTTTTTAAATTTGATATCTCTTAATTCATTAGTAACAACACAACCAAGTGAAAGAAAGTAACTTAAAATGCCACGATGTATTTTTAAGCCAAATATGTATTTGTTTAAGTAAGTTACAAGACTAGTGTGACATTTCATGTGATTTAATAAAATATAAATGTAATTGCCTTCTCAGTCGTGTCTGTATAATACCACTATACTCACTTTATTTGCATGCTGTCTTTAACACTGACTAGCATTAAATGTTAAGCACTCAAGTAGTTTTAAAGCTATTTGTTGCTCAGCTGTGACTTATATTATTTGCCCTAGAAGTGCGTGAGAAATAATATTTTCTTACAGCTTAAAACAGGAGAGAGAAGTTTCAAATCAAACACATTTTATTTAGAACACATAAACAATGTAGCGGACTATGACATAGTTTTGTTCGCCGTGGGGGAAAAAAAGGTAAGGGAGACCATCAGGTGGAATGGCAGGGGTAAAGCAGAGTTGAAGGTGAGAGGAGAGAAAAGAGGAGAGAAAAGAGAAAGTGAGAGGAAGAGCTGTGACAGATCTGAACAGTGTGATGACTACCCTTGTTTGCTAAAAAGACCACAAACTGGTGAAGTCACATTTAAACAATAGAATGATTGAACATCAGACTCTTCTAAAGTAAAGGTAAATCTTGGCCTTTTTTTCCCCTTGAAAAGATGATGTTTGAAAGACCACATCCAGCACCATCCTACTGGATTTGGTCTTTCAAACAAAGGGTGATGTTATTTAAAAAAATGTCATTTCCCAAAGTGGTGAAATGAACTCCGTCTCTCAAAAAAAGGCCAAGATCCCTAAACTTTATCTGAGGATGATGCACAATGCATCCACCTACAGAACAAACAATGGAAGCCATCACACTGTTCACAAAGAAGATGATCCTCATCTGGGGGAACTGCCGATGGAGGTCTTGCAGGTCCTGCCTCATCCCTGCAACGAGCCTGACACCTTTCACACGGCCAAGGTCATTCCCGCCTGATGAGGATGAGGAGGAGGACATCTGGCACAGCTCTTCCTTGGAGACATTGATGAAAAAAAGGGAGAAAGTTCCTCCACACCATGCCACCCCAGCCAAACCACTGGACCCGGGCATCCAGACCAAGGTTGGTCCCGATGGTCTCCCTTGCCCTCGTTTCCCCACGGCGAATCAGGCTGTCCCCTATGATGAATATCCTGGGTTCTGTAAATTGTGAAATGAAAAGAAAAACCTTTAGATTAAACTTTTTTCTAGTGTGTCATTCAGTCTGTTTATTTTACTTTAAAAGGCTGTATTGTTTAAAAAACATTTATGAAACATTGAACTTTTTTTTATAACCCTCCAATTAACCTCATACATCAAAATGTGATGTTTTAGACAACCCTGATTTCTATACTTACTTCTTGTATCAGCCATCTTTCTTTCTCTTTCTTCTTTCCTCTCTGGTCTTTTCTTTCTTCTTCCCTCACTGGTCTTTTCTTTCTTTCTTCTTTCCTGTCTTGTCTTTCTTCTTTCCTCTCTGGTCTTCTCTTTCTTCTTCCCTCACTGGTCTTTTCTTTCTTTCTTCTTTCCTGTCTTGTCTTTCTTCTTCCCTCACTGGTCTTTTCTTTCTTTCTTTCTTCTTCCCTCACTGGTCTTTTCTTTCTTTCTTTCTTCTTCCCTCACTGGTCTTTTCTTTCTTTCTTCTTCCCTCACTGGTCTTTTCTTTCTTTCTTCTTTCCTGTCTTCTCTTTCTTCTTTGCTCTCTGGTCTTTTCTTTCTTTCTTCTTTCCTGTCTTCTCTTTCTCCTCCTTCCCTCTCTGGATAATAAAAAACAATCATTAATCAAATTGGTAGACCGAAGAAAATAACCACATTAAATGCCCATACAAACAGAAACCTTAATAAAATTGATTAATTTAAAAATTACACAGCAATGCAGAGAAACATACACATATACTCTCACACATAGTGTAAATGTTGATGTAAATGTGCATAGACTTCAAGTTGTTACAGCTGATATTAATTTTGTATGTGCATTTTTTACCACTACTTTCTACCTTTCTATCATACAACATGTTTTTTGCATCTGAAGATCTGTACACAGCTTATGTTGCTAACTTAGCTTAAAATAGTTTGTTTAGTTCGGGTTTTTTTGCCAAAGAAAAAAGGTTTAATAACCCACAGAGTTAAATAAATATTTCAATTCAATAATTAATATAAAAAGCGTGATTTTCTCCATGTTTAAATTGATTAAGTTTAGATATATGGTGGTTTTGTACAAACCTTAGTGATCTGTTTGAATTTTGAATTTCCAGCGGCAAAAATTCTGGTTTTTGGCGGAGCTGAGTGGCGGAGCTGAGTGTGTAAGCATAATGCGTAAGTCGGCAAGGGCTCCTCCCGCCGGACCCTACTGCGCAGACTCTGGTTGCAAAATTCCAAGATGACAGCGCCCATGAGGGCCGTAAAAAAGCTTCACGAACGTAGAACGGAAACAGCTACAGTCCACACCCACTGGTATCACCATGCACCTCTAGCTAACCTACGGATTAGCTTCTTCAATGTCGTGCAAACTTCAAATTTGGACCAAACAAAACGCCAATCTCTCGTACCTTTGCAGAAATACAACTAACGTTTAAAGCTTATTAAATTCGTTCGGTTGCTACAGTAGACAAAACACGAACCTTGCAGTAGAAGACGTCCGTGTCTGACGGTCACTTCGGCAGAAAAAACGGTCGCGGGGCGGCGTCGGGATCGAGCGTGCGGGCAAAAGGAAAATGTGGTGGAAGTCGATGCTGAGGCAGCTATGGGTCTACCAATCACTAAATTAGCTTGATTTCAATTTTGTCTGTTAAAACGAATTCTTGCACTATTTGCTAATACAGTTAGCAGCGGTTATGAACAAAATAAAGCAAAAACAGGTACTTACCTAGTGATACTCCATAGAAACTCTTGTTTTCTTCTGATTTTTTTTTAAATTTTCCAACAGGCGTTATTTAAGGTCGCAGTGTGGCTCCTCTCTGTACGTGATTGTACGATAAAATCAGCTCTTGCTGTCACTATGATAGAACATCCTCTCTGTTTTTTTCAAATTAAAAGCTCATATTACAACGAACATGACATGTGCTTTTGTTTTGAGACAAATGATGTTTAATGTGGTCGGTCGTACTTTGTCTCACTTGCTGCAAACTCGAACGTCTTCAAAAGAAACCTCACAGACAATAACCTCACCTCTAAGACTTATGAAAGAGAATAATTAAACATCTCTAGGTAAAGCATCATTTAATAATCTTACATAAATTCAGCCCTAAGACATTTCGGAAAACGTTTTGTCTTACTTATTTTACATTTATTTATTTAAATTTATATTTTTCAGTTATTTATCATCTGCCAGCTGTGATTCAGCTGAGACAATTAAGGAGGTGGAACTGATTTTGGGTTTGCCCTTTGGTCAGGCAATCTTTTTGTTGAAAATGTCTACATATTTAAGTTTACAGTTTTCTATATTTTCAGCTGGACCAACTTATTAAAATAAGTTTATCAACTTGTTATAATAAGTCCATGTAACAAATGTATTTTTTTTATGTTGAAAAATCTCTTGATTTTAAGCTCAACTAACTAACCCCATATTTTCAGCTGGACCAACTTATTAAAATAAATCATCAACTTGTTATTATAAGTCCATGTAACAAATGTATTTTTTTATGTTGAAAAATCTCTTGATTTTAAGCTCAACTAACTAACCCCATGAATCATTTCTTAGAGTGTAATGTCATAGTTATCACTGTGGAGGTGTGTTCACACAGTGAAACAGCGTCCTACAAAAACCTCCCTCAGTCAGACTGAACAGAAACTGAGCTGACTGCTGCAGCTGGAAGTTTCTGCAGAGACTGACACACTTCACTGAAGCAGCTCAGACATGATGAAGACCTTAAAAATCAATCAGCCCTTACATTTAGTCTGGATTATAAACCTCATTGTAAAAGCACTCACACACTACACACTCTTGAAAACAGAGGATTCTGGGTATTATGACTTTTAAAATCCAATTTACATGTTTTCGTGGTGATAGTGGGTAAAAAAAAAATCAACTTTTGCACATATAAAGAACAACAGGGGGGGAAAACTAATAATCAATCAAACAAGTAAACAGAAACAAATAAATCAAAAGAGCAAAACATTAGAAAAGAGACAACAGAACAATCATACAGGTGATAGATTTAATGAGATATGGTGACTTCTGAACTTTTTATGTAGAGGGAGCTTAATCTCATGTGGGTATAGACTGGCATAGTAATGACGTATTTTTGTAGTCCAATCCGAAAAAATGGCGCGGGTAGTTCCTACGAAAATTTGCCTATGGGATTTTTGCTTTGGATTTTGCATCATTGTAGAAAAAAAGCTCTGTGTCAAACACACGTTTCTGATGTGTAGCTGTTTTGTTCAGCGGGATAATCTTTAGAGATGAACATCATGTATAAGAAGTTTGAAGAGTTAATGTAGCTGAGAGAAGCAAAAAGCTAATGATATTCTCTAGCGAACTACACCGGTCGGTTTTTAATGACGTCAGAGCACTGAAAAACATGACTAGAGGCTGTAAAGAGGATTAGGGAGAGAGTTCCCAGCGTGTTGACGTGTAATGTCTGCAACAACCACTGTGGTTTCAGTTAGCTACTCGTTAGCAACCGCCATTTCAAGTTTGCATAAAATCTTTAAAATTCAATAGTGTGGTCTTAGCTAACGTAGTTTATCTCACCTAACAAAACATCAACATCTCTACAGCTTGTGATAACCACAGACCTTATTTCAGGCGTCTAACCACAAACCCATTCAAAATCCCCATCGACTTTTAGAGTTAGGAACCCATGGCTCTAAAATGCTAACTCACTTCCTGGTTTTAGGACTCAAAACTATACCAGTCTATGTCCTGGTCACGGCTCATCATGCTGTCATGGGTTTTGTACATTATTACAAACTAATCCAAAGAGACTGAAGCAGAAAACAGTTGATTAACATTTTGGAATTCATATAAATTCTAACAAATTGTATTCAAGCTCTGTGATCACTGATGGTACTCAACAAACATATTGATCAGCTCAGTGTGAGTTTAAAAACAGAATTTATGGGCCAGATTTACTAAAAGTTTGCGTGTATTAAAACGTGTGCAAACTTGATACCACCAGAAAAAAATGTGTTATCATTTACTAACAGCGTGCAGTGAGGATTGCGTCTTTCATATGAGCAAAACAACACGTACTGTTCATTTAGTACGTTTGCCTTAATGAATATGCAAAACGAGGCGTTTCTGCCCAAGTGCGCAAAATACTGGAAGGAGAACATGCAAAGAAGTTAAGTTCGTACACGCAATGTGATTTACCAAGCCTGGCAAAAATTGCGGTGATTGTGACAGTGTCTGAATTTAACACCTTTGAAAAGAACGTGCTAATCCAGGAGCCCCAGTGTTTTATGCACTGCAGGCTGCAGTTAGGAGGAGACATAGGCACAATAAAAGACGTGTTTACATGTTTAAATGACAGAAAAATAAATGGTATGCATTTATTTTGTATCTTGCTTCAATAATAGTTTAAAAGAAACGCCATGATTAAACTATAACTGAACATTCACAGCGTCTGCATTCTAAAGAATTTCAACATTGACACTAATGTCGTCCTATTTCCCTCTTCTCACCAACATTACATTTTAAACTGGGCATTTCATTTTCTCGGGTTGCGTGTCTCTGGTGCGCTCCTGAGCGCTTGTCTCTTCACTCTACAGCCCCCTCTCCTGCTGCTGCGCTGTGGGACGCTTGAACGGGGGGCTCACCATGCTTGTACCCCCAACTTCAGTACCTGTTGCCAGACACAGCGCTGACCAGCTTCTGGTGCGCAACGATGGCACGAGTGGCACACACACACTGTGCACCAGTGCCAGAGAGGACCGTGTTTAATTTAAAAAGGTTTTCTTATAAGCCACTTTTTCCTTTTGTTATATTCACATTTATATGCTATTAGTTGAAAATACTTGACGTTCATTTGCCTCTAACTAATACCTATTTTGGGCTTGCTGTTGTCCAGCTTTCCGTCCAAACTCTCTGTGACGTAAACCAGTAAAACGCGCAAAAGCCTGACAGAAATACTACTGCCTCCACAAGGTTTGCACCTGATGTCATTCACGCTAATGTTCTTAGTAAATCACCTGCAAAACGATTGCTAGATTCTTTCCTCTCTTTTCTTTTGATAAACATAAACCACTAGACATGTTAAAGTCCTGATCATTAACATGTTCTGTAAAGAAAGCTGATTTGATGATTTTCATTCAGTTGTTTGGGTCATTAAGGCGTCCATATCGATTGTTAGAAAAACCTCATGAATAGAAGATTATTTAACAGCTGTCTTTTTAGGTTTTATCTCTCTAAAATTAATTCAATGTTTATGATTTCTGCATTATTTAATTAGACATTTTATTATGAGGAAATTACATGATACAACATTGGTTTTATTTCATGTTACATTCTGAAGAATTGATCTCACTGTGATGGTTGATGAAGTCATTTTGACACTTTTGAAATAATTGAAAAAGACAAAAAGTGTATTTCTCATTGATTTAATGAACAGATTATCAGGAAACAACACATATGAAGCAACAAGCTAATATTTATTCTCTTGAAACATGAAATAAAGAGAGAGAGAGCTGCAGAGTGCAGAGTTAGAGCAGTATCACAGTAAAACCAGCAGCAGAGTCCCAGTGAGTCATTACTGGGAACACTGGTCTCTACTCAGAATCTTTGTGACTGGAGTCTGGGAGCCCTGGGTGGCCTCACAGGTAACAGAGCCCACCTTCCTCCACTGGTCTGCAGTGAGCCTCAGGGTGCTGCTCCAACTGTAGAGAGCGTTCTTCTCCAGCACCGCAGGGCTCCTGCTCTCCTCCCAGCTGCTGCTGCTGCTGCTGTTCACCTTCCAGGCCAGACTCCAGCCTGAGGGGAAGCCCTTGTTGGCCAGGCACATGAGCGTGGCCGTCCCGTGCTGCAGCTCCTCATTGGAGGGGGGCAGCACCGTCAAGATGGGAGGCACATCAGCTACAGGAGACACCAATCAGATTAGAGGACAGGGAGCACACAGCTGTCAATCAAACACCACACCCTATAGAACACATTTAATGTCTGAGAGATTATTTTGTTTTTTTAGGAGTTTCTGTCAGATGTTTCTTTCTGCTCCACTGGTCTCTTACTCACACATTGTTTCACATCCCTTTAAGAAGCCTGTCATGCACATCAGCACACAGAGAACATCACACAGAAAAACCTGAAATATATTCAAATTACATCTGAATCAAATCTAAAACATTCCAAAAATTCTCTGTCAAAATCATCCAAAAGCTTTTGACAACTTATTTTTGTCAATTGACAGTTTATAGGAAAAGCAAACTAAAACAGAGAATTAATTGAACACAATCAAATGTTTTTCATGTGAATTCAAATGAGAAAAATTTTAAAATTAGTTGCATAAAGACATTACAGGACTAATAAAAACAGTTCAGAGATTAACGATGACAAATATTATAAATAAACAGAAAAACAGCTTCACACAAAAGGATATATATAACACATATACATTTACAAACGCTCCATAAATCTATTCTATAGTTTTTTCAGTGTTTGAACTGCAGTAGCACTGATTTGATATCTCTCTATGCTGATGATATCACGCTTTATTTAACAGATTTACAATATTTCTTTGAGCTAAAACACATTCATTTAGCTTCTTTCCTCTCTTTTCTTTTGATAAACATAAACCACTAGACATGTTAAAGTCCTGGTCATTAACATTTTCTGTAAAGAAAGCTGATTGGATGATTTTCATTCAGTTGTTTGAGTCATATTGATTGTTAGAAAGACCTCATGAATAGAAGATTATTTAACAGCTGTCTTTGAGGTTTTCAAAGTGTGATTTATTTGGATCAAATATAAAAATCTGTATTTTAACATGAGGTTTAATAATCATACAGAAACTTACTTCCAACATCCAGTCTAGTTCCTCCACCAAAAGTTCACCACAGTGGTACAAAGTCATTGAGCGGCCGTACAAAAACCTCTCACTGTAGAGACACACGGCTCTCTGACTTTAACACACTGAACTCAAACTAGCACAACTCCACATGTCACCTTACCATGACACTGAAAATCATCTATTTCACAACTAATCTAAACTCTGGCTTCAAACATTTCACCTTCATTTAAATTCACTTTGTGTTTCTGTTTCAAACTGAAATCCTTTTAATTCAAACTTTGTCTTTATTCTTTCTCAAACAAGCTATTTCAAAAGTAAAGCTCAGTATTTTCTTTTCCTCCAGGCTTGAATATGAAGTCAAAAGACAGCAGAATAACTTACTGATTGAATAAAAAGCTGAAGATGTGACTTACTTCCAATATCCAGTCTGGTTCCTCCACCGAACGTGAACCACAGTGATACAAACTGATGGAGTCGTCGTACAAAAACCTCTGACTGTAGAGACACGGCTCTCTGACTCTGACACAAACACAGACACTTCCGTGAGTCTCTGCCTGCAACACCTCTGACACCAAATGAAAACAGGATTTAACAAGATTACAACAAATTTAAAAAATGTCTTTCTTAGAGATATTCACATCTTTGAATTGTTTTTTAATCATTTACTCAAGAACATCATTAATTAAGTCTTGTGATTTACATCAGAATAAATGTTCCTAGAAACATGAACATGAAATTATGTCACATTAGTTTCAGAAAGTTTTCTTATTAATTGTATCATGACTTGATTGATTGATAATCAGAGTAATGAGAGTGATCCCTGTTGGAGTGAGTCAGAACATTTCCATAGAGAGCCACTTTGCATCAGCAGCACCATGCTCCAGTGCTCTGGGAGAGTTTATAGTCCTGACACTTGTACACTGGATGACTGACAGCTGTCCTTCATCACAACAGAAATCCTCTTCCTCCTCATCAAAAACATGACTTTGATCTGTGTCCTCATCTGGACTCTCCTCCTCTGCTGCTGCTTCACAGGTAAAGTCCAGAGAATCCTCTATGAACATCCGTCCCTCTGAAATGAAGCCCACTAAACCCTGACGCTGCTTTCTGTTTTTGTCTCTGTATCCTCAGAGTCCAGAGGACAGGTCACAGTGACTCAGCCTGCAGCAGTGAGCTCTGCTCTGGGAGCCTCCGTCTCCATCTCATGTACGACCAGTCAGAATGTTTATAATAATAACTATTTACACTGGTACCAACAGAAAGATGGAGGAACTCCTAAACCTCTTATATACGTTGCTAGCACTCGAGCATCAGGGATTCCAGGTCGTTTTTCAGGCAGTGGATCAAACTCTGCCTTCACTCTGACCATCAGTGGAGTCCAGACTGAAGATGCAGCAGTTTACTACTGTCTGAGTGAACATAGCATCAACAGTCAGTGGGTGTTCACACAGTGAAACAGCATTGTACAAAAACCTCCCTCAGTCAGACTGAACAGAAACTGAACTGACTGCTGCAGCTGGAAGTTTCTGCAGAGACTGACACACTTCACTGAAGCAGCTCAGACATGATGAAGACCTTAAAAATCAATCAGCCATCATATTTGGTTTGGATTATAAACCTCATTGTAAAAGCACTTAAACACTACACACTCTTTATAACCAGAGGATTATCGGTAATCAGACTTTTTAAATAAAGCTAACAAACATTTTTATTGGTACAAAAACCAACAAATATTTGCACATATAAACAACAGCAGGAGCAAAAACCAAACTAACAAGAACACAGAGACAAAGATATCAAAAGAGCAAAACATTAGAAAAGGGACAACACAACAATCATACAGGTGATTGATTTAATGAGATATGGTGACTTCTGAACTTTTTTATGTCAAGGGGAGGTCAACATCATGTGGGTTTGTCCTGGTCACGGCTCGTCATGCTGTCCTGGATTTTGTACATTGTTACAAACTAATCCAAAGAGACTGAAGCAGGAAACAGTTTATTAACATTTTGGAATTCATATGAATTCCAACAAATTGTATTCAAGCTCTGTGATCACTGAATTCATTCATCACACATGTTGAGGAGCTCAGTCTGAGTTTAAAAACAGTCTGTTGAACATGTCAGAAGAGAAAATGCAATTTGGTGAATTTCTTTTGCAATTTCTGTACGTGGATAATCATTTAATCCATTTCAACCTATCATATAGTAATTGCTTTTGTTTGCTCATATGTAACACATATTCTTACAAGCACTGTATTTTTCTTTTGTTTTATTTGATAATGTAACCATGACAATGGATAAGTTTTGGTATACCATATGCAGAGACAATCCACATGCACACTTATGATTGCTTGTGGCTTTGCAATGTAGGTGTCATGGTTTGGTTCTGTTAGTGCCCTCCCACTTGTGTGTATTGTCTGTCTCCTTCTGTCTGTCTGCTCCTCCTGTGTCTCCTCCCCTGTGTGTCTTCTGTGTGATCAGCAGCAGGCATGGCAGCCATGTGTTCCTCATCATCTAATCAACCTCCACTGCATATATACCCTTACTCTTTCGTCACTCGTTGCCAGTCTTCGGGTTACCACCCTCACACTAATGGACAAAAGGGGAGAGCTAATCAGGATCTGGAGGCAACCCTCCAATGTGTATGTACTCAGAAACCTCCTCCTGCTGTAGCCAACATCTGGCATGGGTCGAGTACTCCCACAACTCACTGAGCTCCTCGGCTACAGGTATGGCACCGTTCCAGTGTTGTTTGGGAAACAGCCCACCGAAACAGCCCCTCGCTGTTCCTTCTGTACAGGCACACCTTTGGCGGATTCGTGGTGTCTGGAGGGAAGCTCAGGCAGTTCGGATCAGAACTAGAGAGCGCAACCAGAGAATGGCGGACTGCCACAGAATTCCTGTTCCGATGTACGTTCCAGTGCAGAAGGTTTGGATAAGCTCAAAGGACATTCATCTCAGTGTGACTTCTAAAAAACTGGCTCCTAGGTTTATTGGGCCCTATGAAAACGTGGAGGTCATTAATCCTTCTGCTGTCTGCCTCAGACTTCCTCCTGCCCTCAGAATCCATCCTACGTTCCATGTTTCTCAGCTCAAACCGGGAGCTTCCAGTGATCTAAGCCCTCCGGCCGTCGCCCGGGACCAACACATCAGCAAGTACACACATTAGACCTAGTGTTAGGCTATGGTATGTCTGTGTCAATCAATGAAATCACTACTCAACCAATTTCTGATTACTCTCTTATTTTATTTTATATTTTAATCCCGAATCTCCACAGCCTGGGGGCAGCAACAAAGACCCTGAGGTCTTTTTGCTATATCAGCCCCAAAGCTTTGAATGATTTTAACTTAAGAGTGCCAGATACATTCGAGCCAGTATAGTCAGTCATCTTCAGTGAACTGCCTCACTGAAAACTTTAACAGTTTGAGTCAGTGGCCCCAGTTAAGATTCAGAGGTGCCCTCGAAAAAGTCCTTTAGCCTGGCTAAATGAGGATTTATTGTCATTGAGAAAGGACTCCAGGGAAATGGAGCATCAGTGGCGTCATTTTAGGCTTGAAACACACCAGATGTGGCAGGATTGTCTGAGTACTTATCTGTCTAGAATGTCGGCTGCAAAGGCAGCTTACTACTCTAACCTTATTATGAGTAATAACATAAGCATTAACCCTAGACTGCTGTTTGACACTGTATTTAAGCTCAAACTGTCATCAGTCAGTCAAGTAGCTCTGATCTGTCAGCCCATGATTTCTTGGTGTATTTTATTTATAGGGTTGAGGGCATCAGAAACAACATACCTCAGTCCTCCACTGGTGTTGGGGAGGGTGTTTCTGCCATGTCTGATTATATAGGACAAGGCCTGACTGAATTTAAGCCCAATTCTTATGATAATCTGACCAAGGTTGTTATGGCAGGAAAATGTACAACCTGTTCGTTGGATCCTGTTCCATCATGTGTTGTTAAAGATCTCTGGTCTATAGTACTATGTGGTCACTATCTTGAATTTATCACTTTCTTCTAGAGTTTTTCCATCCCGTTTTAAAACTGCTGTGGTTAAACCCTTATTGAAGAAACCTGGACTTGATGCAGAGTCTCTCACCAATTACAGGCCTGTCTCAAATCTGTCCTTTCTGTCCAAGGTTTTTGAGAAGGTGGTGTCAAAACAGCTCTTAGACTATCTATCGTCCTGTGATCTCTTTGAGCCATTACAGTCTGCATTTCGAGTGAATCACTCCACAGAAATAGCACTGACTAAGGTGGCGAACGATTTATTGTTGTCTGCAGATGCGAACTCAACATCCGTTTTACTGTGGTTAGATCTTAGCGCAGCCTTTGATACTGTGGACCATTGTATATTATTAGATCGACGAGAGAAACACCTTGGCATCTCGGGTCAGGTGCTTCAGTGGTTGAGATCTTACCTATCAGAAAGATCTCAGTAGGTTTTATTTAATAATGAGGTCTCTGAGTCTTGTGCATGGTGTTCCTCAGGGGTCTGTCCTCGGTCCGCTGCTGTTTTCTTTGTATCTGGCAACACTGGTCACATTTTGCGTTTGTGCGGTATTGTTTTTCATTGTTATGCAGATCTGTTGCGTTGACGCTTGAGTTCTGTCTGGCTGCTGTTAGAGGATGGTTGTCTTCAAACTTCCTGCTTCTTAACTCGGCCAAGACCGAGATGATGGTTGTCGGCCCAGCAAGACTGAGTCATTTGTATGACGGCTTCACTCTGTCACTTGATGACTGTTATAACCAGCTCGTTTAGGTCCTAAAAAGTAGTGGAGATCCTCACAGCCATTTTGCCTTTAAGGAATATTTATTATACAATCACCCAAAACAAATGCAGCAGGTTGTTGGGTCTTTATTGTCCACCGATGAGTGAGAGAGAGAAAGCCTTGGCAGCCTGGCTTATATGAACTCCCACCCAGCTGAAGCTCATCTGCAATCAACAGGTAAGTGCTGGTCTCCAAACAACCAGCAGGCATGCCACCTCCAACCACCAGATGACGCCAACCCTGAAACACAAACCAAAGACAGTACCAAGCAAACACCATAGCTAGGGCCGTCACAATGACTGTGCCATTTATTGTAGGGACAGAGTGAAAAATCTTGGTGTTGTGTTTGAACAAACTCTTTCTTTTGACCTTCACATGAAAGAGGTGACAAGAGTGTCATTTTTTCACCTGTTGAGACTCTTATCCATGCATTTGTTTCATCACGGTTGGATTATTGTAATGTTCTTTTGTCAGGTCAGCGGATGGCGCAGAATGCTGCAGCTCACCTTCTGACTGGATCAAACAGGTATGAGCACATAACTCCGATGCTTTCCTCTCTTCACTGGTTGCTTGTTCACGCCAGAGTGGATTTTAAACTGTTGCTGTTGACTTTTAAATTGTAAATGGCTCTGCACCAGCATAACTCACTGATCTCATGGACCTGTATGTGCCTGCTCGGTCACTTCGCTCACAGGGGACTGGCCTCTTAGCTGTCCCTAAGGTTCGCAAAAACACTGTTGGTGAGCTGGCCTTTTCATTCGGCGCTCCCACCCACAGTCTCCCTGCAGATATCAGACTTTCTTGTTCCCTTGATTTATTCAAAGCGAAGCTGAAGACCCACCTTTTCACTGTTGTTTATGGCTGATGTTTTTAATGATGTGTTGTGTCTGTTTGTTGTGTTTTTAAGCTGTGTATAGCACTTTGACTAAAAGCGATCTATAAATAAAATTTGTATTATTATTATTATAATTATTATAAGAGTCCACTATCTCAATGTCCTTTCCCTGGAAGTTCAATGGTGAGGGGGGAGTAGGTCTGTGTCTGAAAAAGTCCATCACCAGCTCTTTGGTTTTGCCTGCGTTGATCTGGAGGCAGTTCTGCTGGCACCAGTCCACAAAGTCCAGGATGAGTTCTCTGTACTCGTCCTCATTGGGAATGAAGCCGACGAGGGCAGAGTCATCAGAGAACTTCTGCAGGTGACAGTTGGTCGTGTTGTGGGAGAAGTCTGCAGTGTACAGGGTGAAGAGGAAGGGAGCCAGGAAGGTCCCCTGTGGGGCCCCAGTGGTGCCCCCTTCTCACTGCAGATAACCAGGTCAGAAACACAGTCCTGTGTCCTCACAAACTGTGGCTGGTTAGTCAGGTAATCCAGGAGCAGGAGCTGCAGGTCGACTTCTGTGTGTGGCAGCTTGTCCCTCAGAAACATGGGCTGTATGGTGTTAAAAGCACTGGAGAAATCATAGAACATGATCCTCACAGTGCTCCCAGTCCTCTACAGGTGAGACAGAGATCGCTGCATGAGGTAGATGACAGCATCATCCACCCCGATGCCTGGCTGATAGGCAAACTGCAGCTGGTCCATTGATGAGCTCCCCAGGGGGCGCAGATGTTGAAGGAACAATCTCTCCAGGGTCTTAATCAGGTGTGACGTCAGAGCCACCGGCCTGTGGTGGTTGGAGACCTTAGGGAGGGAGGTCGTTGGCACCAGTACCTGACAGGATGTCTTCCAGAGCTGTGGTACTCACCCCGGTTCAAGGCTCAAGTTGAACATGTGCCCCATAACCCCACAGAGCTGATCTGCACATGTTTTGAAGAGACTGGAGCTGATGCGGTCCGGACCAGCTGCCTTCCTGACATTAAGCCTCCTCACTTCTCTGTTCACCTGGGCTGTAGTGAAGGACAGGCTGGAGCAGGGGGGCTGTGTGCTGGTAGTGGGAGGAGCAGAGAGTGGTGTGCACCTGCACTCTCAGGTCTTCTTCTTCTTCCCTTCAACTCACTGTACCACCCTCACACCTGTCCCACACGGGGTCCAGGACCTTCAGCTACTCTGTCCCCTGCCTCTGGAACTCCCACCCACCACACATCCATGATATTGACTCTCTTTACAATTTCAAATCTCATCTCAAAAAACATCTTTTTCACCCTGCATATTCAGTCTGATCATTCTCCATACAGTCTCATAAATCCTCTACACATGGATTTCATACATCCTGTAAATTTGGGTTTTTGATGTTACTTTTTTCGATGTATTGGTATCTTGTTGATGTTGATGTTGATTTTATCTGTGCTTTGTAAGGTGACATTGAGAGCTTTAAAATGTACCTATAAATAACATTATTACTATCATTATTATTATCATCGAAGGATGTGCTTCACACGACCTGAAACAATAGAAAGACAAAAAGGATCATTAAACTGTTCTTCCAACTATAAAGCCTTCAGTAACTGTTGTGAGGCTTTCAGTGAACTTACATGATGTTACTCTGATGAAAAACACAGAAAGCTTCCACCTCCAACAACACAACTCTCTTTAGAAGTGACATAAGCAAACTTATAGTACATCCTTTCAAGAAAATGATCCTTACTAAAAACAATGACATTTTATTCTTTTAAAACCACAATGACCTTGTATGTTGATGATGCTCTGCAGTTGGTTTCTAATGGCCTAAAAACTTCTCATATTCAAATTAGTTTTCATCACATTTTGAAACGATCAACTCAGAATCATCCATTTTCTCAGAACATTTCCATAGAGAGCCACTTTGCATCAGCAGCACCATGCTCCAGTGGTCTAGGAGAGTTTATAGTCCTGACACTTGAACACTGGATGACTGACAGCTGTCCTTCATCACAACAGAAATCCTCCTCCTCCTCATCAAAAACATGACTTTGATCTGCGTCCTCATCTGGACTCTCCTCCTCTGCTGCTGCTTCACAGGTAAAGTCCAGAGAATCAAACTCCTCTCCTCTATGAACATCCGTCCCTCTGAAATGAAGCCCACTAAACCTTGACGCTGCTTTCTGTTTTTGTCTCTGTATCCTCAGAGTCCAGAGGACAGGTCACACTGACTCAGCCTGCAGCAGTGAGCTCTGCTCCGGGAGCCTCCATCTCCATCTCATGTACGACCAGTCAGAATGTTTATAATAATAACTGTTTAGCCTGGTACCAACAGAAAGATGGAGGAACTCCTAAACTCCTCATTTCCTATGCTAGCACTCGAGCATCAGGGATTCCAGGTCGTTTTTCAGGCAGTGGATCAAACTCTGCCTTCACTCTGACCATCAGTGGAGTCCAGACGGAAGATGCAGCAGTTTACTACTGTCAGAGTTATCATTACATCAACAGTCAAGCTGTGTTCACACAGTGAAAAAGTGTCGTACAAAAACCTCCCTCAGTCAGACTGAACAGAAACTGGACTGACTGCTGCAGCTGGAAGTTTCTGCAGAGACTGACACACTTCACTGGACACACACACACACACACACACACACACACACACACACACACACACACACACACACACACTCACTCTGTTCAATTTAGCATCCTGCAGCCTCTCTGTCACACACATTTTGATTGTAACATGAAAGATGGTCCCAATGTACCTCTACATACCCCTTAAAAAATCTCAACATGAACTAAAACTCTTGAAACATAGCGTCCAATAGAATGACTGGCACACCCATGCACTGGTTTCCATCCTAACTCTGGCGTCACTCAGTTTATTCTATTCAAAACCTTCAAATCCATTTCCAGTCACTAACGGTGTTCCTCACAGTTCTTTGCTCGGCCCCCTTTTGTTCATCATCTTCCTCTTTCCTGTTGACCATTTCTTCAGTAAATATAACATCCAGTTCCATTGCTATGTGGATCACACCTAGCTCTACCTGTCCACCACACCCACCTCCTCCCTACTGTTTCCTTCCCTGTCTCATTCCCTACAAGAAATCAAATCCTGGTTCTCCTGCATCTTCCTCAAATTAAACAGTGACAATACCGAGGTAACCTTTGTAACCTGGAACCAAATCCACAATTTCAAAACTTGAAAGGTTATTTCAATCAAAGTAACATTAATCGCCTCCCTCCGTCCCACACTCCCAACAGTACTGCACATCATCATCATTATCATCATCATCATCATCATCATCATCCAGATTACATCCCACATTGACAACTAAACCTCCCTTCTCTTTGGTCTCCCTCTCAAGTCTTTCCATAAACTTCAACTGGTCCAGAACTCTGCAGCTCTCATCATCTCCAGAACTCCCTCTGTTAATCACATCACTCTGGTCCTTCAGCAGCTTCATCGGCTCCCGGTTAAATATCACATCAACCTCACTCCTCTGTACTTCTCTGATCTCCTGCATATCAGATAAGATAATCCTTTATTCATCTTGCAAATTAACAGTGTTACAGCACCAAAGCAGGATGGCAGAAGAAAGTCACACAGTGCAAAAATGCAATGCAAATCAAGGACATGACCAGGACCTCCAAAGGGTCCAGGGGGCAGCCCAGGACCTCCACAGGGTCCAGGGGGCAGCCCAGGACATCCACAGGATCCAGGGGGCAGCCCAGGACAGAGCTGGCCTTCTTCTGCAGTTTGTTCAGTCTGTTCCTGTCTGCAGAAGATAGTTGATGCAACCACTGAGTCATAAAAAGTCTTCAGGAGTGCTCCCTGCACTCTGAAGGAACTGAGTCTCCTCAGGGGGGGGTGAAGTCTGCTCTGGTCCTTCTTAGAGAGCGTGTGTTATCAGTCCAGTCCAGCTTAATTTTCAGGTAAACACCCAGATATTTATCAGAGTCCACTATCTCAATGTCGTTTCCCTGGAAGTTCACCGGAATGGGGGGACAAAAAGTCCACAACCAGCTCTTTGGTTTTCCCTGTGTTGATCTGGAGACAGTTCTGCTGGCACCAGTCCACAAAGTCCCTGTTGAGTTCTCTGTACTCGTCCCCATTGGGAATGAGGCCAACAATGGCAGAGTCATCAGAGAACTTCTGCAGGTGACAGTTGGTCGTGTTGTGGGAGAAATCTGCAGTGCACAGGGTGAAGAGGAAGGGAGCCAAGATGCTCCCTTGTAGGGCCCCTGAACTGCAGATGACGAGGTCAGAAACACAGTCCTGTGTCCTCACAAACTGTGGCTGGTTGGTCAGGTAAACTAGGAGCCACAATGTGATGTGCAGGTCGACTCCTGTGAGCTGCAGCTTGTCCCTCAGAAGCATGGGCTGTATGGTGTTGAAAGCACTGGAGAAATCATAGAACATGATCCTCACAGTACTCCCAGCCCTCTGCAGGTGAGACAGAGATCGCTGCATGAGGTAGATGACAGCATCATCCACCCCGATGCCTGGCTGATAGGCAAACTGCAACTGGTCCATTGATGAGCTCACCAGGGGGCGCAGATGTTGAAGGACCAACCTCTCCAGGGTCTTCATCAGGTGTGACATCAGAGCCACCGGCCTGTAGCGGTCGAAGTCCTAGGAGAGGGAGGTGTGACGACCCTGTGGCTATGGCTACTGGTCTCTGTCAGTCTGCTGTCTGTCTATTACAGGAGGTGTGTCCTGGCTGTCCTCATCAGCAGGATCAGAGACACCTAGGTCTGGTGCACTCTGGCCTACAAAGAGCTGCTGCAGCCTTCATTCACGCTCTCTCTGATCTCTCAGCTGGACCGATGCTTGCTGATGATTTAGTTCTCTTTGTTAGTACACTTCAACATCTCCCACCACATAAAGCTTTCACACACCCACACTCTCACTGCTGATTATACAGATTGACATGTCATGATCCCTATCATGGCAGGTCCCTCCTTCCCCGTTGTGTGTTGTTTGTATTCCCTCTCTGTGATCCTCATGTTTCTTTCCTCTGTTAGTCTGTGTGTGTGGCTGTAGGCGTGGCTACCTGGGTGCAGGCTGCATCAGGTGTATCTCATCTCCTCATCAACCCTGGCTGTACTTAAACCTGGATTTCCTCTGCCTCGGCGCCAGATCGTTGCGTTTTACCAGTGTGGTAGTGGTGTTTTGTGGATCACAGCCTTTGTATCTAGCTTGGTTAAGCTGGGTTACTAACTCCTCTGTGCTTCCCCACTTCAGATCTTTGTTGTTCTAGGACTCTTGTGTGTTACTTCACTAC
The DNA here is from genome assembly GCF_947650265.1 of Symphodus melops. Taxonomy (NCBI): domain Eukaryota; kingdom Metazoa; phylum Chordata; class Actinopteri; order Labriformes; family Labridae; genus Symphodus; species Symphodus melops. Next base: position 5,014,723 of record NC_136697.1, read on the forward strand.
CTGCTCATTGCCTGCTGCTACAACTCAGTAGGAGCTTCACCACGGGATTGTTGGAAACTCACGCCACACTCGGACCAAGTGTACACCTCACCTTTGGGATCCCTGGATGCATCACCCCCTCCCCCTCACTGTCACTTACTTGTTCATTAAATTGGCACTTGCTTGAACCTGGTTTGCGAGTTGTGCTTTTGCGTCCGATCCAGTTCAACATCGTAACATAACACACCTCATAACATTGGTCGTTTGGTTAATTAGCACGTTTTTGGGAATAAATTATTCATTTTCTGTGGCAAAACTGATTGTCATCCTCTGTTTGTCACTCTCCATGAGCCGGTTTGTGACAGAGGTCTTTGGCACCAGTACCTCACAGGATGTCTTCCAGAGCTGTGGTACTCGCCCCAGTTCAAGGCTCAAGTTGAACATGTGTCCCATAACCCCACAGAGCTGGTCTGCTCATGTTTTGAGGAGCCTGGAGCTGATGCCGTCCGGACCATCCGCCTTCCTGACATTAAGCCTCCTCACTTCTCTGTTCACCTGGGCTGTAGTGAAGGACAGGCTGGAGCAGGGGGGCTGTGTGCTGGTAGTGGGAGGGGCCGAGAGCAGTGTGCACCTGCACTCTCAGGTCTTCTTCTTCTTCCCTTCAACTCACTGCACCACCCTCACAACTGTCCCACACGGGGTCCAGGACCTTCAGCTAGTCTGTCCCCTGCCTCTGGAACTCCCTCCGACCAGACATCCATGATATTGACTCTCTTTACACTTTCAAATCTCATTTAAACAACGTCTTTTTCACCTGGCATATTCAGTCTGATCATTCTCCATACAGTCTCATAAATCCTCTACACATATATACATCCTGTAAATGTGTTTTTTATGTTTTTATCGATGTATTGGTACTTTCTTGATTTTATCTGTGCTTTGTTTGGTGACAATGAGAGCTTCAAAATGTACCTTTAAATAACATTTATTATAATTGTTATTTTCCTCCACGACCTGAAACAATAGAAAGACTAACTGAATCATTAAACTATGTTCTTCTAACTATATAGCCTTCAGTAATTGTTGTGAGGCTTTCAGTAAACTTACATGATGTTACTCTGATGAAAAACACAGAAAGCGTCCACCTCCAACAACACAACTCTCTTCAGAAGTGACATGAGCAAACTTATAGCACATCCTTACAAGAAAATGATCCTTACTAAAAAAAATGACATGACTTTTAGTCTTTTTAAACCACAATGACCTTGTATGCTGATGATGCTCTGCAGTTGGTTTCTAATGACCTAAAAACTTCTCATAGTCAAATAAATTTTCAGCACATTTTGAAATGATCAACTCAGAATCATCCATTTTCTCAGAACATTTCCATAGAGAGCCACTTTGCATCAGCAGCACCATGCTCCAGTGCTCTGGGAGAGTTTATAGTCCTGACACTTGAAGACTGGATGACTGATGACTGTCCTTCATCACAACAGAAATCCTCGTCCTCCTCCTCATCAAAAACATGACTTTGATCTGCGTCCTCATCTGGACTCTCCTCCTCTGCTGCTGTTTCACAGGTAAAGTCCAGAGAATCAAACTCCTCTCCTCTATGAACATCCGTCCCTCTGAAATGAAGCCCACTAAACCCTGACGCTGCTTTCTGTTTTTGTCTCTGTATCCTCAGAGTCCAGAGGACAGGTCACAGTGACTCAGCCTGCAGCAGTGAGCTCTGCTCTGGGAGCCTCCGTCTCCATCTCATGTACGACCAGTCAGAATGTTTATAGTAATAGCTACTTACACTGGTACCAACAGAAAGATGGAGGAACTCCTAAACTGCTGATATACATTGCTAGCACTCGAGCATCAGGGATTCCAGGTCGTTTTTCAGGCAGTGGATCAAACTCTGCTTTCACTCTGACCATCAGTGGAGTCCAGACTGAAGATGCAGCAGTTTACTACTGTCAGAGTTATCATAGCATCAACCGTCAGTATGTGTTCACACAGTGAAAAAGCGTCGTACAAAAACCTCCCTCAGTCAGACTGAACAGAAACTGAACTGACTGCTGCAGCTGGAAGTTTCTGCAGAGGCTGACACACTTCACTGAAGCAGCTCAGACATGATAAAGACCTTAAAAATCCATCAGCCCTCATATTTGGTTTGATTTATGAACCTCGTTGTAAAAGCACTCAAACACTACACACTCTTTACAAGCAGAGGATTATGGGCAATAAGATTAAAAAACATACATATTTTCTTCATATGATAATCTCTAAACCTTCATTTTTGCAGATTAAGAGAAGAATAAATAAAGATTTAATTGCCCACAATTATCCAACAACATGAGTAAGACATGTTTTGGTATATAGATGAGTTTATCATCTGCATAGTGATGAACTTTTTGTAATTTCTACCATTGGCAGTAACACACTGAGATCCATAGGATAGGTTTATGAAGCAGTTCTGATTATTTTGACGACTTGATTGAGGAGGTTGTAGAGTGATGTTGATTTTATTCATTTAGGATTTAACAATTGATTGTAATAAAGAGATTATTGTTGTTGATACTGAAGGAAGTGGTCACTCCTAACCCCATACTTCTGGATGAATGTATTGAATGAAATAAACAGATTGTTTTGAAATAGGTGAAGGAGGTGAGTGATTCCCTTTTGTTGCCATGATGGAAAGTAGATGGAGTTGCTGAAAGTCTAGATTGTGCCATTTTGGGGTGTATCTACAAGGTGGGAGAAATGACCAGGTGATATTAGGGGTTTTCCAACAGGCTGTCAGAGTTAAGGAGATGGTGATGATCTCGTGGTGCTAGTGTAATACAATTAAACTCAAACTAAATGCTGTTTGACTGCTCTTCACATACCTGCGACAACGTTAGCCGATTCTGATAGTCACTGGATATGTTGACATTGGCCGATATTATCAGCTGGCTGGTTTCTTTTGTTGCCCGGTTTACAACAGCCTGTAGCTGTTTATACAAAGTGCTTGAAATATGTCCAATTGATGCTGCTGCTAAGTAAAGTGTTGTAAAGTGTCATCTGCATACACCAGACACCAGAACCTATTAAAAACTTAAAAAGCAAATTTCCTTCCTAAGGCAACAAAACTACCCAACAAATGCATTTAGACTGAAAGCTGTTTTTCACCTGAAAGCTAAAACAACTCAAGTCAATGACAACCACAATACATGATAAAACCTTCAATAATCACACAATTAAGTGTATGGTGACGATAATCTGCTTTCTGTTTCTAATGACCTCATACATTTCCCATATTCATATTTATTTTTACATATTTGAAACAAACTCAAAATCATCCACTTGCTCAGAACATTTCCATAGAGAGCCACTTTGGATCAGCAGCACCATAGTCCAGTGCTCTGGGAGAGTTTATAGTCCTGACACTTGAACACTGGATGACTGACAGCTGTCCTTCATCACAACAGAAATCCTCCTCCTCCTCATCAAAAACATGACTTTGATCTGCGTCCTCATCTGGACTCTCCTCCTCTGCTGCTGCTTCACAGGTAAAGTCCAGAGAATCAAACTCCTCTCCTCTATGAACATCCGTCCCTCTGAAATGAAGCCCACTAAACCCTGACGCTGCTTTTTGTTTTTGTCTCTGTATCCTCAGAGTCCAGAGGACAGGTCACAGTGACTCAGCCTGCAGCAGTGAGCTCTGCTCTGGGAGCCTCCATCTCCATCTCATGTACGACCAGTCAGAATGTTTATAATAATAACTTTTTGCACTGGTACCAACAGAAAGATGGAGGAACTCCCAAAGTCCTCATTTCCTATGCTAGCACTTGAGCATCAGGGATTCCAGGTCGTTTTTCAGGCAGTGGATCAAACTCTGCCTTCACTCTGACCATCAGTGGAGTCCAGACTGAAGATGCAGCAGTTTACTACTGTCAGAGTTTACATATCATCAATAGTCAGTGGGTGTTCACACAGTGAAAAAGCGTTGTACAAAAACCTCCCTCAGTAAGACTGAACAGAAACTGAACTGACTGCTGCAGCTGGAAGTTTCTGCAGAGACTAACACACTTCACTGAGTACAAACACACACACACACACACACACACTCTCTTTCACTCTGTTCAATTTAGCGTCCTGCAGCCTCTCTGTCACACACAGTTTGATAGTTGGTCCCAATGTACCTCTATATTCCCCTTAAAAAATATCCACATGAAGTAAAACTCTTGAAACACAATGTCCAATGACTGGCACACCCATGCACTGGTTTACATCCTAACTCTCTGGCCTCACTCAGTTTATTCTATTCAAAACCTTGAAATCCATTTCCAGTCACTACCGGTGTTCCTCACAGTTCTTTCCTCGGTCCCCTTCTGTTTATCATCTTCCTCTTTCCTCTTGACCATATCTTCAGTAAATATAACATCCAGTTCCATTGCTATGTGGATCACACCCAGCTCTACCTGTCCACCACACCAACCTCCTCCCTCCTGTCTCCTTCCCTGTCTCATTCCCTACAAGAAATCAAATCCTGGTTCTCCTGCATCTTCCTCAAATTAAACAGTGACAATACCTAGGTAACCTAGGTAACCCGGCACCAAATCCAGAATTTCAAAACTTGACAGGTTATTTCAATCAAAGTAACATTAATCGCCTCCCTCCGTCCCACACTCCCAACAGTACGGCACATCATCATCATCATCATCATCATCCAGATTGCATCCCACATTGACAACTAAACCTCCCTTCTCTTTGGTCTCCCTCTCAAGTCCATCCATAAACTTCAACTGGCCCAGAACTCTGCAGCTCTCATCATCTCCAGAATTCCCTCTGTTAATCACATCACCCCAGTCTTTCAGCAGCTTCATCGGCTCCTGGTTAAATATCACATAATTTTCAAAATTCTGCTTCTCACCTTTAAGGCCGTCCATAACCTCACTCCTCTGTACCTGTCTGATCTCCTGCATATCAGATAAGATAATCCTTTATTCATCTTGCAAATTAACAGTGTTGCAGCACCAAAGCAGGATGGCAGAAGAAAGTCACACAGCGCAAAAATGCAATGCAAATCAAGGACATGACCAGGACCACCACAGGGTCCAGGGGGCAGCCCAGGACAGAGCTGGCCGTCTTCTGCAGTTTGTTCAGTCTGTTCCTGTCTGCAGCCGTGGTGCTGCTGTTTCAGCAGATCACTCCATAAAAGATGGCGGATGCCACCACTGAGTCTTAAAAAGTCTTCAGGAGTGCTCCCTGCTCTCTGAAGGAACTGAGTCTCCTCAGGGGGGTGAAGTCTGCACTGGCCTTTCTTGTAGAGAGCGTGTATTATCAGTCCAGTCCAGCTTATTTTTCAGGTGAACACCCAGGGATTTATCAGAGTCCACAATCTCAATGTCCTTTCCCTGGAAGTTCACCGGAGTGGGGGGAGTAGGTCTGTGTCTGAAAAAGTCCACCACCAGCTCTTTGGTTTTCCCTGTGTTGATCTGGAGGCAGTTCCGCTGGCACCAGTCCACAAAGTCCAGGATGAGTTCTCTGTACTCATCCTTATTGGGAATGAGGCCGACGATAGCAGAGTCATCAGAGAACTTCTGCAGGTGACAGTTGGTCGTGTTGTGGGAGAAATCTTCAGTGTAAAGGGTGAAGAGGAATTCAGCCAGGAAGGTCCCCTGTGGGGCCCCTGAACTGCAGATGACGAGGTCAGAAACACAGTCCTGTGTCCTCACAAACTGTGGCTGGTTGGTCAGGTAATCCAGGAGACACGAAGTGATGTGCAGGTCGACTCCTGTGAGCTGCAGCTTGTCCCTCAGAAGCATGGGCTGTATGGTGTTGAAAGCACTGGAGAAATCATAGAACATGATCCTCACAGTGCTCCCAGCCCTCTGCAGGTGAGACAGAGATCGCTGCATGAGGTAGATGACAGCATCATCCACCCCGATGCCTGGCTGATAGGCAAACTGCAACTGGTCCATTGATGAGCTCACCAGGGGGCGCAGATGTTGAAGGACCAACCTCTCCAGGGTCTTCATCAGGTGTGACATCAGAGCCACCGGCCTGTAGCGGTCGAAGTCCTAGGAGAGGGAGGTGTGACGACCCTGTGGCTATGGCTACTGGTCTCTGTCAGTCTGCTGTCTGTCTATTACAGGAGGTGTGTCCTGGCTGTCCTCATCAGCAGGATCAGAGACACCTAGGTCTGGTGCACTCTGGCCTACAAAGAGCTGCTGCAGCCTTCATTCACGCTCTCTCTGATCTCTCAGCTGGACCGATGCTTGCTTATGATTTAGTTCTCTTTGTTAGTACACTTCAACATCTCCCACCACATAAAGCTTTCACTCACCCACACTCTCACTACTGATTATACAGATTAACATGTCATGATCCCTATCGTGGCAGGCCCTTCCTTTCCCGTTGTGTGTTGTTTGTATTCCCTGTCTGTGATCCTGGTGTTTTTTCCCCTGTTAGTCTGTGTGTGTGGCTGTAGGCGTGGCTACCTGGGTGCAGGCTGCACAAGGTGTATCTCATCTCCTCATCAACCCTGGCTGTACTTAAACCTGGATTTCCTCTGCCTCTGCGCCAGATCGTTGCGTCTTACCAGTGTGGTAGTAGTGTTTTGTGAATCACGGCCTTTGTATTTTTATCGAGCTTGGTTGAGCTGGGTTACTAACTCCTCTGTGCTTCCCCACTTCGGATCTTCGTTGTTCTTGGACTCTTGTGTGTTACTTCACTACCTGCTCACTGCCTGCTGATACTACTCAGGAGGAACTTCACCACGGGATTGTTGGAAACTCACGCCACACTCGGACCGAGTGTACACCTCACTTTTGGGATCCCTGGATGCATCACCCCCTCCCCCTTACTGTCACTTACTTGTCCATTAAATTGACACTTGCTTGAACCTGGTTTGCGAGTTGTGCTTTTCGGTCCGATCCAGTTCAAGATCGTAACATAACACACCTCATAACTTTGGTCATTTGGTTAATTAGCACATTTTTGGTAAGAAATTACTCGTTTTCTGTGGCAAAACTGATTGTCCTCCGTTGTTTGTCACTTTCTATGAGCCGGGTTGTGACAGAGGTCTTTGGCACCAGTACCTCACAGGATGTCTTCCGCTCTGGAAGTACTCACCCCAGTTCAACGCTCAAGTTGAACAGGTGCCCATAACCCCACAGAGTTGATCTGCACATGTTTTGAGGAGCCTGGAGATGATGCCGTCCGGACCAGCTGCCTTCCTGACATTAAGCCTCCTCACTTCTCTGTTCACCTGGGCTGTTGTGAAGGACAGGCTGGAGCAGGGGGGCTGTGTGCTGGTAGTGGGAGGAGCGGAGAGTGGTGTGCACCTGCACTCTCAGGTCTTCTTCTTCTTCCCTTCAACTCACTGCACCACCCTCACACCTGTCCCACACGGGGTCCAGGACCTTCAGCTAATCTGTCCCCTGCCTCAGGAACTCCCTCCCACCAGACATCCATGATATTGACTCTCTTTACACTTTCAAATCTCATTTAAAAAACATCTTTTTCGCCTGGCATATTCAGTCTGATCATTCTCCATAAAGTCTCATAAATCCTCTTCACATATATGCATCCTGTAAATGTGTGTTTTCAATGTTAATTTTATCAATGTATTGGTACTTTGTTAATTTTATCTGTGCTTTGTAAGGTGACATTGAGAGCTTTAAAATGTACCTTTAAATAACATTTATTATCATAATTATCATCGAAGGATGTGCCTCACACGACCTGAAACAATAGACAAAATGAATCATTAAACTGTTGTAACTATAGAGCCTTCAGTAACTGTTGTGGGGCTTTCAGTGAACTTACATGATGTTACTCTGATGAAAAACACAGAAAGCTTCCACCTCCAACAACACAACTCTCTGCAGAAGTGACATTAGCAAACCTATAGCACATCCATACAAGAAAATGATTCTTACTAAAAACATTGACGTGACTTTTATTCTGATTAAACCACATTGAAATTGTATGCTGATGATGCTCTGCAGTTGGTTTCTAATGACCTAAAAACTTTTCATATTCAAATTAGTTTTCAGCACATTTTGAAATGATCAACTCAGAATCATCCATTTTCTCAGAACATTTCCATAGAGAGCTACTTTGCATCAGCAGCACCATGCTCCAGTGCTCTGGGAGAGTTTATAGTCCTGACACTTGAAGACTGGATGACTGACAGCTGTCCTTCATCACAACAGAAATCCTCGTCCTCCTCCTCCTCATCAAAAACATGACTTTGATCTGCGTCCTCATCTGGACTCTCCTCCTCTGCTGCTGCTTCACAGGTAAAGTCCAGAGAATCAAAGTCCTCTCCTCTATGAACATCCGTCCCTCTGAAATGAAGCCCACTAAACCCTGACGCTGCTTTCTGTTTTTGTCTCTGTATCCTCAGAGTCCAGAGGACAGGTCACAGTGACTCAGCCTGCAGCAGTGAGCTCTGCTCCGGGAGCCTCCGTCTCCATCTCATGTACGACCAGTCAGAACGTTGCTGTCGATGGCAACGGCTACTGGTTATCCTGGTACCAACAGAAAGATAGAGGAGCTCCTAAACTCGTCATTTACTTCGCTAGCACTCGAGCATCAGGGATTCCAGGTCGTTTTTCAGGCAGTGGATCAAACTCTGCCTTCACTCTGACCATCAGTGGAGTCCAGACTGAAGATGCAGCAGTTTACTACTGTCAGAGTTATCATAGCATCAACAGTCAGTGGGTGTTCACACAGTGAAAAAGCGTTGTACAAAAACCTCCCTCAGTCAGACTGAATAGAAACTGAACTGACTGCTGCAGCTGGAAGTTTCTGCAGAGACTGACACACTTCACTGAAGCAGCTCAGACATGATGAAGACCTTAAAAATCAATCAGCCCCTTACATTTAGTCTGGATTATGAACCTCATTGTAAAAGCACTCCCACACTACACACTCTTGAAAACAGAGGATTCTGGGTATTATGACTTTTAAAATTTAATTTACATGTTTTCATGGTGATTGTGGATAAAAAAAAAAAAAACTTTTGCACATATAAAGAACAACAGGAGGAAAAACTATTAATCAATCAAACAAGAAAACGGAAACAAATAAATCAAAAGAGCAAAACATTAGAAAAGAGACAACACAACAATTTTACAGGTGATAGATTTAATGAGATATGGCGACTTCTGAACTTTTTATGTAGAGGGAGCTTAATCTCATGTGGGTATAGACTGGTATAGTAATGACGTATTTTTGTCGGCCAACCCGAAAAAATGGCACCGGTGGTTCCCACGAAAATTTGCCTATGGGATGTTTGCTTTGGATTTTGGATCATTGCAGAAAATGACCTCTGTGTCAAACACACGTTTCTGATGTTTAGCTGTTTTGTTCAGCGGGATAATCTTTACAGATGAACATGATTGATATGAAGTTTGAAGAGTTAATGTAGCCAAGAGAAGTAAAAAGCTAACGTTATGCGCTAGCGAACTACACCGCGGTCGGTTTATAATGACATCACGACCGTTATGCTTCATCGATCTAAACAGCAGATTTGACAAGAAGAATAAGTTATTTATTAACCTAAAATTTGCAAGAACACTGAAAAACATGACTACAGGCTGTAAGGAGGATTCAGGAGAGAGTTCCCAGCGTGATGATGTGTAATGTCTGCAACAACCACTGTGGTTTCAGTTAGCTACTCGTTAGCAACCGCTGTTTAAAGTTTGCATAAGAACTTTAAATTTCAATAGTGGGGTCTTAGCTAACATAGTTTATCTCACCTAACAAAACATCAACATCTCTACAGCTTATGTTAACCACAGACCTTTTTTCAGGCGTCTAACCACAAACCCATTCAAAATCCCCATTGACTTTTAGAGTTAGGAACCCATGGCGCTAAAATGCTAACTCACTTCCTGGTTTTAGAACTCAAAACTATACCAGTCTTTCTCCACAGAGTCTCCACTCTACTGGACATGAGAGGGTTTCTGAGGAGAACACCCATCAGCACTGCAATGGAGACAGCAGAGAAATCCTCCAGATTGTCTTGGATTTAAAGGGTGGATTCATGGCCAAAAACTGTTGGGATATAAGTGAAGGTTTGATCAAATCCAGCTGGATCCCATAGGCGAGGGTGTATGATGTTACGAGAGCCAAAACCCTGCATGAATCCAGAAAACATCACTGATGATGAGTCCCAGCCCATCTGTAGGATGTACCTTCAATCTTTCTTCAGACACAAATGAACATTTTAACTTTTGAAATCTACTTTGTAGTTTTGTCAGTGTTTGAACTTCAGTAGCACTGATTTGATATCTCTCTACGCTGATGATATCACGCTTTATTTAAAAGATTTACAATGTTTCATTGAGCACATTCATTTAGCTTCTTTCCTCTCTTTTCTTTTGATAAACATAAACCACTAGACGTGTTAAAGTCCTGGTCATTAACATTTTCAGTAAAGAAAGCTGATTTGATGATTTTCATTCAGTTGTTTGAGTCATTAAGGCGTCCATATCGATTGTTAGAAAAAACTCATGAATAGAAGATTAATTTAACAGCTGTCTTTGAGGTTTTCAAAGTGTGATTTATTCGGACCAAATACAAAAATCTGTATTAAAATGAGGTTTAATAATCATACAGAAACTTACTTCCAACATCCAGTCTGCAGTGACTCTCCAGTGGTTCCTCCACCAAAAGTCCACCACAGTGGTACAAAGTCATTGAGCGGCCGTACAAAAACCTCTCACTGTAGAGACTCACGGCTCTCTGACTTTAACACACTGAACTCAAACTAGCACAACTCCACATGTCACCTTTCCATGACACTGAAAATCATCTATTTCACAACTAATCTAAACTCTGGCTTCAAACATTTCACCTTCATTTAAATTCACTTTTTGTTTCTGTTTGAAACTGAAATCCATTCAAGTCAAACTTTGTCTTTATTCTTTCTCAAACAAGCCATTTCAAAAGTAAAACTCAGTATTTTCTTTTCCTCCAGGCTTGAATATGAAGACAAAAGACAGCAGAATAACTTACTGATTGAATAAAAAGCTGAAGATGTGACTTACTTCCAATATCCAGTCTGGTTCCTCCACCGAACGTGTACCACAGTGATACAAACTGATGGAGTCGTCGTACAAAAACCTCTGACTGTAGAGACACGGCTCTCTGACTCTGACACAAACACAGACACCTCAGTGAGTCTCTGCCTGCAACACCTCTGACACCAAATGAAAACAGGATTTAAAAAGATTACAACAAATTAAAAACATGTCTTTCTTAGAGATATTTACATCTTTGAATTATTTTTAAATTATTTTCTCAAGAACATCATTAATTATGACTCGTGATTTAAATGAGAATAAATGTTTCAAGAAACATGAACATGGAATCATCTCACATTAGTTTCAGAAAGTTTTCTGATTAATTGTATCATGAATTGATTGATTGATAATCAGAGTAATGAGAGTGATCCCTGTTGGAGTGAGTCAGAACATTTCCATAGAGAGCCACTTTGCATCAGCAGCACCATGCTCCAGTGCTCTGGGAGAGTTTATAGTCCTGACACTTGTACACTGGATGACCGACAGCTGTCCTTCATCACAACAGAAATCCTCGTCCTCCTTATCATCAAAAACATGACTTTGATCTGTGTCCTCATCTGGACTCTCCTCCTCTGCTGCTGCTTCACAGGTAAAGTCCAGAGAATCAAACTCCTCTCCTCTATGAACATCCGTCCCTCTGAAATGAAGCCCACTAAACCCTGACGCTGCTTTCTGTTTTTGTCTCTGTATCCTCAGAGTCCAGAGGACAGGTCACAGTGACTCAGCCTGCAGCAGTGAGCTCTGCTCCGGGAGCCTCCGTCTCCATCTCATAAACGAACAGTCAGAATGTTTATAATAATAACTTTTTGCACTGGTACCAACAGAAAGATGGAGGAACTCCTAAAGTCCTCATTTCTTATGCTAGCATTTGAGCATCAGGGATTCCAGGTCGTTTTTCAGGCAGTGGATCAAACTCTGCCTTTACTCTGACCATCAGTGGAGTCCAGACTGAAGATGCAGCAGTTTACTACTGTCAGAGTGCACATCACATCAACAGTCAGTGGGTGTTCACACAGTGAAAAAGCGTCGTACAAAAACCTCCTTCAGTCAGACTGGACAGAAACTGAACTGACTGCTGCAGCTGGAAGTTTCTGCAGAGACCGACACACTTCACTGAGGACACACACACACACACACACACACACACACACACACACACACACACACACACACACACACACACACACACACACACACACACACACACACACACACAGGATCCCACAAATGTCCATTTGAAGTGACCCCTTGAATGTTAAAGTCCAAACCTCACAGTAACAGTCATGTTTACTTTCCAGTGACCATAAATGTCATGATCATTGAAAAGAGTGATGAGTATAATTTTCATGAAACAGGTCAGGAGTCATTCAACAACCTTCTGGATCCTTTGTGAAGAAAAGTCCAAATGGAGTTACAATTTTCTAAATTAAATATGTAAATAAAGGAAATCATTAAATCATGTTTTTATGAACGATGTGAAAGAAATATGTCAAAACTCTAAAAGATGTGAAGACAGAAGAAACTACTGAAGCATCTTCTCAGAGACACACGACCATAAAATCATCGTGTACGCTGATGACATACAGTTATACTTTACAGATCTCCAATTCTTTGAGTCCAACATTTCACCACTTATTAAACCATTCCTTTCATTTTAAAAATACTCACTTACACAATGTGGATTTGACATTTAAATAAACTCATATTAAGTCTTAAAATAAAGAAGATGGCCGTTACTTGAAGGAATAAGAGACAACCTGTTAAAACACAATCCATTGTTCTCGTCCTTCAAATGATAAATATCTGCAGTGTGTTTAAATGTTTCAATCACATTAAATGTCCTGCTTCAAAAGATTTATTTCCAAATACAACGTTTACACGTTTATTTCTACTTGTAAATGAAAACAAATCCACATTCTTCTACATCCTGTGAAGAATTTCAATGTTGAACTGGTCTTAAATCTGTCAGGGAGAAACGCTGTGATCAGTTGAGTACAGCTACAGTTCAGTGACTCCGTGTGTTTGCATATAAGTGTTCAGCCTCTCTGCTCTCAGACGTTAAGAGACCAGTGTTGATTAGTGTCTGTCCACACCTTTCAGGGACTCTGACACACCTGCATCACAACCATGATGTCACTGATTCTACTGATGGTCACCCTGGGGCTCCTTGTTCAGGGTGAGACTCTTATCTGAAAACTTCTCCTCATGGTGTAACCAGGTTCATTAAAGTCAACTTCTGCTGCACAGTTTACAGAATGAGACTCTTCTGTTTGGATGTTGATCATCTCTCTCTGAGCTGGATTTCTCTCAATAATCCTTCTCCTGTTCTTCATATATTTCAGCTTCTTCAGGAGACATCATCCTGACTCAGACTCCTGGATCTCTGTCTGCTGTTCTCGGACAGACTGTCTCTATCAGATGTAGTGCAAGTTCACAAGTGAGCGATGACGTACACTGGTATCTTCAGAAACATGGAGAAGCTCCTATGCTCCTGATTAATGATGCTACAACCCGTCAGTCTGGAGTTTCATCTCGTTTCAGTGGGAGTCAGTCTGGAACTGACTTCACTCTGACTGTTAGTGGAGTCCAGACTGAAGATTCAGGAGATTATTATTGTCAGCAGGATTACAGCTCGTTCACACAGTGATACAACGTCGTACAAAAACCTCCGTCAGCTGAAGAGGAACTGATCTGACTGAACAGCTGCAGAGTATTAGACACACTTTACAACTTTGTCTGCTAACTAGGTCCATCAAACAGAGAACAGTTTATAGTATAACTGTGTTTATTGATCAGTTTGATTGAAAAGAGCATTAAGAATATGAATCTGAACAAACTACATTGACTGTAGATAAAGTGCAAAGTGAACACATTTATAAAGAAACTCAAATGTTAACAACACTTCAGATAGATTCACACTTTTTGACAGATCACTTTTGGAGGTATTCAAACATCATGTTCCTGTTCTTCACATTCAGAGCATCATGTGTCGTCTTTAACTAAACTAAACACATGACATGATTGTGAGTGGCCTATGTTCATCATAGAAACATCAGTAGTTTCATATGTTGAGCTCATAATGCTGGTACTGAAACATTCAGGTTCTGATCATTTCTTCATCTCTCTGATAAGCTGCATCGTTCCAGTATTATTCCAGTATAGTTCATATATCTGAGGACATTTTGAGTACAAAGAAAAACATCTAATTAAAATGAGAAAATAAAGAAGGAGTTTCTGAAGTCGAAACTTTAGAGACACATTAACATTTACATCCATCTTTACTGGCTCACACTTAACCTCCACCACACGTGAACATGGACTGAGAGATTGTAGAAAATTATTATGATAATATTTTGGACATACAACACACACTGGGCCTGTTTACCATCAGAGTTGATCCATACTAACCCCTGCATATCCCTAAAAATTATATAATCCAAAACTTCTAAAGTTACATTATTGAATGAAGTGCCAAGCATGACATGGAACCATATAAAAGATAAAAAGCAATGTTCAATTCTCATGTATTTAGACTGAAAGCTGTTCTTCACTTATAGCTAAGAAACTCTTCAAAGCTTCAACTGAACTCAAATGATGTTACTATGCCGAAAGACACAGAGAGCGCCTTTAAACCTGCAGACAAACCTTCAGCACAGCCTTCAAAGAAATGGAAAACAAACTGGCAGGATGTCTAAACAGCAGGTGGAAGAATCTCAATAAAACCTCACAATGACCTTGTATGCTGATGATGCTCTGCAGTTGGTTTTTAATGACCTAAAACATTTTCATATGCAAATCAGTTTTCAGCACATTTTGAAATGATCAACTCAGAATCATCCATTTTCTCAGAACATTTCCATAGAGAGCCACTTTGCATTAGCAGCACCATGCTCCAGTGCTCTGGGAGAGTTTATAGTCCTGACACTTGAACACTGAATGACTGACAGCTGTCCTTCATCACAACAGAAATCCTCATCATCATCATCAAAAACATGACTTTGATCTGCGTCCTCATCTGGACTCTCCTCCTCTGCTGCTGCTTCACAGGTAAAGTCCAGAGAATCAAACTCCTCTCCTCTATCAACATCCGTCCCTCTGAAATGAAGCCCACTAAACCCTGACGCTGTTTTCTGTTTTTGTCTCTGTATCCTCAGAGTCCAGAGGACAGGTCACAGTGACTCAGCCTGCAGCAGTGAGCTCTGCTCTGGGAGCCTCCGTCTCCATCTCATGTACGACCAGTCAGAATGTTTATAGTAATAGCTACTTACACTGGTACCAACAGAAAGATGGAGGAACTCATAAACTCCTCATTTACTATGCTAGCACTCGAGCATCAGGGATTCCAGGTCGTTTTTCAGGCAGTGGATCAAACTCTGCCTTCACTCTGACCATCAGTGGAGTCCAGACTGAAGATGCAGCAGTTTACTACTGTCTGAGTTTTCATGTCATCAACAGTCAGTATGTGTTCACACAGTGAAAAAGCGTCGTATAAAAACCCCCCTCAGTCAGACTGAACAGAAACTGAACTGACTGCTGCAGCTGGAAGTTTCTGCAGAGACTGACACACTTCGCTGAAGCAGCTCAGACATGATGAAGACCTGAAAAAATCAATCAGCCCCTTACATTTTGTCTCAATCATAAACCTGTTGCTTCCCCAAGTCAACTTTCAACTCCCAGTCTTCTGCTGTTGCTAGCTTTCTTTTAGCAGGATATAAAATTTTTTTATATTTTCACAGTATGAAAAATGTAGAACTACAACAGGATGTACGATATAAATATAAATATTGCACCGAATGAGATGTAAACCGTAATAGAGATATAAATGTAGCACAGTACGAAGTAAACCATTGGAAAAGAAATACAATAAGTTTTGCACATTGTGGGGTAAATAATCAAATAGATAAACATTCCAGTCTGAAATGTAGAGTATTGCACATGCCAGCAGTGTGTGAGGGTGTGTGGTAGAGGTAGGGTGGTCAGCGCATGTCCAGGTTCAGTGTGGTTATGGCTCTGGGGAAGAAGCTGTCCTTCAGTCTGTTTGTCTGAGCTCGGACACACCTGTAGCGTCTGCCAGAGGGCAGCATGTCGAACAGATGAAAGCCGGGATGAGAACTGTCCTTAACAATGTTCTTCGCTCTGTTCAGGCAGCGGGAGTTGTAAATGTCCTTTAGGGAGGTGAGAGTGCAGCTGCTGATCCACTTTGTTGTGTTGATTACTCTCTGAAGTCCCTTCCTGTCTGCTTCAGTGCAGCTGGCGTACCACGCTGTGATGCAGTACAGCAGCAGGCTCTCTATGGAGGAGAGGTAGAAGTTCACCAGCAGCTTCTCATCCAGGTTGTTCTTCCTGAGCACTCTTAGGAAGTGCAGGCATTGTTGGGCCTTCTTGGTGATATCCACGATGTTCAGGGTCCAGGAGAGGTCAGCCGAGATGAGGGTTCCCTGGAACTTGAAGGTCTGGACCCTCTCTACACAGACACCGTTGATGTAGAGGGGAGCTGGGTCTGCGTGGTGCTTCCTGAAGTCGAGGATGATTTCCTTCATCTTTGTGGCATTCACTGCCAGGTTGTTCGCTGAACACCACGTTGTCCACTTCAGGATCTCATCCCTGTAAGCAGACTCATCTCCCTTTGAGATTAGTCCAACCACAGTGGCGTCATCTGCGAACTTGACAATGGTGTTTCCAGGTTGGGTTGGGCTACAGTC
This sequence comes from Symphodus melops, assembly GCF_947650265.1. Taxonomy (NCBI): domain Eukaryota; kingdom Metazoa; phylum Chordata; class Actinopteri; order Labriformes; family Labridae; genus Symphodus; species Symphodus melops. The sequence goes on from NC_136697.1 coordinate 5,031,476, forward strand.
ATAGGTGTAGAGGAAGTACAGTAGTGGGCTCAGCACACACCCCTGTGGAGAGCCGGTACTGAGTGTGCGGGTGGAGGAGACGTGGTTGCCAAGTTTAACAGCTTGTGGACGGTTTGTGAGGAAATCTTTTATCCATGAGCAGGTGTGTGGGTGGAGGCCTAAGTCTGAGAGTTTTCTGAGCAGAATGTCCGGGATGATTGTGTTGAAGGCTGAGCTGTAATCAATGAAGAGTAGCCTCACATAGCTCCCCTGGTGTTCCAGGTGGCTCAGCACAGTATGGAGAGCTATGGCTATGGCGTCCTCTGTGGATCTGTTTGCTCTATCAGCAAACTAGTGTGGATCAAAGATCATGACTCTTGAAAAGCTCTCCATCACACAAGTCATTAAAAAGATGGTTTCTTGTTCGGAAAACTTCCTGCAACATCTCCTTTATATTGGGATGATTGTAAATGAACTGCAAAGTTTTCAAAATTGGAATATATACAAACTTATCGGTAACAACAACCTGCTCATAGGTTTCAGAATTCCGATTGCACAGGGTATCAAATCTTCTACCAAGGACATATTCGACAGAATCCACCCTTCTCCATCTCTCTGTGAAATATTGTCTTCTTTTAACTTCAGAATTTAAAACACCAAAAGGATGTTCCGTTTTTTCAAAACACTTAATTTTAATTTCAATGTCGTTTTTGATAGGCTCCTCTAGAGGGAGACACTTCTTGACAGACTCTCTTGCTTGGTCATGGATATCGTTTACAATCTCTTCCATGGAAGTGACCAAAGAGTTAATGGTGGTTTCACCTACACCTGCCACTTTAAGTTCAGCTACTGTTGTGGCACAGCTGACAACAATACTCTTATTTACAGAGACTGGATGTGAAGGGGACCTTCTTTCAAGAATCCCATCTGAATGATGTGCTGCTGAATCCTCAGCTCTAGAGGGGCCTTCGCCAGCATCAGAAAAGGGTTCATGTGCTTTATTGACATGCTTTCTAAACCCAGAAAATCTTCCATAAACTTGTGAACAACCAGCCTGACCACATTTAAGACATAGTGACTTTCCAGAACAAAGTCCATGGATCAACTTTAAGTGCTTTTATTGCATTTACATTTACATGTTACATGTAACATTTTTTTTCTTAAGGTAATTTTGTTGTTACATTTTGGGTCGTGGTTACTTTTCAAGAATATGAATTCAGTTAATGTAGGGCCACCCAATGAATTGCAACCTGATTTTGATTGCAATATGAGCCTTTGCAATAAACCCAGTTGCAAAGGTCTAAATTCATGGCAATTAATTAAAAGTGCACAGTCTCAGGTAAAACAAGTTGAAAAACACAACATTGTATAAAACATTAAGCTCAGCAAATTGTCATTGAAACTGAACAACAAATATAAGAGTTTGTCCTCTTTAGCAATTTGCCCAGCCTTTTACAGAAACCTGATCGTATCGACATTCAACTGTACTCTTACCTTGAGCAACTTCAATGGCTTGGCTAGCTGAGAACTTTCCTGGTCTCTTGCGGCCACATTTTAATATCTCATCTTAAAAAAACATATTTTTTAACCCGGCATATTCTGATCATTCTCCATACAGTCTCATAAATCCTCGACACATGGATTTCATACATCCTGTAAGTTTGTGTTTTTGATGTGTTTTTCGGTGTTTTTTTCTTTGTTGATTTTATCTCTGCTTTTTAAGGTATCGTTGAGAGCTTTAAAATTTACCTTTAAATAACATGTATTATTATAATTATGATTATCATCGAAGGAAGGTCCTCACACGACCTGAAACAATAGAATCCTAGAAATAAAATTATCCTGACTAAGAAAATAATGACATGACTTTTCTTCTTTTTAAACCACAATGACCTTGTATGCTGATGATGCTCTGCAGTTGGTTTCAAATGACCTAAAAACTTCTCATATTCAAATTAGTTTTCAGCACATTTTGAAACGAACAACTCAGAATCATCCATTTTCTCAGAACATTTCCATAGAGAGCCACTTTGCATCAGCAGCACCATGCTCCAGTGCTCTGGGAGAGTTTATAGTCCTGACACTTGAACACAGGATGATTGACAGCTGTCCTTCATCACAACAGCAATACTCCTCCTCCTCATCAAAAACATGACTTTGATCTGCGTCCTCACCTGGACTCTCCTCCTCTGCTGCTGCTTCACAGGTATCGTCCAGAGAATCAAACTCCTCTCCTCTATCAACATCTCTCCCTCTGAAATGAAGCCCACTAAACCCTGACGCTGCTTTCTGTTTTTGTCTCTGTATCCTCAGAGTCCAGAGGACAGGTCACAGTGACTCAGCCTGCAGCAGTGAGCTCTGCTCCGGGAGCCTCTGTCTCCATCTCATGTAGGATCAGTCTGAACGTTTATGTTGATCGCCACGGCCACTATTTAGCCTGGTACCAACAGAAAGATGGAGGAACTCATAAACTCCTCTTTTACTTGGCTAGCACTCAAGCATCAGGGATTCCAGGTCGTTTTTCAGGCAGTGGATCAAACTCTGCCTTCACTCTGACCATCAGTGGAGTCCAGACTGAAGATGCAGCAGTTTACTACTGTCTGAGTTTACAGAGCATCAACAGTCAGTATGTGTTCACACAGTGAAAAAGCGTCGTACAAAAACCACCCTCAGTCAAACTGAACAAAAACTGAACTGACTGCTGCAGCTGGAAGTTTCTTTAGAGACTGACACACTTCACTGGACACACACACATAGGCACACACACACACACACACACACACACACACGCAAACACATACTCTCTCTCTCTGTTCAGTTTAGCGTCCTGCAGCCTCCCTAACACACAGTTTGATTGTAACATTAAATTTTGTTCCAATTGTTGGGGATTTCAGGAGCGAATACCTGACCAACGGTTATGTTGGGGTTTGATGGTGTAACATTTAGTTGTCGAATTAAATTTAATAATTAAGTTTACTTAATTATTAAAATAAATCAATAATTATTATTAAACAGAGTTTAATAAACCTTGGGGCACCACCCCAAGGGAACAACCAAAATATTACAAAATATCAGTCTCAAAATTAGTTAATTAAATACTAATATCATTAATAATTAATAATCTGTATTTAATTGAAGGTATGATATCCGAACACAAAGCCCTTTCACCCAGCCTAAGTCACAATGCAAATACACAGTAATCACAAACAACTGCTCTTTAAATTATAACAGAATATATTTAACAAAGAAACATCAAGTTAATCAATGAAACTCAATCAAACAAACAACTATTATAAACCAAACTACAGGTAACAAACAAAACGAACAAGCGTGGCACGTGTGTGTGTGTGTGTGTGTGTGTGTGTGTTTCTGTGAGAGAGAGAGAGAGAGAGAGAGAAATAGAGAGAGGGAGAGAGAGGGACCCACACGTGGTCACGTGATGGCGGACACAGAACGTGATCTACGTTTCAGCAGCGTCTGGAAAGCCACAGATCTCTATGTGTGTGCGTCTGCCGAAAGGTGCGTGTGTGTGTAAAGCGAGAGAGCGAGAGAGAAACGAGCGCACCTCAGAAGCTCAATCTCGGCCTGGACTCTCACGCACAACTCAGAGCATAGTTAACTTCACTTACCAGAAGCCAGTGGCCGGATTTGTAATCAGACGGCGTTCACACTAGTCTTTCTGATAGTGAGTCTATTACCCGGTTATGACGCGGGAGTTCACAGGGAAACACACGGGACGTAGCGGCACAAATAAAGAAAACAAAAGAGATTTTACTCTCATAAACCAAAGACACAGAGGTCAAACACCAAGTAAATATTATCACCGTTTCACAATAATAACTCAGTTATTAAACACACTCTCTATATCTAACTGCCCAGACCTAGCTAAGCCTCACTTGTAACCGTTTTGTCCACGGTTGATGAAAGGAAGAAAAGAGGTCCTGGAACGGCCTTTCTGCAGTTGTTTGGAGATGGCGGTGCGTCCAAGGTGTTGAGCAAAGGGCCGTAGTGTCCTCCGTCGAGCAAGGTGATCTCCGTGGGTGTCCTTTCTTTACAGGACGGAACGAGACGTAATCCTTACAGTCTCTCTCAATACCGTTTTACTACGGGAGAAATAAGACGCTCTTCTTTGAGATGCGTTCAAGTGGATGATCTAGGCTCGGAAATTAGGACGTCGGGATGCTTCAAGGCCTTTGGATTACCTGCGCGCCAAAACTTTTAAACAAAGAGAAGCGTGTTGTGAAACAGGAAGCAGATGGGGTATCCTCGGACGTCACCAGACGATGTTTGAAAGAGAAAGAACAATGGGGCATGGCCGGCTTTATACCTCCCAGACTTCACACCTATGTGTTAGGTGTGGCAAAGCATTCTGGGAGTACCTGCAAGGCATGCTGGGATAGAGAGTCTTTTGTCGTAGTTCTCCAAACGTACCCAGCCTGAACTTTGCCATCCTGGCTGGCCCCCAACACAATGTACCGCTACATACCCCTTAAAAAATATCAACATGAACTAAAACTCTTGAAATGTAGCATCCAATAGAATGACTGACACACACATGCACTGGTTTACATCCTAACTCTCTGGCCTCACTCAGTTTATTCTATTCAAAACCTTCAAATCCATTTCCTGTCTCTACCGGTGTTCCTCACAGTTCTTTCTTCGGCCCCCTTCTGTTCATCATCTTCCTCTTTCCTCTTGACCATATCTTCAGTAAATATAACATCCAGTTCCATTGCTATGTGGATCACACCCAGCTCTACCTGTCCACCACACCCACCTCCTCCCTCCCGTCTCCTTCCCTGTCTCATTGCCGACAAGAAATCAAATCCTTGTTCTCCTGCAACTTCCAAAGTAAACAGTGACAAAACCTAGGTAACCTTGGTAACCCAGCACCAAATCCACAATTTCAAAAAATAGTGACTATTTCTCCCACTATTGATCACTTCTCAGATTCTCCCTCCCCTCAGGTCAAGAGTCTGGGTGTCATCCCTCACACCACACTATCATTCCAAGCTTACATTAACAATGTCACTTGGTCTGGTTATTTCAACCTAAGTAACATTAATCACCTCCCTCCGTCCCACACTCCCAACAGTACCACACATCATCATCATCATCATCATGACTACATCCCACATTGACAACTAGAACTTCATTCTCTTTGGTCTCCCTCTCAAGTCTCATGTGGGTACAGATTGGGATAGTAATGACGTATTTTTGTAAAAAAAATGGCGCCGGTGGTTCCTACGAAAATTTGCCTATGGGATTTTTGCTTTGGATTATGGATCATTGTAGAAAATTAGCTCGGTGTCAAACTCACGTTTCTGATGTGTAGCTGTTTTGTTCAGCGGGATTATCTTTAGAGATGAACATGATTGATATGAAGTTTGAAGAGTAGAAGAGTAGAATGTAGCCGAGTGAAGTATAAAGCTAACGTTATGCTCTAGCGAACTACACCGCGGTCGGTTTATAATGACATCACAACCTTTATGCTTCATCGATCTAATCAGCAGATTTGATAAGATAGCTAAACGTTATTTTAATGAGTTTTTTATTAACCTAATATTTGCAAGAACACTGAAAAACAGGACTAGAGGCTGTAAGGAGGATTAGAGAGAGAGTTCCCAGCGTGAGGATGTGTCATGTCTGCAACAATCACTGTGGTTAGCTACTCGTTTGCAACCGCCGTTTAAAGTTTGCATAAAAACTTTAAAAGTCAATAGTGGGCTTTTAGCTAACGTAGTTTATCTCATCTATCAAAACTTCAACATCTCTACAGCTTGTGTTAACCATAGACCTTATTTCAGGCATCTAACCACAAATCCATTCAAAATCCCCATTGACTTTTAGAGTTAGGAACCCATGGCGCTAAAATGCTAACTCACTTCCTGGTTTTAGGACTCAAAACAATGCCAGTCTATGTCCTGGTCATGGCTCGTCATGCTGTCATGGGTTTTGTCCATTATTACAAACTAATCTAGAGAAACGGAAGCAGGAAACAGTTGATTAACATTTTGGAATTCATATAAATTCTAACAAATTGTATTCAAGCTCTGTGATCACTGAAGGCACTCATCAGACATGTTGAGGAGCTCAGTCTGAGTTTAAAAACAGTTAATGTCTCTTAATGATGTGGTTTTACTTGTTCTTTGTAGAGTTATCAAGGATATACTCAAAGTAAGCTGCAGACACTTTGCAGGCCGCTCTCTTCGCAGAGTTTCCACCCTGCTGGGCATGAGAGGGTTTCTGAGGAGAACAGCCATCAGGACTGCGATGGAGGAAGCAGAGAAAACCTCAAGATTGTCTTGGATTTAAAGGGTGGATTCATGGCCTAATGCTGCTGGGATACAAGTCAAAGTTTGATCAAATCCAGCTGGATCCCATGGGCGAGGGTGTATGATGTTACGGGAGCCAAAACCCTGCATGAATCCAGAAAACATCACTGATGATGAGTCCCAGCCCATCTGTACGATTTATCTTCAATCTATCTTCAGACACAAGGATGGTGGGTTGGTGTCACCACCTGATGCAGAACAGGAAGTAGTGGCTGGTCTTGTAACCTCGGTCCGACCGGCTCCCAACCGGCTCCCAAAATCTGCCTCCGTTAAGCATTTTTGGCCAATTTCTACCGGCACACTTATGGTTTTGCAACTTTTGTAAATCTGGCCCTTCGTCTGTGCCAAGACTTGTGACAATCGTGTTGACCGATTGCAAGTTTCCTTCTTGGAACTGCCGTGAGTCAGACGCTACTAGCCGGCTACCCTCTCATCCTGAGCACCACAGAACCTACTGGGACCCATCTACCAACCTACAGCCCTTCATCTGATCTCCGCACCGCACCGTCTCGCTACTCTGCTCTACCATGGTTCCACTCACCTCTCTGCCTCACTGCATCAGCTGCTCCTTCCTCGCAGAAAAAAAATCGCTGAGCTGGAGCAACGTATATCCAAGCTCCACCAGATCCTCAAAGCCGAACATCTATTGGACACTATCATTATCCGGTCAACTAAACCGGTGTCACGATGTAGCAGGCAGGAAACAGGAGAGGTGGACCCAAGTGCAGAATAACTTAATTTATTTTACCAAAAAGGGCATAAACTTACTTAAATAACAGAAATCCCAAAAATCACGATGAGAAACACAGGAGCAGGGAGATGAAACACATTCCAGGACAACGACAAACCACGAGACAATGACAATACAATGAACCAACAAGAAACAGAGGCAAACACAGAGACTAAATAGACAAGGGGTAATCAGACGCAGGTGAGACTAACAAGACAGGTGAGGAACATCAGGGTAATCACTAAGGCGGGAAACACAAGGAACAAAGAACACAAGACCAGAACACTGAGGACAATTACAAAGTAAAACCCAACACTGACACCACCACCAAAACCAGATCTACAAAATAAAACAGGAAACACTAAAGACTAGACTTAAAACACAAGACAGGAAATAAACTAACAGGCAACATAGAAGAACACAAGGATACAGGGAAACACATTAAGGACTAAAGTAAAACACACTAGGAACATACATACACAGAACACGAGGGAAATAATGAGAACTAAAACAGGATTAAAAACAGAACAAAACCAAACCATGACAACCGGAGCTCGAATCCTCCACCATCCCCGTTGGTGACGTCACCACAGCTGCGACAGCCTCCCTCCCAGTGCCCGGCGTCTGTTCACCTGATCAGGCAGCAGCCGCCCCTCCACAGGTCACCGAGCCAGATGCCTCCTGGTCCCGGCAGGGAGCCAAACCCAAGACCCGCGCCACCTCCACTCCACGCAAGCCTGCGTCCTGGAATCTGGTCGGCTCTCATCATCAGAGAGTAATAGAGCCCCCTCAAGCTCCTCAGCATAGCATCCGGCTGGAAAATAAATACGACATCCTCGACCTACACGACTTTCCTCTCATTGAAAATGGATCCCAAGCTCCCCCATCACTTTCCAAAAAGTCTAAACAGTTCCCTGGTGCTCGTCGACTCTCCCTGCCACAGTTCACACCGGCCCCTCGGCCTGCTCCTGCAGCTCGTCTGAAATCACCCTCAAAACCATCAAATTCATTAGCCGCCCTCAGGAACTCGCCTCCAGCTTCTGCTCGCCCGCTCTTCCCCCCGACCAGTCTAATAATTGGAGACTCGATCACTAGAAACACCCGCTTCTTTAATGGTACTACAAGATGTTTCCCTGGTGCAACCGCGTCAGTCATTCTTGCCAAACTCCCTGAAATCCTCCAAACACTTCCTTTATCAGTCCAGAGAATTATCGTCCATGTTGGATACGTGGATGCAGCCCGCCGACAATCAGAAGTATCCAAATCAGTGTTCACCAAACTGTCCCAGTATCTGCGCACCTGCGGCAAAGCGGCTTTCATCAGTGGACCAATGCCTCCTTACAACTGCGGCTGCAGTTCAGATCAATAGTTTGGACAAGATCAATAGTTTGAGATCAAACTTCTCCCTGGCCGACTTACCCTCCTCTCCACTAAACCACCCCAACCTAATGTCGGAACTAACTCCAGAGTCCCTTCAAAGCCTTTCCACTACTGTAGCACACATGCGAGTTTCGAGCAGCCCTCATGATACAGTCATGTATCTAAATTCCTGAAATCCATATTCCCAGTCCTGGGCCCGAGTATATTCTCCATTGTCAACCACTCTCTCACTTCCGGCTCTGTCCCTGATCCTTTGAAAGTTGCCAGTGTCCAACCCTTTCTCAAAAAACCCACCTTAGATCCAGACAAACCAGAAAATGACAGACCAATCTCTAAATTGCCATTCATTTCCAAAATCCAAGAAAAAATTGTCACAGATCAACTTCTCAACTCAGTCAAAGATAATACAATATTTGACAAATTTCAATCCGCACTGAGTCCGCACTACTGAAAATAACCAATGACATCCTGATGCAAGCAGACAAAGGTAAACATTCCATTCTCGTTTTGTTAGACCAAGCAGCAGCATTTGACACCATTGATCATTCCATCCTCCTAGACAGACTACAAAACTGGGTCGGTATCACAGGTACAGCGCTAAGCTGGTTCCAATCATATTTATCAAACAGACACTTCAACATCCGCATAAACAATCATGTATCCTCCCCTGCTCCCCTCCTGTGTGGAGTGCCTCAAGGTTCAGTACTCGGCCCTGTCCTCTTTTCCCTGTACATGCTTCCCCTTGGTCATCGGCTCAGCCAACTCCAAACTATCAACATAACTATCAACAAATCTACTTCTCTGCAAATCTCAACAACCTTGAACAATTAACCCCCCTCCATAACTGTTTAGCTGCTATAAAAGACTGGATGTCCTACAATTTCCTTCACTCAAACCCAAGCAAAACAGAAACTCTCTTAATCGGACCAGACACCTTCTCCACCTCAGTTCACCAGTTTATTGGCCCCCTCCACTCCAGTATCACTCCCTCCTTCAAAAACCTTGGAATCATCTTCGACCAGCATCTTTCCTTCAGTCAACATGTCACAAAGCTTATCCAGTCCTGTTTTCTACAAGTTAGAAATATTGCCAAAATCAGACACATCCTCTTCCCCTCTGACCTTCAGTTCCTCATTCACACCTTCATCTTCTCCCGTCTAGATTACTGCAACTCACTTTTCACCTGCATCTGTCAGTCCTCCCTTAAAGGGATACTTCACCCATTTGCATGAAGCTTTGTATCATTAGAAACATGGTAGTAGTTTTGAATGGTTGTGAATCCAGCCCTCATTTTGCCCTGAGATGAGAAAAATATGTTTTTCTTTGCCTGGAAGTTTTCTTCATGTGATGCAATATGACGCTTTTTGCATTCAACATTACTACCATGTTTCTAATGATGCACAGCTTCATGTAAATGGGTGAAGTATCCCTTTAATCGCCTCCAACTAGTCCAGAACTCTGACACCAATTACTAACACAAACCAGTCGTCGGTCCCACATCACACCAGTACTCGCTTCCCTTCATTGGCTAGCAGTAAAATCTTGCATCCACATCAAAAGACTTCTAACTACTTTCAAAGCCCTGCACAACCTTGCCCCTAGTTAGATTTCCGACCTGCTAGCTCCCTACTCAACCTCACGACCACTCTGTTCATCAAAACTCAACCTTCTATCTAACCCCCGCTCCAATTTATCCACAAAAGGCGACCTTGGGTTTACCTTTCTGGCCCCAACCCTCTGGAATAGTCTTCCCCAGTCCATCAGATCATCTGAATCCATAGACAGCTTCAAAACACTCCTAACAACTCACCCTTATAAACAGGCCTTTTGCTTAAATCAGGACATTGCACTGTGTGTGTGAATGTGTGTGGGCGTGCATGTGTACAGATGCTTTTGTCTTACTATGAAAGTTTGTTACTGTGAAAGCTACTGTATCTACATGTTGAAACAGTTTTTCTATTCTTGTTTCTCCTTGTTATGTGAAGCACTTTGTAACATGCTGTTTTAGTTTAGTCAGTTTTGTCAGTATTTGAACGGCAGTAGCACTGATTTGATATCTCTCAATGCTGATGATATCAGGCTTTATTTAACAGATTTACAATATTTCTTTGAGCTAAAACACATTCATTTAGCTTCTTTCCTCTCTTTTCTTTTGATAAACATTAACCACTAGACATGTTACAGTCCTGGTCATTAACATTGTCTGTAAAGAAAGCTTGATTTGATAATTTCCATTCAGTTGTTTGAGTCATTAAGGCGTCCATATCGATTGTTGGAAAACCCTCATGAATAGAAGATTATTTAGCAGCTGTCTTTGAGGTTTTATCTCTCTGAAATTAATTCAGCGTTTATGATTCCTGCATTATTTAATTAGACATTTTATTATGAGGAAATTACATGATACAACATTTGATTTATTTCATGTTACATTCTGAAGATTTGATCTCACTGTGATCGTTGATGAAGTCATTTTGACACGTGAAATAATTGAAAAAGACAAAAAGTGTATTTCTCATTGATTTAATGAACAGGTTATCAGGAAACAATACACACACATATGAAGCAACAAGCTAATATTTATTCTCTTGAAACATGAAATAAAGAGAGAGAGCTGCAGAGTTAGAGCAGTATCACAGTAAAACCAGCAGCAGAGTCCCAGTGAGTCATTACTGGGAACACTGGTCTCTACTCAGAATCTTTGTGACTGGAGTCTGGGAGCCCTGGGTGGCCTCACAGGTCACAAAGCCAACCTTCCTCCACTGCTCTGCAGTGAGCCTCAGGGCGCTGCTCCAGCTGTAGAGAGCGTCCTTCTCCAGTACCGCAGGGCTCCTGCTCTCCTCCCAGCTGCTGCTGCTGCTGCTGTTCACCTTCCAGGCCAGACTCCAGCTTGAGGGGAAGCCCTTGTTGGCCAGGCACATGAGCGTGGCCGTCCCGTGCTGCAGCTCCTCATTGGAGGGGGGCAGCACCGTCAGGGTGGGAGGCACATCAGCTACAGGAGACACCAATCAGATTAGAGGACGGGGAGCACACAGCTGTCAATCACACACCACACCCTATAGTACACATTTAATGTCTGAGAGATGATTTTCTTTTTTTAGGAGTTTCTGTCAGATGTTTCTCTCTGCTCCACTGGTCTCTTACTCACACATTGTTTCACTTCCCTTTAAGAAGCCTCTCATGCACATCAGCACACAGAGAACATCACACAGAAAGACCTGAAATATATTCAAACTACATCTGAATCAAATCTAAAATATTACAAAAATTCTCCATCAAAATAATCCAAAAGCTTTTGACAATTTATTTTTGTCAGTTGGCAGTTTGTAGGAAAAACAAACTAAAACACAAAATTAATTGAACACAATCAAATGTTCTTCATGTGAATTCAAATCAGAAAAATGTCAAAATGTCCTTTACAAAAGACTGAATCTGTTAAAAACCAAGTTATCAGATAAGTAATGTAAGGAGAACCTTTTTAAAACACATCTCTATGTTATACTGTTAAACTGTTTATGTTTCAGTATGACAGAAATCAAACTGTCCTGAATGAACGTTCACGATAAAACAGGACTGATTAAAACACGATAAGAGTTCATCAGAGATTAACGATGACAAATATTATAAATTAACAGAAATACAGCTTAACACATAAGGATATATATAACACATATACATTTACAAACCGTCCATAAATCTACTTTGTAGTTTTTTCAGTGTTTGAATTACAGCAGCACTGATTTGATATCTCTTTACGCTGATGATATCGCATTATTTAACAGATTTAAAATATTTCTTTGACCTAAAACACATTCATTTAGCTTCTTTCCTCTCTTTTCTTTTGATTAAAAAAATAAACCACTAGACATGTTACAGTCCTGGTCATTAACATGTTCTATAAAGAAAGCTGATTTGATGATTTTCATTCAGTTGTTTCACCATATCGATTTTTAGAAAAACCTCATGAATAGAAGATTATTTATCAGCTGTCTATGAGGTTTTTAAAGTGTGACTTATTTGGATCAAATATAAAATCTGTATTTTAAAAAGAGGTTTAATAATCATACAGAAACTTACTTCCAACATCCAGTCTGCAGTGACTCTCCAGTGGTTCCTCCACCAAAAGTCCACCACAGTGGTACAAAGTCATTGAGCGGCCGTACAAAAACCTCTCACTGTAGAGACGCACGGCTCTCTGACTTTAACACACTGAACTCAAACTAGCACAACTCCACATGTCACCTTTCCATGACACTGAAAATCATGTGTTTCGCAACTAATCTAAACTCTGGCTTCAAACATTTCACCTTCATTTAAATTCACTTTGTGTTTCTGTTTGAAACTGAAATCCTTTCAAGTCAAACTTTGTCTTTATTCTTTCTCAAACAAGCCATTTCAAAAGTAAAGCTCAGTATTTTCTTTTCCTCCAGGCTTGAATATGAAGACAAAAAACAACAGAACAACTTACTGATTGAATAAAAAGCTGTGACTTACTTCCAATATCCAGTCTGGTTCCTCCACCAAACGTGTACCACAGTGATACAAACTGATGGAGTCGTCATACAAAAACCTCTGACTGTAGAGACACGGCTCTCTGACTCTGACACAAACACAGACACCTCAATGAGTCTCTGCCTGCAACACCTCTGACACCAAATGAAAACAGGATTCAACAAGATTACAACAAATTAAAAAATGTCTTTCTTAGAGATATTCACATCTTTGAATTATTTTTAAGTCATTTTCTCAAGAACATCATTAATTATGACTCGTGATTTATATCAGAATAAATGTTTCTAGAAACATGAACATGGAATGATATCACTTTAGTTTCAAAAAGTTTTCTAATTAATTGTATAATGAATTGATTGATTGATAATCAGAGTAATGAGAGTGATCCCTGTTGGAGTGAGTCAGAACATTTCCATAGAGAGCCACTTTGCATCAGCAGCACCATGCTCCAGTGCTCTGGGAGAGTTTATAGTCCTGACACTTGAAGACTGGATGACTGACAGCTGTCCTTCATCACAACAGAAATCCTCCTCGTCCTCATCAAAAACATGACTTTGATCTGTGTCCTCATCTGGACTCTCCTCCTCTGCTGCTGCTTCACAGGTAAAGTCCAGAGAAACAAACTCCTCTCCTCTATGAACATCCGTCCCTCTGAAATGAAGCCCACTAAACCCTGACGCTGCTTTCTGTTTTTGTATCTGTATCCTCAGAGTCCAGAGGACAGGTCACAGTGACTCAGCCTGCAGCAGTGAGCTCTGCTCTGGGAGCCTCTGTCTCCATCTCATGTAGGATCAGTCAGGATGTTTATAGTAGTAACTATTTAGCCTGGTACCAACGGAAAGATGGAGGAACTCCTAAACTCCTCATTTATTTGGCTAGCACTCGACCATCAGGGATTTCAGGTCGTTTTTCAGGCAGTGGATCAAACTCTGACTTCACTCTGACCATCAGTGGAGTCCAGACTGAAGATGCAGCAGTTTACTACTGTCAGAGTGCACATAACATCAACAGTGATTGGGTGTTCACACAGTGAAAAAGCGTCATACAAAAACCTCCCTCAGTCAAACTGAACAGAAACTGAACTGACTGCTGCAGCTGGAAGTTTCTGCAGAGACTGACACACTTCACTGGACACACACACACACACACACACACACACACACACACACACACACACTCTCTCGCTCTCTCTCTCTGTCTCTCTCTCTCACTCTGTTCAGTTTAGCGTCCTGCAGCCTCTCTGTTACACACAGTTTGATAGTAACATGAAAGTTGGTCCCAATGTACCTCTACATACCCCTTAAAAAATATCAACATGAACTCAAACTCTTGAAACATAGTGTCCAATGACTGACACACCCATGCACTGGTTTACATCCTAACTCTCTGGCCTCACTCAGTTTATTCTATTCAAAACCTTCAAATCCATTTCCAGTCACTCCCGGTGTTCCATCACAGTTCTTTCCTCGGTCCCCTTCTGTTCATCATCTTCCTCTTTCCTCTTGACCATATCTTCAGTAAATATAACATCCAGTTCCATTGCTATGTGGATCACACCCAGCTCTACCTGTCTACCACACCCACCTCCTCCTCCATGTCTCCCTCCCTGTCTCATTGCCTACAAGAAATCAAATCCTGGTTCTCCTGCAACTTCCTCAAATTAAACAGTGACAATACCTAGGTAACCTTGGTAACCCGGCACCAAATCCACAATTTCAAAACTTGACAGGTTATTTCAATCAAAGTAACATTAATCGCTTCCCTCCGTCCCACACTCCCAACAGTACCGCACATCATCATCATTATCTTCATCATCATCATCATCATCATCCTGATTACATCCCACATTGACAACTGAACCTCCCTTCTCTTTGGTCTCCCTCTCAAGTCCATCCATAAACTTCAACTGGTCCAGAACACTGCAGCTCTCATCATCTCCAGAACTCCTTCTGTTAATCGCATCACTCTGGTCCTTCAGCAGCTTCATGGGCTCCTGCTTAAATATCACATCAACTTCAAAATTCTGCTCCTCACCTTTAAGGCCGTCCATAACCTCACTCCTCTGTACCTCTCTGATCTCCTGCATATCAGATAAGATAATCTTTTATTCATCTTGCAAATTTACAGTGTTACAGCACCAAAGCAGGATGGCAGAAGAAAGTCACACAGTGCAAAAATGCAATGCAAATCAAGGACATGACCAGGATCTCCACAGGGTCCAGGGGGCAGCCCAGGACCTCCACAGGGTCCAGGGGGCAGCCCAGGGCAGAGCTGGCCGTCTTCTGCAGTTTGTTCAGTCTGTTTCTGTCTGCAGCTGTGGTGCTGCTGTTTCAGCAGATCACTCCATAAAAGATGGCGGATGCCACCACTGAGTCATAAAAAGTCGTCAGGAGTGCTCCCTGCTCTCTGAAGGAACTGAGTCTCCTCAGGGGGGTGAAGTCTGCACTGGCCTTTCTTGTAGAGAGCGTTTGTTATCAGTCCTGTCCAGCTTATTTTTCAGGTGAACACCCAGGGATTTATCAGAGTCCTCTATCTCAATGTCCTTTCCCTGGAAGTTCACCGGAGTGGGGATAGTAGGTCTGTGTCTGAAAAAGTCCACCACCAGCTCTTTGGTTTTCCCTGTGTTGATATGGAGGCAGTTTCGCTGGCACCAGTCCACAAAGTCCAGGATGAGTGCTCTGTACTCGTCCCCATTCGGAAGGAGGCCGACGATGGCAGAGTCATCAGAGAACTTCTGCAGGTGACAGTTGGTCGTGTTGTGGGAGAAATCTGCAGTGTAAAGGGTGAAAAGGAAGGGAGCCAGGACGGTCCCCTGTGGGGCCCCTGTACTGCAGATAACCAGGTCAGAAACACAGTCCTGTGTCCTCAAAAACTGTGGCTGGTTGGTCAGGTAATCCAGGAGCCACGATGTGATGTGCAGGTCGACTCCTGTGAGCTGCAGCTTGTCCCTCAGAAACATGGGCTGTATGGTGTTGAAAGCACTGGAGAAATCATAGAACATGATCCTCACAGTGCTCCCAGCCCTCTGCAGGTGAGACAGAGATCGCTGCATGAGGTAGATGACAGCATTATCCACCCCGATGCCTGGCTGATAGGCAAACTGCAGCTGGTCCATTGATGAGCTCACCAGGGGGTGCAGATGTTGAAGGACCAACCTCTCCAGGGGCTTCATCAGGTGTGACGTCAGAGCCACCGGCCTGTAGCGGTCGAAGTCCTAGGAAAGGGAGGTGTCACGACCCTGTGGCTATGGCCACTAGTCTCTGTCAGGCTGCTGTCTGTTGCAGGAGGTGTGTCCTGGCGTTCCTCATCAGCAGGATCAGAGACACCTGGGTCTGGTGCACTCTGGCCTACAAAGAGCTGCTGCAGCCTTCATTCACGCTCTCTCTGATCTCTCAGCTGGACCGATGCTTGCTGATGATTTAGTTCTCTTTGTTAGTACACTTCAACATCTCCCACCACATAAAGCTTTCACACACCCACACTCTCACTGCTGATTATACAGATTATCATGTCATGATCCCTATCATGGCAGGTCCCTCCTTCCCCGTTGTGTGTTGTTTGTATTCCCTGTCTGTGATCCTCATGTTTCTTTCCCCTGTTAGTCTGTGTGTGTGGCTGTAGGCGTGGCTACCTGGGTGCAGGCTGCACCAGGTGTATCTCATCTCCTCATCAACCCTGGCTGTACTTAAACCTGGATTTCCTCTGCCTCGGCGCCAGATCGTTGCGTTTTACCAGTGTGGTAGTGGTGTTTTGTGGATCACAGCCTTTGTATTTTTATCTAACTTGGTTAAGCTGGGTTACTAACTCCTCTGTGCTTCCCCACTTCAGATCTTCGTTGTTCTTGGACTCTTGTGTGTTACTTCACTACCTGCTCACTGCCTGCTGCTACAACTCAGGAGGAACTTCACCACGGGATTGTTGGAAACTCACGCCACACTCGGACCGAGTGTACACCTCACCTTTGGGATCCCTGGATGCATCACCCCCTCCCCCTCACTGTCACTTACTTGTTCATTAAATTGGCACTTGCTTGAACCTGGTTTGCGAGTTGTGCTTTTGCGTCCGATCCAGTTCAAGATCGTAACATAGCACACCTCATAACTTTGGTCGTTTGGTTAATTAGCACGTTTTTGGGAATAAATTATTCATTTTCTGTGGCAAAACTGATTGTCATCCTCTGTTTGTCACTTTCCATGAGCCGGTTTGTGACAGAGGTCTTTGGCACCAGTACCTGACAAGATGTCTTCCAGAGCTGTGGTACTCACCACAGTTCAAGGCTCAAGTTGAACATGTGTCCCATAACCCTACAGAGCTGGTCTGCTCATGTTTTTAGGAGCCTGGAGCTGATGCCGTCCGGACCATCCGCCTTCCTGACATTAAGCCTCCTCACTTCTCTGTTCACCTGGGCTGTAGTGAAGGACAGGCTGGAGCAGGGGGGCTGTGTGCTGGTAGTGGGAGGAGCCGAGAGCGGTGTGCACCTGCACTCTCAGGTCTTCTTCTTCTTCCCTTCAACTCACTGCACCACCCTCACACCTGTCCCACACGGGGTCCAGGACCTTCAGCTAGTCTGTCCCCTGCCTCTGGAACTCCCTCCGACCAGACATCCATGATATTGACTCTCTTTACACTTTCAAATCTCATTTAAACAACGTCTTTTTCACCTGGCATATTCAGTCTGATCATTCTCCATACAATCTCATAAATCCTCTACACATATTTACATCCTGTAAATGTGTTTTTTATGTTTTTATCGATGTATTGGTACTTTGTTGATTTTATCTGTGCTTTGTTTGGCGACAATGAGAGCTTCAAAATGTACCTTTAAATAACATGTATTATAATTATTATTTTCCTCCACGACCTGAAACAATAGAAAGACTAACTGAATCATTAAACTATGTTCTTCTGACTATAGAGCCTTCAGTAACTGTTGTGGGGCTTTCAGTGAACTTACATGATGTTACTCTGATGAAAAACACAGAAAGCTTTGACCTCCAACAACACAACTCTCTTCAGAAGTGACATTAGCAAACTTATAGCACATCCTTACAAGAAAATGATCCTTACTAAAAACAATGACATGACTTTTATTCTTTTTAAACCACAATGACCTTGTATGCTGATGATGCTCTGCAGTTGGTTTCTAATGACCTAAAAACTTCTCATATTCAAATTAGTTTTCAGCACATTTTGAAATGATCAACTCAGAATCATCCATTTTCTCAGAACATTTCCATAGAGAGCCACTTTGCATCAGCAGCACCATGCTCCAGTGCTCTGGGAGAGTTTATAGTCCTGACACTTGAACACTGGATGACTGACAGCTGTCCTTCATCACAACAGAAATCCTCTTCCTCCTCATCAAAAACATGACTTTGATCTGCGTCCTCATCTGGACTCTCCTCCTCTGCTGCTGCTTCACAGGTAAAGTCCAGAGAATCAAACTCTTCTCCTCTATGAACATCCGTCCCTCTGAAATGAAGCCCACTTGGTTTGGATTATAAACCTCATTGTAAAAACACTCAAACACTACACACTCTTTATAAGCAGAGGTTTATGGGTATTATTATCTCATTTACACGTTTTTAGTGGTGATATAGTGGGTAAAAAGGAATTACCATTTACACATAAAAAGAACAGTAGAAGGAAAAACTAATAATCACTGAAGACGGATACACACACAAACAAACACACACACACACACACACACACATATGTTCACAGAAATATACAAATGCGGCGTCTCCCATATTTAAAAGTCCAAACCTTACAGTCGCTGTCACTTTCAAGTGACCATAATTGTCATGATCATTGATAACAGTAATGTGTACTTAAAACGTACATCAACCTGATCCAACCTGGACACATCATCAGTGATGTTAGCTCGGGTCACGGAGTGTTTCGGGTCTTTCAAACATCATACACTCTCGCCCAGGTGACCCAGCTGGGGTTGATCAGGCCCCAGCTTGTGTCCAGGTAGTGGTATGGTTCTCTTCTCTTAATCCAAAGCCACCTTGAGCCAACTTCTGCTGCTTCTGTGACCTCCTTGATGACCCTTCACTTACTGGCCCCTGTGATGCCCAAGATGTTTGAGAGAGACTGGCCAGCTAACCCTCTGCATCCCACCTCAATGGGCTGACACCACGCATGACAACTTTTGTCCCAGCACTCTTCCACGAGCTCAGTGTATTTTGCCCTCGTTCTCTTATTGACCTCCTCGATACGGTCCTCCCAGGGTAAGGTGAGTTCCAGGAGAAAGATCTGCTTGTAGGTCTCTGAGATGAGTCAAGCTGCAGTTTTGTAGTGGCAACAGCTTCTGGAAGGTTCAGTTGCTTCCCCAGGTTGACGTTCAACTCCCAGTCTTGTGCTGTTGCTGGCAGGCCAGATTACGTGGCCCTGACAGCTGGTGGTGGCTTCTCCCCAGCTCGGACGAAAGCAATGGTATTCTTCACGGGGCGTAGGGCCTTGCATTGGCCAATTCCACAGCTGATGGTGTTTGCTATGGCCATCAGGACTTGGTCATGGTGCCAGCGGTAGCGTCCCTCACCCAGACCTTTCTAACAGCAGTTAAGGATGTGCTCTAGGGTCCCCCTCTTCAGACAGAGGTTGCAGGCTGGTTACTCCACCAATCCCCATCTGTACAGGTTTGATGGGCTCAGTAGCACGTCGTAGACAGCCTGGATCAGGAATCGTGTTTGATGGGGCTCTGCTTTCCACAGCTCTGCTCATAAGACTTTGCGGTCTACTGCATGCACCCATCATGTCCAGGCTCCCTGCTCCCTGCTGAAAAACCGAGCAGAGGGATATCTTCGGACGTCGCCAGACGACGTATGAAAGCGAGTGAAAAAAGGGGACACGACCGGTTTTATCCCTCTCAAACTTCACACCTATGTGTTAGGTGTGGCAAAGCCTTCTGGGAGTACCTTCAAAGCCTGCTGGGATAAAGAGTCTTTTGTCATGGTTTTCCAAAGGGACACAGCCTGAACTTTGTCATCCTGGCTGGACCCAACATACTCGTCTCCCTCATGCATTTTTCTTACTTTCTGTGTGTTGCTCTATGTTGTTCCTTTTCCACACTAGATCAGGCCAAAGAGGTATTTGCATAACTTCAATCAGCTGTTTCTTAGTAACAATGACTTAAACCAATGAATTTCTTATAGGACATGATGGTGTCTCTTCTGACAAACAATGTAACATCATATGTAAATTTCACAGACAAGACAATGTCCATTGTCTTGGTCTTGTTGAGGTTGTAGCAATCATTAAAAACTGTACAATAATTTCTAGCATAATGAAAAGACTATTAATAAAACCTGATGATGCTCTGCAGTTGGTTTCTAATGGCCTAAAAACTTCTCATATTCAAATTAGTTTTCAGCACATTTCGAAATGATCAACTCAGATTCATCCATTTTCTCAGAACATTTCCATAGAGAGCCACTTTGCATCAGCAGCACCATGCTCCAGTGCTCTGGGAGAGTTTATAGTCCTGACACTTGAACACTGGATGACTGACAGCTGTCCTTCATCACAACAGTAATCCTCCTCCTCCTCAAAAACATGACTTTGATCTGCGTCCTCATCTGGACTCTCCTCCTCTGCTGCTGCTTCACAGGTAAAGTCCAGAGAATCAAACTCCTCTCCTCTATGAACATCCGTCCCTCTGAAATGAAGCCCACTAAACCCTGACGCTGCTTTCTGTTTTTGTATCTGTATCCTCAGAGTCCAGAGGACAGGTCACAGTGACTCAGCCTACAGCAGTGAGCTCTGCTCTGGGAGCCTCCGTCTCCATGTCATGTAGGATCAGTCAGGATGTTCATGTTGAACAGCTACCATATTTTTTCCTGGTACCAACAGAAAGATGGAGGAACTCCTAAACTCCTCATTTACTATGCCAGCACCCGAGCATCAGGGATTCCAGGTCGTTTTTCAGGCAGTGGATCAAACTCTGCCTTCACTCTAACCATCAGTGGAGTCCAGACTGAAGATGCAGCAGTTTAGTACTGTCAGAGTTTTCATGTCATCAACAGTCAGTATGTGTTCACACAGTGAAAAAGCGTTGTACAAAAACCTCCCTCAGTCAGACTGAACAAAAACTGAACTGATTGCTGCAGCTGGAAGTTTCTTTAGAGACTGACACACTTCACGGGACCCACACACACACACACACGCAAACACACACTCTCACACTCTGTTCAGTTCCTGCTGCAGCCTCCCAAACACACAGTTTGATAGTAACATTACATTTTGTCCCAATGTACCTCTACATACCCCTTAAAAAATATCAACATGAACTAAATCTCTTGAAACATTACGTCCAATAGAATGACTGCTGCAGCTGGAAGTTTCTGCAGAGACTGACACACTTCACTGAAGCAGCTCAGACATGATAAAGACCTTAAAATCAATCAGCCCCTTACATTTTGTCTCAATTATAAACCTGTTGCTTCCCCAAGTCAACTTTCAACTCCCAGTCTTCTGCTGTTGCTAGCCGGCCAGATTACGTGGCCCTGACAGCTGGTGGTGGCTTCTCCCCAGCCCGGACGAAAGCAATGGTATTCTTCACGGGGCAGAGGGGCTTGCATTGGCCAATTCCACAGCTGATGGTGTTTGCTATGGCCATCAGGACTTGGTCATGGTGCCAGCGGTAGCGCCCCTCACCCAGGCCTTTCCAACAGAAGAAAGCAGACGGCGTTGTGTGGGAACAGCAACTGTAAGCAGACGGCGCTCAACAGGACCAGGAAGCAGGAGAAAAATTAGGCAATGTAAAATAGATTGCTCCTTGCTGTTTCAAAATTGTCATAGAAAAACTGTAACTGAATAGCGTGTTTCTCCTTTGAAAATAGAATGGAATGCCTTTATTGTCATTATACAAACATATTTATACAAATGGATAAACAGACATCAGATTTCTTATTGCACAGTACGAGATAGCAGGTCTATAGTAGGGTGTAAAATATAAATCGTGCATTGTATGAGACGTGAACCATAGCAGGCTATGAACAAAAATATAACTATTTTCACTGTATGAGATAAAGGTCTGGAATGAAGCCCACTAAACCCTGACGCTGCTTTCTGTTTTTGTCTCTGTATCCTCAGAGTCCAGAGGACAGGTCACAGTGACTCAGCCTGCAGCAGTGAGCTCTGCTCCGGGAGCCTCTGTCTCCATCTCATGTAGGATCAGTCAGAACGTTTGTAATAATAACTATTTAGCCTGGTACCAACAGAAAGATAGAGGAACTCATAAACTCCTCTTTTACTTGGCTAGCACTCGAGCATCAGGGATTTCAGGTCGTTTTTCAGGCAGTGGATCAAACTCTGCCTTCACTCTGACCATCAGTGGAGTCCAGACCGAAGATGCAGCAGAGTTTACAGAGCATCAACAGTCAGTATGTGTTCACACAGTGAAAAAGCGTTGTACAAAAACCACAGTCAAACTGAAAAAAAAACTGAACTGACTGCTGCAGCTGGAAGTTTCTTTAGAGACTGACACACTTCACTGGACACACACACATAGGCACACACACACACACACACACACACACACACACACACACTCTCTCTCTCTCTCTCTGTTCAGTTTAGCGTCCTGCAGCCTCCCTAACACACAGTTTGATTGTAACATTAAATTTTGTTCCAATGTACCGCTACATACCCCTTAAAAAATATCAACATGAACAAAAAATTAGGAAACATTGCGTCCAATAGAATGACTGACACACCCATGCACTGGTTTACATCCTAACTCTCTGGCCTCACTCAGTTTATTCTATTCAAAACCTTCAAATCCAATTCCTGTCTCTACTGGTGTTCCTCACAGTTCTTTCTTCGGCCCCCTTCTGTTCATCATCTTCCTCTTTCCTCTTGACCATATCTTCAGTAAATATAACATCCAGTTCCATTGCTATGTGGATCACACCCAGCTCTACCTGTCCACCACACCCACCTCCTCCCTCCCGTCTCCTTCCCTGTCTCATTGCCGACAAGAAATCAAATCCTTGTTCTCCTGCAACTTCCAAAGTAAACAGTGACAAAACCTAGGTAACCTTGGTAACCCAGCACCAAATCCACAATTTCAAAAAATAGTGACTATTTCTATCACTATTGATCACTTCTCATATTCTCCCTCCCCTCAGGTCAAGAGTCTGGGTGTCATCCCTCACACCACACTATCTAGACTCACCTGTGCGCCGACGTGAGTGGCCACACATTCAGTAGCTCCGTCCCTGTCGCACTCGTCTGATATGTTATTCGTTTGTTGTGGCTCTGTGCCAACTTCTACGTTTATAGTTTTTATAGTACTATATAGTTTTTATAGTACACCTTCAGTGTATAACTTTATGTATCCTATGGATACGTTTTCGTGTTTTCGTGGAAATAGCAGTGGAAAACTTTCCTATTCAAGGGAAACGCTGCTCTCGCTCCGGTCAGCGGGACAAGCCGGCATCGTTCACCCGATACCAGAGGAGCTGAGGCGGCGGTACAGAGGCTGTCGGGCCGGGCTCTGGTGAGGGCTAAGCTCGCGGCTAAGCGATGGAGGTACAAGCCCTCGGTTCCGGTGATAGTTATGGGGAACGTAAACTGTCTAACCAACAAGACAGACGAGCTGGCTGCTCTCGTGAGGAACAACCGGACATTTAGAGAGTGCAGTTTAATGTGCCTCACAGAAACCTGGCTGACTCAAAACACCCCAGACGCTAACGTGGATCTACCGGGCTTTACTACAGTGAGAGCGGACAGAGACATGAAACGCAGCGGCAAACGGAAAGGAGGTGGACTCGCGCTGTTTATTAACAACAGATGGTGCCACCATGGACATGTTACTGTGAAGGAGGCAACGTGCAGCAAAGACATCGAGCTGCTGGCGGTGGGTCTCCGTCCTTACTACATGCCGAGGGAATTCTCTCACGTGATCGTGCTCTGTGTTTACATTCCTCCCCGGGCACACGCCGAAACTGCGTGTGATGTCATCCACGCGACCACCTCAAGATTAAAAACGCTGCACCCGGATGCTTTCATCGCCATCTCAGGGGACTTTAACCATGTTACTTTGAACTCCACACTACCGGACTTTCACCAGTTTGTAAGCTGTCCCACCAGGAAGAACAGGACAATAGACCTCCTGTATGCAAACGTGAAGGACGCCTACACTGCCACCCCGTTACCACCTCTGGGTAAGTCCGACCACAACCTGGTCCTACTCAAGCCACAGTACAAAACTATGATCCAGAGACAACCGATAACCACACGCACCTTCAGAAAGTGGTCTCCCGAGGCAGAGGAGGCCCTCAGAGACTGTTTTGAGACCACTGACTGGAGTGCCCTACAAGAGACCCATGGTGATGACATTGAGGGGGTCACACACTGCACAACTGACTACATGAACTTCTGTATGGACGTTGTGGTTCCCACTAAAACTGTGCGCTGCTTCCCGAACAAGCCCTGGATCACCAGCGATGTCAAGGAGATCCTTAACAGGAAGAAAAGGGCATTCAAGGAGGGAGACCAGGCAGAGCTGAAGCGGGTGCAGGGGGAACTCAAGGTCAGACTCCGAGAGGCAAAGGAGGAGTACAGAAGGAAGGTAGAACAGAAGCTGCAGCAGAACAGCATGAGAGAGGTCTGGGAGGGCATGAAGACCATCACAGGCTGCAAAAAGAAAAACAACAACACAGAAGACGGGGACCCTGAGAGAGCAAACCAGCTCAACTTGTTTTTTAACAGGTTCGACAGCCCCGTCGCTGCAGCCAGTGCCTGTCCCCCCAGCACCCCTCTACACACCCCCTCCCCCCCTCTACACACCCCCTCCCCCCCTCTCACTCCTCCCCCCCCCAGCACCCCTCTACACACCCCCTCCCCCCCTCTCACTCCCCCCAACACCTCCACCAGAACAGATACAACCTCCAGTGGCAATCCATCCCCCCTCCCCCCCCCCACCATCACCAGAGACCAGGTGAGCAAGGAGCTGAAGAGACTCCGCCCCAGGAAGGCAGCAGGCCCAGACAAGGTGTGTCCCAGGATGCTAAAGGCCTGCTCTGCTGAGCTGGGGGAGCCACTTCAGCACATCTTCAACATGAGCCTGCGGCTCGGGAAGGTTCCTGTGCTCTGGAAGACCTCGTGCCTCACCCCTGTCCCCAAGAAGAAGAACCCCAGTGAGCCAGGCGACTTCAGACCAATCGCTCTGACATCCCACGTTATGAAGACCTTCGAACGGCTGCTGCTCCAACACCTCAGACCCCAGGTACAACACGCACAGGATCCCCTGCAGTTTGCATACCAGGCAAAGGTGGGCGTGGACGATGCCATCCTCTATCTTCTACACAGGGCTTACTCTCATCTGGACAAAGGGAGCAGCGTGATGAGAATCATGTTCTTTGATTTCTCAAGCGCTTTCGACACCATCCATCCCCTCCTACTGAGAGACAAGCTGACCGAGATGAGGGTGGACTCGCACCTGGTGAGGTGGATCACGGACTACCTCACAGAGAGACCACAGTACATCAGACTGAAGGACTGCACATCTGACACTGTGGTCAGCAGCACCGGAGCACCACAGGGGACCGTGCTCTCCCCCGTCCTGTTCACCCTGTACACCTCGGACTTCCAGTATAACTCTGAGCTCTGCCACATGCAGAAATACTCGGACGACACTGCGATAGTTGCTTGTGTCAGGGATGGACAAGAGGAGGAGTACAGGAGCCTGATCGAGGACTTTGTGACGTGGTGCAGTGACAACCATCTGCAGCTAAACACCTCCAAGACCAAGGAGATGGTGGTGGACTTCCGAAGGAAGAAACCACATCTAGAACCTGTTTCCATCGGCGGGGTCGACGTGGAGGTGGTCAGGACCTACGGGTACCTGGGGCTGCAGCTGGATGACAAGCTGGACTGGTCGCCTAACATGGACACTACCTGCAGGAAGGGACAGAGCCGTCTGTACTTCCTGAGAAGGCTGGGGTCCTTCAACATCTGCAAAAAGCTGCTGCAGATGTTCTACCAGTCTGTGGTGTCCAGCGTCCTCTTCTACGCAGTGGTGTGCTGGGGAGGAAGCTGCAAGAAGAGGGACGCAGCACGCCTGGACAGACTGGTGAGGAGGGCCGGCTCTGTGGTGGGTACAGAGCTGGACTCACTGGTGACAGTGGTAGAGAGGAGGTCTCTGGACAAAATGCTCTCCATCATGGACAATACACACCACCCTCTGCACAGCACCTTCACCGGGCAGAGGAGCATGTTCAGCGAAAGACTGCTGTCACAGTCGTGCTCCACGGACAGACTCAAGAACTCTTTCGTCCCCCTGGCAATAAGACTGTATAACACTTCACTGTCACGGCAGGGAAGAAGCGCACGGTGATCCCTGGACTCTTTTTTTCACTTTTTTCTCACTCCTCACCTGCACTGCTGACCTCAGAGTCAGCCCCCAGTTGGACACTGTAATGCATATTGATAGTCACTTTACTGAGCACTGGTCACTTTAAAGATTATCACCCTAATCATGTCTGGTTTCATCCTACTGTTGTGTTATGCTACATCTGTAAGGGTTGACATGATCACCCTAATTAGGTCAAGTTTCACTCTATTGTCTTCAACACTTAATACTAATCTGCCCCTCAATAGTTGGGTACTTAACGATAATCACCCTAACCACTCCTGGTTTCACCATATTGTCTAGGACACTTAATGCAAATCACTGCTCCTTTAAGTTGGTGAGCCAATTTACATTCCTGCATTGACTGTTTAACGACTGTACTCACACCTCTGGCATAAGCTCAAACACCTCTGTACATGCACATGTAACTAGTTTCTAAAGGTCAGCACTTTGTTTCTAAGGCTCTTTTACTGTTTACAGGTCTCTTCTAACCAACACATGTTTTTCTCTCCTCACAGGTTATGTACATTATGCTATATTAGTTTTAAGTCTAACTGCTAATGCTAACTGCACAGGTTTAACATATAATTATGTTTATTCTTAGTCACATAGGGGCTGCTATATCTTGTTTGGGGGATTTTGTATACAGAGGGGAGGGGGGACAGCGGGTGTGTATTGTAACTAATGTCTTGTGTCCTGCCTGTCTGTATACTGCTACTGGATGCCTTGAATTTCCCTCGGGATCAATAAAGTATCTATCTATCTATCTATCTATCTATCTATCTATCTATCTATCTATCTATCTATCTATCTATCTATCTATCTATCTATCTATCTATCTATCTATCTATCTATCTATCTATCTATCTATCTATCTATCTATCTATCTATCTATCTATCTATCTATCTATCATTCCAAGTTTACATTAACAATGTCACTTGGTCTGGTTATTTCAACCTAAGTAACATTAATCACCTCCCTCCGTCCCACACTCCCAACAGTACCACACATCATCATCATCATCATGATTACATCCCACATTGACAACTAGAACTTCATTCTCTTTGGTCTCCCTCTCAAGTCTCATGTGGGTATAGATTGGGAAAAAATGGCACCGGTGGTTCCTACGAAAATTTGCCTATGGGATTTTTGCTTTGGATTATGGATCATTGTAGAAAATTAGCTCGGTGTCAAACTCACGTTTCTGATGTGTAGCTGTTTTGTTCAGCGGGATAATCTTTAGAGATGAACATGATTGATATGAAGTTTGAAGAGTTAATGTAGCCGAGTGAAGTATAAAGCTAACGTTATGCTCTAGCGAACTACACCGTGGTCGGTTTATAATGACATCACAACCTTTATGCTTCATCGATCTAATCAGCAGATTTGATAAGATAGCTAAACGTTATTTTAATAAGTTGTTTATTAACCTAATATTGCAAGAACACTGAAAAACAGGACTAGAGGCTGTAAGGAGGATTAGAGAGAGAGTTCCCAGCGTGAGGATGTGTCATGTCGGCAACAACCACTGTTAGCTACTCGTTTGCAACCGCCGTTTAAAGTTTGCATAAAAAGTTTAAAATTCAATAGTGGGCTTTTAGCTAACGTAGTTTATCTCGTCTATCAAACCTTCAACATCTCTACAGCTTGTGTTAACCACAGACCTTATTTCAGGCATCTAACCACAAATCCATTCAAAATCCCCATTGACTTTTAGAGTTAGGAACCCATGGAGCTAAAATGCTAACTCACTTCCTGGTTTTAGGACTCAAAACAATGCCAGTCTATGTCCTGGTCATGGCTCGTCATGCTGTCATGGGTTTTGTACATTATTACAAACTAATCTAGAGAAACTGAAGCAGGAAACAGTTGATTAACATTTTGGAATTCATATAAATTCTAACAAATTGTATTCAAGCTCTGTGATCACTGAAGGCACTCATCAGACATGTTGAGGAGCTCAGTCTGAGTTTAAAAACAGTTTATGTCTCTTAATGATGTGTTTTTACTTGTTCTTTGTAGAGTTATCAAAGATATACTCAAAGTAAGCTGCAGACACTTTGCAGGCCGCTCTCTTCGCAGAGTTTCCACCCTGCTGGGCATGAGAGGGTTTCTGAGGAGAACAGCCATCAGGACTGCGATGGAGGAAGCAGAGAAATCCTCAAGATTGTCTTGGATTTAAAGGGTGGATTCATGGCCTAATGCTGCTGGGATACAAGTCAAAGTTTGATCAAATCCAGCTGGATCCCATAGGCGAGGGTGTATAATGTTATGAGAGCCAAAACCCTGCATGAATCCAGAAAACATCACTGATGATGAGTCCCAGCCCATCTGTACAATTTATCTTCAATCTATCTTCAGACACAAGGATGGTGGGTTGGTGTCACCACCTGATGCGGAACAGGAAGTAGTGGCTGGTCCTGTAACCTCGGTCCGACCGGCTCCCAACCGGCTCCCAAAATCTGCCTCTGTTAAGCATTTTTGGCCAATTTCTACCGGCACACTTATGGTTTTACAACTTTTGTAAATCTGGCCCTTCGTCTGTGCCAAGACTTGTGACAATCGTGTTCACCGATTGCAAGTTTTCTTCTTCGAACTGCCGTGAGCCAGACGCTACTAGCCGGCTACCCTCTCATCCTGAGCACCACAGAACCTACTGGGACCCATCTACCGTCGCTACACGTTACAAGCCCTTCATCTGATCTCTGCACCGGGCCCAAATTGCTGGGCCCGTCTCGCTACTCTGCTCTACCATGGCTCCACTCACCTCTCTGCCTCACTGGATCAGCTGCTCCTGCCTTGCAGGAAAAAAATCGCTGAGCTGGAGCAACGTATATCCACGCTCCACCAGATCCTCGAAGCCGAACATCTATTGGACACTATCATTATCCGGTCAACTAAACCGGTGTCACAATGTAGCATGCAGGAAACAGGAGAGGTGGACCCAAGTGCAGAATAACTTAATTTATGTTAACAAAAAGGCCATAAACTTACTTAAATAACAGAAATCCAAAAAATCACGATGAGAAACACAGGAGCAGGGAGATGACACACATTCCAGGACAACGACAAACCACGAGACAATGACAATACAATGAACCAACAAGAAACAGAGGCAAACACAGAGACTAAATAGACAAGGGGTAATCAGACGCAGGTGAGACTAACGAGACAGGTGAGGAACATCAGGGTAATCACTAAGGCGGGAAACACAAGGAACAAAGAACACAAGACCAGAACACTGAGGACAAGTACAAAGTAAAACCCAACACTGACACCACCACCAAAACCAGATCTACAAAATAAAACAGGAAACACTAAAGACTAGACTTAAAACACAAGACAGGAAATAAACTAACAGGCAACATAGAAGAACACAAGGATACAGGGAAACACACTAAGGACTAAAGTAAAACACACTAGGAACATACATACACAGAACACGAGGGAAATAATGAAAACTAAAACAGGATTAAAAACAGAACAAAACCAAACCATGACAACCGGAGCTCGAATCCTCCACCATCCCCGTTGGTGACGTCACCACAGCTGCGACAGCCTCCCTCCCAGTGCCCGGCGTCTGTTCACCTGATCAGGCAGCAGCCGCCCCTCCACAGGTCACCGAGCCAGATGCCTCCTGGTCCCGGCAGGGAGCCAAACCCAAGACCCGCGCCACCTCCACTCTACGCAGGCCTGCGTCCTGGAATCTGGTCGGCTCTCATCATCAGAGAGTAATAGAGCCCCCTCAAGCTCCTCAGCATAGCATCCGGCTGGATAATAAATACGACATCCTCGACCTACACGACTTTCCTCTCATTGAAAATGGATCCCAAGCTCCACCATCACTTTCCAAAAAGTCTAAACAGTTCCCTGGTGCTCGTCGACTCTCCCTGCCACAGTTCACACCGGCCCCTCGGCCTGCTCCTGCAGCTCGTCTGAAATCACCCTCAAAACCATCAAATTCATTAGCCACCCTCAGGAACTCGTCTCCAGCTTCTGCTCGCCCGCTCTTCCCCCCGACCAGTCTAATAATTGGAGACTCGATCACTAGAAACACCCGCTTCTTTAATGGTACTACAAGATGTTTCCCTGGTGCAACCGCGTCAGTCATTCTTGCCAAACTCCCTGAAATCCTCCAAACACTTCCTTTATCAGTCCAGAGAATTATCGTCCATGTTGGATACGTGGATGAAGCCCGCCGACAATCAGAAGTATCCAAATCAGTGTTCACCAAACTGTCCCAGTATCTGCGCACCTGCGGCAAAGCGGCTTTCATCAGTGGACCAATCCCTCCTTACAACTGCGGCTGCAGTTCAGACCAATAGTTTGAACAAGATCAATAGTTTGAGATCAAACTTCTCCCTGGCCGACTTACCCTCCTCTCCACTAAACCACCCCAAGCTAATGTCGGAACTAACTCCAGAGTCCCTTCAAAGCCTTTCCACTACTGTAGCACACATGCGAGTTTCGAGCAGCCCTCATGATACAGTCATGTATCTAAATTCCTGAAATCCATATTCCCAGTCCTGGGCCCGAGTATATTCTCCATTGTCAACCACTCTCTCACTTCCGGCTCTGTCCCTGATCCTTTGAAAGTTGCCAGTGTCCAACCCTTTCTCAAAAAAACCACCTTAGATCCAGACAAACCAGAAAATTACAGACCAATCTCTAAATTGCCATTCATTTCCAAAATCCGAGAAAAAATTGTCACAGATCAACTTCTCAACTCAGTCAAAGATAATACAATATTTGACAAATTTCAATCCGCACTGAGTCCGCACTACTGAAAATAACCAATGACATCCTGATGCAAGCAGACAAAGGTAAACATTCCATTCTCGTTTTGTTAGACCAAGCAGCAGCATTTGACACCATTGATCATTCCATCCTCCTAGACAGACTACAAAACTGGGTCGGTATCACAGGTACAGCGCTAAGCTGGTTCCCATCATATTTATCAAACTTTTTTATTTATCACTTCAACATCCGCATAAACAATCATGTATCCTCCCC
The DNA here is from genome assembly GCF_947650265.1 of Symphodus melops. Classification (NCBI taxonomy): domain Eukaryota; kingdom Metazoa; phylum Chordata; class Actinopteri; order Labriformes; family Labridae; genus Symphodus; species Symphodus melops. The sequence goes on from NC_136697.1 coordinate 5,062,786, forward strand.
TGCTCCCCTCCTGTGTGGAGTGCCTCAAGGTTCAGTACTCGGCCCTGTCCTCTTTTCCCTGTACATGCTTCCCCTTGGTCATCGGCTCAGCCAACTCCAAACTATCAACATAACTATCAACAAATCTACTTCTCTGCAAATCTCAACAACCTTGAACAATTAACCCCCCTCCATAACTGTTTAGCTGCTATAAAAGACTGGATGTCCCACAATTTCCTTCACTTAAACCCAAGCAAAACAGAAACTCTCTTAATCGGACCAGACACCTTCTCCACCTCAGTTCACCAGTTTATTGGCCCCCTCCACTCCAGTATCACTCCCTCCTTCAAAAACCTTGGAATCATCTTCGACCAGCATCTTTCCTTCAGTCAACATGTCACAAAGCTTATCCAGTCCTGTTTTCTACAAGTTAGAAATATTGCCAAAATCAGACACATCCTCTTCCCCTCTGACCTTCAGTTCCTCATTCACACCTTCATCTTCTCCCGTCTAGATTACTGCAACTCACTTTTCACCTGCATCTGTCAGTCCTCCCTTAAAGGGATACTTCACCCATTTGCATGAAGCTTTGTATCATTAGAAACATGGTAGTAGTTTTGAATGGTTGTGAATCCAGCCCTCATTTTGCCCTGAGATGAGAAAAATATGTTTTTCTTTGCCTGGAAGTTTTCTTCATGTGATGCAATATGACGCTTTTTGCATTCAACATTACTACCATGTTTCTAATGATGCACAGCTTCATGTAAATGGGTGAAGTATCCCTTTAATCGCCTCCAACTAGTCCAGAACTCTGACGCCAGATTACTAACACAAACCAGTCGTCGGTCCCACATCACACCAGTACTCGCTTCCCTTCATTGGCTAGCAGTAAAATCTCGCATCCACATCAAAAGACTTCTAACTACTTTCAAAGCCCTGCACAACCTTGCCCCTAGTTAGATTTCCGACCTGCTAGCTCCCTACTCAACCTCACGACCACTCTGTTCATCAAAACTCAACCTTCTATCTAACCCCCGCTCCAATTTATCCACAAAAGGCGACCTTGGGTTTACCTTTCTGGCCCCAACCCTCTGGAATAGTCTTCCCCAGTCCATCAGATCATCTGAATCCATAGACAGCTTCAAAACACTCCTAACAACTCACCCTTATAAACAGGCCTTTTGCTTAAATCAGGACATTGCACTGTGTGTGTGTGAATGTGTGTGGGCGTACATGTGTACAGATACTTTTGTCTTACTATGAAAGTTTGTTACTGTGAAAGCTACTGTATCTACATGTTGAAACAGTTTTTCTATTCTTGTTTCTCCTTGCCTCCTGGTTATGTGAAGCACTTTGTAACATGCTGTTTTAGTTTAGTCAGTTTTGTCAGTATTTGAACGGCAGTAGCACTGATTTGATATCTCTCGATGCTGATGATATCAGGCTTTATTTAACAGATTTACAATATTTCTTTGAGCTAAAACACATTCATTTAGCTTCTTTCCTCTCTTTTCTTTTGATAAACATTAACCACTAGACATGTTACAGTCCTGGTCATTAACATTGTCTGTAAAGAAAGCTTGATTTGATAATTTCCATTCAGTTGTTTGAGTCATTAAGGCGTCCATATCGATTGTTGGAAAACCCTCATGAATAGAAGATTATTTAGCAGCTGTCTTTGAGGTTTTATCTCTCTGAAATTAATTCAGCGTTTATGATTCCTGCATTATTTAATTAGACATTTTATTATGAGGAAATTACATGATACAACATTTGATTTATTTCATGTTACATTCTGAAGATTTGATCTCACTGTGATAGTTGATGAAGTCATTTTGACACGTGAAATAATTGAAAAAGACAAAAAGTGTATTTCTCATTGATTTAATGAACAGGTTATCAGGAAACAATACACACACATGAAGCAACAAGCTAATATTTATTCTCTTGAAACATGAAATAAAGAGAGAGAGCTGCAGAGTTAGAGCAGTATCACAGTAAAACCAGCAGCAGAGTCCCAGTGAGTCATTACTGGGAACACTGGTCTCTACTCAGAATCTTTGTGACTGGAGTCTGGGAGCCCTGGGTGGCCTCACAGGTCACAAAGCCAACCTTCCTCCACTGCTCTGCAGTGAGCCTCAGGGCGCTGCTCCAGCTGTAGAGAGCGTCCTTCTCCAGTACCGCAGGGCTCCTGCTCTCCTCCCAGCTGCTGCTGCTGCTGCTGTTCACCTTCCAGGCCAGACTCCAGCTTGAGGGGAAGCCCTTGTTGGCCAGGCACATGAGCGTGGCCGTCCCGTGCTGCAGCTCCTCATTGGAGGGGGGCAGCACCGTCAGGGTGGGAGGCACATCAGCTACAGGAGACACCAATCAGATTAGAGGACGGGGAGCACACAGCTGTCAATCACACACCACACCCTATAGTACACATTTAATGTCTGAGAGATGATTTTCTTTTTTTAGGAGTTTCTGTCAGATGTTTCTCTCTGCTCCACTGGTCTCTTACTCACACATTGTTTCACTTCCCTTTAAGAAGCCTCTCATGCACATCAGCACACAGAGAACATCACACAGAAAGACCTGAAATATATTCAAACTACATCTGAATCAAATCTAAAATATTACAAAAATTCTCCATCAAAATAATCCAAAAGCTTTTGACAATTTATTTTTGTCAGTTGGCAGTTTGTAGGAAAAACAAACTAAAACACAAAATTAATTGAACACAATCAAATGTTCTTCATGTGAATTCAAATCAGAAAAATGTCAAAATGTCCTTTTCAAAAGACTGAATCTGTTAAAAACCAAGTTATCAGATAAGTAATGTAAGGAGAACCTTTTTAAAACACATCTCTATGTTATACTGTTAAACTGTTTATGTTTCAGTATGACAGAAATCAAACTGTCCTGAATGAACGTTCACGATAAAACAGGACTGATTAAAACACGATAAGAGTTCATCAGAGATTAACGATGACAAATATTATAAATTAACAGAAATACAGCTTAACACATAAGGATATATATAACACATATACATTTACAAACCGTCCATAAATCTACTTTGTAGTTTTTTCAGTGTTTGAATTACAGCAGCACTGATTTGAGATCTCTTTACGCTGATGATATCGCGCTTTATTTAACAGGTTTAAAATATTTCTTTGACCTAAAACACATTCATTTAGCTTCTTTCCTCTCTTTTCTTTTGATTAAAAAAATAAACCACTAGACATGTTACAGTCCTGGTCATTAACATGTTCTATAAAGAAAGCTGATTTGATGATTTTCATTCAGTTGTTTCACCATATCGATTTTTAGAAAAACCTCATGAATAACCTATGAGGTTTTTAAAGTGTGACTTATTTGGATCAAATATAAAAATCTGTATTTTAAAATGAGGTTTAATAATCATACAGAAACTTACTTCCAACATCCAGTCTGGTTCCTCCACCAAACGTCCACCACAGTGGTACAAAGTCATTGAGCGGCCGTACAAAAACCTCTCACTGTAGAGGCGCATGGCTCTCTGACTTTAACACACTGAACTCAAACTAGCACAACTCCACATGTCACCTTTCCATGACACTGAAAATCATGTGTTTCACAACTAATCTAAACTCTGGCTTCAAACATTTCACCTTCATTTAAATTCACTTTGTGTTTCTGTTTGAAACTGAAATCCTTTCAAGTCAAACTTTGTCTTTATTCTTTCTCAAACAAGCCATTTCAAAAGTAAAGCTCAGTATTTTCTTTTCCTCCAGGCTTGAATATGAAGACAAAAAACAACAGAACAACTTACTGATTGAATAAAAAGCTGTGACTTACTTCCAATATCCAGTCTGGTTCCTCCACCAAACGTGTACCACAGTGATACAAACTGATGGAGTCGTCGTACAAAAACCTCTGACTGTAGAGACACGGCTCTCTGACTCTGACACAAACACAGACACCTCAATGAGTCTCTGCCTGCAACACCTCTGACACCAAATGAAAACAGGATTTAAAAACAAATTACAAAAATGTCTTTCTTAGAGATATATACATCTTTGAATTATTTTTAAATCATTTACTCAAGAACATCATTAATTATGTCTCGTGATTTATATTAGAATAAATGTTTCTCGAAACATGAACAAGGAATCATAATAGTTTCAGAAAGTTTTCTCATTAATTGTATAATGAATTGATTGATTGATAATCAGAGTAATGAGAGTGATTACTGTTGGAGTGAGTCAGAACATTTCCATAGAGAGCCACTTTGCATCAGCAGCACCATGCTCCAGTGCTCTGGGAGAGTTTATAGTCCTGACACTTGAACACTGGATGACTGACAGCTGTCCTTCATCACAACAGAAATCCTCCTCCTCCTCATCAAAAACATGACTTTGATCTGCGTCCTCATCTGGACTCTCCTCCTCTGCTGCTGCTTCACAGGTAAAGTCCAGAGAATCAAACTCCTCTCCTCTATGAACATCCGTCCCTCTGAAATAAAGCCCACTAAACCCTGACGCTGCTTTCTGTTTTTGTCTCTGTATCCTCAGAGTGCAGAGGACAGGTCACAGTGACTCAGCCTGCAGCAGTGAGCTCTGTTCTGGGAGCCTCCGTCTCCATCTCATGTAGGACCAGTCAGAACGTTTATAATAATAACTATTTAGCCTGGTACCAACAGAAAGATGGAGGAACTCCTAAACTCCTCGTTTTCTTGGCTAGCACTCGAGCATCAGGGATTCCAGGTCGTTTTTCAGGCAGTGGATCAAACTCTGCCTTCACTCTGACCATCAGTGGAGTCCAGACTGAAGATGCAGCAGTTTACTACTGTCAGAGTTTTCATGTCATCAACAGTCAGTATGTGTTCACACAGTTAAAAAGTTGTACAAAGTTGTACAAAAACCTCCCTCAGTCAGACTGAACAGAAACTGAACTGACTGCTGCAGCTGGAAGTTTCTGCAGAGGCTGACACACTTCACTGAAGCAGCTCATACATGATGAAGACCTTTAAAAACAATCAGCCCTCATATTTGGTTTGATTTATGAACCTCATTGTAAAAGCACTCAAACACTACACACTCTTTACAAGCAGAGGATTTTTGACAATAAGATTAAAAAACATACATATTTTTTTCATATAATAATCTCTAAACCTTCATTTTTGCAGTTTAAGAGAAGAAAAAATAAAGATTTAAAGGCCCACAATTATCCAACAACATGAGTGAGAAATGTTTTGGTATATAGATGAGTTTATCATCTGCATCGTGATGAAGTTTTTGTCATTTCTACCATTGGCAGTAACACACTGAGATCCATAGGATAGGTTTATAAAACAGTTTTGATTATTTTAACCACTGATTAATTATTCATTGATTCAATCCTCTATCAATGATAACAGGTATCTACTACCTGGACTCAGTGTTAACATCACTTTTGAAAAGATGCAGAACATGAATCTTTCTGACCTAACAGATAATGTTTGTAATGTGGACTTTGTTGATGCTGACAGACAGAATGAACAACAGAAATACAAAAAGCTTTATTTTCAGAATACTTAGAGACCTTCAAGACTTAAAAATATGAAGAATATGCTGAAATCAAACATCAGACCAGTGAAAATTAAAGACAATTAAAATTAACCAGGATTAATATAATAAAAAATGTGAAGGAATATATTTCTCTACAGATTGTGACCCTACATTGACTTCACTCTATCACCACTACTTCAATAAATTGATCAACTCAAAATCATCAATTTTCTCAGACCATTTCCATAGAGAGCCACGTTGCATCAGCAGCACCATGCTCCAGTGCTCTGGGAGAGTTTATAGTCCTGACAGTTCAATGGGCGGAGTTGGGCTTGGAAGAGAGGTAGAGCTGGGTGTCATCCACGTAACATTGAAAGTGAATACCAAATTTCCTGAAGAAGTGACCACGGGGTGGGAGGGAGGGAGGGATGGATGGATGGATGGATGGATGGATGGATGGATGGATGATGGATGGATGGATGGATGGATGCTTTATTGATCCCGAAGGAAATTCAAGGTTGGTACAAGAGACCGGTTCTGCAGCGATACATTCTCGCGCTTATTTGGCTTCATCTCGGACCTTGGGAAGGGTAAGGGGGAGGGCATGTTACGGGTGGGATGCAGGGAAGGGGAGGCATAAAAAACACTACTTCCATGCTGTGCCCCTAGAGGGAGGCACAGATTGAATGCAGGGAAAAAACATTGCCCTTGACACATACATACAGTAGCACATTGTGTAAGGGTGGAAGACGGTGTGTGCCAGGAGAAATGCGTCATATGTTTGTGTGTGCATGTGTGCCTGGCTTCTCCGGGCTCGCTCAGGTCAGGATGTTCTCACTCGCGATAACCGGCGAATAACACTATGTGTGCTGTGGAGACAGCCTTGATGCCTCTCAAAGTTCGCTGATAACAATAGCCAAAACACAGTCCCACTCAGCGGAGAATGACCTTGGCCTGGGCTCCTCCTGCAGAAACAGCAGGTGCGTGTGTGTGTGTGTGTGTGGGGGGGGGGGGGGGGTAGCGTTGGGAGCGTGTCTCACTCCTTGTCCATCCGTGGAGGAAAAATTAACCGTCTGTGGGAACCAGATTAAATCCAACAAACTTCTTTAGGACTTTAGGACGAGAGGACACGTTTTGTCTGTCCCCCCTAAAGTTTTTCAAGTCCGGCTCTCAACAGGTTCAACTCGCCTTGCATCACAGTGAGCTTAGCCCAGATTCCATCCATCCTTCGGCCTAGCTCAGCCAGTGCCACAGTCTGTGCTCCAACCGCTTTGCCTATCTCGATCATCATGACCGGCAGCTTCGGTGCTCCCGCCAGAGCTGCCGTCTTCCCAATTTTCCGGTGCACCAGGGCTATGCCAAGGCCAATCAGCACAAGCCCGGTGAACATGAAGCCGAATATGTACACATCCTCAACATCTTCCACCGAAAGCACGTCCAGGCACATGACTCTCCATGTATTCCATGGATCCATCACGTAACCAGCCGCATTCGTTCCGCCCGGGCATTTGGACTCCCCCGGTCCAGTTGATCTTGTAGAAAAGATCTTGTCAATTGCGTTGAGAGACCAGCTTATTAATTCCATATTAGCAAAAATTCCGGAGAGACAGAGAGAGGAAACACTCCAGTGTCAGACGAGACAGAAGCAAAAGGAACACACACAAGGACGAGATAAGGGAGGGAGAGAAAAAGCGTCCGCCTTCCTTGAGAGCTGAAGCAAGAAGGAGGTAAGGAGGTAGATGATGAAAAGGAGGTGACCCAAGACCGAGCCCGGAGGAACACCTGTAGTGACTGAGAAGAGCTGTGATATGAAGTTTTTGAGTTAAAGAAACTGAGTGCGACCAGAGAGATAGGACTTGAACCAGGTGAGAGAGGTACCAGTAAATCCAAATGAGGATCGTCTGTCGAGGAGGGTGATATGTTTGAGAGGAATGGTAAATTGGAAATCTGACAAGAGTGATGGAGGTTATTGGGCTCATCGCCAGGTTATTTTAATATTGGAGTAATTTGAGCTGTTTTGTAGGATGATGGAATAAGAACAGAAGTTAGAGAGGACTGGATGATGCTGGTTATTACAGGGGATAGAGAGGGGAGACAGGCTGTGAAGATTTCGATTTTTGGATGATCCTAGAAATATCAGCAGCAGTTGGGAGATTAAAAATTGTGAAGAGGAGAGACATGATGGTAGGAGGCTGGATAGGTAGGACAGATTTCTGATTGCTTAAAGGAGGGCAACTGCTGATGAATATCTTACATTTTCGAGTTGACAAAGGTCATGAGCGTGTTACAGTGGGCTGTGGAGTACAAATGAGGTGCACAAATATCAGGTGGTTGCAGGATTGTGTTTATGGTGGAAAAAAGGGTTCTTGTGTTCCCTTCACCCAACCTGATGAGGTTAGCAAAAAATGCTGATTTGGCCGTACAGAGATCCTCGTTGTACAACCAAATGTGGTCATTAGACCTCTTTTTATGAATAGTGAGTCCAGTTTTGGAATGCAGGCGTTCTCGACGACGAGCTTTGGTTCCCAGGAGTCGTAATTCTGGAGTGAACCAGGAGGCAGAGTGGGAAAAGGAAACAGTCCGAGTCTTTATGGGAGCAAGATCATCAAGGATGCTGCGCAGTCTGTCATTATAGTGGGTGACCAGTTCATCAGGAGAGGTAAAATTCTCTTTGCTGGGGAGGTTATTGAGTCTATTTGTAGGAGCAGATGAGTCAATGTTCTTGATGTTGCGAAAGTACATAGAACATGGTGTGTCTGCTTGTGGTCTGTTATGGGCAGATCAGGTGCAAGACATTGTAGGGGTCACACCAGAGCAGCAGATGAGTTAAAGAGTGTGGCCTTTGGTGTGAGTCGGAAAGTTGATGAATTGTTTTTTCCCCAAAACTGTGGAGGCAGGACGTGATGTCCCTCGTCAATGAGTTTTTGGTAATGTCCATATGCACATTATAAACCCGGAGTACAGGAGGACATACACATAAATCGGCCAATCCAAACTATTCAAAGCACATTTACCACCCTCCCAAGGTTAACACGGACTTCTTTAAGGAATTTTCTGCATTTTTAACAGTGTTGTCCTCTTTGTCCCCTAAAGTAATCCTGCTTGGTGATTTTAGAGTAGTTTACAGTAAAACACACTGTATAGTACAGCAATGACTGTATTCATAACCTTACATGGAAGTTTTGTTGACAGAGTTCTTTGATGCGTTCACTGCTCCTTTCAAAAGGAACTTTGTATAGTTGTTTAATTCAGACTCTGTGATTAGCTGGAGTCAGAGAAATGGACGTTCTGCTGATTGATATAATGTTCCCAAAGACAAGGTTGTCCTCTACAACTCTGGACTGAATGTCCTCCACTTTTATGGCACTGTCAGCAATCTCCATGTTGACGATAACAAGTTCCTGCTCTTCATTTAGGAGCTGTCCTCTGCCCCCTGGGGGAGGTAGATGTTGAATCCTTAGAGACACAAAATACAGTTACATATTGGAGAGTGGAGGCATACAGTTACTGTAATACATCGTACAATGATTTATGCTTTTAGTTGAAATCGTTTGTCTGTACTCGTTCAACAGCCTCTCTGTGGTTTATGACATGGACTATGATAGTAGCTCTTATTTCATCAGTGACCCTCGCTCTGGCTCTTCTTTTAGCACCATCACACATTCTTATTCATCTCCATCTACCTTGTTCTTGTCCCACTTCTCTAACTTGTCCTCGTCCAGGCATTCCTCTCCCTTGTACTGGTATTCATCTCCCTCTCCCTCATGCATTTTTCTTACTTTCTGTGTGTTGCTCTATGTTGTTCCTTTTCGACATGAGATCAGGCCAAAGAGGTATTTGCATTACTTCAATCAGCTGTTTCTTAGAAACAATGGCGTTAACCAATGAATAACTATGAATACATAATGGTATCTGTTCTGACATACAATGTGAACTCATTTGTAAATTACACAGTAAATATCCATTGTCTTGGTCTTAGTTGAGATTGTAGCAATCATTAAAAACTGTACAATAATTTCTAACATAATGAAAAGTCTATCAATAAAACCTCACAATGACCTTGTATGCTGATGATGCTCTGCAGTTGGTTTCTAATGGCCTAAAAACTTCTCATATTCAAATTAGTTTTCAGCACATTTTGAAATGATCAACTCAGAATCATCCATTTTCTCAGAACATTTCCATAGAGAGCCACTTTACATCAGCAGCACCATGCTCCAGTGCTCTGGGAGAGTTTATAGTCCTGACACTTGAACACTGGATGACTGACAGCTGTCCTTCATCACAACAGAAATCCTCTTCCTCCTCATCAAAAACATGACTTTGATCTGCGTCCTCATCTGGACTCTCCTCCTCTGCTGCTGCTTCACAGGTAAAGTCCAGAGAATCATACTCCTCTCCTCTATGAACATCCGTCCCTCTGAAATAAAGCCCACTAAACCCTGACGCTGCTTTCTTTTTGTCTCTGTATCCTCAGAGTCCAGAGGACAGGTCACAGTGACTCAGCCTGCAGCAGTGAGCTCTGCTCTGGGAGCCTCCATCTCCATCTCTTGTGGGACCAGTCAAGATGTTAATGTCTGGAAGAGCAACCAGATTTTTTCCTGGTACCAACAGAAAGATGGAGGAACTCCTAAACTCCTCATTTACTATGCCAGCACTCGAGCATCAGGGATTCCAGGTCGTTTTTCAGGCAGTGGCTCAAACTCTGCCTTCACTCTGACCATCAGTGGAGTCCAGACTGAAGATGCAGCAGTTTACTACTGTCTGAGTGAACATTGGATCAACAGTCAGAATGTGTTCACACAGTGAAAAAGCATCGTACAAAAACCTCCCTCAGTCAGACTGAACAGAAACTGAACTGACTGCTGCAGCTGGAAGTTTCTGCAGAGACTGACACACTTCACTGAAGAAGCTCAGACATGATAAATGTCTTGATCCGTCCGGTTAGTAGCCCGCCCTCCCACTTGTGTGTTGTCTGTTTTCCCCTGTCTGTCTGCTCCTCCTGTGTCTCCTCATCAGGTCCTGATTTGCAGCAGGTGTGGTCTCCAGGTGATGCTCATCACAATCATCCTCCGCATATAAACCGACTCTCTCCACTCAGTCGGCGCCGGATTATTGTCTACTCAACGTGGTATTGTTCTCCGATCAGGCTCTTGTATATTTTTGGATTCTTGTTGTTTGATGTTTTCCCGTGTACTTACCTTCCTTGTGTTTTTTCCCCGCACCAGCTCCCTGCGAAGACTCAACTGCTCGACTCGTCGACCTGTCGTCTGCTGTTCGTCTCATCTGTGTTTCACCTCATGCATTCAGGACTTTTGGATTCACCGGGACCGTCACTTGGATTCAAATTAGTGCACTGTTCATGGACGAACTGGCACATTTTGCACATTCATTCCACTCGTGTCACTTCTTCGTGTTTCATTTAATTTATTATCAAAAACTGTCAAACTGTCTCTGAGTTGTGCGTGTAGGTCCACCATTCAGAGAATCGTAACAGAAAGACCTTAAAATCAATCAGCTCTCATAATTGGTCTGGATTATAAACCTCATTGTAAAAACACTCCAATACAAGCAGAGGATTATGGGTATTAGAATGATATAGTGGGTATAAAGAAATTAACATTTGCACATATAAAAAACAGTAGAAGGAAAAAGTAATAACCACTGAGGACGGACAAACACACGCACACACATATGTTCATACAAATATCCAAATGTGGCGTCTCCCATATTTAAAAGTCCAAACCTTACAGTCGCTGTCACTGTCAAGTGACCATAACTGTCATGCTCATTTATAACAGTGATGTGTACTGATAACGTATGTAATGGGGGGGCTATGGAGATGTGAGAAATATACTAAGAATTGACCAGCAAATTATTTTTGATAAATAGAACGGAATGACCGGGTGAGAGCACACTGTTGACAAGGAGGACAGAGAATAGAGCAGCTTAATTAAAATTTATTACAAATATGATAAAAACAGGATAAAAAAGTGGAGTGTCGCTACAATACTTACACTCAAGGCAGAGTTTCCTCTGCCCCTGCGTGTGTTAGGCTTCACGACATTCCTTCACTCAGTCCCGATCCCTCCCGGCTGGCTCCCGTCCTCTGCACGCTGAGACACCTTGGCGGAAACAACAATCGGCAGTCAAACGTCCTAAACAGCGGTATTCTTGTTTTAACTTTCATCCGACAAGTGCTACTATGTTCCCATAGGGTACTTACACGGAAGGCAGAGTCCTCCTCTGCCCCTGTGTGTATATCGCCATGCAGCACTTGCGGTCTCAGCGTGCGTGGTCCCCGATGTGTGTGCCGTCCTGCACGTCTACGCCTCGTAGTGGTGGCTTTCCTTCTCCTCTTCCTGCTCCTTTGGTTATTTTTCCACCTCTGCGTTTGTTGCGCCCGTCTCTTTTGTTTGCTTTGGTTTGGGCCAAACACAGGTGCGCTGATTTCCAGGTCTCAGGTACTGGGGCAAAGTCATGTGATGAGTCAAGTGATAAAAGCATGTGACTATGGCAAGTTCTTAAAAGATGAATGAAGGCAAAATGTACTGCAAAGACAAAACCAACATAAAAACACCCCAAAATCACAGCACACAATAAAAACAAAATAAAATGCTATGACACTTATGCTGGATCACATATACATCAATCTGATCCAACCTGGACACATCATCAGTGATGTTAGCTCGGATCACGGAGTGTTTCGGGTCTTTCAAACATCATACACTCTCACCCAGGTGACCCAGCTGGGGTTGATCAGGCCCCAGCTTGTGTCCAGGTAGCGATATGGTTCTCCTCTCCTAATCCACAGCCACCTTGAGCCAACTTCTGCTGCTTCTGTGAACTCCTTGATGACCCTTTGTTTACTGGCCCTGTGATACCCAGGATGTTGTAGGCCATGAAGAGAGACTGGCCATCTAACCCTCTGCATCCCACCTCAATGGGCTGACATCACGCTTGGCACCTGTGGTCCCAGCACTCTTCCACTAGCTCAGTGTATTTTCCCCTCTTTCTCTTTTTGGCCTCCTCGATACGGTCTGTCCAGGGTAAGGTGAGTTCCAGGAGAATGATCTGCTTGGAAGTCTCTGAGATGAGTAGCATGTCAGGCCGCAGTTTTGTAGTGGCAACAGGTTCTGGAAGTTTCAGTTGCTTCACCAGGTCGACTTTCAACACCCAGTCTTGTGCTGTTGCTGGCCAGCCAGATTAAGTGGCCCTGACAGCTAGTAGTGGTTTCTCCCCAGCCTCGCTGTCTGACCTTCCTCTCGAAGTCCTCGATGGTGGAGATTGGAACCTCATAGATCAGGAGGGGCCAGAGAATGTGTGGGAGGATGCCATGTTGGTAATTGCCGGCCTTGAACTTTCCTTTCCCTTTTCCAGCTTCTTTACTGGTCTCTCAGTGATTGATGGTATCTGGGTAGTGCCAAAAGCCTTTTACAGCACTGCCAGGGGGCACTCCACTGTGTGCAACACAGCAGCCTACCTGTCTACCCTGTTGTCAGGGTTTAGGTGTTTTTTAGTGACTCATAGACAACTTTTTAGAGTTCGTATATAAGCTGCTAACATCCTGTTTGTGTGTGTGAATCTGTCAGTGCTTCAGGGATGCGGATTAGGGTTAAACTTGCAGAGGTTTTTTCACTCTTCTTCGGGACAACACTACTTGCTGAGTTTTGCTCCTGCCATACTGTGAATGGAAATGACGTGTCTGGGAGAGTTACTCTCATTCAGGAGCTTCTCCTCTCCATCTGTCGGACCGACCAGGGAACCTCATTCGTCTGCAGGACCGCCGAGGAGATGCCAGGATTTGGTCGGGAGTTGGCCGGTCCGCCAAGGATGGACCTTCCATTCCAAAACAAGGGGCTGAAGCTGCTCAGCAGGCCCTGAACATAGATGCAGCTCAACAGACCCAGGAACAGGGGACAGACAGCCCAAAGCCAGGATAGGAACATGAAGCAAACATTGCTCCACTGGAACTGGTGGCAGACTGCGTTCTGCAGGACCAGGAAGAGAAAGCAGATGGCGCTCTGCGGGAACAGCAACTGTAAGCAGACGGTGCTTCACAGGACCAGGAAAAGGAAGCGGGGAGCGCTCTGCGGGACCAGGAAGGAAGGGGCGCTCTGAGGCACAGGGAGGCTGAGGCCTGGACTGAAGCTTGAGCTGAATACTGGGCTGAGGCTCAGGCTGCTGAAAATGAATCAACGTAGAGGGATAAACGCGGGGAGCAAAAGAAACCTGTGTCCATTCAGGGAGCATATGCTTCAGCCAAGGTCTTGAGTTGCCTTTCTTTCCTCATCTGAACAATGTTTTTTAAAGTCATTGTTATTGCATGTGAGGTTATACACAACTCACGTAAATCCAAAGAAAAAGGCCCTGCTGGAAACTAAAACAAGACAAGAATTCAAAACTGAGGAATTCAAAACATAATCATGACAACAGTACCATCATGCTCATCAACTGGTCCAGAACTCCTCACCTTTAAGGCCATCCATAACCTCACTCCTCTGTCCACCACAGAGTCCAGGGCCTTCAGCTGCTCTGTTCCCTGCTTCTGGAACTCCCTCCCACTGTCACGAACAGAGGAGGAGACCCAAAGGCACGACTCGAGGGCGAAATGCAATTTCAAAAATCCAGATAAACAGACCTTCAGGCAAATAAGCTGAAGGCAGTTCATGAGAACGGCCCAGAGGCCAAGCAAACACGAGGGATTGATCAGGAGGGCAGCCGGAAAGCTGAGCAGACCCGAGGGAGTTTTCTGGGAAAGGAGCCGGACGTTGAGCAAGCACGGGGGATAGTTCAGGTGGGCGGCTGGGAGGACAACCGGTCATGGCAGATGGTTCAGGTGGATGGCCCAGAGGCCGACCAGACATGGCAGATATATCCGATGGGCGGCCTGGAGGCTGAACAAACCTGGCAGAGTTCTGGTGGACGGCCTCAAAGCCAACCAATGACCAGGGAGAGTTCAGGTGGGCGTCCAGGTGGCTGACCTAACTTGGACACCAGCTACGCAGACAGCACTCTGCAGGTCCAGGATCAGGAAGCACGGAGTGCTCAGCGGAATCAGGAACATGCACAGGAAGCGCTCTGCCGGATCAGGAACAGATACAGGAAGCAGTGGGCGCTCTGCAGGATCAGGAGGCCAAAGCCTGGGCTGAGGCTTGAGCTGAGGCCTGAACTGAGGCTTGATCTGTACTTTGGGCCGAGGCTCAGGTAGAGGCCTTGGTTGAGGCCTGGACTGAGGCTTAGGCTGCTGTGGAGGGCTTGACTCAAAAAAATACTCTTGTCCATTCTGGGAGCATATTCGTCAGCAAAGGTCTTGAGCATACTTCCTTTTGAGCCTCAGAAAGGGCTGCCTCCCATTCCTCATCACAGCAATCCATTCTTAAGTCATTCCTCAAGCAGGTGAGATTATACGTAACCTCCCGCAGCTCCATCAACAACAAAAAAACCTGCTGGGTCCATAGTAGGTTAATTCCATGCACTGCATCAGAGTCGGCTGGGTCCTTCTTTGGCCAGTTTGTACTGTCACGAACAGAGCAGGAGACACAAATGCACGACTCAGGTGTAAAGGCAGTTTCAAAAATTCATTTAATGTTAAAACACCTGATCGGAACTCTAATTTAGTGGGCCAAAACTCTATTAAGATCTGGGGTCAGTTCAGAAAACATTCTAATTTGACAAATATATGTAGCTTCTCTCCAATACTGTCTAATCATCTTTTTGCACCATCCCAAATAGACCAGGCGTTTGCCGTTTGGCACAGAAGCGGTTTGAGAAGACATCAACTTTCAAGATCTCTTTACTGATGATGGCTTTGCATCATTTAATTTCCGATGTGAAGACCATAACCTGCCAAAGTCTCATTACTTCAGGTATCTTCAGGTCCGGAGTTTTGCCTCTAAATTTTTCCCAGGGTACCCATCTCCACCCTCCAAGGATCTACTGCATCTCGTCCTTAATGTAAACCCACTCAATAAAAGAGCAGTATCAAAAATGTATGCATTAATTCTGGATAGCAGCCCTCATACGTGGGATAAAATCAAGGTAGCGTGGGAGGGGGACATTGGAGATACAGTACCAGACGACGTTTGGGAAAACACCATACAGCGTATACACACCTCTTCTCTCTGTATTAGACATGGTCTGATCCAGTTTAAGGTTGTCCACGGGTTACATTACTCTAATGACAGACTGTCAAAACGTTATTCCAATGTCACACCGAACTGTCCGAGATGTCAATATTCCCCTGTTTCGTTGGGGCACATGTTTTGGTCATGTCCTTCTCTATGTGGTTTCTGGACCTCAGTCTACCAATCGCTCTCAGCCATACCTGGCAAAACACTGCAGCCTGACCCTTTGATAGCCATCTTTGTTGTAGTTAGGGATGAGCTAAAACTATCTCGCCTCCATAAAAATTCAATTGCCTTTGCATCATTGCATGCCCGTCGTCTGATACTACTGAACTGGAAGGGGAAGAACCCTCCTGCCTTTGTTCATTGGATTAGAGAAGTAATGTTGGGACTGGCCCTGGAAAAAATTAGGTATGCAATACAAGGATTTAAGGATAAATATGAGAGAGCCTGGTCACAGTTCATAATGTATGTCAAGAGTCTGCCTTTTGCCTGACTCCCTGTGTTTGCTTATTTATTCATTTTTATTTCTCTCCCTCACTATGACTGCAGTCCTATTGCTCTCAATACTAATATGCTGACTGTTGGAAATTATTTTCTGTGTCAGGGGCCCGGAAATGTTGGTGTTATGACCATAATATTTAGCTTGAGTCTTTGTATAAATATAAAGAGTTTTATGTTATGTATTCATTTTATTTTTATTGTTGTTTTTTAGTTTTCGTTTAGGTGTGTGTTTCCCTTCTTTTGATGTTTGCCTGTCGGCTATGTGAGTGTTTAAGTGGATGAGTCTGTGGGGATGCCACCTAGAGTGGGGGGGGGGGCACAACTTTTGTGAAGAAATATTTAACAAATGTTGTTGTTCTGTTCATTTTGCTTTGGAAAAATTATAAATAAAGTTGTTAACAAAAATCCATTTAATGCAGGCGGGATTTGGTACACTAGAGTCAAACAATCCAGGCAGAAGTACAAAAACGGCAGGCAAAAAATCGAGGTCAGAAACTAACTTGGTCAGAACAGGAAGGCTAAACAGAGAGAACGCTGGTAACACTGCTACAAAGAGACAAGACAAACTGGCTTGGAGTGAGGGGAAACACAGACACGATATACTGAACAGGGGGGATGGAGTTAACAAGACACAGGTGAGACACATCAGGTAATCAGCAGAGTGGGAGACACTGGGGGAAGGGCATGCAGCCAACAAACCTGAAATGAGACACAGGCTAAGAATCAAAGTAAAACACAAGACATGAGGGAAACAGAAATAAACTAAACCCTTAACCCGGGGATGTGACGCCAACCACACATCTATGATATTGACTCTTTACTTTTTAAAATCTCATCTCAACAAACTTTTTCACCTGGCATATTCAGGCTGATCGTTCTCCATACAGTCTCATAAATACTCTACACATTGATTTCATACATCCTGTAAATTTGTGTTTGTGATGTTGTTTTAATCGATGTATTGGTACTTTGTTGATTTTGTATCAGTTTGTAAGGTAACCGTGAGAGCTTTAAAATGTACCTTTAAATAACATTTAATTTTATAATTATTATTATCATTGACGGAAGGTCCTCACACGACCTGAATAAGTAGAAGGACAAAATGAATCATTAAACTATGTTTTTCTAACTATAGAGCTTTCAGTAACTGTTGTGAGGCTTTCAGTGAACTTACATGATGTTACTCTGATGAAAAACACAGAAAGCTTCCACCTCCAACAACACAACTCTCTTTAGAAGTGACAATAGCAAACTTATAGCACATCCTTACAAGAAAATTATCCTTACTAAAGTACAATGACATAACTTTTATTCTTTTAAAACCACAATGACCTTGTATGCTGATCATGCTCTGCTGTTGGTTTCTAATGACCTAAAAACTTCTCATATTCAAATTAGTTTTCAGCACGTTGAAATGATCAACTCAGTATCATCCATTTTCTCAGAACATTTCCATAGAGAGCCACTTTGCATCAGCAGCACCATGCTCCAGTGCTATGGGAGAATTTATAGTCCTGACACTTAAACACTGGATGACTGACAGCTGTCCTTCATCACAACAGAAATCCTCCTCCTCCTCCTCATCAAAAACATGACTTTGATCTGCATCCTCATCTGGACTCTCCTCCTCTGCTGCTGCTTCACAGGTAAAGTCCAGAGAATCAAACTCCTCTCCTCTATGAACATCCGTCCCTCTGAAATGAAGCCCACTAAACCCTGACGCTGCTTTCTGTTTTTGTCTCTGTATCCTCAGAGTCCAGAGGACAGGTCACAGTGACTCAGCCTGCAGCAGTGAGCTCTGCTCCGGGAGCCTCCGTCTCCATCTCATGTACGACCAGTCAGAATGTTTTTGTCGATAGCCACGGCCACCGTTTCGCCTGGTACCAACAGAAGGTCGTTTTTCAGGCAGTGGATCAAACTCTGCCTTCACTCTGACCATCAGTGGAGTCCAGACTGAAGATGCAGCAGTTTACTACTGTCAGAGTGCACATAGCATCAACAGTCAAGTTGTGTTCACACAGTGAAAAAGCGTCGTACAAAAACTTCCCTCAGTCAGACTGAACTGAAACTGAACTGAAAGATGCAGAAGTTTCTGCAGAGACTGACACACTTCACTGAGTACACACACACACACACACACACACACACACACACACACACACACACACACACACACACACACACACACACACACACACACACATACACACACACACACACACCGGTTCCCACGAATGTAGATTTGAAGCAACCCCTTAAATGTCAAAGTCCAAACCTCACAGTAACAGTCACCTTTACTTTCCAGTGACCATAAATGTTATGATCATTGAAAAGAGTGATGAGTATAATTTTCATGAAACAGGTCAGGAGTCATTCGACAACCTTCTGGATCCTTTGTTAGTGAAGAAAAGTCCAAATGGAGTCACAATATTCTAAATTAAATCTGTAAATAAAGGAAATCATTAAATCATGTTCTTTATAAATGATATGTCAGAAATATGTCAAAACTCTAAAAGATGTGAAGACAGAAGAAAATACAGAAGCATCTTCTCAGAGACACACGACCACCAAATCATTGTGTACGCTGATGACATACAGTTATACTTTACAGATCTCCAATTCTTTGAGTCCATCATTTCACCACTTATTAAACCATTCCTTTCATTTTAAAAATACTCACTTACACAATGTGGATTTGACATTTCAACAAACTCATATTAAGTCTTAAAATAAAGAAGATGGCCGTTACTTGAAGGAATAAGAGATACCCTAAATATCTGCAGTGTGTTTAAATGTTTCAATCACAATAAATGTCCTGCTTCAAAAGATTTATTTCCAAATACAAAGTTTACACATTTATTTCCATTTGTAAATGAAAACAAATCCACACACAGGATTGTGTTGTTAAACTTATTTTTTTCCATTCTTCTACATCCTGTGAAGAATTTAAATGTTGAACTGGTCTTAAATCTGTCAGGGAGAAACGCTTTGATCAGTTGAGTACAGCTACAGTTCAGTGACTCCGTGTGTTTGCATATAAGTGTTCAGCCTCTCTGCTCTCAGACGTTAAGAGACCAGTGTTGATCAGTGTCTGTCCACACCTTTCAGGGACTCTGACACACCTGCAGCACAACCATGATGTCACTGATTCTACTGATGGTCACCCTGGGGCTCCTTGTTCAGGGTGAGACTCTTATCTGAAAACTTCTCCTCATGGTGTAACCAGGGTCATTAAAGTCATGTTCTGCTGCACAGTTTACAGAATGACACTCTTCTGTTTGGATGTTGATCATCTCTCTCTGAGCTGGATTTCTCTCAATATTCCTTCTCCTGTTCTTCATATATTTCAGCTTCTTCAGGAGACGTCATCCTGACTCAGACTCCTGGATCTCTGTCTGCTGTTCTCGGACAGACTGTCTCTATCAGATGTAGTGCAAGTTCACATGTGAGCAATGACGTACAATGGTATCTTCAGAAACATGGAGAAGCTCCTAAACTCCTGATTCATGATGCTACAACCCGTTGGTCTGGAGTTTCATCTCGTTTCAGTGGGAGTCAGTCTGGAACTGACTTCACTCTGACTGTTAGTGGAGTCCAGACTGAAGATTCAGGAGATTATTATTGTCAGCAGGGTTACAGCCGTCCGTTCACACAGTGATACAACGTCGTACAAAAACCTCCGTCAGCTGAAGAGGAACTGATCTGACTGAACAGCTGCAGAGTAACAGACACACTTTACAACTTTGTCTGCTAACTAGGTCCATCAAACAGAGAACAGTTTATAGTATAACTGTGTTTATTGATAAGGTTGATTGAAAAGAGCATTAAGAATATGAATCTGAACAAACTACATTCACTGTAGATAAAGTGCAAAGTGAACACATTGATAAAGAAACTCAAATGTTAACAAGACTTCAGATAGATTCAAACTTTTTTACAGATCATTTTTGGAGGTATTCAAACATCATGTTCCTGTTCTTCACATTCAGAGCATCATGTGTCGTCTTTAACTAAACTAGACAAATGACATGATTGTGAGTGGCCTATGTTCATCATAGAAACATCAGTAGTTTCATATGTTGAGCTCATAATGCTGGTACTGAAACATTCAGGTTCTGATCATTTCTTCATATCTCTGATAAGCTGCATCGTTCCAGTATTATTCCAGTATAGTTCATATATCTGAGGACATTTTGACCACACAGATAAACATCTAATTAAAATGAGAAAATAAAGAAGGAGTTTCTGAAGTCGAAACTTTAGAGACACATTAATATTTACATCCATCTTTACTGGCACCACACGTGAACATGGACTGAGAGATTGTAGAAAATTATTATAATAATATTTTGGATATACAACACACACTGGGCCTGTTCACCAACAGAGTTGATCCATATTAACCCCTGCATATCCCTAAAATATATATTTTCCAAAACTTCTAAAGTTACATTATTGAATGAAGTGCCAAGCATGACATGGAACCATATAAAAGATAAAAAGCAATGTTCATTCCTCATGTATTTAGACTGAAAGCTGTTCTTCACTTTAACGCTAAGAAACTCTTCACAAAGCTTCAACTGAACTCAAATGATGTTACTATGCTGAAAAACACAGAGATCGTCTTTAAACCTGCAGACAAACCTTCACCACAGCCTTCAAAGAAATGGAAAACAAACTGGCAGGATGTCTAAACAGCAGGTGGAGGAAACTCAATGAAACTTACAATGACCTTGTATGCTGATGATGCTCTGCAGTTTGTTTCTAATGACCTAAAAACTTTTCATATTCAAATTAGTTCTCAGCACATTTTGAAATGATCAACTCAGAATCATCCATTTTCTCAGAACATTTCCATAGAGAGCCACTTTGCATCAGCAGCACCATGCTCCAGTGCTCTGGGAGAGTTTATAGTCCTGACACTTGAACACTGGATGACTGACAGTTGTCCTTCGTCACAACAGAAATCCTCATCCTCCTCCTCATCAAAAACATGACTTTGATCTGCGTCCTCATCTGGACTCTCCTCCTCTGCTGCTGCTTCACAGGTAAAGTCCAGAGAATCAAACTCCTCTCTCCCTCTGAAATGAAGCCCACTAATCCCTGATGCGGCTTTCTGTTTTTGTCTCTGTATCCTCAGAGTCCAGAGGACAGGTCACAGTGACTCAGCCTGCAGCAGTGAGCTCTGCTCTGGGAGCCTCTGTCTCCATCTCATGTACGAGCAGTCAGAATGTTTATGTTGATAGCAACGGCCACTATTTACACTGGTACCAACAGAAAGATGGAGGAACTCCTAAACTCCTCATTTACTGGGCTAGCACTCGAGCATCAGGGATTGCAGGTCGTTTTTCAGGCAGTGGATCAAACTCTGCCTTCACTCTGACCATCAGTGGAGTCCAGACTGAAGATGCAGCAGTTTACTACTGTCAGAGTTTACATAGCATCAACAGTCAGTGGGTGTTCACACAGTGAAAAAGCGTCGTACAAAAACCTCCCTCAGCAGACTGAACAGAAACTGAACTGACTGCTGCAGCTGGAAGTTTCTTCAGAGACTGACACACTTCACTGGACACACACACATACACACACACACACACACACTCTCTCTCACTCTGTTCAGTTTAGCGTCCTGCAGCCTCTCTGTCACACACAGATAGTAACATGAAAGTTGGTCCCAATGTACCTCTACATACCCCTTAAAAAATATCAACATGAACTAAAACTCTTAAAACATAGCGTCCAATGGCTGACACACCCATGCACTGGTTTCCATCCTAACTCTCTGGCCTCACTTAGTTTATTCTATTCAAAACCTTCAAATCCATTTCCAGTCACTCCCGGTGTTCCTCACAGTTCTTTCCTCAGCCCCCTATTGTTCATCATCTTCCTCTTTCCTCTTGACCATATCGTCAGTAAATATAACATCCAGTTCCATTGTTATGTGGATCACACCTAGCTCTACCTGTCTACCACACCCACCTCCTCCCCCCTGTCTCCTTCCCTGTCTCATTGCCTACAAGAAATCAAATCCTGGTTCTCCTGCAACTTCCTCAAATTAAACAGTGACAATACCTAGGTAACCTTGGTAACCCGGCACCAAATCCACAATTTCAAAACTTGACAGGTTATTTCAATCAAAGGAACATTAATCGCCTCCCTCCGTCCCACACTCCCAACAGTACCGCACATCATCATCCTCATCATCATCATCATCATCATCATCCTGATTACATCCCACATTTAAACTAAACCTCCCTTCTCTTTGGTCTCCCTCTCAAGTCCATCCATAAACTTCAACTGGTCCAGAACTCTGCAGCTCTCATCATCTCCAGAATTCCCTCTGTTAATCACATCACTCCGGTCTTTCAGCAGCTTCATCGGCTCCTGGTTAAATATCACATCAACTTTAAAATTTTGCTCCTCACCTTCAAGGCCGTCCATAACCTCACTCCTCTGTACCTCTCTGATCTCCTGCATATCAGATAAGATAATCTTTTATTCATCTTGCAAATTTACAGTGTTACAGCCCCAAAGCAGTATGGCAGAAGAAAGCAGTGCAAAAATGCAATGCAAATCAAGGACATGAGCGGGACCTCCACAGGGTCATGGGGGCAGCCCAGGACAGAGTTGGGCTTCTTTTGCAGTTTGTTCAGTCCGTTCCTTTCTGCAGTCGTGGTGCTGCTGTTTCAGAGACACCTGGGTCTGGTGCACTCTGGCCTACAAAGAGCTGCTGCAGCCTTCATTCACGCTCTCTCTGATCTCTCAGCTGGACCGATGCTTGCTGATGATTTAGTTCTCTTTGTTAGTACACTTCAACATCTCCCACCACATAAAGCTTTCACTCACCCACACTCTCACTACTGATTATACAGATTGACATGTCATGATCCCTATCATGGCAGGTCCCTCCTTCCCCGTTGTGTGTTGTTTGTATTCCCTGTCTGTGATCCTCATGTTTTTTTCCCCAGTTAGTCTATGTGTGTGGCTGTAGGCGTGGCTACCTGGGTGCAGGCTGCACCAGGTGTATCTCATCTCCTCATCAACCCTAGCTGTACTTAAACCTGGATTTCCTCTGCCTCGGCGCCAGATTGTGGTGTCTACCAGTGTGGTTGTGGTGTTTGTGGATCACGGCCTTTGTACTTTTATCTAGCTTGGTTAAGCTGGGTTACTAACTCCTCTGTGCTTCCCCACTTCAGATCTTCGTTGTTCTTGGACTCTTGTGTGTTACTTCACTACCTCCTCACTGCCTGCTGCTACAACTCAGGAAGAACTTCACCACGGGATTGTTGGAAACTCACGCCACACTCGGACCGAGTGTACACCTCACCTTTGGGATCCCTGGATGCTCACTGTCACTTACTTGTTCATTAAATTGACATTTGCTTGAACCTGGTTTGCAAGTTGTGCTTTTGGGTCCGATCCAGTGCAAGATCGTAACATAACACACCTCATAACTTTGGTCATTTGGTCAATTAGCCCGTTTTTGGTAAGAAATTACTCATTTTCTGTGGCAAAACTGATTGTCATCCGTTGTTTGTCACTTTCTATGAGCCGGGTTGTGACAGAGGTCTTTGGCACCAGTACCTCACAGGATGTCTTCCAGAGCTGTGGTACTCACCCCAGTTCAAGGCTCAAGTTGAACATGTGTCCCATAACCCCACAGAGCTCGTCTGCTCATTGTTTTGAGGAGCCTGGAGATGATGCCGTCCGGACCAGCTGTCTTCCTGACATTAAGCCTCCTCACTTCTCTGTTCACCTGGGCTGTAGTGAAGGACAGGCTGGAGCAGGGGGGGCTGTGTGCTGGTAGTGGGAGGAGCAGAGAGTGGTGGGCACCTGCACTCTCAGGTCTTCTTCTTCTTCCCTTCAACTCACTGCACCACCCTCACACCTGTCCCACACGGGGTCCAGGACCTTCAGCTGCTCTGTCCCCTGCCTCTGGAACTCCCTCCCACCAGACATCCATGATATTGACTCTCTTTACACTTTCAAATCTCATTTAAAAAACGTCTTTTTCACCTGGCATATTCAGTCTGATCATTCTCCATACAGTCTCATAAATCCTCTACACATATTTACATCCTGTAAATGTGTTTTTGACGTTTGTTTCATTTCAACTGTTTTTTATTAATTTTGCATGAATTATAAACGTCAGACACAGCACATTACACATTATTACTTATGTGGCCACAGCAGAACACAGGCATCCAGCATATGGCGTGTAGAAATGTAGTGCAATGTGCATAATGGGGGACAATTCCCCCTTAACAACAGAACAAGCAACCCTTACAAAAATAAATGTAAATGAAAAAATTGAAGAAAAAGACAAAAAATGTAATATATATATATATATATATATACAATACAAATGCACATACAAAAATATAAAATCCAAAGGTTACAAAATGCAACTAAAAAGGAGGGAGGGAGGAAGGGAGGGGAGAGGGGGGCTACATGAGGGCCTCAGTCAGTCAGTCACATTTGCACTCGGCAAGTTATCAAAGTAATCCAGGAAGGGCTGCCATGTTTCATGATACTTTTTTGCAGAGCCCTGACTACGATATCGCAGCTCCTCTAATTTTAAATGCGCTGTTGCCTCTCTGACCCACCGAGCGTGCGAGGGTGGCGAACGGTCCTTCCACTTGACAAGAATGGGTCGGCGGGCCAGGAGGGAAGCAAAGGCAAGAGAGCTTGAGAGTTACATCCCCTGGGAGCCAGGCCAAATATAGCTGTGACAGGGTCAGGTTGTATCTTGCGCAAATACATAAAAGAGAGAGTATCAAACACGGAGGACCAGAATGGGGCAATCGATCGGCAGGTGAAAAACATGTGAGAGAGGGTGGCAGGGGCCGAATGACACCTCTGGCAGGTGGGGTTGGTACCCGGATACAGCTTTGCAAGCCTGCTTCTACAAAAATGCAGCCTATGGAACACCTTGAATTGAAGTACCCCATGTCTTACACATAAGGAGGATTTATGTATTCTCTCAATAGCGGACTGCCAGGTTTCATCAGACAGTTCCAACCCCAATTCCTTCTCCCAGGAGTCCCTAAGATGATTAAGGGGTGGACTAGAGATGCCCTGGACTATATTATACAACCTCTAGACGCATCCCCCCAGAAAGGGGTTAAGGTCAAGACAGTCCTTCAGCCACCCCCTCGGCGGAGCCGACGGAAAGGAGGGAACATGTTTCCGGACAAAGTCACGAACCTGTAAATACCTGAAATAGTGAGTCCTAGGTAAGCCAAATCCTCCAACCAGATCCTCAAAAGATAGAAACACCCCTTTCTTAAAGAAATCAGCCACACTCTTCAGGCCCTTGGAGAACCAAAGTTGAAAAGTCGAGTC
This sequence comes from Symphodus melops, assembly GCF_947650265.1. Lineage (NCBI taxonomy): Eukaryota > Metazoa > Chordata > Actinopteri > Labriformes > Labridae > Symphodus > Symphodus melops. The sequence continues at coordinate 5,088,254 of NC_136697.1, forward strand.
GAGTAAAGCAGGCTTAAAAATTGGGTTACGAACTATAGGAGTAACCGGAATCATCTGAGTCAGTCCAAAGTGTAACTGCTAACCACTGGGTTGTTAGAATGGTATTTTTTACAAAGCGGCAGGGGAGCGCACAACAAGGAGGCTGGATCCATCGGTTTGCAAGAGAACACTTCCATGCTGGACCATACCCGACCCCTCCCTAAAGTGGGACACCCAAAAAACCAGCTTGTGAAGATTCGCAGCCCAGTAGTAGTGCAGAAAATTGGGATTTACATTTCTCCAAAAAAGTCTTACGAAGACGCGGAAGTTTCTTGTCCCAGATAAATGTAGAGACGTGCTTGTCTAGCTCTTTAAGGAAGGACTTTGGAAGAAATATAGGAATCTGCTGAAAGTAATATAACAACCTTGGCAGCACAACCATTTTCACAGCATTTACTCTTCCAGCCAGAGATATGGGAAGAGACGCCCAGCGCTTTAGGTCCTCTTTAACCCTTTCAAGTGCCGGTTGAAAATTCTCCTTAAACAGGTCTCTGAATTTCCGTGTCACATGCACCCCCAGGTATGTAAACGAGTCCGAAACCACTTTAAAAGGAAAATCAGTGTAGGAAAGTTCAGACGCGTGCAAATTGATTGGGAACAGTAGGCTTTTGGTGAGGTTAATTTTGTAACCAGACGCCGACCCAAATATGGCGATGACATCAAGTGCGGTCGGGATTGACCTGAGAGGGTCCGAGCAAAACAGCAGCAAATCGTCCGCATACAGGGCTAGTTTGTGCGTATGACCTCCCCTCACAATACCAGCAAAGTCAGACTGGGCTCTAAGGGCAATGGCCAGAGGCTCTATTGCCAAGTTGAATAGGAGAGGTGATAATGGGCATCCCTGACGCGTGCCCCTCCGGAGGGAAAAATACTCTGAGACAACATTGTTAGTATGAACCGCAGCTTGAGGTGCAGCGTACAAAAGCCTTATCCAGGACACGAAGCCTGGACTGAACCCAAATCGTTCAAGTGCTGTAAACAAATACTCAAATTCAATGCGATCGAACGCTTTATGCGCATCAAGTGAGATAAGGACCTCCGCAGTGGGGCTAGGACTAGAGTATACTATATTGTAGAGGCGTCTGAGGTTGCCAAAGGACTGCCTACCCTTCATAAACCCAGTCTGGTCCGGGTGAATAACCTTATGTTAAACTGACTCCAAACGCAACGCAAGAGCTTTAGAAAGTATTTTATTATCGCAGCAGACCAGATTCACCGGCCTGTAAGAGTCACATCTCGTCGGGTCCTTTCCCTTCTTGAGAAGGACAGATATAATCGCTTGAGACAGGGTAGGAGGCAGTGACCCACGGCCAAAGGCCTCCTTGTATACCTCCTGAAGCACCGGAGCTGTTGACGTTTTTTTTATTGAAGTATTGGTACTTTGTTGATTTTGTCTCTGCTTTGTAAGGTGACATTGAGAGCATTAAAATGTACCTTTAAATAACATTTATTATAAATATTATCATCGAAGGATGTGCTCCACACGACCTCAAACAATAGAAAGACAAAATGAATCATTAAACTATGCTTTTCTAACGTTAAAGCCTTCAGAAACTGTTGGGAGGCTTTCAGTGAACTTACATGATGTTACTCTGATGAAAAACACAGAAAGCTTCCACCTCCAACAACACAACTCTCTTTAGAAGTGACATTAGCAAACTTATAGCACATCCTTTCAAGAAAATTATTCTTTTAAAAACATTGACATGACTTTTTTTTCTTTTTGAACCACATTGAGATTGTATGCTGATGATGCTCTGCAGTTGGTTTCTAATGACCTAAAAACTTCTCATATTCAAATTAGTTTTCAGCACATTTTGAAATGATCAACTCAGAATCATCCATTTTCTCAGAACATTTCCATAGAGAGCCACTTTGCATCAGCAGCACCATGCTCCAGTGCTCTGGGAGAGTTTATAGTCCTGACACTTGAACACTGGATGACTGACAGCTGTCCTTCATCGCAACAGAAATCCTCCTCCTCCTCATCAAAAACATGACTTTGATCTGCGTCCTCATCTGGACTCTCCTCCTCTGCTGCTGCTTCACAGGTAAAGTCCAGAGAATCAAACTCCTCTCCTCTATGAACATCCGTCCCTCTGAAATGAAGCCCACTAAACCCTGAAGCTGCTTTCTGTTTTTGTCTCTGTATCCTCAGAGTCCAGAGGACAGGTCACAGTGACTCAGCCTGCAGCAGTGAGCTCTGCTCTGGGAGCCTCCGTCTCCATCTCATGTACGACCAGTCAGAACGTTAATAATAATAACTGTTTAGCCTGGTACCAACAGAAAGATGGAGGAACTCCTAAACTCCTCATTTACTATACGAGCACTCGAGCATCAGGAATTCCAGTTCGTTTTTCAGGCAGTGGATCAAACTCTGCCTTCACTCTGACCATCAGTGGAGTCCAGACTGAAGATGCAGCAGTTTACTACTGTCAGAGTTTACATAGCATCAACAGTCAGTATGTGTTCACACAGTGAAAAAGCGTCGTACAAAAACCTCCCTCAGTCAGACTGAACAGAAACTGAACTGACAGCTGCAGCTGGAAGTTTCTGCAGAGACTGACACACTTCACTGGACACACACACACACACACACACACACACACACAGACACACACACACACACTCTCACTCTGTTCAGTTTAGCGTCCTGCAGCCTCTCTGTTACACACAGTTTGATTGTAACATGAAAGTTGGTCCCAATGTACCTCTACATACCCCTTAAAAAATCTCAACATGAACTAAAACTCTTGAAACATAGCGTCCAATAGAATGACTGACACACCCATGCACTGGTTTACATCCTAACTCTCTGGCCTCAATCAGTTTATTCTATTCAAAACCTTCAAATCCATTTCCAGTCAGTAACGGTGTTCCTCACTGTTCTTTCCTCAGTCCCCTTCTGTTCATCATCTTCCTCTTTCCTCTTGACCATATCGTCAGTAAATATAACATCCAGTTCCATTGAGATGTGGATCACACCTAGCTCTACCTGTCCACCACACCCACCTCCTCCCTCCTGTCTCCTTCCCTGTCTCATTGCCTACAAGAAATCAAATCCTGGTTCTCCTGCATCTTCCTCAAATTAAACAGTGACAATACCTAGGTAACCTAGGTAACCAGGAACCAAATCCACAATTTCAAAACTTGACAGGTTATTTCAATCAAAGTAACATTAATCGCCTCCCTCTGTCCCACACTCCCTGCAGTACCGCACATCATCATCATCATCATCATCATCATCATCACCATCCTGATTACATCCCACATTTAAACTAAACCTCCCTTCTCTTTGGTCTCCCTCTGAAGTCCATCCACAAACTTCAACTGGCCCAGAACTCTGCAGCTCTCATCATCTCCAGAATTCCCTCTGTTAATCACATCACTCCAGTCTTTCAGCAGCTTCTTCGGCTCCTGGTTAAATATCACATCATTTTCAAAATTTTGCTTCTCACCTTTAAGGCCGTCTATAACCTCACTCCTCTGTACCTCTCTGATCTCCTGCATATCAGATAAGATAATCCTTTATTCATCTTGCAAATTAACAGTGTTACAGCACCAAAGCAGGATGGCACAGGAAAGTCACACAGCGCAAAAATGCAATGCAAATCAAGGACATGACCAGGACCCCCACAGGGTCCAGGGGCCAGCCGAGGACCTCCACAGGATCCAGGGGGAAGCCCAGGACCTCCACAGGGTCCAGGGGGCAGCCCAGGACAGAGCTGGCCGTCTTCTGCAGTTTGTTCAGTCTTTTCCTGTCTGCAGCCGTGGTGCTGCTGTTTCAGCAGATCACTCCATAAAAGATGGCGGATGCCACCACTGAGTCTTAAAAAGTCGTCAGGAGTGCTCCCTGCACTCTGAAGGAGCTGAGTCTCCTCAGGGGGGTGAAGTCTGCACTGGCCTTTCTTGTAGAGAGCGTGTGTTATCAGTCCAGTCCAGCTTATTTTTCAGGTGAACACCCAGGGATTTATCAGAGTCCACAATCTCAATGTCCTTTCCCTGGAAGTTCACCGGAGTGGGGGGAGTAGGTCTGTGTCTGAAAAAGTCCACCACCAGCTCTTTGGTTTTCCCTGTGTTGATCTGGAGGCATTTCCGCTGGCACCAGTCCACAAAGTCCAGGATGAGTGCTCTGTACTCGTCCCCATTGGGAATGAGGCCGTCGATGGCCGAGTCATCAGAGAACTTCTGCAGGTGACAGTTGGTCGTGTTGTGGGAGAAATCTGCAGTGTACAGGGTGAAAAGGAAGGGAGCCGGGAAGGTCCCCTGTGTGGCCCCAGAACTGCAGTTAACCAGGTCAGAAACACAGTCCTGTGTCCTCACAAACTGTGGCTGGTTGGTCAGGAAATCTAGGAGCCACGATGTGATGTGCAGGTCGACTCTTGTGTGCGGCAGCTTGTCCCTCAGAAACATGGGCTGTATGGTGTTGAAAGCACTGGAGAAATCATAGAACATGATCCTCACAGTGCTCCCAGCCCTCTGCAGGTGAGACAGAGATCGCTGCATGAGGTAGATGACAGCATCTTCCACCACATAAAGCTTTCACACATCCACACTCTCACAACTGATTATACAGATTAACACACATCATAACTTTGGCCATTTGGTTAATTTGCATGTTTTTGGTGATAAATTTTCTTTTGCAAAACTGATTGTCATCCGTTCTTTGTCACTTTCTATGAGCTGGTTTTTGACAAATGGGGGCTCGTCTAGCCGTTGTGTGACATAGGTTTGAAATTTGTGTGCTTGGTAATTTTTTTTCTTTTGTTAAATAACTTGAACTCATCAATTTGTTTGTTTTGCTGCTGTTTGAGGTCAGAATTAGTAATTTGGTGCATCAGTGCGCAGGTGAGTGCTTAAAGTTTTTTGGAAGATATCGGTTCTCTGTTTTCGGTATTGCTGTTTGTGGTCATTTTTTGTTCCCTCTTGCTTGAGTGTTTGTGACTTAATGGAATTAATTTCCTCTGTTTTTGCACTTTTGTGGAAGAACGTAGTTGTTTGTTTTCATAGTGGCGGCGCTGCTTTTGTCCTCAGTCTTGGTTTTATTTCTGCTTGTATCAGTTGAGTCAGGTAACAGGCAGAAGGTGCGCATAAGTTTGTGAGGTGTGGAGTTTTCCCTTGTAGGCGTTGAGCTGGGTTTTCTGTAGTGCTGGGGTGAAAGTGGTTAAAGCTTTGCTTGGGAGCATGTCCGTGGTTCTGGGAAGGTTGCCAGCCTGCTGATTATACAGATAAACACACCTCATAACTTTGGTCATTTGGTTAATTAGCACGTATTTGGTAGTAAATTATTCATTTTCTGTGGCAAAACTTATTGTCATCTGTTGTTTGTCACTTTCTATGAGCCAGGGTGTGACAGAGGTCTTTGGCACCAGTACCTCACAGGATGTCTTCCAGAGCTGTGGTACTCGCCCCAGTTCAAGGCTCAAGTTGAACATGTGTCCCATAACCCCACAGAGCTGATCTGCACATGTTTTGAGAAGCCTGGAGCTGATGCCGTCTGGACCAGCTGCCTTCCTGACATTAAGCCTCCTCACTTCTCTGTTCACCTGGGCTGTAGTGAAGGACAGGCTGGAGCAGGGGGGCTGTGTGCTGGTAGTGGGAGGAGCCGAGAGCGGTGTGCACCTGCACTCTCAGGTCTTCTTCTTCTTCCCTTTAACTCACTGCACCACCCTCACACCTGTCCCACATGGGGTCCAGGATCTTCAGCTAATCTGTCCCCTGCCTCTGGAACTCCCTCCCACCACACATCCATGATATTGACTCTCTTTACACTTTCAAATCCCGTTTGAAAAAAAATATTCAGTCTGATCATTCTCCATACAGTCTCATAAATCCTCTACACATATATACATCCTGTAAATGTGTGTTTTTGATGTTTTATTGATGTATTGGTACTTTGTTGATTTTGTCTCTGCTTTGTAAGGTGACATTGAGAGCTTTAAAATGTACCTTTAAACAACATTTATAATTATCATCATCGAAGGATGTGCTTCACACGACCTGAAACAATAGAAAGACAAAAGGAATCATTAAACTGTTCTAACTATAAAGCCTTCAGTAACTGTTGTGGGCTTTCAGTGAACTTACATGATGTTACTCTGATGAAAAACACAGAAAGCTTCCACCTCCTACAACACAACTCTCTTTAGAAGTGACATTACCAAATGTATAGCACATCCTTACATGAAAATCATCCGTACTAAAAACAATGACATGACTTTTATTCTTTTAAAACCACATTGACCTTGTATGCTGATGATGCTCTGCTGTTGGTTTCCAATGACCTAAAAACTTCTCATATTCAAATTAGTTTTCAGCACGTTGAAATTATCAACCCAGAATCATCCATTTTCTTTTCAGAACATTTCCATAGAGAGCCACTTTGCATCAGCAGCACCATGCTCCAGTGCTCTGGGAGAGTTTATAGTCCTGACACTTGATCACTGGATGACTGACACCTGTCCTTCATCACAACAGAAATCCTCCTCCTCCTCATCAAAAACATGACTTTGATCTGCGTCCTCATCTGGACTCTCCTCTTCTGCTGCTGCTTCACAGGTAAAGTCCAGAGAATCAAACTCCTCTCCTCTATGAACATCCGTCCCTCTGAAATGAAGCCCACTAAACCCTGACGCTGCTTTCTGTTTTTGTCTCTGTATCCTCAGAGTCCAGAGGACAGGTCACAGTGACTCAGCCTGCAGCAGTGAGCTCTGCTCCGGGAGCCTCCGTCTCCATCTCATGTACGACCAGTCAGAACGTTAATAATAATAACTGTTTAGCCTGGTACCAACAGAAAGATGGAGGAATTCCTAAACTGCTTGTATACACTGCCGGCACTCGAACATCAGGGACTCCAGGTCGTTTTTCAGGCAGTGGATCAAACTCTGCCTTCACTCTGACCATCAGTGGAGTCCAGACTGAAGACGCAGCAGTTTACTACTGTCAGAGTGAACATTACATCAACAGTCAGTATGTGTTCACACAGTGAAAAAGCGTCGTACAAAAACCTCCCTCAGTCAGACTGAACAGAAACTGAACTGACTGCTGCAGCTGGAAGTTTCTGCAGAGACTGACACACTTCACTGAAGCAGCTCAGACATTATAAAGACCTTACAAATCCATCAGCCCTCATATTTGGTTTGATTTTTGAACCTCATTGTAAAAGCACTCAAACACTACACACTCTTTAAAAGCAGAGGATTTTGGGCAATAAGATTACAAAATATACATATTTTCTTCATATAATAATCTCTAAACCTTCATTTTTGCAGTTTAAGAGAAGAATAAATAAAAATTTAAAGGCCCACAATTATCCAACAACATGAGTAAGACATGTTTTGGTATTTTGACGAGTTTATCATCTTCATCGTGATGAACTTTTTGTCATTTCTACCATTGGCAGTAACACACTGAGATCCATAGGATAGGTTTATGAAGCAGTTCTGATTATTTTGACCACTTGATTGAGGAGGTTGTAGCGTGTTGTTGATTTTATTCATTTAGGATTTAACAATTGATTGTAATAAAGAGATTATTGTTGTTGATATTGAAGGAAGTGGTCCCTCCCAACCCCATATTTCTGGATGAATGTATTGAATGACATAAACAGATTGTTTTGACATAGGTGAAGGAGGTGAGTGATTCCCTTTTGTTGCCATGATGGAAAGTAGATGGAGCTGCTGAAAGTCTAGATGGTGCCATTTTGGGGTGTATCTACAAGGTGGGAGAAATGACCAGGTGATATATGGGGTTTTCCAACAGGCTGTCAGAGTTAAGGAGATGGTGATGATCTCGTGGTGCTAGTGTAATGAAGCTTAGCGAAAGTTCAGTAAGGAAGACTTTAAGTGATCCACAATCAGGTTTCTCAGTCACTCTTTTCACGCTGTCATTTTCAAGCTGTCAGTCTGGGCCGTCCGTGGGTTAATCAGCTGTTCTGTCACCGGACCTCATCTAACCAATGGCGCAGCATTCCTCCTTCGTTTTCGGCCTATCATCGTTCAGCTCTCCTTTTAAATATGATCCTTTTTCTTCCCTAGTTCTTTCAAGCTGGCTTCGTGCGCTCGTTACGGGTAATTTCATCCCATTTGATGCAAGATCAGTAGGTAACGTACCTTTCTGGGCACTTTCAGCTGCAGTCTCATCGCGCATCAACCTCATACTCCGTGGCTATTTCCATGCAATCAACCCACTCAAGCAGCTAGCCGGCAAACAAGAACGCAGCAGCTTCTCACTGGTAGGAAGTCGTCCTCAACCTGCAGGTGTTCTTCAGGTGGGACGCAGCTCTCGTGTTTTCAAATCCGGATAATATTACTCATCCACCGGCTAATTCCCGGTAATTCAGATCGTAACGTCGATCATATGATGTTGTTCTGTTATCTCAAATCAGAATAAACACGCACTGCTCTTTGAAAAAATGCTAAAGTCATCCAGCATGGCTATTTCTTGTTTACAATGTTTCATGTAAATGGAATTCACGAACTACCGGAAATAAAGTATCGTCCTTTCAAAATAAAACCGGAAATGAACTTCAATCACTATAGTTCATTTAATTTCATATTAAAGCCTAGAAAAATATTAATCCCATGTAAAAATCTCGGTTCACTCATCATTTAAAGTAGTAAAAAAGCATTATTCAGGTTATTAATTTCAAATAGGTGAAGCAACTGCTGCAGCAATGTAAGGCTTGTCTCCACAATTGAGCCATTCAGGTTTCTGCAGTTACCTCCGTATGTCCTGAAATAACTGATACCATTAAAACTCAAAGATCTCGACAACTCATGGCAAGCCAATGCAAATACCTGGTGGTCGGAGGTTACTGAATTTCACAATTGCGAAAAAAAAAATTAAAAAAAAAAAAATCTAGTAATAATATCTTGGAAATTTAGGCTCTGTGTAAAATTACAACTACAGTGGCACGTAAGTATCAAGTGGTTTGTGGCTTAAAAGTTTAACCAAAAAAGTCATTTTCCCTTGTGTCCAAAGGTTTAATATTCGGTATTTTCTTTCACAGTGAATTACAACAAAAGTTGTGGTTCCTATCTCCTCTCAAGGAGAGGGCATGAAGAAAAAAAAAAAAAAAGCATCAAGTTACTCAGTTACATCAATCAAATTATTCTGAAATAATTAACGCAAGCTGTTTCTGCTTGCAACACAAGCAAACCGGTTTAGCAAATTCTAAATCAAGAATCGCATCTCAGAGCAAGCAATCTTGTCGGCAACTCATCTCAACACAAGCAATCTTCATGCTTGAAACGCATTTCACAGGCACATCTCTTTCGGCGGCAACTGATATTTACAGGGCATAGAGGACTCTGTTGGAAAAGATGTTCTAATCCATCGCACTATCAAGCTATTTCATTCAGAATAGAAAACAAGCAATTCAGCATTTTCCTCTCCTGTGCGTCCAGAATCAACTTCTATCATTGAGCGCAAAGTTCTCTTAAATCTTGTCTAACCTAAATACCTGGTGGCAGTGGTCTTCAGAATTCTACCATTTGTTTGCTTTTGAAAACTTTGTTATTTCTTGTTTTAATCAAATATTCTGAATTTAGAATATTTTGTACTACTCACTTAAGTACAAGGAGGATCTTAAGTATCAAATGTTTAGTGGTTTAATTATTTCTAACCATGTTGTTTTTCTTTTTTCTGTCATAAAAGGTCTCATTTTGCTTATTAATCTTTGCAGTGAATCACTATAAGTTGGGTTTCATCTACGTCAAAGGAAAGCATGGCAGGCCCTTAAAACGAGCAGCAGCATCTAGTCCTCCGCAAATTCAATAGCGTTAACAAAGCATCAGTCACAGCCATATCGTTGGTAAATCATCATTATCAGCCATATCGTTGGCAAATCATCATCAGCCATATCGTTGGCAAATCATCATTATCAGCCATATCGTTGGCAAATCACCTTTCACAAGTATATTTATGTGGTATCGCTTATTTAATGGGTAAAGTGGTCTCTGTGTAAAATCTCTCACAAGCATAATCTCAATGCTCGGCTCACAGGTGTAATTCTTCTGTGGCAAAGCATCTTTAAATGGGCATAATGGATTTTGTCGGAAATCTCAACGCTAGATATCTTTCAGTTGGCAAAAATATCATTATCAGATCAAATGTTTAGTCGCGTAGGGTGGCTGGGCGCACCCTTAGAGATAGGGTGAGGAGCTCGGTCCCATGGAGGAGCTTGGAGTAGAGCTGCTACTCCTTCACATCGAGAGGAGTCAGTTGAGGTGGTTCGGGCATCTGGTCCGAATGCCCCCTGGACGCCTCCCTAGGGAGGTGTTCCGGGCATGTCCCTCCGGGAGGAGGCCTCGGGGTAGACCCAGGACATGCTGGAGAGACTGTCTCTGGGCTGGCTTGGGAATGCCTCGGGGTCCCACCGGAAGAGCTGGAGGAGGTTTCTGGGGTGAGGAAAGTCTTGGCGTCTCTGCTTAGACTGCTGACCCACGACCCGGCCAGGATAAGAGGCAGAAAATGGATGGATGTTTAGTGTTTTAACTATTTCTAACTTACAGTTGCGTTTTCTGTTTCTGTCATAAAAGGTTTAATTTTGCTGTTATTTGTCTTTGCAGTGATTCACTATAAGCTGGGGTTACATCTACGTTCAAGGAAGGCATGGCAATCCCTTAAACAAGCAGCAGCATCAAGTCCTCCGCAAATTCAATGCATCAGTCACAGCCTTATTGTTAACAAAGCATCAGTCACAGCGATAGTATTGGCAAAGCATCAGTCACACCCATATAGTTGGCAACGCATCATTATCAGCCATATCGGTGGCAAATCTCCTTTCACAAGTATATTACGTGGTATAGCTTATTTAATGAGTATAGAGGTCTCCGTAGTAACATCTTTCACAAGCATAATCTCAATGCTTGGCTCACTGGTGTAATTCCTGTGTCAAGCATCTTTAAATGGGCATAGTGGATTCTGTTGGAAATCTCAATGCTAGATATTTTCATTGGCAAATCATCTTTATCAGATCAAATGTTGAGGGGCTTAACTATTTCTAACCAACCGTTGCGTTTTCTTTTTTCTGTCATAAAAGGTCTAATTTTGCTGTTATTTATCTTTGCAGTGAATCACTAGAAGCTGGAGCATCATCAGTCACAGCCATAACGTTGGCAACAGCATCAGTCATAGCCATAACGTTGGCATCAGCATCAGTCACAGCCATAACGTTGGCATCAGCATCAGTCACAGCCATAACGTTGGCATCATCTTCAGTCACAGCCATAACGTTGGCATCAGCATCAGTCACAGCCATAACGTTGGCATCAGCATCAGTCAAATCAGCATCAGTCACATCAGCATCAGTCACAGCCATAACGTTGGCATCAGTCACATCAGCATCAGTCACAGCCATAACGTTGGCATCAGCATCAGTCACATCAGTCACAGCCATAACGTTGGCAACAGCATCAGTCACATCAGCATCAGTCACATCAGCATCAGTCACAGCCATAACGTTGGCATCAGAATCAGTCACAGCCATAACATTGGCATCAGCATCAGTCACAGCCATAACGTTGGCAACAGCATCAGTCACATTAGCATCAGTCACATCAGCATCAGTCACATCAGCATCAGTCACAGCCATAACGTTGGCATCAGCATCAGTCACAGCCATAACGTTGGCATCAGCATCAGTCACATCAGTCACAGCCATAACGTTGGCAACAGCATCAGTCACAGCCATAACGTTGGCAACAGCATCAGTCACAGCCATAACGTTGGCATCAGCATCAGTCACAGCCATAACGTTGGCAACAGCATCAGTCACATCAGCATCAGTCACATCAGCATCAGTCACAGCCATAACGTTGGCAACAGCATCAGTCACATCAGCATCAGTCACATCAGCATCAGTCACAGCCATAACGTTGGCAACAGCATCAGTCACATCAGCATCAGTCACATCAGCATCAGTCACATCAGCATCAGTCACAGCCATAACGTTGGCATCAGAATCAGTCACAGCCATAACATTGGCATCAGCATCAGTCACAGCCATAACGTTGGCAACAGCATCAGTCACATTAGCATCAGTCACATCAGCATCAGTCACATCAGCATCAATCACAGCCATAACGTTGGCATCAGCATCAGTCACAGCCATAACGTTGGCATCAGCATCAGTCACATCAGTCACAGCCATAACGTTGGCAACAGCATCAGTCACAGCCATAACGTTGGCAACAGCATCAGTCACAGCCATAACGTTGGCAACAGCATCAGTCACAGCCATAACGTTGGCATCAGCATCAGTCACAGCCATAACGTTGGCAACAGCATCAGTCACATCAGCATCAGTCACAGCCATAACGTTGGCATCAGCATCAGTCACATCAGTCACAGCCATAACGTGGTAACAGCATCAGTCACAGCCATAACGTTGGCAACAGCTTCAGTCACAGCCATAACATTGGCAACAGCTTCAGTCACAGCCATAACGTTGGCATCAGCATCAGTCACATCAGTCACAGCCATAACGTTGGCATCATCAGTCACAGCCATAACATTGGCATCAGCATCAGTCACAGCCATAACGTTGGCATCAGCATCAGTCACTGCCATAACGTTGGCATCAGCATCAGTCACAGCCATAACGTTGGCATCATCATCAGTCACAGCCATAACGTTGGCATCAGCATCATCAATCACAACCATAACGTTGGCATCATCATCATCAGTCACAGCCATAACGTTGGCATCAGCATCATCATGATCATGATCAGTAAGTAAAACTTTTCTTTTGGGGGACTCTATGGGCTGTGCTACTTTAAGGGGTCTGCCCCTTTTCTTTTGGGGGATCTATCCTAATGACGAGCAGGTCTTCATCACTACATCGCATCTTCCACCCCATAGAGTCCAAGCGCCAAAACATTCTGTCAAATCTCATTCTGTCAATCACTTTTTCACTGTAATAAATTCATTCTTAATATCACTTGTCTCTCCTGATTGAAATGAAGCTTAGCGAAAGTTCAGTAAGGAAGACTTTAAGTGATCCACAATCAGGTTTCTCAGTCATTCTTTTCACGCTGTCATTTTCAAGCTGTCAGTCTGGGCCGTCCGTGGGTTAATCAGCTGTTCTGTCACCGGACCTCATCTATCCAATGGCGCAGCGTTCCTCCTTCGTTCTCGGCCTATCGTCGTTCAGCTCTCCTTTTAAATATGATCCTTTTTCTTTCCTAGTTCTTTCAAGCTGGCTTCGTGCGCCCCTCCACCTCCCCATCACCGCCATTTTCAGGAGCAGAGTCAACTCCCATCAATTCTTCTCCAACTCGGCCTCATCAAATCATCAGTCCTCCACCACCAGGGTCTGGACTCCATGGGGGGATCTATCCTAATGACGAGCAGGACTTCATCACTAAATCGCATCTTCCACCCCATAGAGTCCAAGCGCCAAAACATTCTGTCAAATCTCATTCTGTCAATCACTTTTTCACTGTAATAAATTCATTCTTAATATCACTTGTCTCTCCTGATTGAAATACAATTAAACTCAAACTAAATGCTGTTTGACTGCTCTTCACATACCTGCGACAACTTTGCCGATTCTGATAGTCACTGGATATGTTGACATTGGCCGATATTATCAGCTGGCTGATTTCTTTTGTTGCCCGGTTTACAACAGCCTGTAGCTGTTTATCCAAAGTGCTTGAAATATCTCCAATTGCTGCTGCTGCTAAGTAAAGTGTTGTATCATCTGCATACACCAGACACCAGAACCTATTAAAAACTTAAAAAGCAAATTTCCTTCCTGAAGCAACAAAACTACCCAACAAATGCATTTAGACTTAAAGCTGTTTTTCACCTGAACGCTAAAACAACTCAAGTCAATGACAACCACAATACATGATAAAACCTTCAATAATCACACAATTAAGTGTATGGTGATGATAATCTGCTTTCTGTTTCTAATGACCTCATACATTTCCCATATTCATATTTATTTTTACATATTTGAAACGAACTCAGAATCATCCACTTTCTCAGAACATTTCCATAGAGAGCCACTTTGCATCAGCAGCACCATGCTTCAGTGCTCTGGGAGAGTTTATAGTCCTGACACTTGAACACTGGATGACTGACAGCTGTCCTTCATCACAACAGAAATCCTTATCCTCCTTCTCCTCATCAAAAACATGACTTTGATCTGCGTCCTCATCTGGACTCTCCTCCTCTGCTGCTGCTTCACAGGTAAAGTCCAGAGAATCAAACTCCTCTCCTCTGTGAACATCCGTCCCTCTGAAATGAAGCCCACTAAACCCTGACGCTGTTTTCTGTATTTGTCTCTGTATCCTCAGAGTCCAGAGGACAGGTCACAGTGACTCAGCCTGCAGCAGTGAGCTCTGCTCTGGGAGCCTCCGTCTCCATCTCATGTAGGATCAGTCAGAATGTTTATAATAATAACTATTTACACTGGTACCAACAGAAAGATGGAGGAACTCCTAAACTCCTCATTTACGATGCTAGCACTCGAGCATCAGGGATTCCAGGTCGTTTTTCAGGCAGTGGATCAAACTCTGCCTTCACTCTGACCATCAGTGGAGTCCAGACTGAAGATGCAGCAGTTTACTACTGTCAGAGTTTTCACAGTGGACCCGTGTTCACACAGTGAAAAAGCGTTGTACAAAAACCTCCCTCAGTCAGACTGAACAGAAACTGAACTGACTGACTGCTGCAGCTGGAAGTTTCTGCAGAGACTGACACACTTCTCTGAGGACACACACACACACACACACACACACACTGGAATCTTTATTAGACTCAGAGATTACTCTCTCTTATCTTCAGTGTGCTATATACATTAAGGAGACTGTAAAGAAAAAAACATGTCCTCTTCTGCTAAAGTCGTAATACCTTTGTAAAGATATCAAACATATATGGCACAGGTATTTAAGAGATGAATGTCTAAAAACATCAACATGCAGAAGTCAATGAGGCATTAAGAGAACCTTCTCACTAACAGAAGCATAAAGTTTCCTAGTACGCCGATGATATACAGTTATACCTTTCAAAAACCCAACATCTTTTCTTAAAATCCATGGTGCCTCCAGTAATGAAACATTCACTTCCACTATGGTCAAAAAAAAAAAAATTATAAAAAAAGGACATATCCTTCAGGTGCAGAAAAAAGAAGTGCAAAGAGTCAATTAGTAAATGAGCCATCTCATTTGAAAACAACGTTCGCGTCCAGCTCCTGGCGGTCTTTCCCGCATGTCTCTCCCCATCTTCCGACTCTATCCACTACCCGTTTGTTCAATAAAGGCTGTAAAATGCCCAAAAAAATAAATCTTAAATGAACAATTTAAAAAAAAAAAAAAAGCAAAATGTATCTTTTAATGGCCGTTCATACAGCAAAATATTCATGCCAAAGGAATTTAACTTTGGTAGACTGTGCTCTCTCTCTGTACAAAGTGAACATTAAATAATAACACTTAGCTAAGAATAAAAACAGGTAATTTAAGACTAATATGTACAAGACTGATAAGACAAGATGACTTTTACAGTAAATACAAACCTTTATCACTTGGAACGTTCCCAGGCCACTCTTGAATTATAAATTACATGTCATACATGTCATAAAGACATGCCAGGCTGACAATAGGATAATGTAAACAACACTGCCAGAGCCACATGGAGTTTATAATAGGTGTGTGAATGAGCAACAATGACTATTATTGGCAGAAATAGAGGGCCCCAAAATCAAATTTTGCTTAGGGTCCCATGGAGGCTTGGGCCGGCTCTGGCCTAGATAGATACTACATTTATTATCAAAAGTTAAGGTTTGGTTGTGGTAAAAATAAAATATATACAGATTTATTTTGTGGAAACACAATATTTTAATCTGTTGATTCAACCTCTTCAAGTCATGAAGAGGAGGAATAATAAGACAGTTCAGTGACTCCATGTGTTTGCATACAAGTGTTCAGCCTCTCTGCTCTCAGACGTAAAGAGACCAAGGTTGATCAGTGTCTGTCCACACCTTTCAGGGACTCTGACACCACAGCTGGGACAAAGTGCCAATGTACAATACATGAGAAAGAAGAACATACAATTACAAATTAATCTACTTTATAGTTTGCTAACACTAGGTAGCGAACATTAGGATACTGTATGTAGACTACACTCAACATTATTATGTTTAGAGCTACTGTAAATTTATGATCGCTGCTAACAGGTTGCTAACATTACTGCATAGTATGTGTCAGTGTCACGATTGTTTGAAAGTATTTTTTCCCTTACAATTTAGTCTACTTTATAGTTTGGGAACACCAGCTAACTAGCTAGCTAACATTAGGATACTGTATGTAGCCTACACTCATAATTATTATGTTGAGAGCATGTGTTATGTATCATCAAATTACTCTTTGTAGTTAAATAACAATACTAGCTTGCTTGATAATATTTTTAATATGTCTTTGCAGGTGCCAAGCATGAGTGACACATCACAAGGTAAAGAAGGGGCATGTCAAGCTGAGGAATCCATTAACTGGAAGCAGTGCATTTTCTGCCTGTCTAAAGATAAAAAGGAAGGAGTCCTGGTCCAACACCTTAGATTTGAGTAATATGGGCTCATTCTAGTTCAAGAGAGGGCCAGTTTGAATGATGGGGACTATGTCCAAGTACAAAGGCGACTGCAGAACTGCACATCAGAAACAATGTCAGCCATGGAAACCCCTTTACCACTGAAGGTGACAAGCTGTACAATGTAATCACGCATGCCTACATCCCAGATGAGCATGTACAGCAGATCTTGAATGCTGATGTCATTGGCCAGAAGTTGTATGAAGACTTATGTGTCAGAGCGGATCAATGGAGATGTCAGCTTTCTGGGCCCCTGTGACGAAGGAGAACAACAAGATGTTTTATAAACCATCATCAAGGTTTACTGATCCTTTGTTAATCATTAACAAACACTTTATAAAGTGTACAAAATGTTGCAATGTGTGACTAAATAAATTGTTAATATAACATCAATTATAGCATTACAAATCATAAAAAAAAACCATGAACTATAATTTTATCGAAGACATCGAGGAAGACCACCACCATCTATCAAGAGACCACCCACCACCATCCCTTCATGATCGGTGAAGACTCCGAGCAGAGGGGTGAGAGCCCTCCGTCTCGTTGAGTAAACCCATATACCCCCAAGAAGAAGCCCAAAGGGCGAAGGAGTGAGAGGCCTTTGTCCTAAGGAGTAACCATCCCTTTTCTGAAGGACTGGGCAGGAGGAGGTGAGAGACCCTTCAAGTTCTCCCTCTGTTCAGCACGGGGAGAAAATGTGGACAGGCTGGTTTTTTCTTTCCAAAAACCTGTAAACTAGAATTTTCTACATAGTTCTGCCTTGAAATGTTCTTGTTGGATACATTTGAGTTTTTAATCACATCCATTATGCAGGTACAATGCAAGTTTATATTTTGCTTCCTAAAATATGCCATTTTGACGTTTTGTTAAATTTTCTGTATTATTTTCTTTATTTTATAAAGAGATGCACTGAATTTTGCGCAGTAAGAAGAGCAGTTTTATATTTAGTAAAATAACAGGAAAGTAGCACCATAAGGATGTGAAAGCAGTTTTAACTAGCATATGTGACAATAAATCAATAAATATTCTTAATTAATTGTGGAAACACTCGTCCGTTGAGTTTGTCTGGAAAGTGGAGGGGACTGCGCATCAGATGAGCAATCTCCGCCCTGACAACAAATAGTATGTCTATACATTTGTCTTTACAATTCTTATAAGTACACCTCTGCATAACATTGTTTCCTTATTAACATCAAAGAAAGTTCAAGATACACCATCTGGTGCGCCTGAACACATCATCAGTGATGTAAAAGGGGATGACAGGGGGTTTTGGGTCTTTTATCAATCAGTTCCCCTTCCCTGGGTTGCCAGGGTTGAATAAGCCCCAGTTTGTGTCCAGGTAGTGCTGATACCCAACATGTCACGCCTCTCCCCTCCTGATACACAACAACCTTGATGCCTCTTCTGCTACATCGGTGGTCAACTTGATGGCCCTTCGCTGGCTGGCCCCTGTGATGCCAAGCATTTTGTAGGCCCTGCAGAGGGATTGGCACGCAAATCCTTAGAATCTAGAATATAGACCAATTTACAACATAGAATAACTTCATTAACAATGTTTTTTAATCTGTAACAGAAAAGGTTTAAAGTGCATCAATTTCCTGAAATTCAAAAAACCATTTAATACTAAAAAAAAAAGTACGGGTTTGAAGCATGATACTGCTCTTGCTCAAGATTGAGATTGGACTTGTACTTGGTCTTCAGTGCAGCAACAACAGAGAAGCCAGTCTCATAAAGATAAGATGTTGTTAAAGGGAGAACAATGTTCATCTCCCGCTGCCCTAAGAGTGGATACTGCCTCTCAACACTCGGCAAGAATTCACTCAGTGTCTGTCTAGTGAACTGATCCTCCTCTGCAGAGCTGAACTGAAGTCCACCTAGTCCATAGTGGGAGCTATTTTCAAGGACGTACTTTTTAAAGAATCTCATCAATAATGAAATATGCTGCTGAATATGTGGAATCACTAAAGTGGCATTACTGTCAGCAGTGTCAACAAACTCATGCAGGTTCTCGAATGAATCAGTATTTTGTTCATGAAGTCGCCTGCCCCACATTGCAAGCTTTTAAGTGAAGGAGCTGTGACCTGAGGTAGCTGTTTATCCTTCCCTTGAAGCTTTAGATTCAGCTCATTTAGCTTTCCAAATATGTCACTCAGGTTGGCCAGGTCATGTTCGCCAGGAAGTTCTCATCACTACATTTCTCTACGACTTTATACTTGTGCTCCTGCTTCAAAAACAGCCTTATAGGCTCTCTGAGCTCAAAGACTCCCGACAAGACTTTACCTTGTGACAGCCACCTTGCTTCACTTTAAAACAGCACAGCTTGATGTTCAATCTCCTCACAGATAGCAGAGAAGACTCTTTTTAAAGATTTATTTGTTTTTGTTTTTTTTATCGGAGGGATGGGACAGTGGATAGAGATTAAAATCAGGGAGATAGTAGATATACATGCAGGAAGACTCTTTGTTTTTAGAGGTCTTGTCTTTATAAAAAAAAACTATCAAAGATGCCAGGGCTTCTCCATGTATAACACATAGACTGTAAAAATAATGGCGGCACAAGGTCCCCTGTGGAGTGAAGCTTTTATGTTTAGAGCTCCCCCTGCTGACTGGCAGCAGTATAGGTCATAAACCCCGCCTCCTCAATGATAACAGATGGGATGTGGGTCAAACTGTAAAGTTAAAATACTCCTCACATCATTTTTTTCCAGACCTAAACTCTGCTGTGATCATTATTAGTTATTATCACCCTACATGGTGTTCAAGTGCTCATTTTGCTGTTGTTTTGAACAAGTTATTAAAAAACAGGATTTTACATCATAGGCGACATGACGATGATTGACAGCTGTTCTAACCGACCTGTGGATTCTAAGGGATCTTTGCAGTTTCATCAGTAAGTTAAAAAAAGTGTTATTTATATGTCTAGCAAGATAACAAGCAGTCTAAGAAAGGTTACTTATCAGACATGATTGATCTTTTTATTTTATTTTTCAACATAAGCAAACCTAATAACCGACATGCAGTTTCTTGGTATTGTTATATCATTATTATGATAGAAATTATATTTAAAACCAAGAGATCGTAATAAAAAATCAGCTCATAAAACGCGGTTTATTGACTGTAGAGTTATGTTTCATAAAAAATATAAACGTCTAAAAATGTTATGGAAAGGTTATAAAAAAGTATCTAGGGTGAAAACAAAGCCAAGTAATTTAAGTCTGGCCTGTTTCATTACTAACGTGTACATGTTTACAGTCCGAGTGATAAGTGTGTTATACGGAGAGTGACAGGCTTCTATACGGGCTAATATTCATCCTACTGTATAGTAAGATAGAATATTTCACTAAATATCAGGAACAAACTAAAGGTAAGCTCTGATTCAATATCATTTCTGTCTGATTTAAGGGACGAACTGAAACGTGAACACAAACATCAACAACCAGCGGCAGTGGTGTAATGAAATATTAACCGATCATCATGCTGCTTAAACGTGCTAAATATTCAGCATTGACTTCCACACACACTTCCAATTCAACAGTCACAAGTTGATCATATTGTACATTTAATGACGCTCATTGAGAATTTGTGTTATACATTGATTAAACCTGACGCAAACTGCAAGTGCAAATGCTAGAACATTTTGGTACCTATTCTAAAATGGATGCAAATGTTTCAGTAGCAATTGAGAGAGGAACAGCTCAGTTCGGACAGACGAGTGAGATTAATGTGTCATTACATTCAGAGGAGAACGATGAAACAGAAACTTCAACTCGTTCACCTGTTGTTGTATCTTAATTAACCAGAATAAAGGGTGATCTACGCTGCATATACTGTAGCCTTTAACAGAATGATGTTGTCCAAACAGATTCAACGTGCAATGAGTGCATCACCCTCACTGCTCTAATCATATTATAGAATGAAACGGTCACAAGACACGGCTGTGTGAATTATTATTATAATTTTTTTTAAATGGCTTCAGACTTTACGAGGCTTTCATTTTTACAAATTACAAAGATGCACTATCATTTTTTTATGGCAAACTTAACAATTTAATGCAGATTAATCACAAGAAAAGCATATTAAATCATTTAATGACTCATCATTGTACCATGTTGATCAATTAATTCAATTCAATTTAACTTTATTTATAAAGGACCGTGTGCAATTAAAAGGTAAATGTACACTTTTTCATTGCACCAGAGTTAGCCTTAGGCTAACAGTTAAGGAAATATGGCTTAAAAATGATTCATACTTTGCATTGCACACAGTACATCATTGGATAAGTAATTTGAATTTTTATTATGATATTTTGAAACAGTTCTCCTTTAGGTGCTGGTGACACACAGAGAGACTTTAGCAGTGGGTGGTGAACATGAGACGGAAGGACTGGAGACCTACACCATCATCTCGTCTTTGCAGTGTTCATTTTGAAGAGCATGCCTTCACATCAACTCAAAGGTTAGAGAATTCATTACATAAACAACTTGTGTTTTTTATTGCTGTCAGCATCATGTTTGTGGATACATGAATGTGATTTTGGGAAATATATATTTCTTGTCTGCAGGGAAGTCGTTACCTAAAGACCACAGCTGTCCCTACTCTGTTTCCAAGTCATCATTTGAGGACCTCTGGTGCAAAACGCAGGATTTTGGATAGTTGTGACGCCAAGATAAATCCCCCATCATTTTCAAAGAGCAGGTTTTGTGGTGATAATCGAGAGGATTCAATAGTCGACCAAAGCTACATCAGCTTGACTTCTGCTGCCGATTACAGCAATGTCATCTTGACTGACAATGCAAATGGAAATGTCTCTCTGAGCATTGACATCTGTCAGGCTGACACTGCTGAAACAGTGGATAACAATATAGAAGATCATAGTTATCAAACAACATCAAAACAAGCAACACATGACATTAAAGAGGATCACTGCTACAACCTGAAGTTTCCTAGATCTCTGAAACAGAGACATCAGGTTACTGAAGAGTTCCTAAGAAAATACAGGAATAAGCTGAGAAGAAAATGCCAGAAGTCCAGGCGTTTAAAGAAAAAAAATGCTTGTTAAAAGGAGTCATCAATCAATTGAGAAAGAAGCAATTGATATCAAGTCAATGTGCATCTTTACTCGAGTCAGTTGATGAAGTACCATAACACATTTTGCGGAAGATACAACAGAGGAAAAAGTCAGCTAAGTACTCTGAGGAGCTGAAGCAGTTTGCCACCACACTGCACTTTTACTCTCCAAAGGCATATGAGTATGTGCGTGACAACTTTAATAAAGCTTTACCACACAGTCACACCATCCGCACTCGGTACAGCAGCATCGCAGCTGATCCAGGATTTACTGTAGCATCTTTTACTGCGCTAAAAGGTCATGTAGAGGCAAACAGAGGGAAGGGAAAAGAAACAATCTGTGCTCTCATGATGGATGAAATGTACATCCACAAGATGGCAGAATTTACAGGGGATCAGTTGTATGGCTATATCGACATTGGCACTGGTGAAATTGACAACACATTAGCCACCCAGGCCTTGGTCCTCATGGTTGTGGCTTTAAATCAGTCGTGGAAAATTCCCATCGCATACTTCCTTATCGCAGGTATTGATGGATGAGAGAAGGCAAACATTGTAAGGGAGAGCCTAAACAGGTTTTCATTAGGTTGCTACTAAAGTTGTTTCACTCACATGTGATGCCCCATCAAGCAACTTGGCCATGATAAGGGAGCTTGGAGCTGACCTAAATATCAACAATATGAAGCCCTACTTTTTTCATCCAGAGAATCCCACACAAAAAGTAAATGTACTCCTGGATGCATGCCACATGCTGAAGCTTCTTCCCAATGCTTTTGCATCTTCACTGGAATTTGAAAGTGAAGACGGAGGAAAAGATAAAGTGGAAATATTTTGAAGCTATAAACAATCTCCAAGAGAAAGAAGGTGTTCGACCTGTTAACAAGCTCAGAATGGCTCACATACAGTGGAGAAACGTAAAATGATAGTCCATCTGGCATCACAGCTCTTTAGTAGCAGTGTGGCAGACGCCATGGAGTTCTGTGAGCAAGGTTTAAAGTTGGAGTTCAAGGGTTGCACTTTGTGTGCACTGTAGATGCAGCTTTTGATGTATTACATAGCACAAAATCCCAAAAACGAAATCAGCCTATTCCATGTGACACACAAACACACATTCCCCACTGTCGATGTTTTGTTTGTTATGTTATTGACTGTGCTCAAGTTTTAATTGTGTCGTCTTTATTTCTCTGTAAGGTGACCTTGAGTGTCATGAAAGGCGACCTTAAATAAAATGTATTATTATTGTTACAACAAAAAAGAAGACTGCTATATATGGCTTCATTTCTAATAACAGAAGTGTACTCAATGTCTATCATGACCTTGTTGTGAAAGCTGAAGCTCCATGCAGGTATCTTAAGACCTACAAACTCAGTCAGGACCACTTGGAACTCTTGGAGCTGGGGATGGTCACATTAACAAGCCCAATGCCAGGCAGTTCAGAGGGGCCTACAAACGTCTACTTGTGAGGCACATATCTGTATATTTCGCCAATGAAAATAGGAGATACTGGCGAGAGATGTAAGCGGCAAGATACTGACCACACATAAGGATTGCCTGTTTGCCCCAAGGTTATAAAGGCCAAACTCAATGCAGCATCTGCAAGAGTGACACACCTGGAGCGTGAGAAGATCAATGCCTTGACAAGAGAGGAGAGCCAAGAGAAACATGAAGGCTCTTCTTAAGGAGAAGAATATTATTACTAATTAATCCAATGAAATGAAGGGAATAACAAAAAAAACCAACAAAAATCCCCAAAAACAATACAACAAATAGCGTTGTGACGCGTAAGCAACGCATCACGCCGTGAGACTGCCAGCACGGCCTGCACCCAGGTACCTCCCGAAAACCTTGGTCTGGATGGTCCAGTGGTTTGGCTGGGGTGGCATGGTCTGGAGGAACGTTCTCCCCTTCTTTCATCAATGTCTTCAAGGAAGAGCTGTGCCAGATGTCCTCCTCATTCACTGTGGCGGTGTCACAGGTGTCATGCTCATTGCAGGGATGAGGCAGGACCTCCATCAGCAGTTCCCACAGATGAGGATCATCTTCTGGGCCATCACCCAGAGGAGCCGATGGGGATCTTGCAGCCCAAAGAGAATAAACAAAGTCTGTCTCTTTGTGAACAGTGTGATGGCTTCCATTGTTTCTTCTGTTGGTGGATACTTTGTGCATCATCCTCAGATAAAGTTTAGGGACCGTGGCCTTTTTTTTTGAGAGAGACAGAGTTCATTTCACCACTTTGGGAAATGACATTTTTAAATATCACCCTTTGTTTGAAAGACAAAATCCAGTGGGATGGTGCTGGATGTGGTTTTTCAAACATAATCTTTGTTTAGGCCAAAGAGTTTGATGTTCTTTTTAGCAAACAAGGGTAATCATCACACTGTTCAGATCTGTCACAGCTCTTGCTCCCACTTTCTCTTTTCTCTCCCATCCAACTCTGCTTTACCCCTGCCATTCCACCTGATGGTCTCCCTAACTTTTCTTTCCCTCCATACGGCGAACAAACACTGAACTATGGACTATGGAAGGAAAGGGATGGCTGTAAAGAAAATCCCTCAAAGACAGACTCTGTATGTGTGTCGGTGTTGTAAATAAAATAATGTATTCATTGTTTTGAACCTGTTCTATACTGTTTTAAGCTGTAAAAAAAGAAAATATAATTAGGGTGGTTGCCTGAAAGGCAAACCACACTACTACAATTGTTAATATTATTAGGGTGGTTGCCTGAAAGGCAAACCACACTACTACAATTGTTAATTAGTGTGAATGCTTCAAAGCATTCACACTATTGTTATCCAGTTCTTTATTATTATACCGATTCTTCCACTTCCGTGCGTTTTTTGCTTCTCTTCTACTCTTCAACCGTTTGTGCTACTTTCACCGTTCAACTATCATACTGTTCAGCTTTTTCTGCTCATTATGGCTATGACTTTTCACGTTTTTACTACTTTTACTTTTTAAGTCAACATCAACGCGTTCAGCTATCTCTCCTCTTGCTCATAAAATCATCATTCAGCCACTCTTCATTTTACCCCTTAAAATGAGCACTGAATAGGGAGATGTTCCCCCATTTTCTCAGTCGAAGCTGCCAGCTGAATGCAGTTGCTCTTGGTGGCACTTACACACACAAACACCCTCCCCTCCACACACGCACACACATGCATTGAACTTTATACTGTAAATGCTTTTGGCGGCTGTGGCTCAGTTGGTAGAGTCAATCGGAAGGTTGAGGGTTCGATCCCCAGCTCCTGAGAGTGACATGTCTGATGTTTCCTGTTCTTCTACAGATACTTTCAATTTCTTCTACTTCCTTTTACTACTGTTTTTCTTCTTCCACTTTTCTTCTGCTATTTCCTCTTCTACTTCTTGTTCTTCTGCTTTTACTTCTTTTTCTGCTTCCACTTCTTTTACTACATTTTCTTCTTATCACTATTTCTTGTTCTTGTACAGATACTTTCACTTTCTTCTACTTCCTTTTCTCCTTTTACTACTGTTTTTCTTCTTCCACTTTCTTCTGCTATTTCCTCTTCTTCCACTTTTCTTCTGCTATTTCCTCTTCTTCCACTTTTCTTCTGCTATTTCCTCTTCCACTTTTCTTCTGCTATTTCCTCTTCTTCTACTTGTTCCACTTTTTCTTCATCTTCTGCTAATTTTCCTCTTTTTCTGCTGATTTTTCTTCATTCAGCAGTGTTTCCGCAACATTTCAGCAGGAAGCATTCACACGCATTTTCCGCAGGGAAATGCAAATTTTCTAGTAAATACTCTTGTGCCCTGGCTAATATTACAGTTAGTGTGTATGTGTCTATTCTACTGCTGCCCATTCAACTTGTGATACGATTTGCTGGCCTTTATTTTTTAAATGGGTAGTTCCTAGAGCCCCCCTGCTCCCCTCTGAACCCCCCCTGCATATTACAGACTAAAAACAAAAATCCATCAGAGTAATTTATTATTATTCCACTAAACAAGTCTTTTGGTTTATCTTTGACAACATCAGACCCTTCATATAATCAGCCTGCTCGTTATTAGACGTGTGTGTGTGATCTCTGACTGCTAGCGCTGAAGTGTCTGTGTGTGTGTTACACACGCACATACACACACACGCGCTCATTAATTATCTGTGTGTAGATTTTGTACATGGATTAAGAGAGTATGATGTGTCCATCTTCCTCCATTCACACTCACCTGAACAATCTCAAGCATCTCAGATTTACTGATGTACCCATTTCCATCCAAGTCGTACATACTGAAGGCCCACTTCAGCTTCTGCTCCAGCTTGCCACGTGACGTCACACTCAGTGCAATGATAAACTCCCGAAAGTCTATTGTCCCGTCTCCGTTGGCATCAAATGTGCGAAAGACGTGCTCTGCGAACTTGGAAGCGTCTCCATATGGGAAGAAGTTACCGTAGATTTTCTTGAACTCCTCCATGGAGAGGTTCCCACTCGGGCAGTCCCTCAGGAAGCCCTTGTACCACTCCTGGATCTCATGCTCTGTGAAGTCAGTGCTCTCCAGGAGGTCCTGCATCACCTCAGGACGGAGCTTGCTGTTTTGCTTCCCCATGTCTGTTGGTTCTGTCAATTATTGGCACACACAGCTGGTGGAGAGAGGAAGGTAAAGAAGGATTGGTTTTAGGGTGGGATAAACAAAATACAACATGAAGGATAAAACTTTCACATGTTCTCCCGATAGGAGAGAATTTTAGGGGTGTCATTTCTCACTGGATATGAGCTTTCATCGTAGTTTGCTGGAGCAGACAGATATCTTTCATTTTGAGGGACGCAGTTAAACAAGTTATGTACATGCAAGGAATATTTCCTACATATTAATCAGTGAATAAAGGATTATCACACTACAGTGAGTTACTATTTATTTACCTTCTCTATAAATATTAGTTAAATGGTTTATATCACCAGCCCAAAAAGAAACAGCTGTCTAGAGCCCGGCTGATAATATTAGCATCCAATGACTACTAGTAGTTTACCACAGAAATGCGCAGATAGATAAATAATAGATTCATCTATCTCGTGTTTGATGAAGTCCTTTGAGGGATCAACACAATACATGTGTTTATCTGAATCTATCTATCTCTACAGATTAAACATCGAAGAAAGACAACGGCTCATATTGGATTTTTTTTCTCTCCTCAATATCAGTATCAGCTGCAAAATACCGCGATCGGAAATAGTAGTTTAAGGGATGGTTTTATGTGGTGAAGGCATCGGCCAAATAACAAGCAAACTCAGCCAAGGAAACAGATGCTTTGTCCTCAAGTGCCTTTACTGAAGTATCAACCAAAAATGTAAGCAAGCCTTCCTCTCTGACTTTAATATGAATAAAATCCCTGCCTTTTTACTAACTACTGGAACTTTCCATGGAAAACCGCTCTGTGTTCTCTGAGGACACACAGCGCCATACTCTACACACAACATGGGTTTAATTAGCCTATTAAACATCAACACACACTCTACATCTATCCAAGCAGTAATGGTAGAAAAGCTGTTGGTTTTGAATTATATTTAGCCAAAAAAAAAAGAAAAAGAAGCATTTAGATAAACACACAAAAAACACTTCACTTATTCTCTTCAGGAACTGTTTTATTGTTTTTCCGGCATCAATCTTTAGCAACAGTATAATGCTTCGTAATCCATGTGATGAAAGTAAGGAAAATACAATCCGCTCAAAATAGTAATGGTGATGAGTCATCATCTTGCACTTGAAGCAGAAATAAGCTACACTTCTTTGGTTGTGTGCATGTTTTGTTTGTGGAGTGATCGTGAAATGTTAGGATGGCTGTGTTAATTAAATTAGACACTTTTAAACGTCTTATCACTCTCACAACACGACGCATTCTTGACTTGTTTACACAACAGACATTTTATTTGTATGTTCTTTCAAAGTCAGAAGTCTAATATATATTTTTGGGGCTCTGGTACACTGTGCACGGAGGCTATAATCCTGCAAACAGCAGCTCCTTTCCATACCCTTCCCCACTGTTGGCTATATTTTGAAGACCCAATTTAACATTTTATATGCAACAATAAAATAACAAGCCAGTATTTGAGAACATTTACACTAAAATATTCATGTCAAAAAGGCCCCTTTCTCTCAAATGACAGTTTCCTTTATAATTTCTTTTCGTATCAAAGTCTTTGTTAATCAAAACAAGCAGGGAATAGCCAGTGATGTGTTTGGCTGTTACATCAGGCTGAGTCGGTGACGTCAGTGAACAGTTGCTCATTGGCAAAATGGTGATAACGAACTTAAAAAAGGACATTCAAAAAAATTTGACATAAACTGCTTTGAAAAAAAAAATAACCCATTGAACTCTCTTTACTGAAAATAAAACAGGATGCCTTTGTTGGTCATCAGAAGTAAATATTATATGTATAAAAACACTAAGAAGGACTTATTGATTGTTTGGAAGAGGGATACAAGCCAGTTTAATTTTGAACACAGCTCCACTATCAGTAGCCTAGCTCTGTACTTTCATATTGAATAGGATTCTTTATATTCTTTAAATAGTCCATAATGTTTGTATTTAATACATTTCTAATACACCTCTGTGATAAAAGCATTAAAGGCAAGACTTACAGGGTAGTAAATGTCCCCACATTTGGTCTCATATTGGTACACAACCAGGACAGATAAGGTTTACCACCTTGTCAACACAACTATATAAATATTTCTCATAGACGCTCTGAGCTATGTGCAATTAAAAATGATGTAAATAGCTTTTTTACTACCATGCTTTATTTGAAATAAAAATTGAATTGAAATGGACTTGATTTTGTATAGACATTTCAGGAATCCAGCACATTTCAATTCAATTCAAAAAACTTTATTTGTCCCCAGGGGCCAATTCAAGGGCACACAGAGCAGCAAATAACAACAGTGCAACTAATTTAATGTTTCCATAGTGATTGTTGTCATGGTTAACATTATTAAACAAGAAAAAAATAAAATACAGCTGAACATTCTATCCTTTGATGACAACAAATAAATAAATAAAAAAATTAAAATCTCAGGAATCCAAGCACATCAAAGCACATTCTATCCTTTGATGACATCACATTCTAGCATCTACATACTCAACAATGATGTCATAATACACGCTTATCTATAGCTGGAAACACAGGCACAAGAACAGAGCACACACAACAGAAGAACAAGGCAAGAAGGCGCGTCCCTTTTGTTTCAGAGATTTGAAAATGTCCGACGTCCATTTTCCGATTAGGAGAGCTACCTCTCTACAGGAGGTTAAACCTGCCCATAGGCAGGTTATGCCATGCTTGAAACAGCAGACTGCTACAATCACAGGTGCTTCACAGCTGACTTGTAGAAGCGACAATATGTCAAGAAGCCTTGTAGATGAAATTCTCTGCAAACACCCACTTAAAGGAACAAAAAAAGATAGAATAAATAACATGCACAAGCATATCCAGAACCCTGCAGCAGACAAACAAGTGCAGTCAGTAATGGTACTTATCTCTGCGCTTGAGCTTGAGAAGCTAAAAAAAAAAGGGCCGAAGAAGACCGTAAAGCTCATGAAGCACAATCACACTTTAGCGGCAGAGGTGGAACGTCTCAAAGAAGAGCTCCAAAAGCTCGAAGAGAAACATGACGAAGCACAGCTGATGAGAGACATAGAGGTGGGAGACTTGGAGCGTCGGCTGTCAGGGACGAGTGATTTCGAATATAAGCGTTATAAAAAGGTCCAGGAGTTGGAGGAAGATTTAAAGACCCAAAGGAATAGTTACCTTCAACTGGAACAGCAAGTGAAGAATCAAAAGAAAAAAATTGGCAAATTGAGGGGGTCACTGTCCCGAACAAAGTCACAGATGAAGAATCAGCAGCTGCTGTGGGAGGAGGAGAGGTCCAACCTCCTCCAGTCCCTCAGCAGTGCCAAAGAAACGGTGCAGAACAGAGACCCAGCTATAGAAGCAAATCAAGGTGATGTACACCACATTCAAAAGCAAGACGACCATATCTTAGAAGCCAAATCAGCACAGGCTGATCTCATTGATGGCAAGCCGACTTTATTGATCACAAAAAAGCAGACCAAACAGCAAAAGGCGGTCAATAAGACTGTGGAAGCTCCGTTGGTGAAGGAAAAGCAAACCCCTGCCGAGGCTTGTGATAAGACAACGGCTCAGTCCGAGCCCATAATGACTTTTGTTTCTGAGCTTGAGCCTGAGCAGCTCGGAGACAAAAGAGCTGAGGAGATCAAAAGGCACAAGAAGCACAATAAGGCTTCAGCGACAGAGGTGAAACACCTCAAAGAAAAACGCAAAAGTAACGGTGAGCAGCATGAGGAAGAGAAGAAGACGAGGAACATAAAGGTCACAGACTTGGAGCCTCAGCTGTTGGAGAAGAAAGCTTTTAAATCTGAGTCTCCAACAAAGGTTCAGATGTTGGAACAAGATGGAGGTTACCAGAGTCAACCTGAACTGCGAGTGCAGCTAAGGCAGCAAAAAGAAGACAATGACCAACTGAAGGCATCACTGTCCAGCACAATGGCAGAGATGGAGAATCAGCAGCTGGAGTGGGAAGAGGAGAGGTCTGTCTTCCTCTATTCCATCAAAAGTCTCCATCAAACTATCCAGAGGAAAAACGAAACTCTGGACAAGAGGAGAAACAAGCTTGGTAAGCTGAAGGAGAAGATCTCCCAGCTGGAGGATAAACCAAAAAAGGATAGACCAAAAAAGGATAGACCAAAAAAGAAATCTCTGTGGACAAGAGTCATCGACTTTAAAGACATGATCTTTAGCTATATAGGATACTCTAAAAACTAACCCAAGGTATTAGTCTGACTATTTTTGGGCACTTATAAGCTTCTGCTTCGGCCCACTCCTTTTGAGCAGAATTACAACTGCTCAAATAAAATAAACAATAATAATAAAATAACAATATATATAACGAATAGAAAAAAAAAAAAAAAAAAAAATCCTCATCGGCCCCAAATCCACCAACAACTTCTCCCTCACCATCGACGGCTCTACTGTGCTCCCTTCTCCCCACATCTGTAACCTCGGTGTCGTCTTCCACCCAACCCTCTCAGCTGTCAGGGACGAGAGACTTCGAATATAAGCTTTTTAAAATGTTCCAGGAGTTGGAGGAAGATTTAAAGAACCAAAGGGATAGTTACCTTCAACTGGAAGAGCAAGTGAAAAATCAAAAGAAAAATGTTTGTGTACTAAATTAATATTCGAAGTACATATTTTAAAAGCCACACTAATTGGTTGAACAAAAAGTATGTTGGAAGAAATGGTAGGTTATGTACATTTATGCTATATAAGTTTAAGTCCAATGCTAATGCTAACTGCACAGGTTCAACCTGTAATTATGTTTACTCTTAGTCACATAGGGGGCTGCTAAATCTTGCTTGGGGGATTATTGTATAGAGAGGGGAGGGGGGACAGCGGGTGTGTATTGTAACTAATGTCTTGTGTGTTGTCTGTCTGTATACTGCTACTGAATGCCTTGAATTTCCCTCGGGATCAATAAAGTATCATCCATCCATCCATCCATCCATCTAGGTGTCCTATCTTTAAATAAAATAAAAGGAGTATCTGTGGTACTTCTAGTAAACACAGGAAGACTTTCCTTGCAAACCAA
This sequence comes from Symphodus melops, assembly GCF_947650265.1. Lineage (NCBI taxonomy): Eukaryota > Metazoa > Chordata > Actinopteri > Labriformes > Labridae > Symphodus > Symphodus melops. The sequence continues at coordinate 5,119,564 of NC_136697.1, forward strand.
CAGGCGGTGCCAAGGCCCAGCGAAGGGCAATCTGTGTCTCTTACTTAAAGACAACAACAAAGTGTTGGGTTATTAACACAAAGGTTTTTGAAGTAACAGAAGCCGTTTAGCTGTCGACGTCCTTGTTTGAGCACAGTTGCGTTCACACAGTGCGTTGAACTGTGAAATGTTAGGATGGCTTAGGCACTGAAATGATAAAAATCCAAGTGTTAATTAAATTAGACACTTTTAAACGTCTTATCACTCTCACAACACGACGCATTCTTGACTTGTTTACACAACAGACATTTTATTTGTATGTTCTTTCAAAGTCAGAAGTCTAATATATATTTTTGGGGCTCTGGTACACTGTGCACGGAGGCTATAATCCTGCAAACAGCAGCTCCTTTCCATACCCTTCCCCACTGTTGGCTATATTTTGAAGACCCAATTTAACATTTTATATGCAACAATAAAATAACAAGCCAGTATTTGAGAACATTTACACTAAAATATTCATGTCAAAAAGGCCCCTTTCTCTCAAATGACAGTTTCCTTTATAATTTCTTTTCGTATCAAAGTCTTTGTTAATCAAAACAAGCAGGGAATAGCCAGTGATGTGTTTGGCTGTTACATCAGGCTGAGTCGGTGACGTCAGTGAACAGTTGCTCATTGGCAAAATGGTGATAACGAACTTAAAAAAGGACATTCAAAATTTTTTGACATAAACTGCTTTGAAAAAAAAAATAACCCATTGAACTCTCTTTACTGAAAATAAAACAGGATGCCTTTGTTGGTCATCAGAAGTAAATAGTATATGTATAAAAACACTAAGAAGGACTTATTGATTGTTTGGAAGAGGGATACAAGCCAGTTTAATTTTGAACACAGCTCCACTATCATTAGCCTAGCTCTGTACTTTCATATTGAATAGGATTCTTTATATTCTTTAAATAGTCCATAATATTTGTATTTAATACGTTTCTAATACACCTCTGTGATAAAAGCATTAAAGGCAAGACTTACAGGGTAGTAAATGTCCCCACATTTGGTCTCATATTGGTACACAACCAGGACAGATAAGGTTTACCACCTTGTCAACACAACTATATAAATGTTTCTCATAGACGCTCTGAGCTATGTGCAATTAAAAATGATGTAAATAGCTTTTTTACTACCATGCTTTATTTGAAATAAAAATTGAATTGAAATGGACTTGATTTTGTATAGACATTTCAGGAATCCAGCACATTTCAATTCAATTCAAAAAACTTTATTTGTCCCCAGGGGCCAATTCAAGGGCACACAGAGCAGCAAATAACAACAGTGCAACTAATTTAATGTTTCCATAGTGATTGTTGTCATGGTTAACATTATTAAACAAGAAAAAAATAAAATACAGCTGAACATTCTATCCTTTGATGACAACAAATAAATAAATAAAAAAATTAAAATCTCAGGAATCCAAGCACATCAAAGCACATTCTATCCTTTGATGACATCACATTCTAGCATCTACATACTCAACAATGATGTCATAATACACGCTTATCTATAGCTGGAAACACAGGCACAAGAACAGAGCACACACAACAGAAGAACAAGGCAAGAAGGCGCGTCCCTTTTGTTTCAGAGATTTGAAAATGTCCGACGTCCATTTTCCGATTAGGAGAGCTACCTCTCTACAGGAGGTTAAACCTGCCCATAGGCAGGTTATGCCATGCTTGAAACAGCAGACTGCTACAATCACAGGTGCTTCACAGCTGACTTGTAGAAGCGACAATATGTCAAGAAGCCTTGTAGGTGAAATTCTCTGCAAACACCCACTTAAAGGAACAAAAAAAGATAGAATAAATAACATGCACAAGCATATCCAGAACCCTGCAGCAGACAAACAAGTGCAGTCAGTAATGGTACTTATCTCTGCGCTTGAGCTTGAGAAGCTAAAAAAAAAAGGGCCGAAGAAGACCGTAAAGCTCATGAAGCACAATCAAACTTTAGCGGCAGAGGTGGAACGTCTCAAAGAAGAGCTCCAAAAGCTCGAAGAGAAACATGACGAAGCACAGCTGATGAGAGACATAGAGGTGGGAGACTTGGAGCGTCGGCTGTCAGGGACGAGTGATTTCGAATATAAGCGTTATAAAAAGGTCCAGGAGTTGGAGGAAGATTTAAAGATCCAAAGGAATAGTTACCTTCAACTGGAACAGCAAGTGAAGAATCAAAAGAAAAAAAATGGCAAATTGAGGGTGTCACTGTCCCGAACAAAGTCACAGATGAAGAATCAGCAGCTGCTGTGGGAGGAGGAGAGGTCCAACCTCCTCCAGTCCCTCAGCAGTGCCAAAGAAACGGTGCAGAACAGAGACCCAGCTATAGGAGCAAATCAAGGTGATGTACACCACATTCAAAAGCAAGACGACCATATCTTAGAAGCCAAATCAGCACAGGCTGATCTCATTGATGGCAAGCCGACTTTATTGATCACAAAAAAGCAGACCAAACAGCAAAAGGCGGTCAATAAGACTGTGGAAGCTCCGTTGGTGAAGGAAAAGCAAACCCCTGCCGAGGCTTGTGATAAGACAACGGCTCAGTCCGAGCCCATAATGACTTTTGTTTCTGAGCTTGAGCCTGAGCAGCTCGGAGACAAAAGAGCTGAGGAGATCAAAAGGCACAAGAAGCACAATAAGGCTTCAGCGACAGAGGTGAAACACCTCAAAGAAAAACGCAAAAGTAACGGTGAGCAGCATGAGGAAGAGAAGAAGACGAGGAACATAAAGGTCACAGACTTGGAGCCTCAGCTGTTGGAGAAGAAAGCTTTTAAATCTGAGTCTCCAACAAAGGTTCAGATGTTGGAACAAGATGGAGGTTACCAGAGTCAACCTGAACTGCGAGTGCAGCTAAGGCAGCAAAAAGAAGACAATGACAAACTGAAGGCATCACTGTCCAGCACAATGGCAGAGATGGAGAATCAGCAGCTGGAGTGGGAAGAGGAGAGGTCTGTCTTCCTCTATTCCATCAAAAGTCTCCATCAAACTATCCAGAGGAAAAACGAAACTCTGGACAAGAGGAGAAACAAGCTTGGTAAGCTGAAGGAGAAGATCTCCCAGCTGGAGGATAAACCAAAAAAGGATAGACCAAAAAAGGATAGACCAAAAAAGAAATCTCTGTGGACAAGAGTCATCGACTTTAAAGACATGATCTTTAGCTATATAGGATACTCTAAAAACTAACCCAAGGTATTAGTCTGACTATTTTTGGGCACTTATAAGCTTCTGCTTCGGCCCACTCCTTTTGAGCAGAATTACAACTGCTCAAATAAAATAAACAATAATAATAAAATAACAATATATATAACGAATAGAAAAAAAAAAAAAAAAAAAAATCCTCATCGGCCCCAAATCCACCAACAACTTCTCCCTCACCATCGACGGCTCTACTGTGCTCCCTTCTCCCCACATCTGTAACCTCGGTGTCGTCTTCCACCCAACCCTCTCAGCTGTCAGGGACGAGAGACTTCGAATATAAGCTTTTTAAAATGTTCCAGGAGTTGGAGGAAGATTTAAAGAACCAAAGGGATAGTTACCTTCAACTGGAAGAGCAAGTGAAAAATCAAAAGAAAAATGTTTGTGTACTAAATTAATATTCGAAGTACATATTTTAAAAGCCACACTAATTGGTTGAACAAAAAGTATGTTGGAAGAAATGGTAGGTTATGTACATTTATGCTATATAAGTTTAAGTCCAATGCTAATGCTAACTGCACAGGTTCAACCTGTAATTATGTTTACTCTTAGTCACATAGGGGGCTGCTAAATCTTGCTTGGGGGATTATTGTATAGAGAGGGGAGGGGGGACAGCGGGTGTGTATTGTAACTAATGTCTTGTGTGTTGTCTGTCTGTATACTGCTACTGAATGCCTTGAATTTCCCTCGGGATCAATAAAGTATCATCCATCCATCCATCCATCCATCTAGGTGTCCTATCTTTAAATAAAATAAAAGGAGTATCTGTGGTACTTCTAGTAAACACAGGAAGACTTTCCTTGCAAACCAACAGGCGGTGCCAAGGCCCAGCGAAGGGCAATCTGTGTCTCTTACTTAAAGACAACAACAAAGTGTTGGGTTATTAACACAAAGGTTTTTGAAGTAACAGAAGCCGTTTAGCTGTCGACGTCCTTGTTTGAGCACAGTTGCGTTCACACAGTGCGTTGAACTGTGAAATGTTAGGATGGCTTAGGCACTGAAATGATAAAAATCCAAGTGTTAATTAAATTAGACACTTTTAAACGTCTTATCACTCTCACAACACGACGCATTCTTGACTTGTTTACACAACAGACATTTTATTTGTATGTTCTTTCAAAGTCAGAAGTCTAATATATATTTTTGGGGCTCTGGTACACTGTGCACGGAGGCTATAATCCTGCAAACAGCAGCTCCTTTCCATACCCTTCCCCACTGTTGGCTATATTTTGAAGACCCAATTTAACATTTTATATGCAACAATAAAATAACAAGCCAGTATTTGAGAACATTTACACTAAAATATTCATGTCAAAAAGGCCCCTTTCTCTCAAATGACAGTTTCCTTTATAATTTCTTTTCGTATCAAAGTCTTTGTTAATCAAAACAAGCAGGGAATAGCCAGTGATGTGTTTGGCTGTTACATCAGGCTGAGTCGGTGACGTCAGTGAACAGTTGCTCATTGGCAAAATGGTGATAACGAACTTAAAAAAGGACATTCAAAATTTTTTGACATAAACTGCTTTGAAAAAAAAAATAACCCATTGAACTCTCTTTACTGAAAATAAAACAGGATGCCTTTGTTGGTCATCAGAAGTAAATAGTATATGTATAAAAACACTAAGAAGGACTTATTGATTGTTTGGAAGAGGGATACAAGCCAGTTTAATTTTGAACACAGCTCCACTATCATTAGCCTAGCTCTGTACTTTCATATTGAATAGGATTCTTTATATTCTTTAAATAGTCCATAATATTTGTATTTAATACGTTTCTAATACACCTCTGTGATAAAAGCATTAAAGGCAAGACTTACAGGGTAGTAAATGTCCCCACATTTGGTCTCATATTGGTACACAACCAGGACAGATAAGGTTTACCACCTTGTCAACACAACTATATAAATGTTTCTCATAGACGCTCTGAGCTATGTGCAATTAAAAATGATGTAAATAGCTTTTTTACTACCATGCTTTATTTGAAATAAAAATTGAATTGAAATGGACTTGATTTTGTATAGACATTTCAGGAATCCAGCACATTTCAATTCAATTCAAAAAACTTTATTTGTCCCCAGGGGCCAATTCAAGGGCACACAGAGCAGCAAATAACAACAGTGCAACTAATTTAATGTTTCCATAGTGATTGTTGTCATGGTTAACATTATTAAACAAGAAAAAAATAAAATACAGCTGAACATTCTATCCTTTGATGACAACAAATAAATAAATAAAAAAATTAAAATCTCAGGAATCCAAGCACATCAAAGCACATTCTATCCTTTGATGACATCACATTCTAGCATCTACATACTCAACAATGATGTCATAATACACGCTTATCTATAGCTGGAAACACAGGCACAAGAACAGAGCACACACAACAGAAGAACAAGGCAAGAAGGCGCGTCCCTTTTGTTTCAGAGATTTGAAAATGTCCGACGTCCATTTTCCGATTAGGAGAGCTACCTCTCTACAGGAGGTTAAACCTGCCCATAGGCAGGTTATGCCATGCTTGAAACAGCAGACTGCTACAATCACAGGTGCTTCACAGCTGACTTGTAGAAGCGACAATATGTCAAGAAGCCTTGTAGGTGAAATTCTCTGCAAACACCCACTTAAAGGAACAAAAAAAGATAGAATAAATAACATGCACAAGCATATCCAGAACCCTGCAGCAGACAAACAAGTGCAGTCAGTAATGGTACTTATCTCTGCGCTTGAGCTTGAGAAGCTAAAAAAAAAAGGGCCGAAGAAGACCGTAAAGCTCATGAAGCACAATCAAACTTTAGCGGCAGAGGTGGAACGTCTCAAAGAAGAGCTCCAAAAGCTCGAAGAGAAACATGACGAAGCACAGCTGATGAGAGACATAGAGGTGGGAGACTTGGAGCGTCGGCTGTCAGGGACGAGTGATTTCGAATATAAGCGTTATAAAAAGGTCCAGGAGTTGGAGGAAGATTTAAAGATCCAAAGGAATAGTTACCTTCAACTGGAACAGCAAGTGAAGAATCAAAAGAAAAAAAATGGCAAATTGAGGGTGTCACTGTCCCGAACAAAGTCACAGATGAAGAATCAGCAGCTGCTGTGGGAGGAGGAGAGGTCCAACCTCCTCCAGTCCCTCAGCAGTGCCAAAGAAACGGTGCAGAACAGAGACCCAGCTATAGGAGCAAATCAAGGTGATGTACACCACATTCAAAAGCAAGACGACCATATCTTAGAAGCCAAATCAGCACAGGCTGATCTCATTGATGGCAAGCCGACTTTATTGATCACAAAAAAGCAGACCAAACAGCAAAAGGCGGTCAATAAGACTGTGGAAGCTCCGTTGGTGAAGGAAAAGCAAACCCCTGCCGAGGCTTGTGATAAGACAACGGCTCAGTCCGAGCCCATAATGACTTTTGTTTCTGAGCTTGAGCCTGAGCAGCTCGGAGACAAAAGAGCTGAGGAGATCAAAAGGCACAAGAAGCACAATAAGGCTTCAGCGACAGAGGTGAAACACCTCAAAGAAAAACGCAAAAGTAACGGTGAGCAGCATGAGGAAGAGAAGAAGACGAGGAACATAAAGGTCACAGACTTGGAGCCTCAGCTGTTGGAGAAGAAAGCTTTTAAATCTGAGTCTCCAACAAAGGTTCAGATGTTGGAACAAGATGGAGGTTACCAGAGTCAACCTGAACTGCGAGTGCAGCTAAGGCAGCAAAAAGAAGACAATGACAAACTGAAGGCATCACTGTCCAGCACAATGGCAGAGATGGAGAATCAGCAGCTGGAGTGGGAAGAGGAGAGGTCTGTCTTCCTCTATTCCATCAAAAGTCTCCATCAAACTATCCAGAGGAAAAACGAAACTCTGGACAAGAGGAGAAACAAGCTTGGTAAGCTGAAGGAGAAGATCTCCCAGCTGGAGGATAAACCAAAAAAGGATAGACCAAAAAAGGATAGACCAAAAAAGAAATCTCTGTGGACAAGAGTCATCGACTTTAAAGACATGATCTTTAGATATATAGGATACTCTAAAAACTAACCCAAGGTATTAGTCTGACTATTTTTGGGCACTTATAAGCTTCTGCTTCGGCCCACTCCTTTTGAGCAGAATTACAACTGCTCAAATAAAATAAACAATAATAATAAAATAACAATATATATAACGAATAGAAAAAAAAAAAGAAAAAAAAAATCCTCATCGGCCCCAAATCCACCAACAACTTCTCCCTCACCATCGATGGCTCTACTGTGCTCCCTTCTCCCCACATCTGTAACCTCGGTGTCGTCTTCCACCCAACCCTCTCAGCTGTCAGGGACGAGAGACTTCGAATATAAGCTTTTTAAAATGTTCCAGGAGTTGGAGGAAGATTTAAAGAACCAAAGGGATAGTTACCTTCAACTGGAAGAGCAAGTGAAAAATCAAAAGAAAAATGTTTGTGTACTAAATTAATATTCGAAGTACATATTTTAAAAGCCACACTAATTGGTTGAACAAAAAGTATGTTGGAAGAAATGGTAGGTTATGTACATTTATGCTATATAAGTTTAAGTCCAATGCTAATGCTAACTGCACAGGTTCAACCTGTAATTATGTTTACTCTTAGTCACATAGGGGGCTGCTAAATCTTGCTTGGGGGATTATTGTATAGAGAGGGGAGGGGGGACAGCGGGTGTGTATTGTAACTAATGTCTTGTGTGTTGTCCGTCTGTATACTGCTACTGAATGCCTTGAATTTCCCTCGGGATCAATAAAGTATCATCCATCCATCCATCCATCCATCTAGGTGTCCTATCTTTAAATAAAATAAAAGGAGTATCTGTGGTACTTCTAGTAAACACAGGAAGACTTTCCTTGCAAACCAACAGGCGGTGCCAAGGCCCAGCGAAGGGCAATCTGTGTCTCTTACTTAAAGACAACAACAAAGTGTTGGGTTATTAACACAAAGGTTTTTGAAGTAACAGAAGCCGTTTAGCTGTCGACGTCCTTGTTTGAGCACAGTTGCGTTCACACAGTGCGTTGAACTGTGAAATGTTAGGATGGCTTAGGCACTGAAATGATAAAAATCCAAGTGTTAATTAAATTAGACACTTTTAAACGTCTTATCACTCTCACAACACGACGCATTCTTGACTTGTTTACACAACAGACATTTTATTTGTATGTTCTTTCAAAGTCAGAAGTCTAATATATATTTTTGGGGCTCTGGTACACTGTGCACGGAGGCTATAATCCTGCAAACAGCAGCTCCTTTCCATACCCTTCCCCACTGTTGGCTATATTTTGAAGACCCAATTTAACATTTTATATGCAACAATAAAATAACAAGCCAGTATTTGAGAACATTTACACTAAAATATTCATGTCAAAAAGGCCCCTTTCTCTCAAATGACAGTTTCCTTTATAATTTCTTTTCGTATCAAAGTCTTTGTTAATCAAAACAAGCAGGGAATAGCCAGTGATGTGTTTGGCTGTTACATCAGGCTGAGTCGGTGACGTCAGTGAACAGTTGCTCATTGGCAAAATGGTGATAACGAACTTAAAAAAGGACATTCAAAAAATTTTGACATAAACTGCTTTGAAAAAAAAAATAACCCATTGAACTCTCTTTACTGAAAATAAAACAGGATGCCTTTGTTGGTCATCAGAAGTAAATATTATATGTATAAAAACACTAAGAAGGACTTATTGATTGTTTGGAAGAGGGATACAAGCCAGTTTAATTTTGAACACAGCTCCACTATCATTAGCCTAGCTCTGTACTTTCATATTGAATAGGATTCTTTATATTCTTTAAATAGTCCATAATGTTTGTATTTAATACATTTCTAATACACCTCTGTGATAAAAGCATTAAAGGAAAGACTTACAGGGTAGTAAATGTCCCCACATTTGGTCTCATATTGGTACACAACCAGGACAGATAAGGTTTACCACCTTGTCAACACAACTATATAAATGTTTCTCATAGACGCTCTGAGCTATGTGCAATTAAAAATGATGTAAATAGCTTTTTTACTACCATGCTTTATTTGAAATAAAAATTGAATTGAAATGGACTTGATTTTGTATAGACATTTCAGGAATCCAGCACATTTCAATTCAATTCAAAAAACTTTATTTGTCCCCAGGGGCCAATTCAAGGGCACACAGAGCAGCAAATAACAACAGTGCAACTAATTTAATGTTTCCATAGTGATTGTTGTCATGGTTAACATTATTAAACAAGAAAAAAATAAAATACAGCTGAACATTCTATCCTTTGATGACAACAAATAAATAAATAAAAAAATTAAAATCTCAGGAATCCAAGCACATCAAAGCACATTCTATCCTTTGATGACATCACATTCTAGCATCTACATACTCAACAATGATGTCATAATACACGCTTATCTATAGCTGGAAACACAGGCACAAGAACAGAGCACACACAACAGAAGAACAAGGCAAGAAGGCGCGTCCCTTTTGTTTCAGAGATTTGAAAATGTCCGACGTCCATTTTCCGATTAGGAGAGCTACCTCTCTACAGGAGGTTAAACCTGCCCATAGGCAGGTTATGCCATGCTTGAAACAGCAGACTGCTACAATCACAGGTGCTTCACAGCTGACTTGTAGAAGCGACAATATGTCAAGAAGCCTTGTAGGTGAAATTCTCTGCAAACACCCACTTAAAGGAACAAAAAAAGATAGAATAAATAACATGCACAAGCATATCCAGAACCCTGCAGCAGACAAACAAGTGCAGTCAGTAATGGTACTTATCTCTGCGCTTGAGCTTGAGAAGCTAAAAAAAAAAGGGCCGAAGAAGACCGTAAAGCTCATGAAGCACAATCACACTTTAGCGGCAGAGGTGGAACGTCTCAAAGAAGAGCTCCAAAAGCTCGAAGAGAAACATGACGAAGCACAGCTGATGAGAGACATAGAGGTGGGAGACTTGGAGCGTCGGCTGTCAGGGACGAGTGATTTCGAATATAAGCGTTATAAAAAGGTCCAGGAGTTGGAGGAAGATTTAAAGACCCAAAGGAATAGTTACCTTCAACTGGAACAGCAAGTGAAGAATCAAAAGAAAAAAATTGGCAAATTGAGGGGGTCACTGTCCCGAACAAAGTCACAGATGAAGAATCAGCAGCTGCTGTGGGAGGAGGAGAGGTCCAACCTCCTCCAGTCCCTCAGCAGTGCCAAAGAAACGGTGCAGAACAGAGACCCAGCTATAGGAGCAAATCAAGGTGATGTACACCACATTCAAAAGCAAGACGACCATATCTTAGAAGCCAAATCAGCACAGGCTGATCTCATTGATGGCAAGCCGATTTTATTGATCACAAAAAAGCAGACCAAACAGCAAAAGGCGGTCAATAAGACTGTGGAAGCTCCGTTGGTGAAGGAAAAGCAAACCCCTGCCGAGGCTTGTGATAAGACAACGGCTCAGTCCGAGCCCATAATGACTTTTGTTTCTGAGCTTGAGCCTGAGCAGCTCGGAGACAAAAGAGCTGAGGAGATCAAAAGGCACAAGAAGCACAATAAGGCTTCAGCGACAGAGGTGAAACACCTCAAAGAAAAACGCAAAAGTAACGGTGAGCAGCATGAGGAAGAGAAGAAGACGAGGAACATAAAGGTCACAGACTTGGAGCCTCAGCTGTTGGAGAAGAAAGCTTTTAAATCTGAGTCTCCAACAAAGGTTCAGATGTTGGAACAAGATGGAGGTTACCAGAGTCAACCTGAACTGCGAGTGCAGCTAAGGCAGCAAAAAGAAGACAATGACCAACTGAAGGCATCACTGTCCAGCACAATGGCAGAGATGGAGAATCAGCAGCTGGAGTGGGAAGAGGAGAGGTCTGTCTTCCTCTATTCCATCAAAAGTCTCCATCAAACTATCCAGAGGAAAAACGAAACTCTGGACAAGAGGAGAAACAAGCTTGGTAAGCTGAAGGAGAAGATCTCCCAGCTGGAGGATAAACCAAAAAAGGATAGACCAAAAAAGGATAGACCAAAAAAGAAATCTCTGTGGACAAGAGTCATCGACTTTAAAGACATGATCTTTAGCTATATAGGATACTCTAAAAACTAACCCAAGGTATTAGTCTGACTATTTTTGGGCACTTATAAGCTTCTGCTTCGGCCCACTCCTTTTGAGCAGAATTACAACTGCTCAAATAAAATAAACAATAATAATAAAATAACAATATATATAACGAATAGAAAAAAAAAAAAAAAAAAAAATCCTCATCGGCCCCAAATCCACCAACAACTTCTCCCTCACCATCGACGGCTCTACTGTGCTCCCTTCTCCCCACATCTGTAACCTCGGTGTCGTCTTCCACCCAACCCTCTCAGCTGTCAGGGACGAGAGACTTCGAATATAAGCTTTTTAAAATGTTCCAGGAGTTGGAGGAAGATTTAAAGAACCAAAGGGATAGTTACCTTCAACTGGAAGAGCAAGTGAAAAATCAAAAGAAAAATGTTTGTGTACTAAATTAATATTCGAAGTACATATTTTAAAAGCCACACTAATTGGTTGAACAAAAAGTATGTTGGAAGAAATGGTAGGTTATGTACATTTATGCTATATAAGTTTAAGTCCAATGCTAATGCTAACTGCACAGGTTCAACCTGTAATTATGTTTACTCTTAGTCACATAGGGGGCTGCTAAATCTTGCTTGGGGGATTATTGTATAGAGAGGGGAGGGGGGACAGCGGGTGTGTATTGTAACTAATGTCTTGTGTGTTGTCTGTCTGTATACTGCTACTGAATGCCTTGAATTTCCCTCGGGATCAATAAAGTATCATCCATCCATCCATCCATCCATCTAGGTGTCCTATCTTTAAATAAAATAAAAGGAGTATCTGTGGTACTTCTAGTAAACACAGGAAGACTTTCCTTGCAAACCAACAGGCGGTGCCAAGGCCCAGCGAAGGGCAATCTGTGTCTCTTACTTAAAGACAACAACAAAGTGTTGGGTTATTAACACAAAGGTTTTTGAAGTAACAGAAGCCGTTTAGCTGTCGACGTCCTTGTTTGAGCACAGTTGCGTTCACACAGTGCGTTGAACTGTGAAATGTTAGGATGGCTTAGGCACTGAAATGATAAAAATCCAAGTGTTAATTAAATTAGACACTTTTAAACGTCTTATCACTCTCACAACACGACGCATTCTTGACTTGTTTACACAACAGACATTTTATTTGTATGTTCTTTCAAAGTCAGAAGTCTAATATATATTTTTGGGGCTCTGGTACACTGTGCACGGAGGCTATAATCCTGCAAACAGCAGCTCCTTTCCATACCCTTCCCCACTGTTGGCTATATTTTGAAGACCCAATTTAACATTTTATATGCAACAATAAAATAACAAGCCAGTATTTGAGAACATTTACACTAAAATATTCATGTCAAAAAGGCCCCTTTCTCTCAAATGACAGTTTCCTTTATAATTTCTTTTCGTATCAAAGTCTTTGTTAATCAAAACAAGCAGGGAATAGCCAGTGATGTGTTTGGCTGTTACATCAGGCTGAGTCGGTGACGTCAGTGAACAGTTGCTCATTGGCAAAATGGTGATAACGAACTTAAAAAAGGACATTCAAAATTTTTTGACATAAACTGCTTTGAAAAAAAAAATAACCCATTGAACTCTCTTTACTGAAAATAAAACAGGATGCCTTTGTTGGTCATCAGAAGTAAATATTATATGTATAAAAACACTAAGAAGGACTTATTGATTGTTTGGAAGAGGGATACAAGCCAGTTTAATTTTGAACACAGCTCCACTATCATTAGCCTAGCTCTGTACTTTCATATTGAATAGGATTCTTTATATTCTTTAAATAGTCCATAATGTTTGTATTTAATACGTTTCTAATACACCTCTGTGATAAAAGCATTAAAGGCAAGACTTACAGGGTAGTAAATGTCCCCACATTTGGTCTCATATTGGTACACAACCAGGACAGATAAGGTTTACCACCTTGTCAACACAACTATATAAATGTTTCTCATAGACGCTCTGAGCTATGTGCAATTAAAAATGATGTAAATAGCTTTTTTACTACCATGCTTTATTTGAAATAAAAATTGAATTGAAATGGACTTGATTTTGTATAGACATTTCAGGAATCCAGCACATTTCAATTCAATTCAAAAAACTTTATTTGTCCCCAGGGGCCAATTCAAGGGCACACAGAGCAGCAAATAACAACAGTGCAACTAATTTAATGTTTCCATAGTGATTGTTGTCATGGTTAACATTATTAAACAAGAAAAAAATAAAATACAGCTGAACATTCTATCCTTTGATGACAACAAATAAATAAATAAAAAAATTAAAATCTCAGGAATCCAAGCACATCAAAGCACATTCTATCCTTTGATGACATCACATTCTAGCATCTACATACTCAACAATGATGTCATAATACACGCTTATCTATAGCTGGAAACACAGGCACAAGAACAGAGCACACACAACAGAAGAACAAGGCAAGAAGGCGCGTCCCTTTTGTTTCAGAGATTTGAAAATGTCCGACGTCCATTTTCCGATTAGGAGAGCTACCTCTCTACAGGAGGTTAAACCTGCCCATAGGCAGGTTATGCCATGCTTGAAACAGCAGACTGCTACAATCACAGGTGCTTCACAGCTGACTTGTAGAAGCGACAATATGTCAAGAAGCCTTGTAGGTGAAATTCTCTGCAAACACCCACTTAAAGGAACAAAAAAAGATAGAATAAATAACATGCACAAGCATATCCAGAACCCTGCAGCAGACAAACAAGTGCAGTCAGTAATGGTACTTATCTCTGCGCTTGAGCTTGAGAAGCTAAAAAAAAAAGGGCCGAAGAAGACCGTAAAGCTCATGAAGCACAATCAAACTTTAGCGGCAGAGGTGGAACGTCTCAAAGAAGAGCTCCAAAAGCTCGAAGAGAAACATGACGAAGCACAGCTGATGAGAGACATAGAGGTGGGAGACTTGGAGCGTCGGCTGTCAGGGACGAGTGATTTCGAATATAAGCGTTATAAAAAGGTCCAGGAGTTGGAGGAAGATTTAAAGACCCAAAGGAATAGTTACCTTCAACTGGAACAGCAAGTGAAGAATCAAAAGAAAAAAATTGGCAAATTGAGGGGGTCACTGTCCCGAACAAAGTCACAGATGAAGAATCAGCAGCTGCTGTGGGAGGAGGAGAGGTCCAACCTCCTCCAGTCCCTCAGCAGTGCCAAAGAAACGGTGCAGAACAGAGACCCAGCTATAGGAGCAAATCAAGGTGATGTACACCACATTCAAAAGCAAGACGACCATATCTTAGAAGCCAAATCAGCACAGGCTGATCTCATTGATGGCAAGCCGATTTTATTGATCACAAAAAAGCAGACCAAACAGCAAAAGGCGGTCAATAAGACTGTGGAAGCTCCGTTGGTGAAGGAAAAGCAAACCCCTGCCGAGGCTTGTGATAAGACAACGGCTCAGTCCGAGCCCATAATGACTTTTGTTTCTGAGCTTGAGCCTGAGCAGCTCGGAGACAAAAGAGCTGAGGAGATCAAAAGGCACAAGAAGCACAATAAGGCTTCAGCGACAGAGGTGAAACACCTCAAAGAAAAACGCAAAAGTAACGGTGAGCAGCATGAGGAAGAGAAGAAGACGAGGAACATAAAGGTCACAGACTTGGAGCCTCAGCTGTTGGAGAAGAAAGCTTTTAAATCTGAGTCTCCAACAAAGGTTCAGATGTTGGAACAAGATGGAGGTTACCAGAGTCAACCTGAACTGCGAGTGCAGCTAAGGCAGCAAAAAGAAGACAATGACCAACTGAAGGCATCACTGTCCAGCACAATGGCAGAGATGGAGAATCAGCAGCTGGAGTGGGAAGAGGAGAGGTCTGTCTTCCTCTATTCCATCAAAAGTCTCCATCAAACTATCCAGAGGAAAAACGAAACTCTGGACAAGAGGAGAAACAAGCTTGGTAAGCTGAAGGAGAAGATCTCCCAGCTGGAGGATAAACCAAAAAAGGATAGACCAAAAAAGGATAGACCAAAAAAGAAATCTCTGTGGACAAGAGTCATCGACTTTAAAGACATGATCTTTAGCTATATAGGATACTCTAAAAACTAACCCAAGGTATTAGTCTGACTATTTTTGGGCACTTATAAGCTTCTGCTTCGGCCCACTCCTTTTGAGCAGAATTACAACTGCTCAAATAAAATAAACAATAATAATAAAATAACAATATATATAACGAATAGAAAAAAAAAAAAAAAAAAAATCCTCATCGGCCCCAAATCCACCAACAACTTCTCCCTCACCATCGACGGCTCTACTGTGCTCCCTTCTCCCCACATCTGTAACCTCGGTGTCGTCTTCCACCCAACCCTCTCAGCTGTCAGGGACGAGAGACTTCGAATATAAGCTTTTTAAAATGTTCCAGGAGTTGGAGGAAGATTTAAAGAACCAAAGGGATAGTTACCTTCAACTGGAAGAGCAAGTGAAAAATCAAAAGAAAAATGTTTGTGTACTAAATTAATATTCGAAGTACATATTTTAAAAGCCACACTAATTGGTTGAACAAAAAGTATGTTGGAAGAAATGGTAGGTTATGTACATTTATGCTATATAAGTTTAAGTCCAATGCTAATGCTAACTGCACAGGTTCAACCTGTAATTATGTTTACTCTTAGTCACATAGGGGGCTGCTAAATCTTGCTTGGGGGATTATTGTATAGAGAGGGGAGGGGGGACAGCGGGTGTGTATTGTAACTAATGTCTTGTGTGTTGTCTGTCTGTATACTGCTACTGAATGCCTTGAATTTCCCTCGGGATCAATAAAGTATCATAAATCAAAAGAAAAATGTTTGTATACTAAATTAATATTGGAAGTACATATTTTAAAAGCCACACTAATTGGTTGAACAAAAAGTATGTTGGAAGAAATATTAGGTTATGTACATTTATGCTATATAAGTTTAAGTCCAATGCTAATGCTAACTGCACAGGTACTATAGCCACTATTGTTTTCCAAATCTTTATTATTAGTGTGAATGCTCAAGCATTCACACTATTGTTATCCAGTTCTTTATTATTAGTGTGAATGCTTCAAAGCATTCACACTATTGTTATCCAAATCTTTATACTTATTCTTCCACTTCCGTGCGTTTTTTGGCCCTCTTCTGCTCTTCAACCGTTTCTGCTACTTTCACCGTTCAACTATCATACTGTTCAGCTTTTTCTGCTCATTATGGCTATATCTTTTCACGTTTTTACTACTTTTACTTTTTAAGTTATTTCACTTTTTCCAGAAAATTCTGCCCCATTGAAATGAATGGGAAACGTTTCAACTTTTCAACCTTCTTCTCAGCCTTATAACTTTTGCTCTGTTCAACGTAGAGACTTCATTTTTGCTTTAAACCGTTCACACGTTCTTCTGCTACATTTACATTGTTTTGCTATCTTTTATACTTTTTAAACTATACCTCCAAATGTTTGGTGATGTTTTTTACAGTTTTCTCCCTTTTTGAATGGGTGTCTATGTGGTGGAATGTTCAGAGCTAGAGTGCGTGACATCATCGCATCATCACAATTTTCACACCACATGACTAAATTTACCCTCAAAACGTAGGAAAACTTGTCCTCTCGCTCACATTAAAATTTCAGGACAAACGGAGCTACGGTTTGGACACAGTGAGCTTCAAAGCGGCAGGTGGTCCAAAGAAAAATTGACTAAGTTTTTACATCGCTGTAGTTCCAACATTTCTTGGATGCCAGACATAAAAATTACATCAACGCGTTCAGCTATCTCTCCTCTTGCTCATAAAATCATCATTCAGCCGCGAACTCTTCATTTTACCCCTTAAAATGAGCACTGAATAGGGAGATGTTCCCCCATTTTCTCAGTCGAAGCTGCCAGCTGAATGCAGTTGCTCTTGATTGCACTTACACACACAAACACCCTCCCCTCCACACACGCACACACATGCATTGAACTTTATACTGTAAATGCTTTTCTTCATGATTGGCGGCTGTGGCTCAGTTGGTAGAGTCAATCGGAAGGTTGAGGGTTCGATCCCCAGCTCCTGCGAGTGACATGTCTGATGTGTCCTGTTCTTGTACAGATACTTTCAATTTCTTCTACTTCCTTTTACTACTGTTTTTCTTCTTCCACTTTTCTTCTGCTATTTCCTCTTCTTCTTGTTCTTCTGCTTTTACTTCTTTTTCTGCTTCCACTTCTTTTACTACATTTTCTTCTATCACTATTTCTTGTACAGATACTTTCACTTTCTTCTACTTCCTTTTCTCCTTTTACTACTGTTTTTCTTCTTTCACTTTTCTTCTGCTATTTCCTCTTCTTCCACTTTTCTTCTGCTATTTCCTCTTCTTCTACTTGTTCCACTTTTTCTTCATCTTCTGCTAATTTTCCTCTTTTTCTGCTGATTTTTCTTCATTCAGCAGTGTTTCCGCAACATTTCAGCAGGAAGCATTCACACGCATTTTCCACAGGGAAATGCACATTTTCTAGTTATTATATCCTCAAAACGGGCCGCGCTACTCCTCCCACAGCGTTTGCGCCACACACACAAGAAAGGTATCAAAACGACCGGCTCGGCCCCAAAAAGTGTGCTATTACTTTGTGGAAACCTCGGACACACGGTGTGGACACAAATCGAGTTTAAACGACAAAAAATGGACCCATTGAAAATGAATGGCAAAATTTGAAATCCTAGAGTGTAACTGCCAAAAAGTTCAGTTTTGGAGATATATTTGTAAATCGCCATCCTGAAGTCATTGTTGCTCACATATATAAACAAAATACATCAAAATAAAGCTCTGAGTGTCCTCTCACTCATAAAGCAAAGTAAAAACATAAAATGTTTCAGTCTCCCAGGAGAGGAATTTGTTTGACAGTCACGCACCACATACACACACATTGGGCTCTCACTCTAACGGACCTCCAGAATTTCACAATTTTCACTCATGTTTTAAAATTGCCACTGTGGTCAGTCTGAATGTTACATACAAATAAAATATATCAAAACGTGCGCCTATTTGTTCTGTCGCTCACAGTCCAAACGGATTGGTGATATCATGTTCAGTTTTCAAGATATTTGAGGTTTTGCGAGCAGTGGTAAGACATTTCAAATACATTGATGGAATGTTCTGGCAGATCAGAGCTGAATGTCAACCAATCAGTGAGCAGGTATTCAGAGTTAGTGTTTAGAGTGGGACAGAGTTCTGTCTCAGCTGTTAGATGGCACCATTCTTACTGCTGTCCCACACATGCACGCACACACAGACACTCACGCACACACGGCAACCACCCTCACAATTTCTGCAGGAATTGTCTAATTTATCATGTTCTTGTAGAGTAATTGACAGAAGTCACAGCTGGGCAACAGCTTCTGGAGACCTGCCCTCTCACAGACCTAGTTCTGGGACTATATTCAGAAGCTGATCCCTCAGACAGAAACCCAATCAGAATAAACCAAATCATTCATAAACAAAAATAAAACCATTGAACACATTGGATAGAAACAAAGCAAATTACAACTTTATCTGGCCCTAAAGAGAGATTAAAGTTGCAAAAAAAAATTAAAAATTTTTAAGCTCTGGTCCCTCCACTACTTTTTTCTCCTGGGGGAGAATCCCACCCTTGCTGAGGACTGATTGTGGCACGGAGCACTAGGCTGCAATTGTGTGTGCCCTACGCCAGAACATCCAGCTACATGAATGGCTCATCCTCAACTAACCAGCGTATTGAGTCCTGGTGGTCCATTTTAAGAAAAGGAAGGTAAGTGGCCTTCATACAGTACTTATGCCTACCTTTTGATTTGTCTTTTTTTATGATAATCATATATGTATACACAATATTAATTTCTATAGGTCTCAGTTCTGGATGGAGTTATCTGCAGACCTCCGAGATGCTGGACACGTCAACAGGTGCCATGAGCATCAGTGCCTTCTGAGATTTTGCTTTGGTGATTTTGTTCAGAGGATACACCCTTCCAGAACAGCGTCATGTCTCGGGGGAGTGCCGGTAAAACATTAGTGAAAAATGTCCTTGTTGTTTTTACTTCTGCTAATTAAATACTGTGGGCCTGATTTACTAAACGTTTGTGTGTCTTAAAACGTGTGCAAACTTGATACCACCAGCAAAAAATGTGTTCTGATGTACTAACAGGGTGCAGTGAGGATTGCGTCTTTCATATGAGCAAAACAACACGTATTGTCCATTTAGTATGTTTGCCTTAATGAATATGCAAATGTGATATTTCTGCTACAGAGTGAAAAATACTGGGAGGAGAGGATGCAAAGAAGTTACGTTAGTACACGCCACGTGATTTACCAAGCCAGGCAAAAATTGAGGTGATTGTGACGGTTTCTATATTTAACACCTTTGAAAGGAACGTGCTAATCCAAGAGCCCCAGTGTTACCCATAACAGTTTAAAATTAAATTTTAATTTTGCTTCAACAAGAGAAACACCATGACTAATTAATGTCAATGAACATTTGCAGCCTCTGCATTCGAAAGAATTTCAACATTATGTTCCCATTTCCCTCTTTTCGCCAACACTACATTTAAACTAGGCATTTCCTTTTTCTCAGGTGCACGTCTCTCCAGTGCGCTCCTTTTGCAAAGACCTGCGTGAAGTTGGCCCCCCATCCCACGCAAAACCTCGGGGTCATAGTCGCATTTGTTTGTGCTTCGTTTGTGCTGGTTTGTGCTGTAAAAAGTTTCGTTTGTGCTGTTTCTGTTTTTGAGTTATTAACGATTATTATATAGGTCATCCTGAGGTCACTCAGCCCCCCATCTTCTCCAAATTGACCCGGAATTGTCGCGTTTGTTTGTGCTTCGTTTGTGCTGGTTTGTGCTGTAAAAAGTTTCGTTTGTGCTATTATGAATTTATAGAAATAGCGCATTTTAATTTCACGCGATGACGTCACTCAGCCCCCCATCTGCTCCGAATCGACCCAGAATGGTCGCGTTTGTTTGTGCTTCGTTTGTGCTGGATTGTGCTGTAAATATTTTCCTTTGTGCTGTTTTGGTTTTATAGATATTTGAAGTCTTATTGTCGGGCGATGACGTCACCCCTCCCTCCGGGGATTCCCCGGAAATGGTCTCGTGCGCATATTACCTGTATGTTCGGTTAAAGCCCGAAGGCTTTTCTCGTGCTGCCGTATTTATCTTTTAATTCCACGTGGTCTTGTAACTTTTCCATACTTCAACATCCTGCGCCGCCGATGAAAGGAGAACTCAAGGTAAATATGTCACGCAACAGTTTTTCACTATAGAAAAAAGTGTAACGATGCTGTTTTCACTGTTATTTTTTTATATTAATTTCTGCTGCTGTGGCTTTACAGCAGTTAATAGCAATTTTGCAAGTTCACATTGCAAACTTCTGCACACAACTTGATATTGCATGGGTATTTACTCGGCCTAATTAATATCTCCAAATCATCTTAATGATTACTGAAAAGACATTTATTACACCACCACCTAAAGTTCATGCCACACCAGCTGCCATAAATTACTAGCATTGGTAATGACCAACATGTTTTTTGTGTTTCTCCAATGGTGACAAGTCCAAAGCTCTTTAACTGAAATTATATTTTAAGTAGTAGTAGTAGTAATTATATTTTATTTAAATGTCAAAATATAATTTGGCCTAACAATGTTATTCAGGTTGTATATAGATGTGCATGCATTTGACGCTGTTGACTGCATGAAGAAAAAGACTCCTGTTTCGAACAATGGCTTTATGTGCAAAATAGAGCATGACGTAATGGTAACAATGGAACATTTGAAGAGTAATATAGAACATATCCATCTGTTAACTATAAAAAACAACAACAACAACCAGTGATCACTCTTTTGTATATAACACAGCATGCGAGCAGATCTTGGTGTTCTCTGATGCTGCTTTCACTACACTTCCCAGGTCAT